>NC_073733.1:15930100-16555100 GCF_023634155.1 Falco peregrinus
AAATACCAGCTAGCAGTTGCAGATCTTGTGGATGTGAATTTCTGTAGACTGTTCAACTGTTAATCTGTGGTTAATAGACCTTACTCTTTACTTGCCTTCCTGTTGGAATAAGAGGAAGGGGCATACGTTCCTATTTTGCGAAATAAATCCTTTTCAATTTGCATGTATTCTGCATGAAGATGAACCTGTCCCATTTTTTAACGCTCAGTAACAAAAAGTGGTATCTCAGTATACCCAGCCGTATTGACTGGTTGCTTAAATTGCTAATGGGTTGCTTATTTACCTGCCATAAGGATCAGTTGTTACCATATGGGTGTGATAGTGTTTATACATAAATAACTCAAACTGTTTTACTCTCAGCAATGTTTCTCACCCTCTTTGCAAAGTTTGGTGAGTAGCAGTGGATTACCTCCAAGTCCTAGCCCAAGTCCAACAAGGCGATTTTCAAGGTAAGTACCAATCATGTCAATAATAGCAAATTGGCGTAGCTTGTTCACAGTAGGCTTTTGAAATACCAGAAATTTATATACATAATTTATTTCTAATCACAAATACAACTTTATATATTCATGTAAACTTTAGATTTTACAGTGCTCTAAAAATCCTCATGTCATAAAACTGGGAAAATGGACTGCGTCGTGGCATCTGTCTTCTCAGTGTAGTTTCTACATTGTTCTTAATCACATTTATGTAACTGAATTGAATCTGAAGGGAAAATGAAACCAAAGCAAACAGATTCAGTTTGTTTCTGATTCTGATTTTAGCTGCATTGGATGTTGTTTTGAGTGACGTGGGCAAACAATTAAATTTTATTAGGCCCTAATAGCTCAGCAGAGTAGCCTGTCGACTAAGATCTGGTCAGTGCCTAGACGTGGCTTTTAGACTGCGCCAGCTGTGAAATAATGTGATTAAACTTTTTCTGTTAGGGTCTATACTTCCTTGTCTGTCTTCGGGAGGGGGGTGGGAAGGACTTATTTTGGATAAGCTGGTTTAATGCCTATTTTCTTAATGTTTTCCACTTGGTAGTTTATCAGAGTATATTTTTTTACATGTTTTCAGTCTTCCTTTATTAGTGGTGATATCAGTATAGCATATGCCTTCTTTTTAGCAGGAGAAGCCAGAGTCCAATTAACTGCATTCGACCAAGTGTTCTTGGGTCAATAAAAAGAAAAGGTACAGTATTTGGTGCTGGCGCTTCAGAGTGACTAGAAATAGAAGGTGTTACAGATAACCAAGTAAACATAATGGTTGGTAGGGATAAAGCAGACAAATCAGTTTTTACCGTTCCATAAAATGAATAGCTGTTCTGTTCAAATGCCTTTCCATTGCTGTATTCATATCAGTCTGATAAAACTAATGTAACCTGCTTAACAAAACAAGAAATACAACTATTGGTATATTTAACTGAACAAATAGAAAATTTTGAAAGTCCTGGCTAACTGAAGCACACAGGTACTATAGATTTAAAATCACTCTTCAAAACCAAAAGCTTATGCAGAGACCTAGTAGACACCTTACAGCTTTACCGGGAAGTGTTTCTTTATCTTCCTTTGTTTTTCTTCAAGTTTAACTTCTGGTAATTTTATTGTATCTGTTTTTATATGTTCATGCCTCACCTTTGTAACAGAACACTTCTGGCTCTGAGAAAACTTTAAAAGTACTTTTATCAGATTTCTGTCGTAGCCAGTTTAAGCACATATTTATTCTCCCTTCTTCTAGAGTATTTGGGAATCAATATGTAAGTTTAGTGATAATCCTGAACCTTGTTTTTATTGATTGCAAGAGGAAGACAAGCTTTCCTTATTCTCGGCTTCTCTGCATTGGTGGAGCTAGTCGGTGAACTGATCGCTGCATGAACTGAAACGAAAAGATTTTGCTTTGCTACTGAAGAATAAATATCTGATAACTAAACCTCAGTTCATAAGTCACTAAACTTTACTGAAGGTTGGAGTAAAATGTTTCCAAGAAATAGTCTTAAAAATTTCAGCATCAAACTTCTATGTTATACATATAAAATAATCTCTCATCTATTGTAATAAGTTTGAACCTCTATTCTCTTTACTCTGTAGAGTACATTGAAAGTAGATTTTAGTTTAAATGAGTAGTAATTTTTATCACTCCTTATCTCTTACCAAAGGTGTAACAGAGATAGAAGATCATCCAAAAAGATTATTCCAAGGATCCACCAACATGCTTTCCCCTGAAGTTTCACATCAGGTGGACCTTGGGGGATGGTAAATGCTCTATTTATTGTGTTGATCTCATCAGAAGCATTACAAGTCTTTTCATCTCGCAATGATTATGCTTGAAGTTGGGGGGGGGTTGTTTTTTTGTTCTTTTAATACAGATATCTCATAATTTTGCAGCACTGAAATTATCACAGTAAACAGGGAGTAATATTTGCTACAATTTTATGATTTCTGGGACTGACTGTTAACATGCTTCACATGTGGAAGTTGGGCCTGTTTAGGAAAAGATACCTCATGGCTGGCAATTTTTGGAGTTGAGTTTCAAATTGCATTAGCATTCATGTTTGATTACTTGTGGGTAGATTGGGGTGTTTTTCTTCTTTTTTCTTTTTCCTTGCTCTTAGTCGCATGGGAAAATTAGCCTGTCTGACCCTCTCTGTGAGGAAGAGATAAAAAATACTAGGTTAAAAAATCATAATGATTTTGCATAGTAAGAGATTTTGATTTAGTATTTCAGTCACGAGGTTAGTAATACCTAGGGAGTGCTCACACAACTGTCAGGGCAGGGCTGCTTACGGTACTTCTGTCCTTTTTGCCTTACAGCTAAAGTACATAGCTGTGCACGAGCTTTGAGCCCATTGCAGTGGCAGCAGTAAAACAGGTGTTTTAAAGGTACTTTCAAGACATCACATTTTTGCACACCCTATCCACAGCAGGCACAGCAGTGCAGGTTCAGTTGCTGCATCTTGGTTTAGAAGATGGTAATTTAAAAAAAAAAAAACAAAACACTTCGATGCTATTACTGATCATTATCACCTGTAGTTACAATTTTGTGTCCTGTGAAATACATAGTGAACAGTACAACTCCAGTGCGTACAGTTTATCGTCAGCTCTCCTGGCAAAAGAGGCCTCTGAATATATGCTAGCCCAGGACCTTGTAGGAGATGGGGTAGAGCTTGCAATGGGTTGCTCAGCCTGGTGCTTCTAATCTGTACATCGTTCCTGTGTGAGCTGAAGGAGGAAATTAGCATCATGTTATCTGTTTGGAAGTAACTGCAGGGTGCAGATTTATTTCAAACCATAGGGCTTTACTGTTTTTTCAAAGGCGACCATTTTTTAAAATGGCTTTATAATGAATGGAAGCTAGTATTTGAAACTTATCAGAAAGGGTACCTTACCTTCCTCATATCTCCGTGTTACTCTGTTTTCAGTCTGTCGTCACATGCTCTTGATGACAACAGAAGCAGTGCAGGCTCTTCCTGTGACTCACCAGCTGAAGTTGGCACCAACACAGACTCTCCAGTCTCACTATCGGACTCCAGATCTTTTTTACCAGTAGATCTTATGGCTAAGTTACCTATTAATTGAGAAACAGAAGTCTGCTAATGGACACCAGGAAACAAGCTGGATATCAACAAGACTTTCTGTTGTGTTTAACTGATTCTGTTCCTCATAGGAACTTCCAGAAATGTTATTTCTAGAAAACTTCCAGAATAGTTCCTTGAGGAGGAATTCACATTTCTAGTGATTTGTATGACATTTACTAAAATACAGTAAGCATTTGAACTGCAGACGTATTTCATGCTATCATCAGTAAGCAAGCTGTTGATTTATAATGGATATTGTCTTGTTGGCGTAAGTTACAAAATGTGACGTCCAGAATGTGTGTATGTTCTGCTTGTGGAAGGCTTGGCTTTCCAACAGCCACCAGGCAGTGTCCTCACTAACATAAGCTGGTGCTTATGTAGTAGCAGATAACTTTGGCGTTTGTCCTCAGTCTGAAACTAAAGAAGCAGCTTACTAATTTCTTTTTATTCCCTGAGTGTAAGATATTTATGGTTTTTATTCCTCATATGAAAGGGGGAGTTTCGGGGGGGGGGGGGGCGGAATTGATTCTTGTGTTCTGATTGGCTGTTAAATCTGTGTTCTAATAGGTGTCAAAAGAACAAGTTGGTGAATTGTCAACTTAAATTTGTATGTTGGATTTTATTCATGATCATGACTGCTATTGTGACTAAATTCAAATGAGGTGTGGAACGCTCCTCTGGGTTTTTGTATTATTTTCTTTTTCTTCCCCATTTAGATGATGTATTAGAGTGGTAGATGCTCTGTTAAAGGTCTTTTGATAGGGAAAAATAGTAATAATGTTTGGAATAAAACGTTAAATCCTGAGGCTTTAGTATTTAGTACTTCAGAAGTGCTTTATTTTACCAGACAGTATTCATCCTCATATGACTTCTGTTGGACAAATACAGTGAGGAATCTTGAATGCCTTTTTACAGGCTGAGGTGATCAAACATGTTTAATCTATGTTTAGTCTCATGCCACTTCGTCAAACAGTGGCATCAAGTTATTTCTGCTGTTGAAAATGTCAGACACTGATCGGAAGCCTAGAATTTGGTAATCTGAGATGTTTCAGGATTCTTTTACTGTATTTGAAAAGTCAGTGCGTTGAGGCATCCTGAGCTCAACTCTGAAATTCCCCAGACAGGAGGAGAAATCTGCAAACCCCACCATAAGCCACGTGTCAGATTTTCCAGTGGGAACCTCATTTTGGTGGTTGTCTCCTGTTAAGCAATTGAGTGTCCCCAGCTGCGTCCCCGTTTGTACATCTGTGTGTGTCTGTACTATGTGGTTTTAAGCCTTGTCTTCAGAGCGGTTAGTAAGAAAAATGTTTTATTTTTAAACACTGAATCTTTGTAATGTGTATTGAACTGAGAGAGGTATAGAAACTTCCTGAGGTTGGAGAAAAGCTCACTTTGAACTCTGCTGTGAAAGGTTCACATGGATGAAGTTTTGATTGACATCAGTCATCAGAATTAGAAATGGATGACTTGGAGGGCAAAGGCCTGCTGACCTGAGGGCCGGTGACCAGTTTCTGTGTGTCCTTATCGTAGAAAGAAAATAGAATGTATTTTAATAGTGTTACTCAGTTCAAGTAAGATACGACACGGTTTAGTTATGATTTCATTCCTCTTAAGTTATTGTAATAGTCAACGTCCCAATTGCAGTTCCTTTTTAAATTCAGACTGTCCTTCATCCCTGTGGCAGATGGACAAGCTTGTGTTTAATGTCTGTTTGCTCTGTCTAATATGGCATAGCTTGCTTCGCTATTTCAGGTATGTGCCAAAGAGTCGCTGTGCATTCACTATTTTGTGGTGAGGGCGAGACTTTTTTTTTTAAATCTTGCTTATTTTTTAAGACTGAACCTCCTGGTGTCTCTTCCAGTCTTTTTTAAAAGGTGCATCAGTAGAGGAGTTTAATAGTTGCGTGTGGGTCAACTTGTCTCTCTTCTGTTGAATATTTATGCTATTTTTCAAATAAGTGCCAATAAATGGAAAAATAAATGTGTTTTACTGTTTCTGCACTTTGTTAGAGAGGTAACCACGTTCTTGTTTTCATCTGTGATTAAATGTTTTCCTTTTTAAATCGGAATATCTATTGTAACCCACTTCCACCCAGTCTAGTTTACATTGAAGTTGGCCTTAAAACCTGCAGCAGACTGTTCTGTTTTCCTAGTGCAGTGCTATCTTAAAGTTCTGTGACAACTCTGGGAACATTGAAGAATAAACCCAAACATTTGCAGAAGACTTTAGTAGCTAAGCATGGCCCTAGTTTATACCTGGAGGAAGTCGTGGCGAGATAGTTTGGAAGATAGAAGCTACAGCTGGCTGGTGGGCAGCACCAGGGCTCTTACCTCTTGGGGAAGAAATGGGGGGTCTCTGTGGTTTGCTTTAACAGGGCAGTTAATGCTGTTGGGGGAGAGAGAAGCAGTTACAAGTCTGCAGTTGGTCCTTCCCCTGCTTTTGCGAAGCAGAAACCACCTTGAACTTGTGGAAAAAGGCACCTTGGTTTCTTGTCCATCCGTGTCATTGGGAAGCTGTGGGTTTGCATCCTGGAGTCAGGAGACGTACAGGGGGTTTTCCACTGAAATGAAATACTAGATTCTGGAACTATATTACCCTTCAAAAAATATATCTGGATTCAGGGAGTTAGGGTGCTATACAAAGTGCATCATCAACCCTGTACTCACATGGTAACTCATACTGTTAGTACTAGCTCCATTTTGCTAATTCCCCATTTACACATGATTGATTGCTTGATTAGATGTCACGGTTACAGGACTGTTGCGTAACACATTCCTTAACTGCTCTGAGTTTGTGTTACAAGTGTCTATGCCTTTGTCTTCCTCTGAGAAGAAATGGGCAGCTTTCTTGTCTCAGGCCATATTGGAAGTGTTATGATTATATATACGTACATATCTCTGAAAGTATAAGTATATATAACCATACAGTTTATTTTTTTTTTTATTCTGTGACTCTTTCGGGGCATACAGCTGTTTCTGGGGTTCTGCCACTCCTCTCGGATGGCACCCTGCCAAAGTCGTGCTTGTGATCGGCACTTGACTGGTCTGGTTGAAAACTATCCTGTAGCGTTTGTTGGCATTTAACCCAGGTCTTGGGCCCGTGTGTCTTCCTCGACAACTGATCGGTGTTTTTCTTCCTTCCACCTTCTCCAGAATGACACACTTGCTGAGGGAACATCGATAACCGTGCCAGTGCTCGGGGGACTGTATTTTTGGAATGAGCGCTTTGGTGGTTACTGCATTTAGCAGAGGAATAGATACTTCATGCTAGAAGAGAGGTACAAATGCCAGGAAAAACGAGCCTGTGCATCAGCCAGATTAACTTGCTGGGGTCTTCTGCGTGTCGCCAGCAAGCCAGTCGATCCGAATACTCAACTGAACGGCTGCCCACATCCTCCCGAGATCAGCATAAGAACTTAATCCTAAATTTGTTCTTTTCGCCTTTCTTCAGAAAACTTGAGTCTAAGTGATCTCCAGCCTGTGCCAACAAAACAGGTCTCCAAAGGGTTGTATTGGTGAGACCAAAATACCGTGATGTAGAAATGCGTGTTGTGGTTCTAATATTAGTGCTGTGTTTGTGAGTCCGGCCCCGCTATGGTGAGCGGGTTTGCTAGGGAAGTGACTGAAGGCAGGAGTGACCTCTGGGGCTCCGGGAGCCACTTTCCAGCCTCAGAACAGCTTGTGCATTTCTTTAGCGTTTCAGAAATGTTCACTTTATGCTGTTGCGTTAGTGCATATGTTGGAGTCGTAACTCGTTTGCTTAAAATAGAGAGCTTCAGGAGCTGTAATTAAAATGTGTGAGCTCTTCATACCCTGTTTTAAGCAACCTTTCTCATCACCAGCTGGCAGACGGAGTTTAAGTTGATCCCTCTTCTCCTGGAAGCACCAAGTTAAAATATTTGTAAATGTAAATGAATGTTTACAGCTACAGTACAACAATTAAAACCTTACTGATACAGAGGGGAGCTTGCAAGAGCCCTTTTCACTAACTAGATGGAAAAATTGTCACCTCACGTTTTTTTATTTGGAGTCTGTTCCCTAAAAGTATGTCTTGGATGATGGTTTGTTGGTTTTTTCTTTACCTGTAACAGTAGAGTCTTCCTATTTTGTTTATATTTGGTACGAGCATCCTAATGATAAACTTGAGGCCAGCTGCCAGCCAGCCTGGGTCTCGGTCCGGAGATGCCTTTCGTTCGTCACAGCGGGCTCCAGGCAGCTGCCCTACACCTAAAAGACGCAGCAAAAGGCAGATTGCTTCCCCTGTCGGGGCTTTGTGGTAGAAGCATGAGAGAGGAGGGAGGGGAATAAACAACTGAAGGAGAATAACCTTGTCTGACTTTCAGTAACTGGCTCGGGAACAGAAATTTCCAAGGAGGGAGGAGCTGAGCGCATTCAAACCAAAAGCAAACACGGGCTCTCCGTGCCCTCGTGCCCATTGCCCTGTGTGCCAGGGAACCGTGAGGCTTCCCCAGTCTCATGGGGAGGAATCTCATGAAGATTCCTCAGACAAATCTGCCATTGACCAAATTTTAAATTCTTCTGATTGTTTAATTTCTTCTTTTACTTGCTTTGTAAGAGCCTTGGAAAATGCTCACTATGTAAGACTTCCTTCCATGGTTAATAATGGTGTGTAAATGTTTAGAATTTTGCTGGATGTCAGCTTTAGAATTTTGCTGGATGCCACCTTAAGTAGGAAGAGCTGCTCAAGCAGGAGCACTTTCTGCTGCAGGTACTAATCTGGAAACATGGTTCTCGTGATTTGCTTTTTCCCCTTGTGTGGAGAAAAAATCAAAGGCGTGATGTGTGTATCGTACGTGGCGTTTTGTGGCACCGAAACAGTGTGCTGCGTTGTCTTTCAAGCTGGCTGAAATCGGGCTGTGTGGCACTGAAATTGCTGAAAGAAACTTCCTGCTAAAAGTAAATCGGGATCCTTTCATTTGAAGCATGTTCACTTCAGCCGTCAGGTTTGATTTTGGAGATTCCTGGCAGATTCCTGAGGGAAAGGCGCTAATGGCTTTGGTGATGTTGATGGAACGTGGGATTCCAGAGCCTTGCTGCAGAGTTTTATTTATCTCTTGATGGTGGTTTCTTGTTTGTCTGATGCCACCTTGTTCATACCTCAAAGCCACCAAGAGTATCTGCAGTTTCCTGGAGAAGAATGCTCTCGTTTCATTATTGTTCATATTTCATTATTTTGCTACTGTAAATTGTATTGTTAATAATTCTTCTGTTTGGTTTTTTTAAAAAACCGTTAACGTGGATTTAAGATCCATTACAGACTCGTTTTTCTTTTACTCCTTGTCTTTGATAGGAGTTTTATCAAGCATCTTGTTCCTTGGTATCTCCTGTTCTGCAGGGATCAGGGTGACGGCAGTTCCGTGTGTCTGAGCTGATATTCCACAACTGAGGTGTCACAGGGAGCTGGTCACCAAGGCGGGCCTTGTTCCTCAGGGCCAGGAGACCCTCTGTTGCTTTGATTGTGCTGCTGTGGTCATGGTTGTGCTCTAAATTATTCCTTTGCAGAGTCTCTGCTGTTTCAGGGACCAAGGTGCCTGCCTTTGCCTGCACGTAATGCCACGTTATATTGTCAGCGTGGTTACAGCTTTGCAAATTTTCAAGAGCTCATATGCATTAGCTACAGTTCGTTATCCAAAGTAAACAGCTAGTTAGCATACAGAAGAGAGCTTCTGTAGAAGACAAAAATAGACCCGAAAAATGAGTGTATCCCCTTACTTGGCTTTACTTGTTACGGTGTTGGCCTGCCTGTGTTCATTCCTCCAGCACTCGTTTTTTGTGGATACAGAGGTTCTCCAGGCTCCTTTCATTTATCCGTGTGTTATCTTTAAATGGTTTTTGCCGGGCTGCGTGGCGATGCTTCCCCGGGTTTTCTGGCTTATGTGGCAGTGCTGAGCAGGCGATCTGCTGCGGGCAGCAGTGCCCTCCGCTCTCCTCCAGCAGGTTCAGCCGTAGTTTCATTTCCTCGGGCAGCAAGCTACGCCTGCAGGGAACCTGGAGCCCAGCGCCAGCACCGTTACCTTCGTCTCCTTCTCCTCCACTCCGGTGGGAGACGGTGCCATCCATAGCACTACGGAGAGGAGGGAAGTGCCCCGTTTCACAGGACCCCCGGGAGGGTCTCGTACAAGGTCAGAGGGTGAAGAAAGCACCTGAGCTGCTCTGACCCAAGAGCCCAAACTCCCTCCTGGCAGGGAGGTGATTTAAGGTTTGGGGTTTAAGACCTCACGTACAGCTTGGTCCCTGAATTTTGAGGTTGCCCTGGATCCCCACGGGCCCTATGAAGCATGCATCGCTTGGCACCCAAGAACTTTTTTTCCTGTAAACAAAGTATTCCTGGATCTGGCTCAGGCAAGTTTCCTTCTGTAGCCTGGCCCCAGCAGTGGGATGAGATACCAGTGCACGTGGGTCTGAAGCACGAGATTCATGCTCCTGACAAAGGAAAGGGAGGATGGAACTTGGCATTTGTGAGGAAAGCGAGGTATTTTACATATACAGACAAATGAGGGCTAAAATACGGTGATTTATTGCCAAACTGATCTGGCAGCCTCTTTCCAGTTGAGGCTTGTTGGTTATCACATACTACTTAGGTGTGAACAGAAAATGCAATACTGTACAGTTGGCTTTGACAGTTCTTAGCCAGTTGATTCCAGGAAGGATTTCTCCGCTGCGTTGCTGAAGGCACGGCTCTGTGCATGGGTGTCTCTAGAAGCAGCTCAGATGCTGCTGTTAAAGCTGGTTAAAGGCGCGTGGTGACCGTTGCCCCCGCCAGCCCCCTCGGTTACCTTCCTGTGGCACCTGAGCAGCGGCAGCAGCAGCTCAGCGTTTCCCTTTGCAGGGACCGGGTCTGCCTGCAGGTGAGCTCCAGGGGAGACTGATCCCCCCCACTCCCCAGCCTGGGGGGGCTCCATACCCTGCCATCCCTTGTGAAATGAACTGATGATCAGAAAGTTTGGAAACTGATGATCCCTGGAGCTCTGAAACAGTTATATTGGGTCTATTACAGTTTGAAGCGTTCTGTGATTTGCTCCTTTAGATAAAATAGGGAAGTCCAAGTGTTTTCTGAGGCAGGCAAGTGCAAACACCTAGATGAGATCACGTACCAAGCCCACAGCTGCCCGGAGTGACGCTGGTGAACGTGATCTCGGCAGCAGTCCCAGCCCCTGCCTGCTGGCATTGCCCCCCTGAGATACCGGTGCCATAGCAAGTGCTGGGTAAACAAGGTAATTGTTTCTGCTGGATGATCTTAAAGCCTTCCTAGCAGTCTGCTGAAAATACTTTTCCATTTCAAGGAAATGACTCTTTTGTTTGTCTTAAAGAGTCAGGAATGGGAAATGACGTGAAGGCTTAACTGTTTTTCCTGGTGTTTTTAAGAGGAGGCATATTCACTGTCTCAGGTCTTATTTCCAAAGGCATTCGGTGTTCTCCATAACCCTATGAAGTACTAGAGATGTGTGCGTGTATATATACATATTATGTATCAGAATTATCTTGTAAATCTTCCATGTCCACCTGGTAAAATTGTCTCCCTGTGCCCGTACCGTAACATGATTTGATATATTCCCCTTGCAGTGCTGAACCGACACTGTCCTCAGGTCTCATTCTCCCCAAACTGGAATAAATCTGTGATTACACAGTGTGCTGTAATCTCCCTGGAGCAGAAAGAAGTCAAAATTCACATTTGTCATGCTTACTTTGCCCAAGCACCAGTTTTATCTGCATTTGCTGAGTTACACTGTGCATTTAATCTTTCTTATCGGTGTATTGCTCCTTGCATGCCCTTGGAAAAGACATGGTCCAATGTTTTAGGTGCCGGTAACTTTTTGTTACCAATTTCTTTGGTCAAGATGTTTCTCTAAACCAATCACCTCTTAACTTCCTTGAGACCGAATGCTGGCAGGCAGGGTCTCTGTTGGCTGTAATCTCCCTGCTCAAGGCTCGTGCGTGCCCTGTCCTGCAGGACCAAGGCGGCTGCAGGTGTCAGGATTGGTTGTAGCAACTCCGGGTTCTTACACGTGGGCTTCTCTCTCTTCTGTACTTCTGCAAGTGCCTGGGAAAACATGATCCTAGCCCATGACTAGAACTCTAGGATATGGGGCAAAAAAAGGTGGGTTTGGGTGTGTTTCGTGGTTCAGGGTTTTTTTAAATCACTTGAATACATATCTTGTTAACAGCCAGGCTGATGTACCATGGGGTGGTTTTAGCTCCCTCCCCTTCCTCAAGAAGCAGCAGGTTCAACGGCCTCGTGGAAACCAGAACTGACAGCGTAGGTACCTAACAGAGAAACTACAAGAATGCAGCTCCGCAGTGGTAGGAAAACACCGTCACCCAAAAAAAAATACGATCTCAGTGTTTGGAGGCAAGTGCTGTGTCTGCAGCACCGCTCTGGGACACAACGTTCTCAAACCACTTAATAACTTTTTTTTTTTTTAAATGCATGTTAATGTTTGACTCTTCTTTATCATCTGACACTGATAGATGACACAATTTCAGTTCTTCTGAGAATCAAGCTGAAGCAACATTTTATTGTCCTTTAAAAACTTACTTGTCTTATATATAAGAAAAAAATGTAGTGATTAACAACTGGAATTCAACCTTTTTTCTTTTTTTAAAGCAACACTGTTACCTGCATGGTTTCTTTGTACTTCCACATATAAGCAGAAAAGCGACCCATAACATGCAGGGGGAAAGGAGGTTTAATTTCCAAAATGTGTTCTCTATACAGACCAGAGCATATTATAGACTTCTTATAAACAAAGATTTGCATGTATGAATCAAATGCATTAATAATGCCCCTTCAGCAGAAATATTTTTAAACTTAACATCTTGACAGTGAAATGTCAAATGAAAGGAAATACTTACTATATGAAACAAGACAAATATTCACCTAAAGTTAAAAATGGCATTTGAGCAGGAGTTTCTGATACAAAGGAAATCCCCTACCTTAGCTGGGGGTGAAGGGATGGTGTCAAGGAATGCCTGTGTTGCTGTACTGAGTTTGGTCTCTAAAATCATAAAAATGGTGAATTTTGTGTTAGTGTGCAGCGTGAGTGCAACTTCTGTTACTGCCACTTAATTCACATATTGCATGCATCCCTAAGAAATGAAAGGATCTGATTACAGAACTTGTTTTTATTGTCTACAGTTGTGATACAAAATGGCTGTTGCAGAAATTACTTCCCCAGGTAAGAAAACGAGCACTCAATGCTATATCGGAAATAATGAAGTAAGGAATTTTGAGAGTTAATT
This sequence comes from Falco peregrinus, assembly GCF_023634155.1. Lineage (NCBI taxonomy): Eukaryota > Metazoa > Chordata > Aves > Falconiformes > Falconidae > Falco > Falco peregrinus. The sequence continues at coordinate 15,942,917 of NC_073733.1, forward strand.
CTTCACCTAAAATTCATGGTTTATTTCATAGTTTCACTGATGGAATTTTTAATTTTCTTCAATGATTAGTCATGACTCTCATCCTTCTGGTATGTATACAGAAGTGTTATGCACCAGCCTCAGCATGTACAACCAGAAACCAAATGAACATTTTACATAAGACAGTTTGCTTTTGTAGTGATCACGCACTGATGTGAACATAGACTAAAAATAACAAATGTTGCTTTAATAAGGATTTTTTACAGTAGGCGTAGATATAAAAGTTTTTCAAATTATTTTCACAGGTATCACTGAACATTTCATAGCTGTCTGTTACAGAAGCACCGAAAAGTGCTTTGAGTCTTTCATTTATTATACATAGTTAAAATATATTACACTTCTGAAGGTATCTTAAATCACTGAACAGTTTTGCTAGCATCTTAATGAGCCAAATGGGAGTAAAAGGCAGTCCACATTCATGATGTGAATATACAGTAAGGTGTTTGACATCCTATTAACTCATTGCTCATGTTCTCAAAATAACCATGGTGATGAGACCTGAAAGACAAGAATTAAGAACTAAACACAACGCTTTAATTTCACTTAATAAAATATTTAAAATTCAGTTTACCCTGTCACAGGCCAGTGCATAAATACATGCAGAATGAGTTTATATATACGCTTCACTTAAATACTAGAAGTATTGCTCCAAATGTTGATGTAGTCAAAAACTGTGTAAAAAAGGGGGGGAAAAAAAAAACCAACCAAACTGCACTGAAGTGGCAGTATATCTAGTAACTAAATGCCAAAGCAGCTATAAATACTCCAGACAATTACTGATCTCACTACTGGAAAATCTTAACGTTAAGATTTTAACTTACGTAAGTGTAACGCTAGCACACAAGCCACCCGTTTTTGTGGGGGCTAGTTATGGGCAGTGTAACTCGCATGCTGAATCATCAGTAAGGCAGATTAGCTCAAGGCTCCAAGACATTTTTGTTCCTGCTCTGTGCAGAATAACTGATCAAAGATTAGTTTTAGACAAAGATGTTAGGCTTCCTTGTCAGTCTGCACAGGGAGCTTTCTACAGAGCCTTTGTGACGACCTTTAAAGAGGGAGGAAGAAAAAAAGAACTGCTCTGATAGAGGTTAAAAACAATTAAAAACAGATGAAAGCAGGAAATGTGGGGCTAATAAACCTACTCATAACTCGCTGAAAGTTCACTTTAATTATGTGCTGATACAGTGCAAATCTGCAAGTTCTTTAGCCATAAGTTACATGGCAGAAAGCAAGAAGGCATACAGAAAAACATTCGGGCTCCCTCAATTCCAACCTTACATAACACCAAAATAGTAGTTTATCTGTTCTTAGGCAATCTAACTTTCTTGCAGGCTCAGATGACGTCAATATAGCAGCCTTTCAATGCAGAGAGCTTAGCTATTTTATATATATTTAAAATATTATGATTAATATAATTTTTTATATATGTGTATGTATATATATGTATTTATCTAAGCTTAGACAATCAGTACTGCCACAACTGCTGTAGGCCTTAGCTTGGATTATCTAAATCATTGTAGAGTAGTAACAGAGGCTTCTGGAAGGTGCTACAGGACAGCCTACACCACTTGTACAGGGGCTTTCCGGCAATAAAGGGTTTGACTCATGTCTGTAAAGCAAATACTCCTCAACTGTCAAGTGTGCCCAGTTGGTTTCTTCTCAAGAGCAATCAGCTTTCTGCGAGAGTTGCACACAGAATGATCTTTCATGAACACTAAAACCGCTGCTACCAGAGGAACAGGTTAAGTTGTTGCAAGTGTATGAAGTCAAATGACTTAATACTACAGCTGGCACCAGCAGAAACTGAAGTAATCTCCAAAACTAGAGACAAACACCAAGCAAGGATTACTGCAAGGTCCTGATCTGAAAATACATCACCATCAGCTCAGGCAAAGAGCAACAAGTGAGTTTTCAAACCATTTCAGCAGACTGACTTGCAGGAGTCAATCAGTCAAGGGAGTGTGCGTGTTAACCATCAAGAACTTGCATCTTTTCCCATCACTACCTCACCTCTAGCTATCAGTTTGAAGCTGCCTAGCTCGTTTCCTTTAAATCCTCATTTCTGCCAGGTAGTGGGACAGGAGAACTGAGTTTAGTGTGACTGTTCTTCAAATCTGAAATAGTTACAGGAAAATAGTCATAACAAGTAAAATGTGCAACTTCTCTACGTTTGCTAATTGAGGAGCAAGTTACACATCAGGAAGAACTGTGGATGGTAGTGGTCTCTTAGGGTTTACAACAACTTATTTCCACACATTTCAACTGCTTATCAGGCAGGTAGTGAATGGAGCCTTTCAGGCCAGCTCACCTGGGTTGGAGAGAGTAACAAAACAAAAGAGATCTAGGTTCTGCAGGAGAGTAACTCTCTGTTTCAACATAAGAATAAGAAAGAGCACATTCCATTCAGTGTTGTTGGCAGATGACTACAGTTGGCCAGTCATCAAATGAAGGTGAAATTAACATGTAGGGGCCTGTATATAATACCAACTAAACTCTAGTCTAAAACACTTACGATAACTGATTTACCCTGATGTCACTATGGCTGCAAGTTAAAATATAAGTGGAGATGTAAACCAGAATGTAATGTGGTGCTTTGTCTCCATCAAGTTTCCTGGAGCCACTGGCAAACACAGAAGTTTCCCAAATCACAGAAGTTGCAAGAAAACATTTACAAAATCCCAAATACTTACCTAAAACATAAGCAGCTACTAACTTTTGATTCACACTTAAGTGGAGGTAGAGAGGCACCAGGGATTCCATTTCCCCCAACGTAGGTAGCATTAGTGCTGCAATACACACTATTCCTAGGAAGACTGTTAGTAAACTAGGTCCCGACGAGGCAGTTCTGTTTTCTGAAAAACAAGACAGTACCAACTGTAAGGAACACCTAACCAATAGAAGTGTTATAGATTCTGCAAAAATACTTGCAGTGCAATGGAGCTGCAATATCCTCAGATTTTCTTTTTCCTTTGGAGTTTGGAGGGGGTGGAAAACAACTCTTCAAGCCACCCTTCTGAAGCTTCTGCCTTTTGCAGTGGAGAAGGCTGCTGCCTGGTGTGATGCTGGGAATTGTTTTTACGTGACTTCCCAAACCTCTCCCTTCTGGGGGAACAGAGCCAGCCAGGCCCAGCAGCTATACAGACACACTCATGACAGCTGGATGTTTCAGCTGCACTTCAGGTTTCACCATGCGGCCTGACTCCACTCCTTGATATTTCCCTTCAGTGATTAGTAATCAATTGGGAAAGAGCACCTAAAGAGCTGCACAGGCAGACAACTGCTTACGCCTCCAGAACAAAACTTGGCTATAGCAAGAGCACAGGTTCTTGGGCCAGATGAGTTCCCCTCATTTCTTTAGAGGATTTAAGGGCTGCACCTGCCAGAACCAGTTTACATGCCACAAATCAGTAATATTTGAATTTTACTTTAAAAACTCTGAGAACGAACCACTTTGACAGTCAAGTATCACCAAAATAAGGAATTGCAAACTACAGATGAACTGTCCTTCATGCTTTTTATCGCACTGCAGTTTAATAGCTGGAACCTGCTCAAAGGCACACTGTAATCTTTGAAAAGAGCTGTTAACATGGTAGTTGAATACCTCTAACCAAATTCTTAAGACCCACTGGAAATTAGCCAATGTTCTTACAAAGTTTTTCTATCCTCAGTGACTAGCAATATGTGTCCTATTTCAATTCCATAAATCTGTTATTTTTAGGCTGCAGGTTATATGCAAAGACTGTAGTTGCTTTGTTTACTGTTTTTCTGTAAGCAAGCAATACAGTGTAGTCAACAAGGTTTTAAGCAGAGAAATAGCATCTGGATGAAGACCAGTATCAGATTGTTCAGGACAGTTCAAACCCTCTTACCGGAACAACTATCATAGTACATTTTGTTCCCTGAACCCAGAGATCTTTGTAGGTTTGCTTTAACCATGTAGCCTAGTAATACCTGTTCTTGAGGGTTTGGGGTTTTTTTTTTTTAGTAAAAGGTGTTTCACCAGTCAACAAACTATGTATAAACATAGTGAAACAGTTTGGCTTTAACAGGAGGAACGCTCTCAAGCAGTTTCATCTATTTTCTGGAACTGATTTTGTTCTTGTCATGAAAAATAAAACAGCGGCAAGAATATTACAGTATAAATCAGTAGAAGTAACAAGAACGTAGACTGTCAAGTCAAGAATTAGTTTACATTCAGTTCTGGTAAAACTTGGTATTTTTTGTATCTCCCTCTACCACTTCAGTTTAACAATTTGATCCAGGTTTTCCCCAAGACTGTTGATTCACTTCCTCACATATGAAAGATGCAAAGAGTTTTCAGCTAGCGACTGTGCTTTTCTGTACTTGTGAGACAGACAAAGGAGATGGCTCAGAACAAGGAGCACTTTAGAAGATGTTTTGGCACTATTTCCTGCTCATCAGGAAATGGAGGATTAAGGGTTTGGAACAAACTCAGAAGGGGCATATGTTCTGAAAAAACCCAGGGGAAAAAATAACTACCAACCTTTTGCAGATAAATTCGCACTGGCTGTAACAGAACTTCTGCACCAGAGGAACAGAGGAGGTACTCTCCAAGGTATGACATGTAAACACGGGGCAGCAAAGGGTCTTAATTAATCAAGCCAGCATAAGCAGCACAGCCATAGTTTGGGTTCTTGGGATCCCCCAGTGATAAAGACAGCAGTCTTACAGCTAAGTAAAAATAATTATTTTACAGTTTATTTTAATCTAGTCTTTCTAGTCACTTGAGCTGTTCATAACCGATTCAGAAGACAGGAGGGGTAAAAGATTTCAGCTACCTGGTTGACACAAAGTCTGCTCGAAAAAGACACTTTCAGCCAGGTGTTCTTTTATTCGTTTTTCCTCCTCTTCCTTTTGTTGTTGCTGTTCCTTTGCAGACGGAAGTAGAGTAGCAATAATCTCCTTTTTCCCTAATGCCTTCCTCTGGCTCTGCTCAGACACTTGTAGACGGAATTTATCTATCACACCATAGTAAGAAGCCCGAACATCTCTGTGACGAATCACACTGCAGAGGAAAACAGCATTTTCAAACAGAGGAACTAACAAGAAGCATGTCTCCTATGGATTTACATCCTGCAGCCCAATGTTTCCCCTCTGACCCCCCACCCAGACAGACTGCGACAGTCCAGATCCCCATTACCTCCTCCATCACTCAATGTTCTTTAAGATTTGGTCTTGCTTTCTTTCTTTCTCCCTCCTCCCTCCTTACGTCTGTTCTGGTTCCCAAATCTATATTCTCCAATTGGCTGGCCAAAAAGAACAGTTAATTCTTTACCTCAGGCACACCTTTGCCTTGATCTGAGGCCTAGCTGCCAAATTGCACGAAACCCCCCTTCTCCTTTATCAAAGTTGTTTGACGCTGGCCAATGATTTTAAAAGGTATGGGGGGACTGGACTGGACAGGGAAGGAAAGAAGGAAAGTAGGACTGCCAACCACTTGGATAGGTGATGGCACAAGTCTAGCTTTTTGAGGAAACCAGGCTCCAAGCTTTATAATTATACTTTCTCAGAAGCAAAACTCATTCACTTTACAGACAGGATTCAGCTAGATTTAAAGGGATTTTTACAGTCAGAGGCCCACCATTAAGAGCATGTTGACGCCTGTGTATCTACACAAACATTTCTTATCTGTCCTCGGTGAAATAAACCTGGATATCAACAGCAGAGCTCTGTGCCGTCACAGCTTTGCTCATCAATCTAGCTACCTTGAGCATGTTTTGTAGCCGTCACTGAAATACATGATGCTGCAGATACTTGACTAGCTACCGGGTGTAGCTACACAAGCTGCAATCACAACTCAGAATGCAGTGTAGACATCCGAGTTATAGCTATGAGTCAGTTATTTTCTTGGTAAACCTTCTCACTGTCCAGCAACCACTCTCGCTCTACTGTTTTGAATACATGGACCAAGGTGGCTTCAACAGTAAAACAGGGTGATAGTTGTTGCACTCCTCCTAGTTTTATGGCATTTTGTGGGAAAAATTATATGTTGGACCTACAAAAGGCACGGTTTTAAAATAGCACTGATCAAAGGCAATACAGACCTCTAAGCAGTGCTCTGCTCAACTACCTCATCTCTACGTTTATGATTCATTTCGAAAATACGTATCTAGTATTAAAAAGCTGTAACATTTAGGTTCTGAAGTCATATCAGCTCTTAGGGTTAATATGGATTTTAATTATTTTTCCAAAGTGGAAAACTTCTGTGAAAGGCTATTTTAAATTTCTAAGGTAACAATCTTAGGTTAGAAAAATACCTACATATCAGTGATTTGGCTTCAAGAAGTTTGGCTTCAAGAGGGGAAAAAAAATGGTTCTACCCTTAGTGATACAGGATAGTAGTCTCAAAATTGCTTCAAGAAACCTAACTTTGTGATAATATATACATTTAAACGCTTCAAGAAACACGTTTTGTGTTTCAGTCTTCAGTTAAAGGAACTGTATCACATCAAGATACCTACAATTATTAATACAGCCAGTGTTTGTAACCAGTATCTAGTCTGAATAGACTGTTCAGCAAGGAAACAGAGACTAAGTCAACCCCCAAGCAAAAAGGCTGCAGGAATGTACAGAGTTTTAAGTCACTTCAGAGGCAAGAGCGTGCTTATGACAGGCTTTCAGGAAGCTGGGTGTTGGCTGGGCAACTGCCTTCACTAAAACAAAAGGCTTCCTCCCCTGCCAATCCTAATACATACAACTCTCAGCACATCAGAACAGCAGACTCAACTCTTTAATTTCTTCCTTTAACACTTCCTTTTAAATTTTTGTTTCTACTCTTAGTACCAGGGCACTAACTACCAAACTAAACAGAATCTTTACATAACACTGTGCTATGAGAACATGCATCTGCTGCCAAGCAAAGAGATATTTTTTGCAGACCCTTATAAACAGATACATTCTCCTGTTACTTTTTAGAGACCATTGCATAATTGGAAGCTCTGTAGAATATCTGTTTATCTGGCAAATGGCCATACTTGCATAGTACTGCTCATATCCTAGCAGTAAACACTGCCCTTAGACAGCAACTGTTGGAATGGGATGGGAGTTTTTACCACACAAAAAAACTGCCTTGGAAACACGCATATGTCTTATCTTTTTATTTAACAAAAGACATTTGTTTAAAATTAACCACATGTAATCAAGCTTGTGTAAATGTCTGCTAAAGACTGGAATCTTCACTGATACACCGGTATATTCTAACCTGTTTTGTTCCATTTTTAGGATTGTTGCCCCTGCCCATTGAAACTTTTCAGTTCCATGTTTTAAACTTCCCTTTTATTTGGCGAGTCCTTGGCATCTTCCAAATTACACCTAAGGAAAACAGCCTACAGGGAAGAGCCATTCCCAAGCACTGCATTATTTATCTAACAAAAGACGGATCATTCAGCAGTGGAGTGTTTTGTATATGACCATTTGTTAGCTACAGATTCCAGAAGGTGTTTTACAGTTTGCAAATTTCTATTCAGAAAGCTCAGTCTGCACTTTTAGGTACTTCATACTTTCTTTATCTGTACATCAGCACAGAAATAACATGGCAAATGGAAGATGAAAAAAGTTGGTCTATTTTAGCCTAAATACCTACTCTACATTGAATTATAACAGCCTACAGACCCTGTACATTGCTGTGGTTACTTAACTGGCTTTCTTATTTTCTCTGTTACTGAGTTGGGACCTGACAGGAGAAACAAGTAAAGGGGAGACTGAGAGATCCAAGAACGGGAGTGCAGCACCCAGGGTGAAAGGTAGACAAAAGTACCTTTATTAAACGTGGCCCAGGAAAATGTGCTCAGTAGGACTGCGCACATTTTCATTTTGCCAATCTGCAAACAAACACTTCTCACAAAGAAATCTCAACCCTGGGGGTCTTGCTTTTCTTGTTATTTATCTTGTACAAAGAAGTACTCAGAAGAGGCTCACATTACTCTCACTGCTGGTTTACATACTATACTACAGGTGCATTTAGTAGCATTTTATTTTGCCTAAAGACAAATTAAAGAAGGAACTACCTCCAACATTGTAACACCTCTGCCCTAGAGCGAAAGAACAGCCAAGACCAGATGGCCACAAGAACACAGAAGATTAAGAAAATATTGTATCTTTATCCAACATAGTTTATACTCTGCGTGCTGTCATTTACCTCTTAAATAATAAAAGAAATTATGATAATCAGATGTTTTACATTAGAAAAAAAACCACCGACAACCAACTTTTACTTACATATCAACACAGCACTGCGGCTTCACTGCACCAGTAGCATCAACCACTGCGTATTTATTTGGAGTTGTACAAAGAACTGTAACGAAAAGGACAGTTGTGGTAACAAATCATGAACTAATACCTCACCAACTTCAACAGATACATGTAAAGACACGAGTTTGGTTTTGTCACAAATATGATTTGTTACATGAATTATAATTGGACTGTTCAAGAGCACCAACTGACCCTTAAATAGAACTTAACCTAAGAAACCCACCTTTGAATTTTAAGGCAAACTCATAGGGGTTATATAGAGTCAACACCTGCTTGTGTGTTGACTGGTCATCTGCATAAAATATAAGTTCTGTAGGAAAAACAAAAACAGGAAGATTTCCTTCCACTAACTCTGGCTGTCTTTTTTGCTGCTGCATTGGCACTGAATCCTCCTTGCTGCTTCTTGTGTTCTTATGATTTTGTATCCTCAGAGACTTCAGTTTTTGAATCGTTTAAGAATTCCAAAGCATTTTGGCAATTCTAAAGGAAAAAAGGGGAAAAAAGAGAAAAGGCAAGAAGATTATTTCCATAAGTCTATACTAAACTGAGGCAGTCAACAAAGGTGTGAAAATACAAAAATGCGATGCCTGGTTATGAATCCACCTCTATTTAAGTTCCTTGAAAAATACGGAAATAGAAAAAATTTTTGCATCCAGTTTCCACCTGTTTAACAAACTGCTATAAAATAAATGGATAAGCACTTCTTCAAAGTATTGCGGCAGCATTTTGGGGTCCCAGTCCACAACTAAGGTTGCTTATGCTGGGTCTTTGCAACACAAACCAAACAACGACAACAAAAAAGATATCCCATCCTGTCCTCAGGACACTAACACGCGAGAAGAAACAGAGCAGAAATGAGGGAACACAAAGATGTAAGGCAGCAGTAGTCACTGCTTAGGCAGGAATCCTTCTGCAGTGGTGACCTTCCCGGATGAGGTGTAACAACTTAGGTATCTGCTCACACAGCCACTGAGGTATGTCAAATCCCAGAGATTCAGAACAAAAGAATGGGAAACACCCTCACGCCTTGCTTAAACTAAACTCTAGTTACAACTGCATGGTAGTTACAGGCAACCAACTGAAAAGTAACTGGGATGAATAACACCAAACAGATTTGGGATTTACTATTTGATTAAAAAATAAGACGGGTCTTCTACCACCACTGCCTCTAACCAAAGTATTACCATTGTAATTCTCCCTCTGCCATCCCTACAGTTTTGTTTTATTTTGAGTGACATTCCAGAATTAAACCAGAACCCATGACCCAACTAAGCAACAATCCCAAATGTAATTCATAAAATAAAATTAAAGCCAGACTCCTCAGCACACATACCATTGACTTTACACACTACAGACAGAACAAAGCGAAACAGCTACATATCTGTCCCCAAAGAACGTCATATTTTACTGTAGCTTCTATAGGTTAATTATCAAACTGAAAGTGTCCTTTGAGGTTTAACTTTTTTGTATAGTAGAAAATATTAGAAGAACAAAAGGTTCCTACTGACTCATCAGCTGTCATTTCCACCTCCATTGAAGTTTTATAAAACAAGGTCCATTTCGGCTCTTCTCCCGTCTAATAAACTGATCTGGTTGCACCTTATGAAATGTAGTCTCCGGACTTCCCAGCAGTGAATAACCTCATCGTGAACAATCAAAACCAAATGCTTATTTTTGCATTCTAAACATCATGATATTCATGTTTCCAAGCACCAGCTATGTGTTTCATCCTTGAAATATGAGACAGGTTTAGGTGTTTACTTGAGTATATCTGTCATATCTTCAGATTTACAGGTTCTGATTCTTACTCACAAACTAAGCTTCTAAATTTACATGTTTTTTTTTTTAAATAGCAAATCATCCCTGTAGAATTTAAATTCATGGCTCTCACTGGAATGTCTTTTCCCAAGATCCAGTTTCTTTTCAGAGCACAGGTTTGTTTCCACTGCACTGAAATGCTACTAATAATATTCTGAAAACAAATCCCCAAAGATAGTGTTCCAAGTTGATGTCCTGCTACCTTATTAAGAGTCTAAAAAAAAAGCTCTGTAGGTGGCCACTTGGGTTCCAAGTGCTGCTTAGAATTTTGGTGGATCCCTTTTGTTTCAGAAGAATTAAACTCTGGAATCACTTCATGCAGCAAGTGTACGTATCATTACTTTAACAACTTAATGTACTATTGCAAAGTGAGATTCATTGTTCCATTCAAATATGTTAAGGCTATATGAAGAACTAATGTGGAAAGCCTGCCAGCTCACAGCAATACAAAATTACTTACTCTGAAACTTCTCATAGGCAGATGGGTGAAGGTGTCTGTTTTGGGTCTTTTTTTGTTGTTGTTGGGTTTTGGGTGGATTTTTTTGAAGGGGGAGGTCCCCAAAAGTTAGCTCGTTGCAGTATACAGTAAGCATATGTGAGAATCTTTGGTCCTTATGCATATCTATACTGCATACATTATGCACAAGAGAAATAGAGGCAATCTTTGAAATTAACAGGTTGGTTTTTTCCTAATAAGTGTTTTAAACTACTGTACACCCAATAGCAAACTACTGCTATATATTTAAGTGACTATATGTAATATTTTTAAAAAAAATTGTATAATAATATTATTTCAATGCTTTAGTTTTTTATTTAATAACTGCACATGTTTCATTCCGATTCTTGTCATCATATCACAACTCCAGTTTCTTCAGCTCAGCCAGGTGTTTAGGTGTCCAAAACCCCACAAATCACAACAACAGTGGAGGTATAGATCACTAAAGCCTATCAACAGGCTCATTTTTCTTATGCAGCCATTAAAAACACAGTGCATAAACCTTCCAGGATTCCACAACTTGCAGGCGGAAAGCCACCAATCTTAAAAAAGTATATCCCGTTATTGCTTCCTTTTCTTATTTAACTTGGCTGGATAAGAAGGTACCGCCCAAACTGGCAAAAGTAAAATCTGGCAAACCCAGACTTATAATAGACACGTTTGCTGACACAGCAGCGTCATTCAGGATATAAACGTCTGGATTTCTAAGCAAGCAACCAGCATCCTTTTTAAGACCATCACTTTGGCTTAAAAGTCACAGCGCTGGGATATCTCCCCAAGTAACATCAGCAGAAGCGCTCTTCCCAAAGACTGCATTATAAACTGTACATATGCTGGGAAGATTTGACGGTTTAGTATTAACAACAGCATACCTTTCATACAGCACTCATCACCAAGAAACTGCAAAGACTTTCAGAGAAAGCCTGTCTCATCACAACTTCTCTGCGCAGATGAACCCTAAAGCAGCACTCATGTTCAGAATAAAGCTACGCAGCTGGCTGCCTTTGGCACCCCAGCCAGTTAATTTAAAAGAAACTTGGCTGCTGCTCTTCTGCGCTGTAGCTCAGCAGATCCTCACAACAATCGCTGCATTTTGTAGCCAAGTCACCGTGATTACTTGCAGAACATAAAGGTAAGCACAAACCAACCCGTACAAAACTGAGATCTGTGGTCTCGATTCTGTGACCTACGCTGCACAGATGGGTTTCTCCTAGTACTGCCAACGAAACTCCCTGCAGGTGCAGGAATCTGTCAAATGTAATGCTCGTTACTGGACATGGGCCAAAGTACAACACCTGAACAATGCCAGCTTGCTTTCCAACGCTCTTTGAAGTCCAGACAAACAATTGTCACTGATTTTTTTTTTTTAGCACAATAAGGATCTTTCCTCCCTGAAGTTACTAAATATATACTGCTGGTGCCACAATAGGACAGATCTGCCAGTTTTTCCTTTGAAATCCCTTTCCTCATAAATTTAAACTTGACAGAGAAAAACATGAAGTGAAACGTATCTTCTCTCTAGGACCCGAAATAACACCATTTGTGATTTGTTTTTACTTAACAAGTATCTGCTGAAAAAATAAATCAAGTGAGGAAGTTTTTTGTTCCCATTGTAACTTCCAACAGCCTTATCGCCATGGCTTCTGAGTGCATTTGTTGGTTGGGTTTTTTTCCTAATGACTACAAATAACTCTACAGAATGTCATCTGGTAAACACTTTATTCAGAAGATAACCTCTTTACAGTCATAGCCTCCACATCCTCCTTTTAAAAATTGTCTCATTGCAGTGTAATCTATCTTTGTTAGATCTCATGATCTACCCTCTGATTCTACCCAATAAGGTCTTCTACACTATCTGCTCAATAAAACTCATGCCTTTTGAGCGCATATTTACAAAACAAGCCAAAACCTTCTTCAAAATTCCCTCCTATGTCAAGTTGAGCTACGTGTAAATATGACATAGAATCCAAAGCAGATCTATTAACATTCTGTTTCTCCAGAAGTTTTTGAAGGCCTTAACATGCACTGACGCAAACCAATGTTTAAACTACCTGCAATTATTTGGGAGAGTCATCCAATGATTAGAGCACAGACCCAGGAGCCAGAATGGCTGGATTCCATTTTTGCTAACTCTGTCACCGACACTCCATGACCTTGAGCAAGTTGGTTAACCTCACCTCAATTTGCTAATCTATGAAGGCACATATTCCGCAAAGCATTTAAGTAGGCGGATAGTCACATTTAAACTGGCAGAACCACTCTGACACTTTGCAAAGCCTGGGCCAAAATATGCTACCGTTTACCTCTTTGCAGGGTGATGGGAAACGTAATTAGTAACAGTCTCCAGTATGCTGTAAAATGAAATAGTCTCAAAGCGTTACCTATTAGCACAGATGACTACAACATGCATCAATCATGCTGATACTGACAGCAAAATTTACCAGGACCTCATTACTTATTTCCTTTACTTTTTCAGATACTGAAAAGGTGACAGTAGCAAAAAACATTATTCAAATGCAACTAAAGAGACATGTGAAAGCAGGGAAATATGAAATAACAGCTACGCGTTGCTTCTTCTGAGCCGTATAGTAGAACGGATCAGAACCCTATGGAAGGCTTTCAAGGGCACACCTACTTTAGTCTCAGTTTTCTCACTTTCAGGTTGTGTTTGATGCATTAAACCCAACTCGTTTTTAAACGTGTATTAGTGCTCATTAGCGCTACGTGGCCTGTCCCCCTATCCCAGGCCAGGCTCAAATACTCTGCCCCAATGCCGAGGTGCCACAGACTGACAGCAAACCCCCCTTTCCCCGGCGAGCGGAGAAGAAAGGCACCCCGACCGGCCCTCCCAGCGCACCTGCCGAAGGCAGGGGAACCAGCAATAACCGCACACACTTAATTGACCCTCTTTGTTTTCCAACAAGGAGCAGCAGAGATAAAGGCTGAGGTATCTGCGCGCTAACGGCCTCTCCCCGCAGCCTGCCCTGCCCGTGACGAGCGCGCTGCCAGCACCGGCCCCGTCCCGCCCCGTTCCCCACCGGCAGCTCGGAGCCAGCTCCGGCGAGCCCCGGCCCCGCCCCGGCCGGCCCGCACCCCCCGGCTCCGGTGGGAGCGCCCGGACCCCGCTGCCCTGCTGCCCCGCTCCCCGCCGCGGGTGCGAGGGGCCAGGCCGGGCAGGCGGCGCCGGGGCCTGGCAGCTCGGCCGCCGCCCCCTCCTCCCTCCTCACGACGGCGCCGCCGAGGGGAAGGGCCGCGGCGCCACCAGCGCCCCCACCCCGGCCCGCACGGCCGGAGCTGCCGGGGCAAAGCTCCGCGCTCCCCACCGCAAGGAAGGGGAGGGGAGGGGGGGCCCGGCCGGCCAGAGCCGCTGCTGCCGGGCCCGGCGCCGCCTCACGCCCAGGGGTGCCGCTCCTCCGCCCCGCGCCCCAGCCCGGGGGTGTCGCCCGACGCCGCGGGCCCGAACTCACCCCTCCGGGGCCGCTGGCTGCGGGCTCGCGCGGCGCCCCCTTTGTCCGCCCCCCCCCCGCCTGCTCCCGTCACTGCAGGTAGCGTCGTCGCTATGGCTGCCGGGATCGCGGCGGACCCGCTACCGTCCGCCGCCGGCCGGCCGGCCAGCTATCGCGAGATGTGCCGGCGCCCCGCCCCTCGCCCGCCACCGTCACTGCCCCCTCCCTGCCGCCGCCATGCCAGCCTGGGCGGGCGGCGCTCAGGGCCTGGTACTGCCCTTGGCGGCGGGGGCCTCGTTTCTCGGCTGCTTCCATCCCCAACCGGTAGCACGGTCTGGGGCCGTGCCACGCCGCCGTTCCGGGGAGCCCCGGCGCCGCGGGGAAGGGGTGAGCAGCCGGGCTGGGCTGCGCTGCGCTGCCCCGGCCGCAGAGCGAGGGGAGGCCCCGCGGCGGGAAGTGGGGGGGTCTGCAACCGGCCCGGCGCGCCTGTCGCGCGGGACGGTGTCTTTTAGGAATAATTTCCCTCATCCAGTGGTTTCTGAGGGCTGGCCCCTTCCGTCAGGGTTCCCGGCCGCTCTTCGCTCTCGCTGGCCGTGGGGCTGCCGTGGGTCCTGGCCTGCGGGCTCCCCGGCCCCTTGCCCGTCCCCCGGCGGGGGTCAGCCTCAGCGCAGGATAAAACAAGGGGGACGTGTGTTTGTGATGCTCTAATCGTACAGCAGAACAGCTTAAATGGGGCATGTTGTCTCTAAACTGTTCCTCTTTCTGTTACCTTTCTTCTATAGTCTTCTTACTGGTGTGTTTTTGTTAAACTGGGCTTCAGCCCATTTTATGCATATCCCCTGTCACCTTGAGCTGGGCTTTTTCCTCGCTTGGGCTTTTAAGCCCTGTATAATCTAAAAAACACGCAGCAGCGTAATGGTCACCTAAGATCATCTGCAACTTTCCGATTATTAATGCAGCAAAATACTTTTGTTGTATGTTGGGTGAATAATTAAGGTTTATATTAAGCCATCCAGTCAGCAGGATTGCAAAATCTTTGACCCTTTACCAGGCTTTACCCACCAGTGAAATGAACACACTTCAGTGGTGAAATAAACACAACAGCCATTAGTATTTCACAATAACATCGTGAAACAAATAATGAAACAATCCAGGACAGGAAGTAATGTATTTTGTCTGTTTAAAATAATGTAAGATGTTAAATAATAAA
Source organism: Falco peregrinus (assembly GCF_023634155.1). Lineage (NCBI taxonomy): Eukaryota > Metazoa > Chordata > Aves > Falconiformes > Falconidae > Falco > Falco peregrinus. Next base: position 15,958,197 of record NC_073733.1, read on the forward strand.
AAAAATATCCATTTTGCACTTTAGCCAAGATGTGTTAGTGCTCACCTTTTTCCTGATAGTAGATCAGGAAAAAAAACTTCTGCAGATCTAGTAGTTGCTAATAGTTTATTAAGTTTCAGTCTTACAGCCACAAATCACATAATATTACAGTTAAATTGTTATATATAGAAATAACAATCTTGTCAGAATTTCTGCAGATGCATGCAGTGAAAACTGGCAAAATATTTTGTTTCTTGACAAGTGTCAATCAGCTTATGGGGTTTAACATGTTTATAAATAAACTGGAATTCTTGGTTTTAAACAGACTTATCAGACATCAGCCTTCAGGATACATTCAGAAGATTATTGTTTTTACTGAGTATTAATCAAATGCAGGGTGTTGCTGATTTTGCAAACCTGTCTCAGGAGAAGCAGCAGACATAAACATGCTTCAGAGATACTCAAATTTGTATAAACAGAATGATCAAATTAGAAAAAACATAATTTAAAATGGCTAGACTTAGAAGCACGTTAATTAGCTAAGCTGATGGTTTCCAATTCACCCAGCTCATTTACAAAGAAAGTTCAGAATCTCTGAAAACAAGTTTTAGGTCTCCCTTTATAAATTTACCAGGATTCAACTTTGGTTTATCTATCACACATTTAATAATGTTTGCATCCACTGGCCACCTGTTGAAAATCAGAAATCATGCCAGTCTCCTCTTACCTATTGCTGAAGCTTGGTTTTAGGTTATTTTGTTATTTTAAAAGCCCTGTGTTAACTCCAATTAAATGTTAAAGTTTGTGTGCATACAAGTAGGAGTCAGTGTTCTTCTGTTCTTGTTGCTAGTGCCTGATGCTTCAGAGAGCACAAACCCCACATCACTGACAATTGTGCAATAATGTGCCCTTGAGAGAGATTTATGCCCCATCCCAGACACTACTAAAGTTACATATATGCCATCACTATTTAACCAGCACTGACGTATGTGAAAATATTACAGAGCTGCTTGATAAACTCACTGGTGCCGAGATTTTTGGTTTTGGGGCATGCCCAAAGCCTGGCCTGGCACAGACCTACTGCTCTTCTCACTGCCATGCCAGCAAGGCTCGGTGCTTTAGGTGGATGAAAAAAATCGTTGAGAGGATGTGTATGAGTGTGTCCACATGCCGTGTACTGTGGGTAGACTGCTCATCTGCAACGTGGGAGATGGAGACTACTGCCATGGGTGGCAGTAACTAGTAGTATCTCAGATCTGTGGGAAGTTTTCTCCTTTATCATTAGGTTATTGTTTCTTTTGCTTTCTCCTGGTTGGGCTACTTTATTTCGCCCAAATAATTAATGATTTCTAGGATCAGAGGCAGATTGAGGTTGCAGTCCTTGTTATGATGCTGTTAGAGCAGAGAAAAGACGGGAGGAGAAAATGTGGATGAAGAAATCTGAAATACAGATGCTAAGGAGTAGAAATAGACGATGCAGTAGAGAATCTGTGACAAGTTTGTGAGGTCACTTTAAGTAGGACCTGAGGTGTAAAAAAGTTCTGTTCCTGTAGCTAATGTTTGGTCCTCTGCTTTTTTACCTACCTTAGAAACCACTGCAAGCTACGTAAAAGCATTGGTTAGTCTTCGGTTACATCAAATACTGCCTCCTTGCAGCATGAAACGTGAGACTGGAGTCTGTAGATACAGAATGCTCCTGAATGACTATGTCGGTTTTGGTTGCTGTGGTGATTATCCATCTGTTTAAATACTTCATATGGGAGATTCTCAACTCATTTATCATGGAGGAGACTTTCTTAAGTTGTGAGAAACACAGCATTATGCCTGATTCCTGTAATTTTCACACCTGATTAGCAAAAAGTTCCACTTTGTCTGCCATGGCTTAAGGAGATTGTGTAGTGTTTAGGTACAGAGGGTACAGCACTTGGGTTCTGTGGTCACCACTAGCCCAGTGTGCCTGTAACATTGGCACATGTGTGATAGTTGTGCAGCTGGAGAGGCTGACTGCAAACACTTTATGAGGGGGCCTCCTTTAAAGAATCCTCAGATTCTTTATACACAAAATAAATTGTATTTTTACAAACTCTGACAGGAAAAGAACTAGTGTGCAGACAGGAGAGACCTAAACATTTTATATATCTGAATCTAACCTATAGCTCTTAATGCATTTAATCCTTAATAGGCAATACTCTTATTATGATATTTTGTTTTTCTTGACGGTTGCCTTCTCCATGGCACAACATGGCAGATCCTCTTTGACTTTGAAGTAACGCAGGAAATGAAGTGAGGTATCTGCATTTCTATTCACGCCCGTGTTGTGTTGTTTTTGTCTTGTCTTTCTGTAGAAAACTGAGTTTTCTTTCTAATTAATACCTATTTATAAAACCCTCATAATAAAAGATCTTTTTTTCACTTGAAGAGACTATCAAAAGAAACAAAATACTGCTTTCAAACTGCCACCTTAAAGCAGCATACATATTCTGACTTGTAACAGAAGCAAGAATTGCCCAGCCTAAATAGTCCAAGCTGTTCTAGTAACTTTAATTCACCGGTAAGGTTTGGTTGGGGTTTTTTTTGCTTGCTTATATGGCAGCTTTTCAGATTCCTCCCCCCGTGCAAATGGCAGCATGCTGTATTCCCATTTTGTGTCACTAGGGACTTAAATGTACTAGCATGCAGTTTTTTGTGTCAGAGGTTAGACTTTGTTTTTATGACTAATAATGTGGACCTTGGGAGCCACATATCTAAGCACTGTTGAGGAAATACCTAGACCTCTGTTAAAGTGTAATCCCTTTCAGGGCATGCCTATACAGGAGAGTAAAGACAGCTCAAAGCTCTCTCTGCCCATGTTCCACAATGGCTGGAGGCAAGCCAGTTCCACCTTAGAAGTCCTTTAGCTTATCTCTCTGCCCGTGCTGATGGGTCCCTGAGATGTACCTATGGACACGGTGAGCACAGCATGCCAGAGTGACATATTTGCTGCAGAACAGATAAAATGATTTGGCGAAAATACAGCCTAAATTGTAGCTGTCTTTAAAACACTGAATGTAAAACAAGGGCAGGTTTCATGCATGCTCATTCTTGAGAATAAGGCCGATGTAAGATCTAAGTGATCATTCAAGTCCCTCTCGGGCCTTGTGCTGAGTGAATTTTGCCCAAAGTATGCTTTATACTTCAGACAGGTATCAGCGTTCAGTTCCTTGTACTGGGTGTCGCATGGTTCTTCGTGTGGGAGTTCCTGACCTGTGCTTTGCTCTGTGAAGCTGTATGAAAGAAGCCATAATTGAGTCTTAGACATACCATGGTATTTATAATCATTTAGAAACCTCAGAGGGAGCAAACATTTAGAGTTTTATCGACAGTCATCGTCTTTATGAAGTGTAGGATCTATTTCTGCATCGTCTGTAGGACCCTGCTGAGAATCTCCATTGTCCTGCTCATCGGAAACCTGCAAACCCAGCATGGGCTCTACTTCTTTCAAGGATGTGCATATACATCTCTTATAAATAAGCAGTTATGGTTGTTTCATTAGACCTCTAATAACATCTCTATTTCATTTTCCTTCTGAATGTTTACTTCAGTGTTGACACGTATTTATAATGTCATCTCAAAAGTAAGAGGCTATCCTGTCAGATTTACAGCCATTATAAAATATGATGCTATCTGCATACAAATGGACGCTAGGAACCTTACAGATTTTTCCCTATTATTACTGCCTAAGGAAGCAATAAAATTTTAACATTTACTATTGGGAAACACCTGCAGAGATTAAATTAAAACTAGATTATATGCTTATCAGTTAAATGTTACAAAAGCAAATTCTTTAGAGATTAACATAAAAATCACTGTTATCAAAATCTTATTAAAAGCTTCACTTAATACAATCCATTTTGCACCTCTGCTGCTCAAGCATTCTACGTGTGCAATGTATTAAGTCTTTGTGCAGCTGTACAGAGGGAGGCAGGGCAGCCTCACTGATGGCTTTGCTATCGTGTTAGCAAATACCTGCCCTGATATTTAGATTTGTCTTTAAAAGCTGACCACAAGCACCATTTGTCCTTCTCTTTCTGATCCTGGCCCTCTCTGAAGGGCCCTCCACATTGCACGCTCTGTTTCTTGAGCATGGCACCAAGGCGTGCTCCAGGCTCCCTCATGGAGTTCTTCTGGGAATTACTCTGGAAACCACTTGTCCTTCCTGCTGAACTCGTTCCTTATAATGGTCAGCAGGACAAAGACAAGGGATTTAAAAAGGCTGGGAGTCAAAACCAAGAAGCTGTTGTTGCTGCTAAGCAGATGGTCTCATGCTTAGTTCGTGCAGCCTTTGGTATGTTGCAGACACACTGCAGAATAGAGATCTGGGAGGTGAGCACGCTGGAGTTGATCTCTGACCTGGAAATTCAAAAAACGTCTGGATTTGGGCTTTGCTGCCACCAACGACTGAGAAGTTTACAGTGCAGATAATATACGTGCACTGACTTGAAGAGGACACTGTCAGCACAGATCCTACTTGCGCTTGAGTTGCACACACTCAAATTAGAGGTTAGAGTTTATTTCTCCATCTGGTATTATGTGACCTTTGACTCAAGGCATTAGAAGCAACATGCCTTGGGCATATTCTGAACTGTGTATGGGACGGTACAACTTGGCAACAGCCACATCCCGAATTACTTAAATGAAGGCCCAGACTAAAAAAAAAAAACTTTGATTGTAGAGATCCTACTGAGTCTGGTGGATCTGGAGAGTATGACATTAACAAGAGATTGAGATCGTTGATGAGATGACTGTAAAATGTCTCGAGTCATGTAGTTTACCAAAAGCCAAATTCAGAGGGGGATTAGGAAGTATCAGACCATGGATTCCTGCAGACCTCTATCCTGAAGACAAATGTGATACAGGGACCTCCTGGCCATTTTTTCCAGCCCCATGCCATCTCCTCTGTTGTTGGTTGGCACAGACCATAACATTTAGTTAAGTGAATCAGACGCATGGGGGAATCCAACTTAAAAAAACCCAAACCCCAACAAATTTGGTTTATAAAAATAGATAAAATAGTGCATAGACCAATGGGGTGGGGGGTGCAGAGCCGAAGTGTAGCTAAAGATCGGGGGAATAGAAATAGCTGGAGCTTGCTTTGCAGGGAAGAAAACGTGTCTGCAACCCTGGCCTAACATTTTAAGTAATAAGAGTTTGCTGGCCCAGCTGATTTTCAATGAAATAGGTTAGGGAGTGTTCAAACAAGTAAATCCAGATCAGAGGGGTGGTAACCTATTGCAGGGCAATGCTCAGCAGCCTCTGGGCACACTGGGGGAGGACTCTGCTGTCAACACAGCTGGATTTGGGAGGAGATACTTGTCCACAGACAGACTCCGCAACTGTCGCAGCCTAAACCAGTCTTGCCATGTGCCTCCCTCTCCAGAGCAGTGTGTCTCCTCTGCAGCTGTAGCATGCAGTTTGCCTTCCCCTGTGCCTGCAGGGACGAGTTGTGCATTAGCATTTTTATAACAAACTTTCCTTTGAGGTAATGGACATATCTGGTAACTTCAGCAGAAGCCATGGCCGCATCCGAATACTGGGTGTGAGCCTGCATTCTGTCATTTTATTTGGACAAATTACAGTATTTAACTTGGAAAGGCCTGCTTATGTCTCTTGCTCGACTTTCAGGCTCTGAGAAGGTGAATTACCAACATGGGGATTTAAGATTTCATTTTTCAAAAATGACATACATTTTTGTATGTACATACCTATATCCAAGATGTAGAAACTATTTAACTGTAGTCTGAATTTTCCATAGCCATTATGCTAAGTAATTCACTTCTACTGCCACTAGAGGTATAACATTCACTTGAGCAAATACCAAAGGAAACATTTAGTTGGAAGCCTTGCCCATATTAATATTTCATTTTTCAAATAACGTTTTTGATCTGGGTTTTTTTTGAGGCCTCAGCCTACTTTGCCTATTCCTGTTGGGTAGCCTTTCTTTTATCGAACTACAGCTGGCTACTCATGAGATGAAATGCCACTTTGTGATTAAAGGGTACAGAATTGAATGCTCATTTAAACTGCATAAAAAGCTAAATTATAGTATCAGTCATCATATCAATCATCTGTGACTGCCTCATGTGCAAGCTTGTACCAACACATTTGAAAGCCTTATTCCACATTGCTTTTTGTTCTGGTGCAAATTTACATTTATTCTGAAATGCAAACATTACGAAATTTATTTAAAATTAATTTCCTTTTTTTCAGTGTGATGACCAACTATCAGACGAACCACCCTTTTGAAACTCAGGAAAATGTCAGAGGGGACAAGGATAGCTCCCACACGTCCTCTGGGACTGGCAGGAGAATGCTGTGTAACCTGGGGTTCAGTGGCAGACCTGCAGTGCCTACGCAGCCTGAGTGCAGCCGACGGGATGGCTCAGCTCAGCGGTGGTGGGTCTTTTGTGGGGGGTGGCAGAGGTTCGCTGAATTATACCTAGCTACAGCCCTGCTGGAGCATAATCTCTGTCTGTTTGAAGTTTGTAACCTTTCTTTCAAAACTGTCTGACATGCTCAGAGCAAGGCTCTGCCAGCTCAGCGCTGCCTGTGCAGAGGAGCCAGGGAGCAGCGGGTTGCTGTGGGAACTGCCCGCTGTGCCATCGCAATGCTGCGGCCGTCGCAAGCTCTCCCGCTGCAATCGGCACGGCCTGCTTCGGCTTCCCACTGCATTTCCACATGCTGCTTTTCACCTCCTCCTCAGCTCTGCCCGATGAGTGCAGCCCAGCAAGACACCAGCGCGCCAGCTCGGGAGCGAGCGTGGGGAGAGCGAGGTGACGTGAGCCTGAGCTGCAAATCTCTTCATGGATAGTGAGCCCCCAAAGCAGCCTTCCTGCCATGTTCTCCTTGCAGGACTGCACCCACCTTGCTCCAGAGAGGAATGGAAAAAACCAGGAAAGTCCATGATGAATGCTGGAAGGAAAGATCTTTTTCACTGGTTTTGTGAAGTTTAATTTGTTATTTAGGGTAAAATTGCAGCATTCAGAAAATAAAGGCATGATGGATAGATTGAAATGTCTGTTTTAATTTAGAATATATTGCACTAGAGTATGGTATACACCGTATTTATAGGCACCATGCTACATGACAGAGTAAAATTATTTTGAAGGGAAGACATTGAAACAAGACACCAGATGCTCTCAGAATTTTTCCTTTCCCCTTAAAATGAAATTTTGACAAAATTACTGATTGCTTGAAGCATTTAATTATAGTAAAAGTGGGATTTTGATGGGAAAGGTGTTTCCAGCGTACGTGAAGCACGGATCCTCGTAAAACTTCTGGCCTATTGCAGCCTTTGGGTTGCTCCTTTCCCCAGTACAATGCTAACAGCACAGTTCGGTGCAGACAACATAGATACTGCACTTGGTGTATTCTTATTGTTAGTTTCTTTGTACTTTTTGTAGTAATACTGATAAATTCACCGGAGTCTTATTACACTCACAAGAAATTTGTGACTAAGAGAAACAGTGTACATTTGGGATACTGTGGATTATATTAGCATAAAAGTCAATAAACTAATACCACTGAAATTATAGCAATGTGAGATAAAAATCTGAACCACTGATTTCATTGAAAACAACAGATCTGCTATCTGATCTTACTTCTGCCCTATATACAGTCATCAGCAAGACTGTGCCATTTATTTACTGCTTCCCCCCATTGCACACAGAATCTTAGGGAGTAAATTCCATTGCAGAAGTACTTAGAGTGCAGTTCTCTGGAACAGTTGTGTTCAGAACAAGTTACCAACATGCTTTCTCCCCAAAATCAAGAAAATAGGTGGCAGCCTTTTATGTTTTGTCCACAACTTTGATAACTCTTCCCAGGGATACGGTTTAGTGTCAAGTTGACCTTTACGGTTTTCACAGCTAAGGCAACAGTTACATAAAAAGGATGAATGAGCAACAACAAAAGAGGAAGGCTGGGATCATATAATCTGAAAACTGGAACTGCCTGCATTTTTACTTTACTATTTCAGTAAGGGAGGCAGCACTGAAAAGTGGTCAAAGCTCACAACTGTAGGGAAGGAAACAGAGGTCCTGCTCTCATTTCTGCCTTATATTCCCTGAATTGCCCTGTGTAAGTTGCTGAAGACCAGACTGCAAATGTCACCTAATTTAAATTAAAAAGGCAGGAAGTGTAAAATTTTTCCAAAACCCCTCAAACTTGTAACTAATAGTCAAAATTATGTCTACTGGTGAAGAAAAGGAGGTACACAGCAGTCAAGGTGATTTTCAGTGACAGAAGTGCTTTTGGCTCCTACTGATTGGACTTTGATTTCTCCCTCAGTGAATGAGAATAAAACACACCATGTGAGGCATGTTGGATGTAAGTTAGTTTAGAGGACTATTAACAGTTGGGATTAATATTTGTCACTAAACCAAAATATTGGCAAGTACACAAGTAATAGGGAAGTGTCACAGTTTTTCAGTCTTGCTGGTTGTTTATGCTCCACTTTAAATTTTGCTGAGATACAAAAGGCCTGACTTTCACACAAACTAATAATTTAATTAGTACTAGAACTGCATGACAAGCCTGTAACTATGGTTAGGTAGAAGTGTTTGACTTTGTTATGATGCTAAACCAGATCTGGGCTCATCTGGAGAGCTGTTTTTAGTCTGGCAGTAGTTGGGTTTAACTGGACCTTCTTTCCTTGCTCTGCAGGATTTTGGGGTGGACATCTGGGATGGCTTAAGCCACTGGATAAAGTTTGGGTCCCCTTAAGGGAGTAACAAATAGTCCCTGGCCTTTGAGGCCAGAAATTGGTATTTTCTTCACTGATTTCTCTGAAAATTGACATGTTTCTCCCTCCCAAGACTGAAAAGGAAAGGGAATGTGGTGTTGAAACAGCAGGTTGGCCTCGATGCTGTTCAAGCCCACTGAGTTTTTGTTCAGCTGCTGTTTTTGAGGCCTGCCTACTTCCAATTTTAACTGTTTATCAAATATCTTCAGAACTAACAATGCAGACTATCGGTATATGTAAATCTGATGGGTTTGCTAAAGCAGATTGCGTATAGTTTTCATTGACCTTGGCAGCAATAAACAACAGTGTTTTCAGAGGGAGGACTGAGTTTCTCTGTATATTTGTTGTGCTAGGTCTTGGTTCAGGATTTTTTCCACTATCGTCTGTTAAAATTTGTTTTATGTCCTGTGTGAGACAGTGACTGATGCTGAAATCCTCCAGTGCCTTTTGGAAATGCAACAGAAGCAACTTCCAGCCCATGTCATAGGAAACATGCATGATCCTATGAATAAAAATTAAGATGAAAGCAGGGTGTGTGGGAAGACCTGGTGGTGACAGAATCATTCCTGGCTGCTTTCTTGGTTGGAGAGCAATCACAAAATGAGGATTTTTACCAAGCTTGTTTAGATCCTCATAAGTGGATTTTGGCAGGAGGCAGGATGTGGCCACTGCCAGCTGCCTTGCTGAGCTGTGTGTATTCTGTACCTCTGTAAAACTAATGATTAGGCTATGATGAGAAAATAAACCTCAGTAGGAAAGAACAGTTAGCAAACCCCTGAAGTTCATTGTCCGCAAAAAGTCCCATTTTGTAGATAGGTTTGCTTTATTTTAATAATATTAGGGGAAACGCTCCATTTTGAGACAGAAGGCATAGTGTAGACCAGGCCTATGAAATTAGATAGCACTCTTTTGCCTATCTACTGGGAAAAGGAGCAGCTGAGTATAATGTTTGCACACAGGCAGCTCTCTGTAGTGTTTCAAGAAAGGCTTTGAAAAAGATAATATTCTCATTTTTTACTTTGACAAAAAATTGCACTGACTGCAAGAGCCTCCATGTTATACTTGCAGCAATTACAGCAGTTTTCTGTGGCGTTGCTGCAGCCCTACCCTCCCTGTTTGCCACATCACCAGCTCCTGGTAGCCAGCGGTGCTGTGGCTGGGCCAGTCCTGAAGCCCAGAGGCAGAGGGTCCACCGGACAGCTTTCTGAGACTGCAAGCAAGCGAGCTGCAGCTCCACAAGAGGGGGAAATACGAGTCCAGCTTGATGACAGATACCCTTTGCTGCTTTTGTTTTAAAATAGTAAATGAGGAAGAAAAATATTATGGTTGTATCTGGTATGCAGCAGGGCTTTAAACTGCATTTACTTACCTTCCAAGCTTTCCACATACCCCTTATTTGACCAGAGGTTTGCAAACGTGGCTATGGGAGGGTTGCAGGGGTAATTGGCTGACAGCCTGGGGACTGCATTTAATTAGCAAGGAATGCACCGGCTGTGGCTGCATTCCCTGTAGGAGCAGCAATCCACGTAGCTACAGGTGCTGTCCTGCTCTCTCTTCAGGCCCAGGGACAGCCCTTCTTCACGCAGGAGCGCTGCACACGGGAAAAAATATGTTTGGGTATCACTATCAGAACAAAAGTCTATTTGTTGTTTGTTGCCCTGCCAGTGATGTCAGGCAGTATCTTTGCCTTTAGGGTCCTACTGCCCTCTTAGGCTTATACTAGATGAATCTCTGGTTGTCCAAACGTTGGTGGATTCACATTTTTTAATGCCTACGATTAACCATTTCAGGGCAGCTGGGCCTGACTGACTAGCATCAGCTGCTGATCTTACTGAGTTCATCTGGAGTTTCAAGTGATTGATACCTCCGAGAATTAAGCTCAAAGTGCACCGGGCTAGACTGCCTAGAGCTAAAATACCCACAGTCAAAGCCCATTAACTGAGATGTCTGCATTTCACTGAAATTCTCTTTGGAAGGCTGAGGCTAATTTTTCCTTTGTTGCCACCATTCTGAAGTGTTGTGCCTTGATATACTAAGATGTAATACACTGTTAAGATTTAGAAGAAAAAAGAAAAGTAGTCAAATGGCTGAATACCCTCTTTGGTACTAATTTCTAAATAAAAAAAATTCGTTTCTATTTCTATGATCTTTTTAGTTTTATCAGTTGATTCTGGTTGCCTGGGATGTGATTCAGGTGAGCTCCTGTTATGTGTATCAAAAGGTAGTATATGGTTTCAGTTTATTAAGTTATGCATTTTTTTGTAATTGAGGCTCTTCCTATAGAACACAGGAACCTTGTTAGACCTATGCTTCTTTCTGGGCTTGTTTTCCTTCTGATCTACACTTTTTTTTTCACAGTTACTTTTCAAAGTGGTTTTTTACTTGTTTTGCTTCCGTGAATCTGTTCTCCTACCATTTTCATTTTTCTCCTGTCTGTGTTCCTTAATGTGTGTGAGCACTGAGGAGTGTTGAGCACCTGGGGAAGGGCAAAGAGGCTGTGAGCTCTTAGTAGGAAACTCCGAAGTGTTGGCACCGAGATACTAACCCTTGAAGGGCACAATCCAGTATCAATGACTCTCTTCCCAGGACAGTCACGTTAGCAGGGGTGCAGAACAACTTAGGACCCCCAGCCTTACCGCAAGTATACCCCTTGCCTTAAGATTTTTTGTTCAGTGTGTTCTGAAGCTGAGAATACAAGTGCTATGGAAACCTTGAGTCATCAGTTGCTCATCACAGATTCCCACTGTGCTAGACCATCACTAGGCTTTTGTGGTCTTCCCCCTTGAATTTGTAATCCTGTTTCATTTTTTGTATATCTGTAAAGTCTGTGCCCAGCGCTCATCACCCACCACATCCTTTTCCTTCCCTCCTACTGTGCTGCTTTCTCCTCTTTCTTTTCTGCCCGGCTGCTGGATGGTAAAATGAAGGAGCAGGAGGGGGGTGTGCTGGGAGGAAAGGGGAGATTGCAGCAGGGCAAGGGAAGGGGGCAGCAGGAGAGGGTAGGACTGCTGGGAGGTAAGGGACAAGCTGCCTCTCCTTGTCTCAGGGATGCTGTAGAGTGTGTGTGCTTTGTGCAAGGCTGGGGAAGTGTTGGGGTGATGAATGAACATGTTGTGACATGGGAAATAGCTGGCACAAACTCCCAGTTCAGTTGGATTTTCCTTGCAAACACAATGGGTTTAGCTGAATAGGGAATAATTGAAGTTTGAAAATGTTTCTGACTCTGTTCTGAAATTGTTTGGAAGAGAATTGGCGTTACTACAGCCTTTTTTTTCTTTTTTTTTTTAAAGACTGGGCATGATCATAATTGGAAATTCTTGTCTTTTGTAAATGTTGCACATAAAATCTTTTATTGCAGTTACTATTTTTTAAAATGAAACTGAGTGACTTCAGGGTGGAGTTTCTGGTTTTTCTTTTTGTTTGTTTGTTTTTCCTTGCTGTCTGAGGTAAATTGTTACTTTCACTTGGCTATGGAGAGCAGTTGTTCTGTTGCCTTTTCTTTCTTTTTTTGTAGATAGTACCAAATTATTATTGGGGACTGGGGAGCTTTTTGACCAAGAATGGAGAACAGCTGCATTTTCTACCCTTTGAATATGAGATACAGAGGCTACAATTAAATACCAAAACATAGGATTAACATTTTCCTTGTTTTAACCTGAGATTAGCACTTTGATAGCTAATGTAATGTTCTCTCTCTGCACAATTACAAGTGTGGTTGCTCTAGGGAAAAGGAATGGGGGGGAGGAAGGAGAGGAGGAGGAGGGTTGGATCCTGAAGCTCTGCCAGAAGCATCTCTTGCTCTCAGAGGAAGCCTGCTGGAAGATGGAGAAGAGCCGAGCAGAAGAATGCAGAGAACAGTTTAGTTTACTGCTTGTAACTGATGTGCAACACACTGCTTCATAGCTCCACACTGAACAACAGGAACTGCCACGCTGTTTCCAGGAACAGTCAGCGGCAGATGCTTAGCGATGAAGAAAAAGGCCACATACTGAATCATTTTGACTTGGTGTCGCCTCCTCCCAGCTTTGGGAAATCAGCTGGGTATGGGTTTGAAAACCCGAAAAGTTTCACCTAAGCTACTGTGTTTATTTGCTGCTGATCACACTGTCCCCCATGAATTTGTTTAATGCCTTTTAAAATCCATTTTCAGTCTCCACAACCTCCTGAGGCACTGACTGCCACAATGCAATTATGGACGGTATGAAACAGTACTTCCTTTTGGGTGTGTTTGTTTTAAACCTGCTGCTTAATGACTTTGTTGGATGCCCCCTCAGCTTTTGTACTGCAAAAGAAAGTGAACAATTATTCTGTATTTACCTTCTCCATTCAGCATTTTATAGACTGCTGTAATTTCCCTCTGCAGTCATCTTTTTTTCTTCAACCTGAAGAGCTCTTCTCTATTTAATTTCTTCTTGTAGCAAAGCTGTTCTTTATCTCAAAAAAGATATATGTGGGCTTTTTATTACTTCTCTTTCTTTTTCCTCTCAGACAAAAGTGTCGAGGAAACCTTATACAGGAATGTCATAGTTGAAGGATTCTTTGGTGCCTCTTTGTGCCAAAATAATTAGCTTTCAGCTCTTGGAAATTGCCAAAAACTTCTGAAAGAAAACTGTTCCTGTAACCCTCTCCAGTTTGAGGTTGTATTCATGTCCAAAACTAGGTAAGAGCACGCAGCAAGTAAACAGAAGTTGTCTGAATTTGAAGTTCTCATTTGCTGCCAACAAACCTTCAAATGTAACACACAAAAATTGAGTGAGTGCAAGGAAGTGACGAAATTGGGACCTGAGAGAGATCAGGAAGTCCAGTAATTCAGTCCGCACTGAGCAAGGCCAGCAGCATTAAACAGGAACAAAGATAGCAACTCCAGGGAGGGCAGAGGGGTGGTTTTTTTTCCTACTTGGTCCAGAATAAGCACAATATCTTATATAGTGTATAAATCTTTAGATACAGAGGAGGAAAAGAGCACACTTTTATGTACAATTTCTATGTTCCTATTTGGCATAAATACTCCATTTGGGAGGCAGATGCAAATGTCTTCAGATCCAGGCATGAGCATGTGCAGGGGACACCTTGCTGCCTTCTCAGTCTGGCAAAATCACACAGCTCTTCTGCCTTGTGTCCTTTTTTCTTACTCCATTGCATTTGAGCTGACTCTTCAAGACTGCACACCTATTGCTTGCCTGCTGCTGTGTCTCAGTTCTTTGGATTTCCCATCTGGTCTGTGCTGCTGGCAACACCGTTGTACTGTGCTGTCTGCTCCTGCCGTCTCCTCCTTTCATGCCACTGCACAGAGAGCTGGTCTTGCAAGACAACATTGTGTCTCTGTCTAAGCTCTTCCTGGAACCTTGTTTCTTCCAAACGCCTACCAGATACCTCAGGAGAAGAGCCTTCGCTTCCCCTTCCTCATTATTTATCTTAAAAAAAAAATATTGAAGAAAGATCTTAGTTTTATTCTCCTGTGCACTTGCTTTTTGCTGAGTTCCTTCTAGCTTCAGGAGTGCGGCTTAGGCCTTTCTCTCCTGTCCCGCCTTGCTGTCGTCTTACCACCCACTCATTAGATCATGTCTGAAATTAGCTTGCAAGAACTACAGGGCAGGGTTGATTTTTCTTGCCTCTTTAGTGACGACTTGGCATAGTTTTGTGTGGTTTTGAAAAAACAGTAAAAACAACAAAAACCATCCCTTGTGCAGCTGGGAAAACCAAGGTAGGAAAGCCAGGTACCTATGGAAGAGGCTGGTGAAGACCTGTGGCAGAGCCAGCAGGAGCTCACATAGCACCAAAGCTTGTGCTCAGAGTAGATAATTCTGTCCGCTTCTGTAACTGTCTTCAATGATGAATAGTCATTAGGATGAAATATTTGGATTCCTTGGGGGGGGGGGGGGGGGGAATATTTTGCAAAAAATGCTTACGGTGAAATGCAACGCTTTTATTGCACAGTTTTGCTGTAGTAGCTTTGGGGCGGGGGGTTGACAACTAAATGATGATAGAGTAAACATATTGATGCCATGAAAGTGTTCAGGTTCAGTAAGATGATGATGTGTTAAGGTGATGTTGGAAAGCACAGAATCGTTTAGGTTGGAAAAAACCTTTCAGATCATGGAGTTCAAATGTTAACCTGGCACTGCCAAGTCCACTACTAAACCATGCCCCTAAGTGCCACATCTACACATCTTTTAAATACCTCCAGGGATGGTGACTCAACCACTTCCCTGGGCAGCCTGTTCCAGTACTTGACAGCCATTTCGGTGAAGAAATTTTTCATAATACCTAATCTAAATCTCCCCTGGTTCAATTTGAGGCAGAAGAGACTGACACTCGCCTCACTATAACCTCCTTTCAGGTCGCTGTAGAGAGCAATAAGGTCTCCTCTGACCCTCCTCCTCTCAGGCTAAAAACCCATAGTTCCTCAGCTGCTTTTCATAAGACTTGTGCTCTAGACCCTTCATCAGCTTCGTTGCCCTTCTTTGGATGCTCTCTAGTGCCTCAATATCTATCTCGTGGCCAGGGACCCAAAATTGAACACAGTATTTGAGGTGCTGCCTATGTTAATATTAATCCCTAAATAATACATTGGATTCCCAGTTTGGGACCAGTAATTTGATTTTAGGTGCTCTCAGCACAGACTTAATGTTCCACAGAGTGGTGTCCCTTGACATTTTGGAGACTGTCCCTAATTTTTTGTTATTTTTTTATTTGAGAGACAAGGTGCCATGCCAGTGGGGGCACTGGGTGTGCTGGGTGGAGTGAAATGGTGCTGAGGGCTGAAAAGTGACTTGCAGAGCCAAAATTGGAAGGCTGGGACTTGCAGCAGGGTCTGGTCCGCTTTGGATCAGGCATAAGCAGGATGTGGAGTATATGGTCGGGTTAGATAAACTTTCTCTGTGGGAGGTACTTTGAACTTTGTAAGGGAGAAATTCTGTTGCAGGCAAGCCACACGTATGGTAAAATAACGTAACTGTGTCCAAAAATGAAACACGCAAGAATGGCTTTCCCTTTATGATGAATACTGTCAGTTCAGAGCAGATCCCCAGCCCACACGAGTATTTTGTCATAAAATAAATGCTGATAGGTAATTGATGAAGCAATGTTAACTTCTCACTCAGTGGCACAAATCTGTGTACCCTAGCCTAGGAAAATGACTTTCCTAATCAGTCTCTGTTGGTTCCAGTCTATTTAAAAATGTGTGTTTTCAGGTGTCAGTTCTGGTAACAATATACTGCATTCATGACTCTTCCTCACAGAAACTCGGGCAGAAGGCTGTAGCTTTCCTTAGAAGAGGCAATTTTTTAGTCTGTCTTTACATTTTATGTTGTAGAATGTAATAAAATCCAAATCCTGCTACTTTGCACATTCATTTAATTCATATTGTTGTTTTCCACATGGGTAATACTCTGGATTTTACTTTTTTTTATAATGCCTTTCATCCAAAGATCCCAAGCTGATTTGGCCTGGTTCCCAGGTAGAGCTTAGCAACACTTAGCATAAGACCAGTAAAAGGAAGTAACAGGGAATTTCACGCAGTTCTTGGCTGGCTGTCAATTTAAATGCACCGACAGGTCGGAGCATCCCTGGCCCATGAGCCCCCGCTTCCCGGGGCTGTGACTGCCTGGTGCAAGTCTCTCCTGTCTCAGCCAGAAATTCCTCTCCTTTTTCTTTTTCTCCTCCTCCAGAACAAGCTCTGCTGTCTCCCAGAATTTAAAAGAGAGAGATGATAAATCTTTATGTGGGGGGAACTTGGTGGGAAAAATAGGGTCTTGGGGCTAGGAGATCCACCCCACTAATTTGTTATTTGCTGTTTGATCACAAAGATGCGCTAAGCTGAAACACACACTTTCGGTTTTGTACCTCCCTGCATATGTGCAGGTATATGCATGATTTTAATTTCTTTTTCTCATCTTCGTGTTTAGAGTAACTCAATTCTCCAGTTTTCTAAATTTACCAAGAAGGTTTCAGTTTCTTTTTCAGTAGCCAGAATATTTTTCAAACTTTTATTCTGAATGTTGTTTCTTCTTTGGAGAGACTCTTGGACTTTGAAACCGCCTCTCATATTGAAAGCCTTGCCTGTCTGAAAATTTGTTCCAGCTTGATTTGCTGTTCAAAGTGCTGCTTCATGGATTCATTTTATGTCTCCTCGGAGACATTTTGTGAGAATTTTGCTTATCTACTATTATTGCAAAATGATCCACCATCTTAGGCAACCAATCACTTCCTCATCCCCTTTTCATTGGTCTTTAAAGCAAAATGGAAATTAAACTGTGTCTGCTGTTACGCAGACTGTGGTGATCTGGCTTTCACCTTTGGACCATGGGCAGTGTTAGCTGTGCTCACATAAAAATCTTGCAGAAAGAGGAAAGATACTCTGTGCTTCGTGCATAGAAAAGGGTTAACACGTGCGTGGCGGAGACAGGGAGAAAATCAGGCTGGCTGGACTCTGCCCCTTTGCTAATAGGCCTCTTTTTCTGAAATGCATGGAAGACAGATGAAAAATCTCAGAGTTGCCCTGAATTATTTTCCTGAGCGTACAGCTTTCTCTTTTTGTGGTTAAATATGACAGTTATAGTGTAGTATTTATGCACAGTCAATAAATCAGGAGAAAATGTGCTGCAGTCAGGGCATGTATCCGTAGTACGTTCCTTATAGTTCAGTTGAAAACTGAATTCTTGAATTTGCTGAAGCCTGTGAAAAGAAATTCAGGTGCATATCTCCATGGGAGGCTTACACAAAGCCTGGTGGCCCACAGTAATGTGAAATTTGCACCTCAGTGTCCATTACTGTCCTCAATCTGCAAACCCAGACTCCTAAAAGGCAAGTTTTAGATCAGGCTCCCAAACTCTTTCTTGCCTTTAGTGGAATGATTGCAGGAAGGAGATGGAGCAAGTGAAAGGGGCAGAAATCTTTAAGGGGATGAGTTACAATTCTGTGGAATTTTGTAGTGTGGTTACAAATTAGTGGTGGGGGAGGAAAGGTGCTTCTGAGCTATATCCTGGAAAATACTGGCTTGCTTTTTTCAGAGGGGGCTGTGTGACACATTGGCAGAAGCAGCCTGGCTTTTCCTAGTGTCTGGCTTAAGAGCAGCTAACTGCTGACGAGTGAGAATATTTAGCCCTGATAGAGCACACTATCCAGGGCTTGAATTTGCTCAGCTTCTGCCATCTTGAATCTAACTCCGTTTTCTCACTCCGCCATATAGTTACTGGAGCTGAGAAGGAGATATTATTTAGCACAATTTCATATCTTTCATACTGGAGTTCAGCTGTACGCAAATTACTCATGTAAACAGGGGATTTTATCTTTCAGAAAGGGACAGTATAGATCTGTGGCTGGCAAAGAGCTAAACACTTCTGAACTCTCACTGTGTTACTGAAGATTGTATCTTGTGTGGTGCCAAGCAAATTCCTTCGCTCTGGTGGCAGGCCCTTTTTTGTATGATAGGGATAATACCTCCCAGCTCACGGGATGGATTAATCAGTATTTTTATAGTAATTTAGCAGTGACCATTTTTGCTCTGGCTTGAAGCCTTTTAAATCAAACAGGAAAGTAATCAGAACAGCTGTATTACAAGACCAAGATAGGGAGCCACAGAAGCAGAGGGAGGTTTGAAGGGTTTAGCTGTTGATCCCAGATTTTGAGTAGATAATTTCTGACTAAGGTATCAAGTGTGCCCCAAATTCAGATGGCTAATCGGTGCCAAAGCTGACCTCCTTCAGTGCCTAAAGGAGCATGGCTAGTGTCTCAGAGACACATTACTTGTTCAGGTCAGAAAGTAGCTAGGTGATGAAAAAAAACCAAACAACCCAACCAAAACCAGATGAAGCAATATAAAAGTGTTAAGAAAGACAGACTGTCAGAACTAAAATCCTTTTAGAGGAACAGCTCAGATGTTGAGCTGTGTTAGGACAAGAAACAGGAAAATAATAACTTATCAGCAGAACACGGAAAAATATCACTGATCTGTTTGGCTGGAAATTGAAATTATTTTTCCTGAATTATGTTCCTTTTTGCTGTGGGATAGAATATCTACGCAGGACCTATTTCAAAATATTTAATTATAGGAGAGCTTAATCTGCAGTAGTTGTTCTGATTAATTTCCCCATAGAAACAATTCCTTTAACTATTGCACTTGAAGAAATGTAGATGAGCATAATTTCAATTAAAACCCAAGAAAAAATTGAATTTTATAGATGTCACAAATATCTGCTGCCATAGGCTGCCAGGTAGTCAGCACTGCAAACACCAATTGTATGGTGGAACAGCAAAGAACCACTCACTCTAGCTGCATTCATACACATTAGCAACCATGGTGTCTGTTACTTTCAGGAATAAAAAGAGTCTCATTAAACTAAAAAAATGTCTTGCATTGTATCCAGAAAATTGCTAGATTTCAGCTCTTGTGGTGTCCAGCAGGAACAGGCTTCAAAAGCCAAAATCTTCAGCAGAGAAAGGGGGAGAGTATGTAAACCTTGCCTGCTGCTGCCCTTGGAAAGGTCAGCCTCTGAAATGGGGAACAAGAGAGTTTCATCTTGACCTTTAAACACTATGCTTGAATGCGAGAGAAGCGGCTTTTAGGTATCTGGCAGTCTGAAATAAAAAAAAAAAAAAAAAAAAAGGGTGAGGGTATGAACTTCTAATTGCTTAGCATTTCATATAGTCTGACTTGAGAACACTGTACGATGCAGGGCCTCTAGGTTGCCAGTTTGAATTGGCTGAGGTCAGCTGGAGTCAGAAGTTAGTCTCTGATCTCAGCTGGCTGATGCGAGAGAAATGCATAGGTGGCCTCATCAAGTTCTCGGTGCTGGGACCTAGTGGTATTAGCTGGCATCTTCTACCAATAGTTTAGTTTCCATTCACCCCTTAGCAAATCTACTCCTATTGAGGAGTTGTCTTTCCAGACTACCATGCATCTGTACAAAAATATGGTATCTACATTTTTGCCTTATCTATAGAGATTCAAATCTCATTTCTTTCAGTCTGGCTCTATTCATGTGCACTAATCACTTGCGTAAAAATATGTATCGGTTTATCCCTCCTGGCATTTCTTACATGATTGTTAAAATTCAGAAACCTTGATCACAGTTGCACTCACACATACACAACCAAGGGAGGCCTGGGTAACACAATGGAGCCTCCAAGTTTGATACTATCTGTTTTCAAAATAAGCTGCTTTTCAGCTATTAATTTATCCACTTTTGGTTCACTAAAATGAAATAATTTGATAATGTTAGATGAAAAATATTTGCAGATGTTATGATTTTTGAAAAGAAAACTTATTTCTGAAACCTATATAGACTTGTCACTGTCTTAGATTCAGATGTTGGGGTTTTTTCGGTGACAAAAGGGACAAGTACATCTCTGAACTAAATGAATTTATATCTCCAGATAGTTTGATCAAGATGGGTAATGATCTCTTCACAAACATTCGTATTTTGTAATGCTTTGTAATGGGGATTTTAGAACTCACCTGTGGTGTTGTGAAACACTAGTATCGTCCAAATGCTTCACAAAAACGGGAGTGAAAACTGAAACTGCCTCTTTGCTTGTTGTTCAAACGAATGGCAAACAAAATCAGCAGAAAAAGCCTCTGGAGCGTAAAAACGTTGGAAAATACTATCGGTTTCTTAATTATTGTTTTAAACTAAGATTCATATTGACAGCGCTGCTTTTGTGTTTTTTGGATTCGATCCTGGAAGCAAACAAGCATTCACGAGCAGGCATAGTGCTAAATATTTCCTCAGTCTCATTCCACTTATCCAGTTACAGTCACCAGTAGCTGCTCGGGCCTGTGCAGGGCAGGGGCCTGTCCCGTCCCAGCCTGCTCCAAGGCTCAGGCCTCCATTTTTTTTCCTGAGGACACTTTGATCCCTCCTTTCAGGCTAAAACTTTTTTATTTTTCTGGTGCGTGTTCACCTGAGCGGGAGGAAGTTGCCCAGGGCTTTATGTCTTTTCAAAAAGCGTTGCCACAGTTAATTTGTTGCCACCCGGCCCTGCCGCAGGTGCTGTGTGTGACACGCCGCTCTGCTGCGGCCCCTGAAGATGGCCGTTACCTCACGTGGAGGGCTGAGGATTTAGTGCTTAACTGAAACCTCTGAAAGAGCAGAACCGGAGGGATTATATCACCGGGTGATTAGCCGAGCTGCGTTGCTCGCTCCCCCAGGGCCAGCCTGCGGCTCCTGCCCGCTCCCCTCAGCCACAGCAGGGCTCCTCGGTCGTCGAGGGCTGTGCGGGCGGCGATGCTGGGCCGCGGCGGGCAGGTGTGAGGCATCGGCCCGGCCAGAGGGCGGCCGCGCGGTGACTCAGCCGCAGGGACCGGCCGGTCACCTGGGCGGGCGGGGGGCGGGGGTCTGTGGGGAGGCGGCGGTGCCGCCGACCGCCGTGGGCAGCCCGCGGGGCGGGGCGCCCCTGGGGCGCGGGGCGGGGAGCCCCGCAGAGGGGCGGGGCGGGGTGACAGGTGCGGCGCGCGCGCGCGCGCAGGGGTCCGGTGGCGGCGCCTCCCGCGTCCCTCGTCACCCCGCCGCCTCCCCGCTCCCCCGCTCCGCCATGAATATGCAAATGTCGGTATAATTGGCAGCCAATGGCGTGCGCGCTGGTCACATGGTGCTGGTGGAAGCTCAGGGAAGAGAAGTTGAGTCTCGGCGAACACAGGCAGCTCAGTACCGAGCCGCAGCGGCCGCAGCCGGAGCCGAGCCGGGGAGGGCGGGCGGACGGACAGGCGGCCGGCCGGCCAGGGGGAGCGAGTGAGCCGCTCCCCCCCCTCCCTCCTCCCCGCGGGGTGCCCGGCGGGCCGGGGCTCTGCCTGGACCATGCCGATCCTCCTCTTCCTCATAGACACGTCCGCCTCCATGAACCAGCGGGCGTATCTGGGCACCAGCTACCTGGACATCGCCAAGGGCGCCGTGGAGATCTTCATGAAGGTGAGTGCGTGGCCGGGGGGGGCCGCCGCCGCCGCCGCCCCGGTCGCCCCCTTCGCCCGCTCACGCCGCTTCTCTCCGCTCTCTCCGCAGCTGCGGGCCCGGGACCCGGCCAGCCGCGGCGACAGGTACATGCTGGTTACCTTCGACGAGCCGCCCTATTGCATCAAGGTAATAACCCCCCCGCGGCCACCCCGGAACCCCCGCGGCCGCCCCGGCCCCGCCGCGGGGCCGCCCTTGGCGTGGCGGCGGCGCGGCGCAGCCCCGTCCGGCCCGGCGGCGGCAGCAGCAGCCTGTGAAGATGGCGGACATTTTGCTTTTGTATGGAGGAGAGAGGCTGAGGGCGCTGCTGAGATGGAGGAGGGGGGGGGAGGAGACGGACGGGAGCGTGATTCACCGCCCCGGCGTGGCGAGGGAGGCGGGCGGCCGGCCCCGCTCCGCCTTCCCGGCCGTTTCTCGACCGCCTCCCGTGAGGCGGTGGCTCCGGCGGGGGCCGCGCCTCGCCTCGGGCCTCTGCCGCGGGTCCCGGCCCTCTCGCAGCCGTTGGGTGGGGGTGTCCCGGCCGGGCTGCGGGGGCACGGCGGGAGGTAGCGCCCTCCTGACATCCGCGGGACCTCCCGCCGCTCCGCCCGCGGGACGGAGGCGCCCGGCGCCGTTTGCCGCCTGTGCGCGGCGAGGAGAAGCGGCGACGCTGGGGCTGCCCCCTCCCTCCTGCACCGCTTTGGCGTGAGGGGCCCGTGGCCGCGGCTCGGGTGGGCACCTCGCTGCGGGGCCGTGGCGGCCCGGGGGGCCCGGGCTGGCTTCTCCCGCCTCGGCCCTGAGGCAGGCAGGCCCATGCCATTTGTCACGGCCACTGCGCCACAGGTTATGCCAAGAGCAGAAAAACATCGGGGCGCTGTGTCCCTTATACCGTAGCCTTCAACTTGCTGGTAGAAACGTTCATCTAAAACATTCAAATAAAGTGTGCCACAGGAAACATCATCGCTGTGGGAGCTTTAGAACCTTCCTGAACACTCCTGGGTTAGGGCTGTGTTTGCCACGACTAAGACAGTAGTTGTTGTAACCGCCGGGCCTTGTGCCCGTACTGCCAGGGCCGAAGAGTTTTGTGTAAAAAAAATTCCTTGCTGGTCATCCCAGAGAAGAAAAGAGAGCCCTCTGTAGATCCCCCAGCTAAAACTTATGGAAGAGAAGAACTTTTAAAAGTAAGCGTGCTGACTGCTGCTGTCTATTGACATCTTTGATAATGAGGAAACTTAATTATCAGGAACTATGAATCTTGGCTCCTTTCATCAGCAATATATTTACAGAGCTAAAATGTACAGCCTGCTTTCCAAAGTGACAGGAGTGATTTAGTGAGTCAGTATTTACTGTTTGCTACTGCAACTTTTGTTTCCTTGGTAGAAGGTGTGGAAGTAATCTTATTTCTGTGAGCTGAAACCATCCTTCTTGAGTTACAGAAACCTGCTGTCTGTCAAAAAGCCTAGGTCTGCCTAGGAGAGAGGTTTTTTAGACATAATACACGCATCCTTTCCCCCATCCATGTTTCTGGCTGGATGCAAAACCCAAATCTTTGTTATCCCAGTGTGAACTGTACATTTGTAAGGGGTTTTTCTCCTAGTTTTGTGTTGGGTATTTTGCAAGTATACCTGTATTACATTTGAGAAGGAAACCTTTCCACTGCAGTGACAGCAAGCATACTGGTGATTTAATAAAAAAAACCCCAAACTCTTCTGCTGGCAGTGTGTGTGGTAATGCTACAGGTTATTACCACATACGTACTCAGATTTGCTGAGGAAGATCCTTACGTTTAATGAGCATCTGTGTACGTTCTAATGTACTAATGAGCATCTGACTGTGTTCCCAGTTTTAGTAAATAGTAATTGAAATAAATGGGACTGTGTGATACCCATCAAAGTATTCAATCTTGTTTAACATACAGTAAATGGTCAAGGGGAAAAAAAAAAAGTATTGTAGTTCTTGTAACTTGGTAGCATCATTTCTTATGAATTTATTTTTCGATCTTTAGCATACCGATTTTTTTAAATCTGATCTTAAACAGTCTTAAAATATTTTTTCAAAACTTAGTAACTTGTGTAGGAACAGGCTGTGGCTCCAACAAATAAATTTATAATAATTATGATTACAACTCCAGTTGAACTATTATGTAAAGACTTCATGGCTTAAACTAGTGTGGTTAGGCTGTCATCGTGTCTCTTACTAGAGCAGACAAAGCTTTACAGCAACAGCATGATTTCTTCCCCTGTTTGAAGACATGTTCTCAAGACCTTTTACTGGTATTTTTGATGCTCCTCGTGTGTTTTCTAACAACCACAGTTAGGCCAGGAAAACTTTCTGATCTAGGCTATATTCTGTATGTTTTACAAAAGATGCTTGTAAAATAAATAAAGTTTAGTTTCTTTGCTAACGCTGCTATAGTCAGACACTTAATCTCTCTTGATTGATTTAGAGAAGGAGAAAAGAAACTTGACAAGTGAATGTGTTTTGCAAATCTGCTTTCCAAGTAAGTGCAGTAAGGTTTTGGTTAGTGGCTGCTTTAATGTCTTTTTTTTCTTCATGATTTACACTAATTAAATTATATAACCTCACAGATAGTTCTTTAGGTTACCAGTGAAGCAACTGAGGGTAATAATCTTGTATGGAGTTGAGACCTCCTGGGAGGTAGAGGTATTATGGGAACTTCAGCTTGGATCAGGAGTAACTGTGAGATGAGTGAATTTTTTTTTTGTTTCAGAATTTGTTTACGTGTAGCCTTAAAGTATTTTAAATTAACAGCACTGGTGCACTTTTGATGAGCAAGAATATCTCAAGAAAACATCATGCATATGGTAGTATTGTGCTAAGTGAAAGGATCCCGCTGTTGCACAAATGATTTCCTAAAAATACATGCAAGGTGATGTTTTTGGAACTCTCCTTAGTATAGAGGGTTTGAAATTATTTACGAGACCTGTTGCTTGTGTTTTAATTAACTATAGCTTTCTGTTTGTGCTGCTTTTTAAAAATGGGACTATTTAGTCTCTGAGTTTGTAGTGTGGCTCTGCAAGGAACTGGTGCCATGTGTCTAAAGAGGAGGCAGGGTGCTGCCCTGGGGAGGTGGGGACAGGGAGATGGGGATGGTAGGAATCTCGGTTCCACTCCCGCAGCAAATGCCTCTGGAACCTTGTCAGCTGTTTTGCTCCTGTTTGTTACGTAATGTATAGATAATGATTTGTGACAGTAATTATGATGCAGCCATTTATAACTCTTAATTTGCTTCCAAAATACACTCCGATAAGAGACAAATATTTAATATTTTAAGAGCATGTTATGAAACATATAAATCTGTAGTTGTCAAATGATGTGATCCTGTATAGGTCAATGGAAAGATAATGTAATTTCTGCTGAATGTTGGGTCAGACTCTCACTTTATGGAATAGGAAGGAAAAATAATATGTTAACTCGTGAGGAATGCTCAGCCTAATGTTTATAGTGTGTTTTTCTTCCACTGTGTTTGGATTAAAATTGTAATACGATGCTGTCAAGTGAGTCTGTCACAGGCTAGTGGCATGTTAGCAACAATGAAGTGAGCCAGTCTGTTCTGATTTTGGTTATGTGGCACACTTGGGAGGCTAATGATACCTATAGTAAAACTCCTTTGTAACCAGTAGCATGTGGCAGGTGTCTAATACAATTAAAGCACTAGAGCTTAAATGTAGGTATTGAAGGAATCTATTCTGTGTGTATCCAGTTCTCTTGGGTGAGAAAAATGGGTTGCTTGCTGTCTGGCACAGTATTTGAAATTCTTGGCCTTCTAGCTGAGATAAATGCATTATCTGATTCAATTAATACGGTACCTGGTATGTCCTTGTTTTGAAGACTTCACATACAGGGACTGCTAGAACTCGGAGCTTGCTCCATCCCATCTGTGCTTTGACCTGGTGTTGTGGTACCTCCAAGCCCTGTGTGCTGGTCCCACCCTTGTCATCCCTTGCTGTAAAACATAGCTGATTCCGACTGCCTAGGAAGGAGGGTGAAAACAGGCCAAGCGCATTACTGAGAGTTCTGCAGAGCACTTTCCCAGGCTCCCACAGTTTGTGGTTCAGAGACCCTTGCTGAGGGGTGGTATGTCAGTAAGGGCCTTCTGTGGCTTCTTCTATGTATTCACCCAGTTGCTTTTTTTGAAGTCATGTAAACTTTTAGCATTCTTAGCTGCGTTTTTTCCCTTTATCAGATCTACGTGTTTCTCTACACCGAAGCATATGCTACAGTATAAATGGACAGAATCTTAAGGCATTTAATGTTATCTTTTTTTCCCTGAAGTTGTGGTGCTACAGCAGAAATACAGGGAGAAGAGAAGAGTCTTCTCATCTGCCCCCTCGCCCCAAGCTTTTCCTGTTTTCCAGTGATGCAGAAAAGGCGGAGTGAGCTTTCAGCAGGATCTACCTAGATTTCTTTGTAAATGGAGCTTATTCCAAAAATCTCTACTTAAAAGGATTTTTTAAAAAGGAAAGCAAGGTTTGGCGCCTTTTTTTTTTTTTTTTACTTCTTGATTTTTGTTAAACCTCACATCCTCCAGTTTGTGGTCTGCTTGTGGATTTGTGCTGCAAATGGCTAGTTCAGGCCCAGGCGAAAAAGCAACAATGGTAGTCTCGTGTGCAGTTATTGATTAACTGGACTGCCCTGTTCACTTGTGACTGATACCTGACTGTTGGCAGTGACATGGCCTTTCCTCAGTGCTTGAGGAATATTATTTATGGTAGGATCACAGAAATAAGGCTTTTGTTCTATGTTTTTGTGAGATTCTGTAGTATGATCTTCATAAATGATCTGACCACGAGTCAGACTTAAAGAACTTAACTTACTCTGCTGAATCTGAAATGACATGTCTTTTCCTCTTTCTGTGATGTTATACTGAATTCAAGAGTCACTTGTGACTACACTATAAAAATAGGCTCCCTGAATTTGAGTGCAGAAATATGTACGTAGCTGTCTGAAAAGTAGCTCAAAATACTTAATACAGTTTGTGTGAAACACTTCACTGTTTGAGAAATGCAAGCTGGGGCTGATAGATAGGATGCCTTCCAGTTCTGTTGCTGTTCCCTGCTAGTCTGAACCTATGTTTCAGTGCTAAAGAGCTGTCTTGTGGAAGCAGCCCTTTGTGATGGGCTCTGAGCAACCTCTTCTGTTTTCCTAAAATTCTCATAAGGCGTAGCAGCTCAATGACGTTTGATTTTGGTGTTGGATTGGGATACTTTAGACACTGGAATAGGCATTTGTAGAAGGTTCTTTTAAGCATCTGTCAAAGAGTACTTAATATGAGGATAACCTGTTCATTTATGGTACTAAAATAGTGCTTCAAAACTGGGAGTCCATAAGGTCAAACTCGGTGAGAGACTACTACCTTTTCTTTTTAGTGGCACAAAAGCTTTTGCCTGCATTGTTTAATTCTGCTTTCACATAGAAGCTGTGCTGGTGTAGAATGTACCCAGTTACCACTGACTCTGCAAAGGGAGGTGGCAAATGAATGGACTGTGCTGCAAAACAGAGATGTGAGATCTATTTGTCTGTTTCTTCCAGAAATTAGTTTGGAGCTTCTGACCCTGAGCTGCAGGGAGAAAGAGAAACCCAACTGTGAAACCTGTTGAGTTTGAGGCAGAGATCATGTAGGCTGCCTGAGGTGATAGGAAATGCATTTGTGTGTGTTCTAACTTCTGTCAAGGAAGAAAACCGGAGGAATACCTAAGCTAACCTGTAGCAAATCCAGGAGTAATTTAAACTTTTACAGGAACCTTGAGACACCAAAAACCCATCGGTTTTATATGCAAAAGGTCTGGCTTTTGGCAAATGCAAGTACTTGGTGGTCTGACCTACGCTGTGGAAAAGGATGTATGAACAGCTGGAAATACGGTTGGAGGTTTACAAGTTGGTAGTGAGTTATGCAGGCAGAATTGTTTGGTGCGAGGTAGATAACAGCTGCAGGGGCAGGAGGGAAGCTGTTATCAGAGAGGTGCAAAAGGGAAAGAAAGCTGAGGTAAATGGGAGAGGCCTGTCTTTCTCTTCAGATATGCTGTAAATAGTGTACAAACTAAGTGAACCCACTAGCCAAGCATTGTTGGAAGGACACTCCCCCACCCCCCCCACCCCAAACAAACTAAAAAAACCCTGCAGCATATAGTACTGAAGAAGTGGATTTAAGTGTAGATAGGATACACAGTGTCTATTCTTGATAACTAATTCAGGAGGCTATGTTCTGTATTTCTTTAGTAGAAGGAGCAAGCCATTACTGTTTTACCACTGTACAGATTTTGAGACAGTAATAGCAATGTTTTTGTTTTTCTGAACACTTAACAGCTTCCATTGCCTGTAAGTACTAAGCACACCTCTCCTCCAGTCCTGCAGTAACATCTTCCACTGTGCTTGGTTTGCGCTTTGTCATGGAATTTGTGCATTTTGGGAAGCCTGACTTTCAGCATAAGCTACTGGCAGGTTAAAGCCAACAATTGCTCTTCCTCTACTAAACACAATGAATTTAAGACAAGAAACAGAAGTCACTTAATTGTTTAAGAAGCACTCATGCAAGTCCTAATTGTCTAGTTCTTTTTTTACGACAAAATGCATTTAATACTGTTCAAGAATCCCCCACCAAACATATTTTACGTGCTCTTTTCTATTTAACTGCCTTATCACTTAAGTTTTTGAATGGTGTGTGCTCTGTGTGCATGCATGCAAAAAGATATTTTTTTTTCCCATTAAGCATCTATTTTTGAGTTGGATAGGCAAGGCCAGATAGTTAAACGGTTCTTGTTGATGCATGTGGTAGGTTTTATTTTATATACTGTAGCGCATGTCTCGTAATCTGAAAAAAAAACCCCTATTTTACTACAAACTTGAGAATTATCGGTTGGCATCCCTGTAGCAAGCATGCAATACAGTATTGTAGCTCCTTTTAGCTTATAAAGGTACTAAAAGAATTCCAATAGAGAGCATCCTTTAAAAAGCACGTTGCCTTTCTTGAGAGACAACATATTGAGTAAGTGCAAAGCATGTTAAAATGCTTTTAAACATTCATAAGCATGCTAGTCTTACTTCTTTCTCCCTGTCCTGAGTGACTGCTGCTTGCTGTCTGCCTTTTGTTTGTGAGTTGTAGTAAATGGCCTTTTGCAGCCAGGGGTGTGATGAGGAGAAAGCGCTATAGTGAGAGATTTTGTACATGGTAATGTACCTTTCTCTTTAAAAATTGCAAAGAGGTGATTAAGGTTCTGAAAGGAATCTATTTTAAATGGAAGGGCAGTTCAGAAATTAACTTAATCATAAATGTGATCAGCTGAACTCTGGTTGACTGTCACTTTTATCATTGGTTTTTGAAGTTAGTTAAATACTTGAACTTGTGCTTTCACCTGCAACCTGTCTTCATGGGAAGGGAGAGTCTGTGTTGCTAGACTAATTCTTAATGAAGATATTTTAACTTGTTCTGTTTCTACAGGAACCTACAAACTAAAAGCTTGCTTTTTCATCTGAAGTGGGTTGCTGCTTTGTACTATTGATGAGATGCCAGAGGCTTTGAATGGAAACCAATATCTGTTGTTCATAGCCATTTGTTGTGGCCATTTATTTTTTTCATCTTTTTATTTGGTTCTTTATTTGATCTTGGACACATTCAAAGATGTAAGCCCTTAAGACTACAGGATAAACTAGACAAAAGTAGATATGTTTGCACTAAGAGGCTTAACTCATCCTCAGTGCAAAGGTCGCTTTTATTTTAAAAATAGAAGCTTAAAATGTGGAATTAAACAGTTGGGCTGGATCCTCCCTGGTTGTATTTTTGTAGTGAGATGTTCCATAAGAAGAAAGGTGCTTTGTGAAGTTGGTGGTTCCTGTCATGTATAATCTTTATTGGCTGCCTCCTCCCCTTTTGTGCGTTTACTATTTGAGTTTCACATGTTTGTTGGTTTTTTTTTTTTTAAAGGCTTCTTTTTTGTTGATATTTACAGAAGGCCTAGGCCTTGTAACCTGGTTTTGTGGTGTAGCTAAAAATATGCCCAAAATATTTCTGTGATATCTTGAAAATGGGCATTTATTCTTTTTAAGCTTTGTGAAAAACTAACATCGTGTTAAGTGCAGATTGTCTCACACTGGAACAATGGAAAAAGGTGCTGAAGGTTGCAGACACTTCTACAATGTTCACACTTGCGTATTTTTCAAAACAGCTTGCCAGAAATACCTGATTTGCTGCAATGGTGCAAGAGTGGTGTTCTGAGCTTATTGTGAACAAGGAAAGACAAAACTTTGTGCTGTCTCCTACAGTGTTTTCATACTTCAGACTGTTGGAATTAAATGGGAGAAAGTAATTTCTGTACTGTGTGACTTGTCTTCTGGAGATCAGTGCTTTTGGAGGGAAGAGCAGTGCCAAGTCCAAGGGCCCTGTGAGAAGATTCTGGATGTCTCTAGTCTTCAGTGATTCTCTTCTTCGCTTGCTATATTTTGAATGCTTGTATCCCTGATTTTATTTAATAACGTAGACTACAAAAAAAATCAATTGAAAGAACAGTTGCTGCTGTTCTGAATTTAAATGCAGATTGTTAAGTAATTCACTCTTGTGAATGTAGAGTCTTGGCATTTTTTCTTCCTTCTTGAACTTTATTCTTAGTGTACCACGTAGTATGTAACTCTTACATTTCTGCCCCCTCCAAAAAAAGTATAGCAAGTACTAATTTAAAGAAATCTACTAATTTAAAGAAATCTTTTGCTTTGCATTTTTCTTGCTAATTTTAGAATAGTCAGAAAGTAGTTGTGTACTAATTGACATCAGCTGTAAGGAGCATGTTGTAGGGTTAAGATTTTAGTAAGGTGCCCATAGACTTGCATTGGTCTATATATTCACTCTGCAGAGTATTTGAAAGACACGGTTTCTTTTCATGTAGGATCTGGCATTTACAAGAATCTCTGAAACTTGAGAACTACTTACTACCAGATGAGTAAACCAGAGCCTTATTTTCTTTTAAATAGCTTTTCCCCCCCCCCCCCTTACTCTATATTTTTCCTTTTTGCAACTAAAGGGCCAATCTCACATTTTACCCTGTTATTATGAGTCTTTGCTTGGGCTCCTATGCAGACTCTCCAGCAAAAGCATCACTAGATGTGTTAAATAATTATCCTAGGCTACAAAATCAACACTCCAGAACACCTTAATTTTGCTTTTTAAAGATGAAGATGATTGTTGATTTGCTTGTGTTTTCATAGATGTTTTTAAACTCTTTGAAGTGTAAAATAGCATTTAAAAAAATACACATTTTCATAAGGTGGATGTTGTTGAACAACTAATTTGACCGAAAACAAAGATCTACAGTGTAGTTAAGCTGGTGTTGCTATGCTTTGCTTGTAAGTGGGAATAATGCATTAGTATTGGTCTTCATAGCATGTTAGTGGTAGAGCTAATAAGTTTTTGTTAACAAAAAGAAAAGAGAAGGGGTGAAAAAAAAAAGTTAGACTGCTTTGTGGGAAAATCTACATCTGTTGAACCAGAACACTTGGTGCCCTTTGCTGCTGCCAAGTGTCGTGATGGTGTTGCTCACCGGCTGGGGACGTGGTGGGCAGCCTGGGCTGGAGCAGGGCTGGTCCTGCTGGGCGGCAGGCAGCCAGCAAGCTCTGGGGACGCGCATGGGCACTGTCTTGGGCCAGCATGAAGAAGGATGCAGGATGCTGTGGGGTAGAGTGAGGCAGTGGGTGTCTCTTTAATCAAAAGAGCTGAAGCTCAGAATCGTCATTTTTGAACGGGCCAGCTCTAGAGGAAAGATGTGACTTACCCTCCTCTAAAAATGCAAAACTGACTACAACTATGGTACCAACTCCGCCAACATATTTTTGCTGTATCAGGTTTGAAGGTGAAATGGATGTTATTTGCTAGGCTAAATAATAATATAAATAAAAAAAATTTCTCAATTTGTGTTCCTTCAGTGAGTATTTGAATTTGTGCTCTGAAGTCTGTCATATTTTTTTTTTTCTTTTCCCCTCCAGCAGTTCCTTGGATAGCATTTCAGACATGAATTAAGGACATTTGTTGATTAGATGACCCCCTCTAGATTCGTTACGTTCTTGAGATTCAAAGTAAACTTGTAATATATGTAGTGCTTTGGTGCGCTGCACTAGTTGTGTGATGTGCTTTTGGAAGGAGCAGGGAGGAATGTGACAGTTTTCAAAATGAGTGTGGATCATGCTGTGTCATCTCAGCTCTGGGCTGTAAAGCGAAGAGATCATCAATAATTCTCTTCCACTCAATTCCCCAAAAAAAATGTGCCATGAAGAATACCTTGTCCTGATAGCCCAAATTTTGTAACCTCTTAGGTCTTGCCTTTATTTCTTGCAATTTTTTCAGCTGTGCTGAGAGTAGGAAGGGACCAGGCAAAGGACAGAGCTGGGGGCTGAATGGCATTGGGGAGCATGTTTGATAGTCTGGAAGAGCAATGGGTGCTGTGGGTAAATGTGGATTTTTTTGATTGAAACCTCCATGTTTCAATGGTTGTCCTCTCTACAGTGTTTGTTTTAGATGCGCCTGTGATGGTATTTCTAAAATGACTGCTATGTTTCTGAACAGAAGCCCATAGCCTCTTGTTTTGCTTGCTGTACTAGAGCTTGTAGGATTGTATGATTACATCTGTGTTGCCTCTCCATTAAGCTATTCTGTGAAACATAGTTTGTTCTACTTCAACTCTGTACTGAAATACTCTAGTTTGTTGAGTGTTTCTCAGAAATAGGTGTTTTTTTAACTGGATAGTGTTCCTTTATTTTAATAAAAAATGCTTTTTGGATCAAGGTGATAAAGTGATCTCTTTGGCGTTTATACTTCCCTTTCTTCATGTGTAGTTCTTTCATCTTTGTGCAGCAAGAAGTGTGGTGAGAGTAGCTGTCAAAACACATGAAATATTGTTGACCAAAAAGCTAAATCCAGAGACTGATTAAAGGAGGAGCAGCAGGTAATAAATAAAAAGGTAGAGTAGGCTTTTTTCTTCCTTGCTTGGCATTGATTATTATTATCACTTGATGCCAAGCACAGTTTCCAGCTTTGAGTTGTTCATGCAGCATCTGTTAGACGTCTCTAACAGGAGAAGGTACTGCTTCTGTATAAATGCTAATACTAACAGGAGGCCTCAGTACTACTTTCATAACTGGAGTTAAAGAACCTCTCTACTAGTGTTTTGCATGGATACCGTGAGTTGTTCCTACAGGAACATCTTGAATTCTTCTTGATGAAAAAGCATTTCTGTATCTTTTTTTAATGTTGAATTTATCTTAAAAGGACAGTGAATCACATGATGTGGTTTGACCAAGGTTGTTTCTTAAGTGTGTGATTGTTTGTTTGTTCTTTGAGGTATCATGGGGAAATACTTCTTTTCTATACAAGGTAATTGATGTAACTGATGGCCTGTCCGTAACAACTGGCACATAATGGACTAGAATGCAGTTCTGATCTTGGTCACTAATACATGCTTTAGAAAACAAGCTGGTCTAGTCTATTTTTCATTTATAATGAAATAATCTTTGGTGCACCTACAGGAGAGTTCAGCTTAGAAATGGGCAGTTGAAGGGGCTCTCCTGTGCACCTGAGTTCACCCTGCAGACCTGCCTTGGAGTGTCAGAACTGGATTGCTTTCAGATGAAGTAAAAGTGGAAGAAGCGCCCCAGCTGCAGTGCTGAGTCTACAGGACTATAGAACAGTTCTTGTGAAGTAAACCCCCTGAAATGCCGCCATATGGAAATGCAGCTGTATGGCTGTCATCTCCTCAGAAACAACTGCCTTGTTTGTGCTGTACTGCTTGCTGGCCTAAAGGTAGCCAGTGCATGACACATTTTTCCTTGCACTAAAGCCGTTTCCAGTTGTGTAGGGAAATACAATGTGGGTGAGGGGAGGAGGGATTCTGTGTTTGTTACCGAGGTACGTACTCTGTCCCAGAGAAAAGGGAAGAATTGTGGTGCTTGGAAGTAGATGGAGATGGTGGACAAGCAAAGTAACAGCTTTCTGGTAAAATCTGGTGTCAAAATATATCAGCTGTGTGGGATTAAAGGAACAATCTACTCAATGTCTTTATTTTTAAAAAAAATGTATTTTTTCTAAAGATGTATTAAAGCAGTTCATGCTTCTCTGTTCTCTTGGAGATGTTTTACATATATTAAACTTACGTAACTTTATGTGACTAGGACTTAAGCAAGTGTTTTTTAAAAAATTAATATTTTTTTTATTAAGAAGTCCACGCTGGATTTAAAGCAGTGCTTGACCACTAGGTTTTGGTTTATGCATCCTACAAACCCAGCAGAAATAACTTCACAGGAAGAAACACTTAGCTTGCTGTTCACAACCCTTTAGCCTTAAAATGGTAGTCTGTTGGTCGCTAGCTGTAATGTAAGGAGGACCAAGAGATGCTTTTGTAGACTCTTCAGTGTACTTGAAAGCTGTGTGGGCTTATTTAGGAAACCTGTGAGTTGACTCTCCATTAAAATACTCCTCAGATGAGAGAACTGAGAAGGTGGGTTTTTGTGAGGCTGGTCTCATAGTAAATAGCAGTGTATAGGTATACGCTGCTTGAGCGATCAGGGCTTGTTTTTGTTGTGCCTGCAGCAGGTTCATGTCTTAATTTTTACCCTGAAACTCTGTTCCCTGTTCTGGAAAACGAGATTTCTATGTGAAAGTCTAAAGATAGTCTACCCTGGCTTGCTAACGAAGATGTATTTGTCTTTTCATCCATCCTTGCCCTTTGCCAAAAAGATTGCCAAAACAATCTTGCTTTGTTCCAGTGAAGTATAGAGGTAGAAGCTGTCTGTGATTCAAACCCTTATCTAAGGCAAGAGGAGGCTGGAAGAGTGGGGAATAGAACTAATAGAAATGATTTACAGTGTGCTGGAGAGCCTAACACAGTGATAGCAATTGCACGCAGCAGGCTTGGTCCCATCAAACCTTCCTCCTCTTCCTGCAAGCTTTGCATCAGACCATTAAGATCTGCTGATGTGCCCCCACCAGCACTAGTCCTCCAAATCCAGGACAGTACAGCCTCGATGCGAGCTGGCTCATTGTGTTCAGTACTGCCCCCATGATAAGCTGATTTCAGGCTTGTGTGCCAGTATCATTCTGTGCTGAAGGTATGCTAATCTCCTATCTCAGAGGTGGGTGTTGTGATGCTGTCCTGTGCCAAGAACAAAAAAGAATTGATCTTGTGAGTTTCTTTACTAAAGGCTGTTTGATATTGTGCAGTGACAGGGCTGGTATGTTGCATAAAAGTAACTAGAGAGCATAGGTACTGAAATGAGAGAAGAGTTACTCTGCAGCTGAGCTACAGGCAGAACCTGAGAGCTCTGTTGCCTCAAAAGTGGCATTCATGAGGATGTGGAAGGGAGTCAGTATCTGTAAGTATCTCTTAGAGCTATTCCTTCTGCCCCATTTGCACAGTGCAGACAAAAATTTGTGAGGGTAAATTAGTAGGTGATATAGGTTGTATGATGTTGAATTATTTTAGGACTTCTAAGTGTTAAATAAAAATGTACACAATGTTTATAGCATAGTCAGTACCTTTCTTCTACTGTGTGTTATTTCCAACTACTAAATCTCTGAACATCAAATAAAACATGAGGGTAGAGTGGGCACTGGCTGTTCTGTACTGCCAAGCAGCGTTATCCCATCCTTTATGGGGCAGGGAGACACGTGGTCCCAGGACCTCTCCTCCTCTCCCCTTTGCTAAGTTTTGCCATAACAAAACTGGGGTGATCAAGATAGTCTTTGTGTTTGCTAGAATTCCTCTTCCAAAGTTGCTGAAGCTGGGGTAGGGGAAGCTCTTAAGTTACATAGCAGGTATTCCCTGCTGCAGAACCCACTGAGCAATGCTGGGGCTGCGTTCAGGAGATTGCAGAGGGGGTGAAGGTATTTTGGTATTTGAGAAGCAGCCTCTTGCAATGTAGGGAGTCCAAAAGAATAATACAACGTAAAAATTATCTGTTCTGATTATTTGGAAGGCAAAATGCTCTGCTGGTTTCACTGTCTTCCCACAGTACTTGGAAATTCCATAGCAGGAACAGTTTCAGATTTCAGCAGCTGGATTTTTTTCTTGCCTTATTTTTTCCAAACGGATGTCACTGACAACCTAGGATGCCACAGGCGTGTTATCCTGAACTAGTCTCAACTTTGCAAAGATGGGTGCATTTAATAATGGCTTGAATTATTGAGCAACTTAAATACTTCAATGAAATTGTAATTTCTGAAATGCAGTTCTTCTTTTTAGGGAGACATTAGCAGAACTTTAAAAATCTGTATGTTTAAATAAATACCGAGTGCTTACTGTAATAAAGGCTGTTGTGATTGGCATGCTAGATTGCAGGTTGTCTTCTTACTTGGAAGATTATTTTTAGTAATGTTACACTTTTTGAATCCGATCTGTAAGCAATCCATTGGACATCAAACTGCACAGTTTTGGCATTGCCTGGCATTTGCCAATAAACTCCATCTTTGGGCATTGCCTGTAGAAGCACTGAAGATGAAGACTTGCAGTCTCAAAAGCACCAGCTCCCTGGATTTCATGGAGCTGGTGAAACCTGGAGACTCTGCTTTGGACCTTGTGCTCTCATGCCCAGCTTCTGGGTCTGCCCCTGTAGGCTAAGAAATAGCTGGAAACAACCATGCTGCCCAGAAATGTATAGTTTAAAAAAACCAAACAACAAACCAACAACTGACCAACCAAAAAAACTACAATAAAACCAGTAAATATGACAGTTAAGCCAGTGTAGCTGAGATTACAACACGTTTGTTACACATACGTAAAACTTGGTAATGTTTTACTTGTAGTTTGATATTGCTGTCTTTTGTGTGATAAAGGTAGTGTGGGCTGTGTCTGGTGTTATGTTGTGTGTCCCCTCCCCAAGCATTTTACAAGGTTCTTTTTCCTGTCTCCTTGCAACTGATATCTCCTGTTGTTTTTCTTAAATCGTGAAGGTCGTCTTAAGCTGATTCTGAATTGAGACTTTCTTTTGCTGCTCAGCTCTGTTCCTTTTGAAGTTCAGTTAATCCTGGTTCTGGTTGGTGTAAATAAGACCTCTTCTTCACTAGATTTTTCACCTTGGTGTTTGTCTGAATGCTACATAATCTGGGCCTATTTTGCTGCCAAAATCAGCTATTTTGACTGTGCCTGCTTCTTGAAGCAGCTGAAGTGTTTCTGTAGCTGTATGGTGAAATAGAGCAGGGCATGGATTTGTCTAATCAGAAAAAGAAATGTTACTTTTTAAGTACATAATTTTTTTCAGTATGATTTGCTTGCAAAGCTGAAGCCAGGAGCTGGAAGGTGGTATGCTGCTTCCAGATCTCAGGGTTTCATAGGATTGTATCCAAAGCTTGCAGTTGTCAACACAGGCGGCTAAATGACAGTGCATTTTTGCCTGTTCTTGGCACAAGCAAACAGGGTGAGATTTTTGCTTATAATACTTGTTTTTTTCCCCCGCTACGTTTGAAGGTCTTTTGGTATGTGGATACAGACTAAAATTACTTGTTCATACAAATTACCAAAGGAGACGCTAGTAACATAATGGCAAGGTAAAGGCTGCTCAGATTTGCTATTAATAAATTCTGGGCATAAAAGTGAGTAAGTAGGAATGCAATATTGAAGATTATGAGAAATTAATCTCAATGTTATAATTGGTTCAT
Organism: Falco peregrinus; assembly: GCF_023634155.1. Classification (NCBI taxonomy): domain Eukaryota; kingdom Metazoa; phylum Chordata; class Aves; order Falconiformes; family Falconidae; genus Falco; species Falco peregrinus. Next base: position 15,995,530 of record NC_073733.1, read on the forward strand.
AATGTTTACTTCTGACTTACTAATTACTGACCTGTAGAGAATACATGTTTTTGCAGAATATGTTTGTATTTGGTCCTCTAAGGTTGTGGGGTTTTGGTTGGGTTTTTTTGGTTGGTGGGGTTTTTTGGTCGTTACTGTTTCTGCTGGCAAGTGGAAGCAGTGCTACATTAAAGCAGTGCTTTTTCTAAGCAGCGTTAGTGGCAATATTTGAATTTAGGAAGGATAATTATTTAATCACTTTAAAGTGCTTTGTTGAACTCATGAATATGCTCTGTGTTACATACTTGATTCTTTTTATTTTGCTCTAAGAACGATCCTACTGTATGTATGGAGAGGAGAATATACAGAGTTCTTTGGGGCTGGAGTTTCTGTCCCTGAAATACATGTTGAATTATGTACATTGGCTTGAGTCTTTCTGGAAAAAACATTTTATGGAAGTAGATCTTCTTGTCATTGATTTCGGTATTTTTAATTCAAGAAGGTTGTTTTGAGTATAAGGTAGAGAATGTAGTACATCAGCTAATTGTACCTTCCTTTAAAACTGGGTATGGAATTAGGAAATCTTGCATTTGCTGCTGCTGTTCTCTAACGAGCTGTTCTTCAGTGTTAAGTCTGTTTGTTTAAAAGGTGCGGCTCTCCTCAGGGTTTATCTGTAGAGATCCTGTGAGAGGCTGGAAGATGAAAAGTAGTTTTCTTAGAAGGCCAGATCAGTGGTGATCAGCTGTTCCTCATACCTTCAGCTTGCTTAGTTTTATGCATGGGAAAAATGGCAACATGTTTTGCAGGCAGTTGACCACACTGCAGCTAGATCAAACACAGTAGGAGTTGGAAGCTGAGCAAACATTGTTAGATGGGAGAGCACCAGAATCTCCAAATATCAGTGAAGACTGTTGCTGGTTATTTTACAAAGAAATACTCTTAAATTCGTTAGAATTCAAATCAAGAGTTGTAGGCTGGGAATAGAGTTTCCTTTGTAAATGTTTTATTTCCCCATGTGCTTTTCCAACAAAGTGACTGAAACAGCAGTCTTTGCTGGAAAACACCATTTGAACTGTAGCCTGGCTATTCCCAAGGAGCTGAACTCATTTGATAGGTGTTTTTACCAGACAAAATGAAGCAGTTTTACCTACATCTAGGGGTTCATAGAATTCATGCAAAAACATCTTTTGCAGTTGTTCACTTAAATTGTTTTAAGACAGACTTTTTCAGGATAACACAGATGATCTTGTTGGGATTTGGTGGGTTTTTTTCTCTGAAAAAAGATCATTAAATCACTTTGACTTCAAAACAATGACCCTGCGTTTGCACTTTGTTCTTGCCTTAGGCTGAAAGCACATGTGGGGAGTTGTCTGTGGCTCAGTTGATGAGATGCTGTATTTTGTTAAGCTGTCATTGTGAGTGGGTGTTGATGGTGTTTTATTAAGAATTACCGGGCTGATCGAACTACACTGTTCCTTTTGAGCTTCAAGGGCAGTTTGATGATACAGCTAAGCCAGACCTGCTGAAAGTGTTCGTTCTTTACTCCATTGCAGAGTTTTCTGTCTCTCTTGTGCTAATCTAAAGCCTGAGGAACTAGTCCAGGGAGCTAAACTTGACCAAAACCTGGGGTTTTTTTGTACCTGTTTATAATAATTCCTCATTCTGAAAAACTCAGGCTTGAGAACTCAGCAGCAGATATTGATCATCTCATGTCCTTCCTTTCTATTCCTTTCCTGTATTCATTTAGGGCTCTAAACTTGTCTACCCTGTGACCACCTGCACAGTCCACAGTGTGTGTACTGAAGTGGGATATAGTGATTTAAAAAGTACAGGAAAATCTGTCCTTTCAGGTCCTTGAACAGCATGGCATAGTCAGCGGGTGATTGCTACTGAACCCAGTGCTCCAGGGAGGAGAGAGTCTGCTTCACCCTGGAGGATGTATTGCTCAGAGATTGTCCCAGCAAAAGTCAGACTGTCTGAAATGATTCTCTCTGCATGTGTGTAATTAGGATTCCTCGTGGAGCCTGGGTGTATTCACTGCTCGCTTACTGCAAGAATGGTTTGGAGAGTATGATGTGATAGCAAGGCTGATAATTGAGTGAAGAGCTGGGATTTTCAAGCTTTGTTTCTCTTAGTTGAGGCAGCTTAAGTCCTCTTCCAATTTCCTGTGAGCTAGTGTTTTCTAAAATAGCTTCCTGACCCTGCACTGTACCACTTTTAAGAGAAATGTGAATCACAGCTGATGCTGATGTGTGTAAGCCCTGCTTGCCATAGGATCCAGAGTGCTTGGTAGGACTGATCCATCTTCATCGCTTTTTGCTGTTCCTTTGAACGGTCTGCGGGCTTTGTCAGCAATAACTTTTTTCAAGACCTCCAAAATTTCAAGCTGTGATACTGAGACACTAAACAGTGATTTGGTTCTGCGTTACGTGGGGTGTTTGCGACTACTCCATAGAAAATGTTATGTTGGGAAGTAAGGACAGAAGGGTGTGGTTAGAAGGCTGGCAGTTGAAATACCGAGGTAGGAGAAAGGCAGGGGAGTTGTAATGCAGAAGTGACAGAGGTTGCTTGATACAGCGCATTAAAAGGCATGAACTGAGCCTGCAGGGCTGGGATGGGGGGAAGTACAAGAAAAAAGAAAAGTTGAGCAAGAGTCGTGTAATACTAAAAATAGCTGATTATGGGGGTTTTTTTTGGTTGTGGTGTTTATTGTTTTTATATTCCTTCTACTAAATTCATATGCTTGCATGCTTCCCACTTAGGGAAATTGTGGGAAGGGGAGGCTGTGACAAGGGGGCAAAGGTGACCGTCACTGTTGCTACTGCTGCTTTACCTTTCTTCTTTTTAACAGTTAAATTTCTAAGTCCTGCATTAGTACATGTTGCAAATACATCCTTTCTTTCCCTCTAGCCTCAATTTATGGAGGAGAGGATGAAAGGGGAATGGGTGTTTATTTGAAGAAGCAGCAACATTGTGCTGCTTGTATCTTAGCTATTACTTTGGCAGCTGCATTTCTGATTTCTAGATTTGACACTTTCTTCTAAAATATTCACATGCCAAATCCAAATACTTCTATTAATTGCATCACCTCTACGGCAGTTTTCAATGTAAGAGATAGGTATTTGCAGATTTGTTCAATTGCTCGACAGTGAGTGTTCTGCAAGCCTCCCGTTATAGGCTTAACTGTATATTTCACATCAAGTTGTGCATGTGTGGATTAGGTGTGTGTAGCATGTGAATGATGTAGTGTATCCATTAATCAGGAATACAATTTTTGATGGGGAAATAACTTGCAGTTGATTTCAGCTTGTTGCTAGAATAACTAATAAGGTTTTTTTGTTTTATGTATAGGCTGGATGGAAGGAAAACCACGCAACGTTTATGAATGAACTGAAAAATCTGCAGGCTTCAGGACTGACAACCCTTGGTCAGGCACTCAGGTCATCATTTGACTTGCTAAATCTCAATAGATTAGTGTCTGGAATAGACAACTATGGACAGGTAATAAATCTGTTTGTAGTCTTCAGTCTTTTTACTTTTTCTATGTTTCTTGAAATTCTAGTGGGAGAGGGGGTTTGGTGGTTCAAGTTTGTTTTTGAGTGTTTTTTTTTTTTTTTTAAATGTTTTAATGTTGGATTTTTACATTATCTGTAGTTAAATGTCCTGGCTTCCCCCCCTCTCACGTTTGAAGGGTCCAGTTCTTTTGCTTTTGCCCCACTGAGTTTCTGAGTTCTCTGTATTACTACCAATTTATAGGCCACTTTTGTGAGCTGGAGGGGTTTCATACTGTTACTGGAGGAAAAAAACTCGTAATTCTACAAATGTCTTTAGGATGGGTGTGTGAGTGCAGAGTAGCACATCTTGTACAGTTCTGTTTGGCTCCACACATGAAAAGAAAATTCCAGGGTTATTTTGAAAGATTGTTCATATTACTGTTTATTTTATAATGACAAAAATACAAGTCTATAGCCGAGCATTAAAGTTACTCTTAGCATTCCTGTGCTTTTTGTCTCTAGGGAAGGAATCCATTCTTTTTGGAGCCATCTATTTTGATTACCATCACAGACGGAAACAAACTGACAAATACGGCTGGAGTTCAAGAGGAGGTAAACTTGCATTACATTCTTTCAAGTTATGATCTTGCAAGTTGGTGCTATGCTGAGATGAATATTAATTGTTTTTTCCTGCTAATTGTACTTCTGCTTCATCAGCCTGTTTTATGGAGAACAGAAACTAGCTATGCTGTCATTACCCAGTGCTTAAATTCATAGCCCATGTGGGTTTCCAGACTTCAGATAAAGTAGTGGATAGGAGAGAAATTGGGTCCTTTACAGAGGAATGAATGAATTTGGGTATTACGTTTTTACATAGTTTGCAAATACTTGAAAATATTCTTAAATCTTCTTTTATCAGCTTCATCTTCCCTTGAATTCTCCTTTGCCTGGAAGTGAACTAACCAAAGAACCATTTCGTTGGGATCAAAGGCTGTTTGCTCTAGTGCTGCGTTTGCCAGGAGCTGCATCTGCTGAACCAGAGCAGCTTGGGAGTGTGCCTACTGATGAATCTGCCATCACACAGATGTGTGAAGTTACAGGAGGTAACTGGGTGTTCCTTTGTTTTGGTTAATATTTGGCATTTGCCTTAAAATGTTTCTTTTCCTTTGATTCAAATTCACCTATGCCTGTTTTCTCCATCTGAATTGCTCAGTGTCCATGTGAATCTGTGTGGTGCTTTTTGAGCTTGGTTTCCAATATCACAAGATAACTTTAAAATAAAACAGTATTTCCGTTTCAGAGCTTATAAATGTGAGAGCATGCTCCAGTAGGAGGGACTGGAAAATCTCTTAGATTGTCCTTCCAGTGGCTGGCTTTGCTCAGTCACAAGATTTTTTTATTTAAATGTTGAACTGACTGGGACAAGTATTACTGAGATGTTAATTCTGCTACAGGGCTAATAGGCTGAATTTCATTTTAAAAGAACTAATTCTGGAGCCTGTTCCTTGATGTGTTGATCAGTTGGTTTTGTTTTTTTTTTTAATTGGTGCTTGAGAAAAAATGTTGCTTGGCAGGGGGAAGTTTGGGCATGTATAGGAGTTGGTAAGGTTTGGGTAGACAAAATCAGATATATGACATAGACTTGGTGAAATTGTTCTTAAGTACCTTTATAGAGTTGGCCTTGAACCAACCTGATTTAGCCTTAATGGCGCCTTTTATTAATGAATGAAAGCTCAGCAGGTTTGTGGGTTTTTTTTCTTGGTTATATTGCATTTGAGAAGTATGTTGCCTTTTATATAAAACTTACACAAAGTTTATTGCTATTATTTTGGATAAAACTGAAAGCCTTGGCAGTGTGACTTACGTAATAAAACATCTTCCTTTATTAAGATTACTCAAAACTTGCTTTTGTGTTTTCCCTGTGTAATTTATCTCTTGCATAGGTCGTTCTTACTGTGTTCGGACACAAAGAATGTTGAATCAATGTTTAGAATCTCTAGTTCAAAAAGTCCAAAGTGGAGTTGTTATTAACTTTGAAAAGTCAGGACCAGATCCAGCTCCTATTGGAGAAGGTATAGTAACTGGGTTTTCTTTCCCCCTGATGTTCAAGAAGAAATGTTTTGTATGCATGCAAATGTCCTTAAGTGTCTTCAGTGTCCTTCCTACCAGCTTCTCACTGTAGTGTACAGGATGCATCAGATGCTTAATACATTCTAATAAGAAATGCTTCAGTGGTAGTGTTCTGGTATCTAAATACCCCACATCATAATGGATGTGCTGTTCATAGCTTTTGAGTAGTTCTGTGTTGTTTATTTATGTTTAGTCTCATCTTCGTTATATTTTTAAAAGTGTTAGTTTGATCCTTGATAAGTTAAATGGTGTCATAAGTTTGCACATACTTGTATGGATGATCTACCTGCTTGCTAGCTCACCTGTCACTCTTCCTACCTCTCTTTGGGGGTGGGGCTGAGGAAAGTGAATGTTTGCAGGAGGCAGTAAAGTTTGAATTACGGTATTGTCAAAACTTGGTTTTAAAATAATTAAATCCAGGACCAGTGTATTTAAATGCTTAAACAACTCTAAAGTAATCTCAATGCTTAATTTTCTGTATGCTTTCATTCTGCTAATTGATCACAACACAGTAAACTTCAATTGAATGTTAGCCACAAGTGAAAAACTGCATGGAAAGAACAAGGAATTATTATGCTAGCTGTAAGTAAAGTGCATAACAGGGAAAAGGAAAATGCACTCTTAATGTGGAGCAGTTTTTATGATTTGCAGACATCATGCTTGAAAGGAAGGAGAGGGAGCTGACCAGTTCATATTTAGGAAATGAAGATGTTCCTGGAATGTCAGAAACATAATGGCTTTTAGGACCCCCTGACCATCCTAGCATAGCCAGCTTTATTCCCACTTCCATTTTTGAATCACCTTTTTCTTACTTGTATATATTTTTTCTCCTTTTGCTTATTTAAGTGTTGTTTTATTGGAAGGCTTTCCTATAACATGGTGCACGACAGCACCTCAGCAAATTCGTGTGTCTCTGTTGGCCTAAATGCACTCCTGTGTGGCAAAATGATTGGTGACATTTGTTGTTTCTTTTATTTTATTTATTTTTGTCACATTTAAGTGGTGATGCACTGTGGAAGTGCATCTATAAAAACACTGAGAGACTTTCCATCTTTACGGTAATTGAGAAAGTCCTAAAATAGAGAGAAATACGATGGGCTTTACCAAAGCTATAAAAATCATTGTGGATATAATGCAGAGAAACCAAACTGATGCGTAACAGAAAGGTGTTTTCCACAGTATTATTGACCAGTTGCCTAAAGCAAGGAAAAACAGTAATATAAAATCTTTTCAAAATGAAGATTCTTTAAATAGGTGATCTCTGCTGTGATGTTTGCTCTGAAGAGCAATCTTTGGAAACTACTGGTCAGAATCTGTACTGCTACAAAATTCTTTGTCAGTGGGGAGTCTGTGCTGCAGTGGGCTGGGAGAAAATGCTGGTTGGTTCCAGTAGGTGGTGGTTTTTAAGTGATATTTGAATTCTTCCTGATCAAAAATGTGACAAAAGCTGCTCCTGCAAGATGCATCTGACTTCTCCATGAAACTTTTCTCCACTTTGTTTCCACTAATGGCAGCATCAGTCCGTGAGCTTTGCATCTGATGTAGAAAGACTGTAAATGCACGTGACCAGTCTCCACAGGTGCAGCAGAACTAAACCCGATAGGCTTGCTGTCGCCTATTAGATCTATGTCAAAGTACTAAGCTTAAGTAAATAGTGTTTTCTATAATACGTGAGTATACCTTGCTGCACTAATTATCTCATGTCTGTGCCACAGGAGCAGAAGGATAGATACGGGCAAATGTTAGCATTGTTTCTCAGATGACGCTGTTCTACACTTGGATGTATAGTTTTTTTCAGCCACTGATGTAAAGATCTGTATGTCTTTGAAACAATTGTAATGAAACACCTTATTGGTTGCCAATACAGAAATTTTGCTAGGAGACAAATGCATGCATGTAGCTTTTTTTTTTCCTTTTTGTTGTTATTTTGCTTTGTTTAAATTTTAGATGGACTTGTTGATTCATCCAGGCCCATCAATTCATTTGCTTCTCAACCGTGGCATAGTTGTCATAAACTCATTTATGTACGGCCTAACCCTAAAACGGGTGTTCCTGTTGGGCACTGGCCAATCCCAGAATCTTTTTGGCCTGATCAGAATTCACCAACACTGGTAAGTAAAATAAGAACTGAAAAAAGGATGCTACACCTAATTAAACAGACTGAAAACGAATACTACATTAGTTTTTTTACTTTCTGCGTTTACTAATATGATCTGACTTTGCTTTAAAAGGGTAGTTAAAACTGTTTTTAACACAAAATGGTATAATCTAATGTTGATACTGTATGCTGTGTTTTTTCAATTTTTTCTTCTCATCTGGAAGGTTTTCTTCCATGTATGTGGTTAGTTAGTTTGGTAAATGGTTTTAAAAGATCATAAAACATAACTATAAATTACTTCACATGACAAATCATAGCCTATTAAATTTTAATCAAAGCTTTATAAAATGCATTTGTATAGAAAAAGGAGTATTTGGTTTTGACATGTTTTCTCTGCTTAGTATTAACTTCATATGTGGACTCTTCCTTCAATAGCAGGAAGAATTAAAACTGAAAGAGAAGGGCTACCCCCTTCAGAAAGCGGGGAGAAAACAGCATTCGTTTCTCCTTTTCGTACTGAAATACTCGTACATTTGGCATGCCTTACTAGCCTTTCTAAACATCTCTGCCTTGCTGGGCATGTTCTGTTTCTGTACTTTGCAAATGCTCAAGGTACTGTTTATCCATTCCCCCCTACCCCCACCCCTCGACTGAAGAGTTAAAAAAAAAATCAGACTTGCAGGGAATATCTGGGGAGATCTTTTGTGGAGTGCAGTTTCACATCTGTAATTCTGAACATCAAGCTGGGAAGCAGAGTTGGAGTTTTCTTTAAACCTGCCTGTGTTGTTATAGGTTGATTGACATGGAGGCTTTTAAATACCACGATAAAGAGTTGAATATTAACCATGTTTTTCTCTTGGTGGGAAGAATGTGTGTATCAGTGTGTGGCTTTTTGGTTTGGGTTTGTGGTTTGGTTTTTTTTTAAGTTGGAGAAAAATATTAGTTATTCTGTATTCTATTGTGGAAGCTCGTTATGTTTTCTAAATAAAATTGTGGAAATGGAGAGTTTAAGCCCATAGGATGGTAGAATTTCTGCTTATGAATCTTTTTAAGAGAATTGATTTGTTTACCATAAATATGAGACAATTGATATGCTTTCCCCCCTTCCTTTTAGCCTCCACGCACAGCTCACCCTGTTGTGAGGTTCTCCTGTGTAGATTGTGAGCCAATGGTAATAGACAAGCTTCCTTTCGACAAGTATGAGCTTGAGCCTTCACCTTTAACACAGTACATCTTGGAACGAAAGTCTCCGCATACCTGCTGGCAGGTATTTGCCCTTTATTTGATTCTAGAAATGTAATGGGTATCTTAAGGTACTTCAGTCTTCATAAGCCTGGAAAATTGGGGTCTGGTTGCAGACTCTGCAGTTGATGATAAGAAACATGTCAAGGTTTCAGTTACCTCCTTTCTAATAGAATTATCAGGAGTCAGAATAAGTGTTTCCTCTACAGGCTTGGTAATCTCATTTAATTCTGTTTCTAGGTCCATCTCATTTTGCTAAGAAATGTGTCCCTCAGGTTCCATTTTTGGCTAAATTGAAATCCTCTGTAGGCTTCCATTTGCTTACAGGGAAAACCTAGCACTAGTTTCCATTATGCTACCTAATCAACAGCTGCAAATAATTTCCACTAGATGGTTGAAGCTGCTAATGGGAATTGAATGGAAGCTGTTGATCTTGTTGACTAGATTGGCCTTGAAGAGGTCAAAGTTCTGTTGCTGAATTCCTTTGTCACATGCTCTTTTTGTCAGTTTTTTAAGTGACTTGTTTCTGCATCCCCTGTAAAATAAGGCTTTTAATTCCCTTCTCAGTGGTGTTTTTGTAAAGAATAGCTTAATATGTACACCAGGCGTTCACTTAGTGTGACAGTTTAGCTGGAAAGATGAGTTTGGAGATGTCTTTTTCATGTTTCTGTTTTCCTAATAAACACTACAACTTAACTGAAAATATAATGTGCAGATTCAGAAGAAAAATGGAAGTTACTTTTAATAAAATTTCAGAAATGTCCTTTAAACATTCATAGATACATTATTTGCCTGTTAGTAAAATGACTGCTGTTTCTCAAAAACTGCTTTTCTTCTCCCAGCTACATAGCAGACCCTTAAAAACTAGAGAAATAGGCTCACTCTGATAGAAACTGTGTAACAAACCCTGTTTCTTATGCCCTGAAAAAATAGAGGAAACCCACTTCCTTTTTACTTCGAGGTTTACTTCTTTTTTGAGAGCTGTTTTTGGTTAGATGTGGGTTATTTTGACTGTCTCAATAAGAATACATACCATCTTTATCCTGTTGAAATAGTTGTTTGTCTGTATTGCTTTTCAAGGCTAATACCCCCATATATATGTATTACATATTTTTAAAAAAGACAATTTTAAGAGTGTTGGTGCTTGGCATAATTAAAATATGTTTGTTGAAATTTTTTTTTGTTTTGCTTAATTGCTTAACTTTAAAATTTTATATTTCTCTTATCAGTGTTTTAAATTTTAGTCGGCTATTTTATGTTGGAAGAGTAATTTCAAATAGATTGTTTCTTAACATACCTTCAACAGATGTCCCCTAACCTATTTTAAATAATTTCAAAAACTTTTTAGAGCATCACTTCAAGGTAGTTTCACTAAAGCACTAAAGATGGTACTGCGAAGAGAATTTCCACACTGACTGGGGGTACACTAAATGTTGCAAGTCTCAGTTTTGTGACTGGGAGATGTAGGTGCATACTCATCCTGATGTGTGCAACCTCAAGCTTGGCTGTTCTTGACAATTTGCCATCTTAAATGCAGTTGGATTCAGATGGATTTTAATTTTTAAATGCCCTATGCTTAATATTCTTAATGTTCTTCTAATACAGTGATATCTCTTATTCTTTGTCAGGTATTTGTGAGTAGCAGTGGAAAATACAGCGAACTTGGCCATCCGTTCGGGTATTTAAAAGCAAGCACTACTTTAACCTGTGTAAACCTCTTTGTGATGCCTTACAACTACCCTGTTTTACTTCCGTTGTTAGGTAGGTAATAAATTTACATTGGACTGCCAGTGCAGCTACGTCAAAGTAAAAGCAAAACAATAATGATTGGTGTTCTGCCTTAGTTTGAGACATTATAAAATAATGGAGATCAGAGAGTAGAGAATGTTGCAAACTCTTTAACATAATTTGGGAGGAGAGGATTTTCATACCCCCTCTCCCTTTTTTTCTCTCCAGCAGAGGAGGAGAGCTACCTGCTTCCAGTGCATGTTTGATGCTGTTCACCTCCTAGACACGTAGCCTCTTCCTTAACCTGGAGTAAGCTTCAACCTCCATTCTTTTCCCTCATTTAGGGTGTGGTGTATCCAGGTTTTGCAGTTGCTCTTGTAGCAGCTAATTTTTTACTGGAAGATCAGATGCAGTGTTTGTCATGGGTGTTGGGAAGAGGGAATTCCCTGATGCAGTTTAGAGCAGTAAGGAGGAGTTAAGCAGTGAAACAGTCTACATTTCTTCCCTGCCCAAAGGACCAGTGTTTTTTTCACCCCCATAATGAAATTACTTTCTACAGGAAAGACGGTATGAAAAGGTGCTGTGTGTGAATAACTGCCACAATTATTGTGGTTATTAGGGTTCCGGTATAAAGGTAATGGCAGAAAGAAGAATTTCCTGGGTGCTACTAACCCTTTTAGTTGCAGATGCTGTAAGGCTTTTTCTTGTTCTGGTTTTTGTGGGTGTGTTTAGTGATACAGAGTAACAGTGGAGATCAAGAGAATTAACATGGACTCTGACTGTCTTACACAGATTTTTCCATTCATTTCTAGAAAAAAGAAGCCCCACAACACAGTTCAGGAATGCTTTTTCATAATGCTGGTCATAACAAAAAAAAGAAATTTGTGCTTGCTGATAATTTGCATGTGTCTTATATAGTTACCCGTGTAGCCTAATAACGGTCCCACAGGGTGCAAGTAGGATACTTCTAGACTAAATCAGCGTTTCTGCAAGTTTGTGGCTACTGAATTACTGCAGCAGATCTGCTAGCTGAAAAGCCATCACTGATACTAAATGAATTTCCCTATTCACTTTGATGTTGACATTTGCAGTTCTGCTGTGTCTTCCCTCGCAGCTCTTGTCTTCCCCCTGCCTTTTTTGCAGGGGTGTAAAGCTCTTCCTACTCTTTGGAGAAAGGCATTTTTCAGTATGTGTAGTGCTATTCTGCAGCTTAGTCACCTGGTGTCTCCCATCTTAAATTCCTGAAGGTTTAAAGGAAAATGCAGAGCTTCAATGTTGCTTGAGTTATAAAGGGGGTGCTTTCTTTAGGATGCAAATACTGTGCGTTCCGTATAGTTAACACAAACACATACACAAAGTGTTACGTTCAGATCTTGTTCCAGGACTTTGTTTATCCTTGGTGTCTAAGGCACGGTGGAATTGAATTCTACAGAATATACATAAAACACAAAAGCAGATCTGTCCCCTTTTCTACTTAGCAGTGCAGAAAACAACAAAGGTGATAAACCAATCTTTGATGACTCTCACCTGGATTAAAAAGGATGTGAGAAATTCCAAGCCCAGGAGAAGCCTGCTCTATTCGGCCACTGCCACCCATACTGCTGCATCAGTGTGGTTCTGGTGGCTACTACCTTACTGGTAGAACATTGTGTTGGAGGATTGGGACTTGTCTTGGGATAGTACATGGATAATCTCTCTCTGTTCCTTCTAGTGGCTCTTTCAGACCAAGCCGAAACCGCTTCACAACGGTATTATTTGCACTGTCTTATCAAGTGGCTTATATGTGTTCAACCTTACAAAACAGCTAGTAAGATGCTTAAGAATATTTTTTTCTTGCATTTTCGTTTTCCTTCTGCATTTTGAGCAGGGGAAATTTTATTTCTGTTTTTGGAAAATTATGTAAGAGCCCTAAAGGACGAGTAAAATAGGTATGCGTGAGTAAGCTTGCAGATGATACTTGAGCAAACTGAAACAAGATGTAGTGGTCTGTGACTGAAAGAGGTAAATTGTACCACATCCTTCAGATCTGGTGATTTTATATCTCTGCTTCAGCAAGAGTGGATTTGGGAATGCTGTAGCTTTTCCTAGCTTGTATCTTAATGGGTCTGCTTTTAGAGTCTGAAGCTTTGAAAGGGAAGGAGCTAATTAATGAGACTTTGTAAAACAGCGAAGCTGCACGGTCTGTGTGTTGACCTGACCCATGCGCCATGGTAATCTGACTGTCTTGACAAAAATTCTGGTCTCTAGCTCTTTTACAGAGGTAAGACAGACCATGTGGGATGTGCTGTTGCAGCTGAGAAGCTCCTTTTTGCTTTCATGGGAACAGCTAGAGAGGCCATATGAGTGGCTTGGGGTGGTGGTTTGCTCTGAGAACTGAGGAGGTGGGGTGCAGTTCTTGTATTTTTTTGTTTTGTTCAGTGTGAGGCAGACTTCTGAAGGCCAAGGCTTTCACAGGCAGATGCTGACGTACTTTGCTGAGTACGTTTGGCCCACAGATTGCAGAAATTCCCTCTGGATGGATTGTTGCCTTTAACTGATCATAGCAAAGCTATGATCGTTCAGATATCGTTCTGTTTAAAAGCAATTGTACAGCCAAGTTTATAAAGTAGAAGTTGAATGAAGGGTTTGAGAGTGAGCTTAGCAAAGATGAGGTGTACTTCTAAATGCTCCTGCCTTGCCTCAGATGTTTCTTTGGCTGATTGTAGCTGCGTTAATGGGAGGACAGGCACTGCTGGGTTGTCAGAGTGATTATTCCCTGGGATTGTCAGCAGAAGCAGTAGCGAGTGATGAAAACACCACGAGAAGGTGGTTGATACCCTTTCTCTGTGGGTCTAAATATGCAGAAGGACGAGCATTTAGAAAATGTCTGCCTGTGAAGGACTGCAGTGTGGATGGTTTCCTTTGATGCTTTTACAGGCTCTCCGAGAGAACCTGCAAGTAATGATTTTGTGTTTTGGAGACGAAGGGCTGTCTTTCTCACAAATGTGAACACAGCATGCTGTGGTACGGGGAGGGAGAGCCAAATGTTTTGAATCAATTGAAAAAGTGTGCCATAATACCTTTTTTAATGGTGGGTACTATTTCACATTGTAGTGCCTTATTTTTGGCTAGATTGTTTGCAGGGAAGGATACTGTTTTCCATGAACGTAAAATCATGTCTCTACTGCTTAAAACAAAAGAGTGTATCTGTTAGTGAAGAGGTATAAAAAAGCTCAGAGAACTATAGGAGTCAATAAGGAATAGTGGTGTACTTGCTCAGGTGGAATTTGATGTGGGTGGTGATTAAAAAAACAAGTTTTACTTGGGAGTTAACATGGTGCAAGCTGTCACTCAACTAGTCTGTTGTCACATGAACTGTTCTTGTAATTAGGCTCCAGCTGAACTACTGAAACTACCTGCTGACCATTCTCTCATGCTCTTATTTCTTGGTGGGTTTTTTTACTGTTCACTGAGCTTGAAAGTTCATCAAGCCCCCTTTTGTGTAGTTCTGGGTATTAAAGATGTGTATGGGTATCCTGTTTGTCACAATGTGGTGGTTTCGCACATTAATCTGAAGTGGATAAAGACTTTCACCACACAGTTTTAAATTGACTGGTCTGTCTGTAGTTTTACCTGATCTCTTGAACTGCTGCAGCTGTGGCCCTTTCCCAATTATCCAGTGCTTTTAGATCCCTCTGAGTTTAGAAGTGAAAGGAATTCTGCATTAAATGGACTATACAGAGAGTAGTACCTGAAAGTTAATAGATGGAATTCAAACTAACCTACAAAAGGATTTTACAACACTTTCGGATTTTATCTACAAAAATCTGGGATTTAATATATGAAAGACATAGTTAACTGGGTTACTGATTGTTTGCTTATTTATATAAATGATTATGTGCAGCCCAGGGCACAGTGGAAAGTACATTTCAAGTGCCTGTGTTGCAATCTGCTGACAGTGTATGTCTCAAACTCTCCTGGTAGAGGCAAGGTAAGATGTTGATGATGATGTTCTCTTTGAAACTTGTGGCTGTGTTTTACCACCGTGACTGCCTTCCTTTTAGAGGGTGAGTTCGTGCTCTGGGGATGCTCTCATTTTAAATAGACAAATCTTTGCTGAAGCTCTGCTTAGATTTGAGAACTTGGATAGCGAAGATCAGGGAGGTGCTTTTGCATTTGATGTCTCGGATACGGCTATGCTGTGGATTAAGAATCATAGCTGGCTGAGCATTATGAGCATCTATGCTATTTAAGAGTAGTTGTGCAGTTGAACTGCAGGCATTATATACTGGTCCAGCCTTCACAGTGCAGGAAGTGAGACAATAATAAAGTGCTGATAAGAGGTTTAAGGTTCAAGGCGTACTTGTAACCAACTTGCAGACTATAAAATATTAGGGTGTACTATAGTACTGAACATTTTACATTTTGAATCTTTTTTTACTTATTTTGGGAGAGGGATATAGTTTTAACTTCCATTTTGCTGCCAAAAGCTAATAGGCCTATAGGATAAGAGTGGATGTAATTTTGTATTTGCCATATGTCATGATATCATCACAGGTTCTTCTGGATAATAGTGCTAAGCATATGGTATATTGAGATTTTAAATGGAGTTCTAACTTGTCCTTTCCAACTCCACCCCACTTCCTTCAGGCCAGGAAAGAGAACAAGTAGCATCTGTAGTGTGCTTTTTATATGTGATACAGAATTCATTTAGATTGGAAAATACCTGTAATTGAGTGTGGTTTGACTGAGAACTTGGAAAATTGTATCTTAACATCTGTTCGGTTTGTGCAGAATACCATGCAAGTCAAATTTTCTTCTCCAAATATATCTTCCTGAAAGCTCAGTCTGGAGAAAACAATTTCCTTGCTGCATCTGTCTTTCGCACACCCTCTTCTGTGCATCTCTGTCTCCTACAGCTCTCTCCAGTTAATTTTTGGACATCCCTTTCTCCAGTCCTGCATATCCTTCCATTAGCCTCACTTTGCCAGCATATTACAGCCCTACTAAGGAGAAGCTTTATTTCAGTTTATAATTTGCAATTTTGAATGATAAATTGCAGGATACTGTGTTCGTTTTTGATGTTCAGAGGTCACTGTTGCAGTTTATAGCATGCGTGACAAATAGGCACATGCTTCAACTCAGTGATCCCTAAATGACCATATGCACACCTCTAGTGCAAGCAAGGTATTTCTAAAGTGGTATCCAAAGGAAATAATCTGTCTGGTTGCCCCTCTCTTAAAGGGCAGCTGTTTTTGTAGCTAATCACTGTCTCTTATCTGTGTCTGTGGGAGAGTTTGCTGCTCTGGCAGGAGGCAGGCAGTGTGGCTGGAGGTACACCCGTTTGCTCAAGGGCAGCTGCTGCTGCCGCCTGCAGAATCCAGCAAAGCTGACTAGAAGGACTCCCTGTTCTGATGTTTATGGGGTTTTGGTTTGGTTTTTTTTTTTTTTTTTTTCTTTCCCTTTGATGCCCAAGAATTTTTTTTTTTTTACTGGAGACCAGAATTCATCATACAGGTTGAACAAAAGAAAGCTGGGCTGAATACGGAAATTGAAGCAAATGGGTGGTGTTTGGTTTTATCAGGTACAGGGAGTCCCTGATGATGCCAGAGAGAGGCAAGGGAGGTGAAACGCTTTAACAGGTGGATCTGTTGCACCTTCTGTGTTGCAAGTAGTTGCAATTTAAGTCTGGTGTACCTTGTAAGTTTGCTTATAATGAGGACTTGTTCTGGACTGTCTACTGCAGCTAGGACTGGGGATTCACAATCCTTCAAACCTAAGGTTAAGAACAGTTTTTATGGGGAAGGTCCCCTTGGGGAGATGGGTGGAGGGAGAAAAGAAAAAGGGGGGAAACCTGGCACGTTCAGTTTTGGATTGTGCTAATGGTTTGGGACTATATAAATGAAACCTTCTTTTGTTGTTTTCCTTGTTGCAGATGACTTGTTTAAGGTTCACAAACTTAAGCCAAATTTGAAGTGGCGACAAGCTTTTGACAACTACTTAAAAACAATGCCTCCTTACTACTTACTGGTATGTTCCTTTCTCATTTCATCCTGCTGGGTATAATGGCTGGTGTGACCAGAGTCCTGTGCATCATACCTCTTACTAGTAAATTTTGTTTACATAATTAGCATGACATTTTAGGTAGTAAACATTTTGCTTTGCAGAGGTATGTACATCAGGTCAAATGTTTCTAAGAAATAATAAATTTCTAGTAATGTTGAGTAACAGTAACTATATTAAGATATTAAATGTATTCTCTGTACATTAAATGTTATATAAGCTTTGATCTAAAGTACTTCAGATTGTTCAGAGAAACCCAATTTGGCATTTTTGTAACTTTGATAAGGAAAACGCAGATTTGTTTGTTAATGAGGGTGTAGTGCTAGAACTTGGGAAGCTGATACTAAGAGAACTGGCTGGGCCAAATAAAGGGTGGGGGGAGGCACTGTGTCACCTTTTACATGTAGCTTGGACAATGCACCTCAATATGGACTTGCATCATCCCGGCTATTCTGGTACTGAAGCCTTTGAGTGGAAATTGCCAGCGGCACCACGCTGTGTAGTGTCTTGGTGATGTGGCATAACGTCCATTGCGAGCTAGTTAGACTACCAAACTCATGTCACATGTTATCTGAATAGACTTGAATTTTAGTGGCCAAAAGTGGAAAAGCTAGAGCACTAATCTATGTGCCTTAGCTTCCTGTAATTGATCTTATAAATTTTTTTTTTAAAGACTTATTCTCTTACTATTGTGTATTTTGTTTTCCTTATAGCCATTAAAGAAAGCCCTAAGGATGATGGGAGCTCCAAATCTGATATCAGATAATTTAGATTGTGGACTTAGTTACAGTGTTATCTCTTACCTTAAAAAACTCAGCCAACAGGTAGTATTGATAAAACCTTTGCAATTAGAAGTGCGTTGATTATTTAGTTTGTGGTAATCTTATTATAAAGCAGTTAATCCCTGTGGGAGTTCATATGGGTGTACAGCGTATATTAATTGAAGATTGGTGAGAATTTCCACCACAGATATGGATGAATCCGGAGTGGTTCTGTAGCCAGTGGTTGTGCCTTCTGTAAGTGGTGGAGAGGAGTGCGAAGGAGACCTTTTTGGCTATATTTTAACTATCTGCTAGACCATTAAACTCCAAAGATTATCACTGATTGGATTCATGACTGCTCTTGCCATTGTTTTTCACAGCTGAAGTCAGAGGCTTGCTCTCAGTCTCATGTTTATTTCCATGTGTGCCTTGGCAATGTGTATGTTCCAAAAAAAAGGCATACGTTCTTGTCCACGGGGAATAAAATCATAGCTCAAGCTTTATATTTGAGCTTCCTATTTCCTTCAGGTCAAATTCATTCTGTGTGTTAAGTGTGACCTGGTGGGAAATAGTCCTACGTATCTTTTTCTCTTTGTCAAGAATGCCATTTCATGTGCAACTGTCTCTGAAAGCCATGCCTGCTTAGCACGAATCATTCTTAAAAGAGTAGTTTAATGTGTAGAAGTCGGTGGGGAAGCAGTGCAGCCTTTAAAATCAGAAAGAAAAAAATCCTGCACCTTAAAGAATGCACAAAATACATTCCAAAAGCTTCTGAATTACTGAGCATGTATTAGACATACAACTTCCTGTGATATTTTGGTAACTTAATGATACGAAAATTCATATTATTTATCTGCAATATGGAGTTGGAATGGCTTGAGACGGCTATGTTGTTTTCACGGACGTTCTTGGCACTTGAAACAGTTTAAATGTGTTGGATGCATTATAAGCTCCTGTATAAGGACAAGCAATTCCAGAATTCTGCTGTGCTCCTCCTGTCTTAAAATCAGTTTCCCACAAGCAATGAAGCAAACTCAGCAGAGAATGAGATCTGGGAAGTGGGTTGCAATCACTGTGGGTTTTGGGGTTTTGGTTGGTTGGGGTTTTTTGGAGGTATTGCAAGTGGGTAAAAATCTTACTTTGAATACAGTAAAAGCTTAATACAGTAAAATTATCTGTAACTATAATAAGAAATTTGTGCTAATTGAAGAAGTAATATGTTTTTAGAAAATTGCTGGTGAAACAAATTTTATTTCTCTTAAAAACTTTTCTCCCTTATGTTGCATACAGTACAAACTGTAGTTTGTAGGTTGTTACAAAAATGAAGTCTGAAATTATGTTACTATATCTGAACAATGCTGTTTAAGATGCGACTTTACAGTAACCTAAGGCATCCCACCTTCCTGCCCCCCTCCCCTCCCCTTTCCCTTCAAACATATTTCTTCAGGGACATAAAAGTAAGTCACAGACTTGCAGCAAAATCAGGGATATTCACAGACCTCCTACTGGCATATAAATTTAGATACACTGGCTAAATATTTTTCCCATATGCTAGCACATTAGGATTTCTTTCTACTTGAGATCTAGTCTGTGTAAATCCAATATATCCCTGGGTAGGTAGTTCTCCCGATTGAGAAGTTGGGAACTAAATTTATAGTTTTATTCTGCTAGTGTACTATGGGTGTTATACTGGAAATGTGCAATGCCTGCTGATTCTTTAACTGATGGTGTGATTCCATTTTAGACAAAAATAGAGTCGGAACGGATAATAGGTTCAGTGGGTAAGAAAGTTCCACAAGAAATTGGAATAAAAGTGAAAAATCACTCCAGTGGCCTCTCCTTGGTACACAGTAGGGATTTTAAGCAACTGCTGCAAGGGATCACTGGGGAATCTCCACTGAGACTGGCGGAAATGAATGTTAAAGAATTTGCTGGCTTCCACATAGGACTTTTAAACAAGGTAAACAGCATAGTGATCTTGCATGATTAAGCAGTTAATCTCATCTGTTTTGAATGGGTAACTTTTATGGACTTGGTGTAGAAGAAGGAAGTAAACACTTTCACTGAATTGTGAAGAGTGTAGCACAGACGTAAATAGTGAGAAGAGTAAATGCAATTTTTTGCACTTGATTTTGGGGACACTGTTTGAAAATCCCGTGGTAGTAAACAAAGATTACTGTGTTTTAAGTGGCAGTCTCTGCAAAAGACAACTAGTGTTCATCGAGGAATTAACATGTTTATTGTTAATGGAGCTGAAAGCCCTAATGCTGAATAAGGCCTTGTTGAAAAGACAGTCATTGAGTCTGCTGTATCCAGTTATGAAACTCAGAAGTTACTTCAGAATAATTTTTTTAATACTTAACGTTATTACAGTTCATAGAGGAATTCCTCTGCATGAGGACTGATAGGTTAACTGAATGTTACCCATTTTGTTATAAAACTAGGATTTGAAGCCACAGGCATTCAGAAATGCATATGATATTCCTCGTCGCAGTCTTCTAGACCAGCTAACTAGAATGAGAGCCAATCTTCTGAAAACACACAGGCTTATCTTGGGGCAGGATGAAGGTAAGTAGCCACTGTTCTTCGTTAACCATTTGGTTAGAGTACAGCTATTAGTTTTTTATTCCCTGAAGTAGTGTTTTCTATCCTGAGTGTGGGAGCACAAGTGGACGTTGCATCATTTGTTGAGTCAGTCAGCGTCCTTTTCTGGACTCCAAAGGGGATAGAAGGAAATTCTTGCCTTCTGTCATGTGGGATGATGTGCTTGCTTTGAATTTTAAAAATAAGTTTCATGGCAGAGCTTTCCCATATGCTAGGGTTCAGTAGACATATTTTTCGTAGCAATGGTGGCTTAAAGGAGAGAGGGGCTTATGGCATTTTACCCTTGTTAGGTGCTGGTGGTCTAAGATGCAGTTGTTAGCATAGAAATCAAACTTGTTTATTTTTCATTCTTCTGCCAATTAAGTTCAACTCATGCCAGCTTTATTTTCAAAATTGTAGTCTTCATCTCTTCCTCCATAGTGAAAAGAAATAGTAATTTCTAGTTCTTAAATGCTAACACTTGCAGTTGAAGTGTGTGAAGTCTATATTGCCTTACTTTTAAGGTAGACTAAATTAAGCTTCTTGTTCTGTTGTAGACTGCCTTCATAGTGTTCCTGTTGCTCAAATGGGAAATTATCAGGAATACCTGAAAATGATGCCTTCACCCCTTCGGGAGATTGACCCAGATCAACCAAAAAGACTTCATACATTTGGCAATCCATTTAAACAGGATAAGAAGGTATGAGGAGCCACACTATCTGCTGTATCTTTATATTTAACATGGCTTGAAATAATTGCTGAGTAGATTTTACTCTCCCACAATTGCATTTGTTGCTAACCCTGGGTAGCTCTTCTATCATGTGCATCTTTCACGTGGTCCAAGAGAAACATGTAAAGAATTACACTGATTGCAGTGGCACTGGTCTGTCTCTGGTTACAGTGTACATTAGATATCTCTGTTCTGAGAGCTGTAAAGTGTTTTGAAAGTTACCTGGATTTTATCACAGAGGGACTTACTCCATCAATTAATTGATAGAACAGTTTCTATTTTGTACTGTTTTAAAATGTTGTGGGTTTGTGTGTGTGTTTTTTTTTTTTTTAGGGTATGATGATAGACGAAGCAGATGAATTTGTTGCTGGGCCTCAGAATAAGATTAAGCGTCCTGGAGAGCCCAATACTCCAGCGTCACTAAAGAGAAGGCGTAGCATGTCACCACTGTTGAGACGGCCACAGTCACCACCTGTCGTAACAAATCATGTAGGTGGGAAAGGGCCACCCTCTGCTTCTGGATCCCCATCTTATCTGAACCTCAAAGGCATCCCAGCAAATAAAGGTATATTGAGTTGTAGTACAGCCGCTTGCATGGTCACAAGTGGGAATATCTGTGTTTTAAAAAAACACAAACAAAACCCAAACCAAACGCAAAACACCCCCTCCCCCCCCCCCCCCCGCCCCGTGCCTCTGTGTGCTTTCTGAGTTGGTTCAAAAGGGTATATCAGTGTGTATGTATGCTTTAGTGTTACAAGAACTGAGTTTCTTTTGTTGGCCTAGATAAAAAGACTGCTGCTATAGCTAATGGTCTGGAATAAAAAAATAATTTTTATGTACCGTTTTTTTAAGAAAACAATACTGAACCTATTGCTAAAACAGTTTGGAGGCAGCAAGGGTTTCAGATCAGCTTTTAGTTCTCATCTGTGTACTCTGTGCTGGAGAAGGAAAGTTGAAATATGGTTAGGTTTTAATTTCCCACAAATACAGATTTTCTTACCCACCTATTGCAGCAGATGGAGTCGGAGGAAAAATCTGTTAGCTGGACTTGGGGGAAGGAAGGAGGGAAAGCATATAGTATGCCAGAAGTCATAACGTTGCAATAGGAATACAGAAAATGGTGACTTCATAATAGTGATAAAAGATGGTAACAGCCCAAAGAGAAGTATTCCTTTGGTTGTGTCAAAGGTTGAATAGAAGTATTGGAGAGTTCTTCAGCACTGTGATATCACTACACAGTACTTCAAACAAGAAAGGATACAGAACTGTTTCCTCCTGGTTTTTTGATACTGCAGTTACGCACTATAAGATACATATTTTTAATTTGTAGATACCAATAACAGTGTTGTCCAAGATGGCAATGGAGAGAAGAAAGCAGAAAATTGTCAGTCACTGGAAAAGGAAATGGATGGCTTACCTGTGCAAATGGCTGCTTCGGTTCCAGCTGCTGTGGGAGAGGATGAAATGTTACCCAATGACTTAGACTCTCTACCTGTTGAATTCAATTGTTTAAGCGAAGATGGGTTGGATCATAAACCTGGTACCAACGCGCTTGTTCGAGGGCCTCTAAATTACAGTGTGACTGGAGATGACCAAAAACGGGCAATGGAGTCTACTTCCGAATCTGTGCCAAATTCATTTAAAATAACACCTATGATGTTGGAGGGAAACAATGCTGATATCAAAATTAAAGTGATGAAAGAGGTTCGCAAACCTGGAAGAAGTAAGTTGTGGGTTTGGGGTTTTTTTTTTTAATTAATATATTACACATGGTGCTAGAGAGAAGACTCTTGAAATAAGGAGGTATTCTCAGTATACATACAACTTCAGATTCTGAGTAATTTCTGATTGCGTATGAGCAATGGAGGGACAAAAAAGGAGGAAAGTTCTTGCATGCTGGGCAGGTGAGTTGAAGTTTAGGCAGCAGTACTTGGCAAGTTGAGTGCCAAGTGACCTTGTTTGCCCTTGAAGGTAGTTTAGATGGTACAAATAGTACCCTGTGAAAGCACCTTTTAGAGGTTCTGGTTTTGTTACTGATGATCTAATGAGACTAGATAGACTGCCTTATGCTGCACCGCACTTTGCATACGCGTGTGTAGGTTGCTCCGTGCCTGTCAGTACTTCCTTTGGAGGGCAAAGGCATATGTAGCTGCAAGGGTGCGGCTTGTAATATGTTTGAAAGGGAATCTTAACAGATAATAGTGAAGTGATACTTTTTTTTATTTTGTGAGACAGTGTAATTACTGATGGAACACTTCGCAAACTCTTACGAACTGAAGACTGAAAATTAATTTATTTTTTTTCTTTTCCTGTAAAGTTTGATAACCCCTGAAAATCTAAAACGTTGTGAGGAAAGCAACTTGCCTCCTCAGCTTTTGTTACATGTTTTGCCTATAATTGGATACAGGATCAAAACCAAAACAGTAATCTGAAACTCCAACTAAGGTAGATGCTGTAGGTTTTGCCATAGGCATAATCTGTCTGGTTTTTTCTTAAGTCCCTTATGTAGTTTGTCTGAATTATTTCTACAAATTAAACTACTGAATATTTTTCTAATACATTGTCAAGTGCCAGTAATTAGTATAATGGACTGTTCTTAATTCTTTTGTTAACTCTGATCTTGCATTGCTTTGCCAAAACTTCATATTTTGTTGAGGCATATAGTCACTGTGGCAGAATGAGGCTACTGAGAAGTGAAGCCATTTTTATGTTGCATCTGTATTTCATTTTTAAGATGTTTTAAAACTTCCTGTTTGGGTATGTCTTTTCTTACTGTTTTACAAAGTGGCCTCATCTAATCTTATATCAAATTCATGTCTAGTAAAAGATGATGTAGAGTAAAATAGTACAATGTTCAGAATGAGTTACCTGCCTTACTGCAGAGTTCAAGTGGTCATCAAAAAAAGAAGCTAAATAGTAGTGGGTTAAATATACACATATATTCACATTTCTGACCGTATATCCTCTCTGTACCTGCTGCATCACTCTGAGCAGGCTCTTAGTCGCAGCACCATAATACCTTCATACTGGGTTCAACTTTGGAAAATACTGAACCAGTGCTATATTTTAATTTGTTTCTAATTTAATGTGCCCATTTCATTCTTTTGCTGTGGATGTATTTCCTGTGTACCATATTAACTGTGCTCACACTAAGCATTGATAATTATTCTGAGAGAACTAATCCTAACCTGTGCTTTAAGAAATGACAGCTCAAGGTTAAAAGAGGGCTTGGTTGGCCATATGTGCATATTAACTGATGACACTGTGGTCAGGGAGATACGAAGTTCTACCTAGCCTGCATTTTCTGAGGACAGATGTTTGTAGCTGCTGCTCTTTAAGAGAACC
This sequence comes from Falco peregrinus, assembly GCF_023634155.1. Taxonomy (NCBI): domain Eukaryota; kingdom Metazoa; phylum Chordata; class Aves; order Falconiformes; family Falconidae; genus Falco; species Falco peregrinus. The sequence continues at coordinate 16,019,662 of NC_073733.1, forward strand.
TAGTTCTTCGGTGCCATGTTTGAATACCAGATCGTCAGTATCACTTCAAATTATTGGCATCACCTGCTTTCTGTGCATAAAGCTAACGTGGGCTTTTTTCTTGCCTTGCATGTATTACCATACACAGATGCATGAAACAGGGCTTTGTTTTTTCGTTTGGCTGTTAAGTTTTATTGCAGATGCATTTACAAGATGTATTTCTAATGTATGGTTGGATTTTTATCTTTTTTTTTTTTTTTTTAGATTATGAAAAGATTTTCTCTCTTCTTGAGGAAGTACAAGGACCTATGGCAATTCAGAAATATTTCATTGAATTTGCTATCAAGGAAGCAGCAAGGTTTGTGTAGATACAAATTATTCCGAGTCGTAAATTAAATGTTAATTTAGGTCATGGTAGTAAATCATGAACTTCTGCACTGACAATATTTTCTTTTTGACCATACTTCAGTTCCTATAGTTGTTCTAGTGGTCAAGCTACCATTATATTTTTCGTAAACTGTCTTCACTTAAAGTTCAAACGTGAAATAGAGAGGTGGGTTGTTACTGAAGACCAATCCAAAATCTGGGTGGGCTGGGGAAGGGTGGTTGTATTAAACTAAATTTTCTGGTCATTCTAATGCCAGAAATAAAGCAAGCTCTTTCATACTGGAAACAGAGAGCCTTTGGTAATATGATTTGTCATGGCTGAATAGTCTTGAGTTATTCAACTGTATTTTTTGAAGAAAAAAATTAAATTGCTCTCCCTCTCTTCTGTAGGTTTAAAAAACGGGTCTTAATACAACACTTAGAGAGAATACTAGAGGAACTAGAGTTCAACAGCCTACCCAACAGAGTTAATCATGTCAACAGTAGATAATAATATACCAGCCAGACGAATATGGACCAGGAATGAGTTTGCTGTGCCGCAGAAGAGTGGAAGAGGATGTAGCTGCTGCCCTCACCATCTTGGCAGCCAAGTGATTTTACTGTCGCAGTCTGAGAAGAAGCAGTGGAGCTTTAACTTTAAGAACCTCTATCGGCAGAAGCTGGGCTATAACCTTAAGGATTTGCTATGAAAGGTGTGGCTTTTTTCCTGTGGAGGGTGCTATTTGCTCAACAGGCTGAAGAAAATAACTATTGCTGCCCCTCCTGCAGGTGATGAGAATTTACTCATTTGAACGCTGTCATTAGACATTTACGTGCTATAGGCAGCAGGTTGCACTAAAATGGGGCACTGTCAAATGCACACACTGTCTGCATCGTGGAGAGAGCCCGTGTGTTCCCAAAAAAAACCCTCCCAGAAACACCTGCACTGGTAAAATTGCATGTTGCCACCACAGAGACAAGGGTCCTGTTCCCAAGAACTGCTAGCCATGCCTTTAAACTTGAGATTCAGTGTAGATTGAGAGTAAAGAAACTGCTATTGTGTTAATGAAAGCTAAAGACAGCCCTGTGACTGTTACCACCCGATGGTCACTAAACAATCTACCTCAGACTCTCTTCTGTTTTGTCTGCAGACATTATGAAAGTGCACCTGAGGCTTCCCAGGTCCCCGACTTCAGTTCTCTTTCATCCTGTGAGGAGGACGGAGATTCTTCAGGTGGCCTTGGCACACGCTGTGCTTTGGAAGCACTAAAAGGAAACGCTTTTAAAAACGTGTATTTTAATGTTCATACAAAAGAGATTATTTTGAACAGTATTGTTACCAGATCACTAATTTGATATTTTAACTGTATAATTTTTTTGGAACATATGTATATATAAAATAAACCATTTTATTAATTTTTAATAAGTGCTAATCTGAGGAGTCTGTAGCGGGCAGCACTGAGTTCCTCCAATTACTGTTACCAACAGACTGCTAATATTTTTGTAAAACCAGTGAGTAGTGCAGCTGTACTGCAGCTGAACCTGATTTTGCATACCCTGAAACACAGCTTGTGGTGATAGTTGCAGAATGTGTTCGTGCCCTGGAGCACCTGCCCCATCACTCCGCTTAGCCTGCGTGGGGTGCACATTTTTACTCAGTATTAAAGGCACTAAGTTCCAATTTACCAAACCCTTGGTTACCTGAGCTAGTATCCTCTCCTCCGTTCCTCTTGCTGTTTTGTCCAAAGGTAATCTTATAGATCACAAAACATACAAAGAAGACTGAAGCACCTGCATGTAATTATTTTTTTTTCCTTTAAAGCAGTAGCAATAATGTGCCAGTCGTAAAGCAGCTCTTTGGATAATTGTGTATTTTCAGTTGTTCACACGTAATATCCTCTCATCCTCTAACAGCTTTCTTTTGAAGACAGGTTGAAGTTGTGCTTGTTAACTAGCTCTTTACCTCCTACTGCAGATATCCTAGAGATTCCAGTTGACTAGCCAGCGCATGAGAGGCAGGGAAACAGATTTTAGCTGGTGAGCCTGTACTTCTCTGTTCTTAGTGGTATTTTTAGTATTAGCCAGCCTGTGAGACATCTTTTCCATCCTCTCTGAAGCAGTGGCCTTCTGGAAAGATGCAGTTTGACCATTGGAATTCTGCTAGTGAAATTTAAGAAGAAAACAAAATCCAGCAACAGCAAATCTCTGTCACGCTGTTGTATGAAGTGATATAGGGAAAGGCATTGCTATAAATGTACCCTAATTCTTCTCTTAGAAGTAGATTTATTCTTCTGTACAGCCAAACATTTTTTTTAAAAAACAGAAATAGCTTGGAGTGATACAAAGGGGGATTCACTCCTTCAGAATCGTTGTCTGGAAGCTCTATGTTGCCATGATAGACCTCCCATGGCTAATGTTGGACTCTTCAAGGGAATTTATTTACGAAGGGTTAGATATACTGTGCATATCTCATTTTAAAATGGCCCGGTTGCGTGGATCAAGTTGCATGTAATACGCTATTTTTGAAATAGTAGGTGGTAAGAGGAGACAGCTTTCTTCAATATAGTTAATGGCTATTTAATTTTCTTTCCTGATGCCAGAGACAGTCACTTGATCATAGTGTGTCTGAGCAGGGGCTGAGCTCTTAACTAGTGACCTTGTTAGTATGTAAACCTGCTCTTCGACGTGATGCAGTTGGCTGCCAAATTTGCTGCAGGAAGCTGGTGACTTTCATTCACTTGTTTGGAATCTTGTACTTCAGAAGCTATCAAAATAGTCCATTTGACTACAAGCAGTGAGAATTTTTCCCTTACCCCACCATTATTTTATCTGAATAAATTGAAACTGGATCAAAATACCGGAGGGAAAGAAACTTTATAGTGAACTGGACACGGGTCTTCATAAGAAGGAAGGAAGATGTGCCGTCCTCACAGGTTGTGTCAGTGAAGAGGTGAAGAAAAAGGAGCAGCAGTAATTCATCCAAGAGCGCCAAAGTGTGTCCCGAATCGACCACAAAATGAACATCGCTTGCGTAGGAAACAGTAAATGCTCCATGACTGTGTTAATGAGACTCTTAACGGAGGTAACTTGTTGTAAGACAAGCGGCCGTGCTGGATGTGGGTGAAATGTGCGTTGAACGAACACAGCTGCAAGCTTTGAATAGCACACTTGGACGTGCGACCGGGACAGCCAGGAGAGGTTACGGGAGTGTCAAGGCTTGCCTTTTCTGGGTAGAGACCATGACCCCACAAGCAACAGCTGTGTAACTGAGAGCGTGTCTGGTCTGTGTGACACAGCCTCTGTGCAACAGCAGTGTTCCTCAGCAAGGGCTCCGGAGATGGCACAGGTCTGCAAATACGTGTATGTGTGGATGGAGTCTGGAAAAGCTGTATGTGCTTTGCTCAAACCTAGATTTTTGAGCCTTTATCTAAGGTTGAAATAATGGATGTTCAACTGGGATCTTAGAAAGTGGGGGGAAAAGTCCAGCGTGCTGTGATCCCCGTAAGGAACATTGTCTTAACACTCCAAATCGTTAAGCGCTTACCTTGCTGCTGTGGGTAGAAGGGTTGTGTGGTACTGTGGAGTCTGGATAGCTCTGTGTTCTGCTTTTTTTAACTAGGTGTCCTCATTGCTCATTACCTGTGTTTTTTCCCCTTGTAGACATCAAGGAGTTTTCCTCTTAAAATGAACCCGTAGCCATGCACCTCCCAATCCAGTCACTGATGGCAGATGCCTGTTAGGTGCTGCTGTTCCCAGTTTGTGTGTGCAGTGCGTTTATGATGGGCAAGTGTATTCTTGCCCAGCTCTAATCGCCGTCAGAAAGCAACTGTCACTTTCCAAAATAAAAGCTGCAGAGGCTGTTCCTGTGCTATGCTTGACTTTGCAGTGGTCAAGCAGTTGTGTATCTGCCTTTTACAGGAAACCGTAAAAAAAAAAAAAACCCCAACAACAAAAAACCCAACAAAAAAAGCCCCAGACCTTTTTTCTTTTTTTCCTTGTTTTTTCCTTCCCCCCCCCCCCCTTTTTCTTTTTCTTTTCCTGTTTTTCTTGTAGTTTTCTCCAGGTTCAGCCTCTAAAGTGGCTGGCTGAAATGGCAGCAATGTAGGGTATTAAGTTTGTTTCCATTTGTTCAGTTCTTTAATATCTACTGAGAAACTTCTGATGGAAAAAAAAAATGGAAATGCATTGGCCAACAGAAACAAACTATTAAAAAAGCCTATAAAGCTAAAAAGTGTTTCATACCAGCAACATGGCAACATCACACATTTAGCAAATGGACTCTAGAACGCTTGTCTTGAAGAATATGCGACTTAGTTAAGCTGAAAACAAGGCCAAGACACCTCAAATCTGGCAGAAATGAGGTTTGGCAGAGATCTGAAGGAAGGATGTTAGTCATTGGATTTAAAAGAAGCTGCTGCTTTCAGGTTTGCAAAAACAAGTTGAAGTCTGTCTTAAGTGGAAAGGGAAGAAACTGGAGAAGAACAATGCCTTGGGATTTAGCAAGAATCTTGTGGCCTACAGGAATTGTTAAACTGTACTTCTAAATCTGGATCTTGTGATCATTTCGGGAAGGGAAGGCTGGACTTGTCAGATGTTCCTCATTCCAGTTTGACTGCAACCTGGCATGTTGTTTTCACCCTTGCAAGTAGACTGTTGGCTTGGCTTTAGCATTGGTGCTTTTCTTCTTTCATTCAGCACTGACAGTGTGTGCACCTGTCTCTAGGTAGTGGCTAAAACGGCCTGGAATTTTGTGGGAATGCTGTTGTCCATTGTGCAGGGAACACAGGTAGGGGCTGTGGATAGTCTGTGCGAAAAGCAGCTGCTGCTTGTGTGCTGTGAAAAGCCGGTTCAGCTTCCATCTGTTCCACTTCAGAGCCTTTGTTTTAAAAGTGTATGAGACGCTTCCCCGGGCTGGTAGTGCCAACCTGGTAACTTAGCAGCTGGTTACTCAGAGTTCAGAAGAAGAAGGTGTCAAGGAAGAAGTTAAACTGTTGGTACAGCCTTGTGCTAAACTCGCCAGAAAGCATTTTCATATGGAGTGGAAGAACATAGCTGCATGTGCCTTCCCTGAGTTGGCAGCCACGTGGGTTTGCCAGGAAAGGTTGGGACCACGTAAAGAAAACAAAATGAACCTTTACCATGAGTTGGGAACTACCAAAGCAGCTGCATATTAAGATTTTGAGCTTAGGCTGAAGCTCTTAATTTATGGTGAGGTCTTAAAAGAATAGTTTGGCCTGGAAAAGGCAGTGGAATGGAAACCTCTGATCAGATTTTTGCTGGAGATTTATTTGGTTTTTTTGAGAGCTTGGGGAAGTTTCATCTTCACATCCGCAATGGGAATTTCACGGCTGTTTCCTAGTCCTGGATCAGCTCCAACAGCGGTGGAAGTAGCTGGATCCTTGGCGTCTGTATGTGCTTGCTGTCATCTCAATCACTGTTGCTCCTCTAGTGCAAGCAGTCTTGCATAATGTCCCTTAAAATACCGGGCACCTCTAGCAATTTGCTGTAATCGAGTGCTCTGCTCGCCACTGCTGAGCAGCTATTTGTGGAGCATTTTCATGGTGTGTACCTATTTGTAAAACGCAGCCTTGCAGGATGGTGAAATGGGAGGAGAGGTTTATCAAGCATTTTGGTACTTCCCAGGGCAAAAACTCTGTGTGGTCAGTTTGGGGTTTTTTTTTTTTTGTCTGTCATCTCCAAAGTGCGTGCATATTTAATGTTAAATTTTATTTGTAAGTAGTTAATATGTAGAATATGTCAAAGAGAGGTTCAGCTGTTTGTGAAGGATGGAGTTGGAAGGTTTCCCCTCCTGCTTCATCTTGTAGCTGTGACCTGCTGCTTGTGCAGAATTGGCCCTTGCAGAGAAAGGTGCTGGGCTGCGCTCAGGTTTTCCCTGGGGAGGGACTCTGCTCTGGAGCCATCCCAGGTCTGGGATATGTGACAACAGGCAACTGCCTCGTGGTAACTGGAGCTGGATTTTTTTTGCTGGATTTGTGGAAACGTAGATACTGTTTCTTGAGGTGATGGTAGGAGTGTGAGCAGTTACTGTCTGGGCACAACTTGTAAAGCTTAGAAACCTCTTTGTGTAAACTGGGGTTGGAGTGCAGACGGCTGAAGGTGTTGTGGTCGGTGTACGCTGCTGTAGTAGCTGCCTGGTCTCTTGGTAGTGGGTGCCTCAGGATTCAAGGGTGCTTTCGTAAGTAGGACAGAAATAAAAGCGAGCCCTCCTTGCCAAGACTAAAAAGTGATTAAAAAAAAAAAAGGCATTTTGCTGATTGCAGATGATGATAATGCAGCTGCTCAGTAGTGACATCCCAGCCATGGAAAAATAACATTGGTTCTTCAAGCTATTTTCCAGTCTGTGCAGTGTGTTAAAATCCTTCATGCACAGCTGGCACATTTAAGTTTGATTATGTTGTTGAAGTGACTGATCTGAGAGCAGCCTGGATCCCAGTTGCTTGCAGAATTCAAAAATAAGGTTGTTCCAATTCATCTGCAGTTGGTTATTTTGGAAGAGACACAAACTATCTCAAGTACTTTTAGGGCTGCTAATTAAAAGTCTTGTGGCAGTCCTCTGAGAGAGAGCGCCTTTAAAGATGGATGGAGGGACTTACCCAAGGTCATACAGTGTGTCACTAGCAAAGATGATTATAAAATCCATGCCCTAATTTGGTCTTGTACCCTGAATTATTTCCCTGGTGTTGAAAATCCCACCACAAAACAACACGGTGGCTGTGCTGGGCTGTGTGTCCGTGGGCTCCGACCTGCCAGCCTGGGTCTGTCACGGGGGGAGCGTGGGGTGGTGCTGGGGCAGGTCCCTGCAGCCAGCTGCCACGCAGAGGTGGCTGAAGTGGGTGCCTTTTGCTGGAAGTGCGCTTCTGGGGCTGGAAAAAAGCAGGAGCTTGGAAAGAAGGAGGCGGGAGGGCTGCAGAGAAGTTGCCCAAGCCTGTAGGCACTTGCGGTACTGCCTCTCCTTTAAAGCTGAGTTCTGGCTTCTGACCTGAGCTGCTCCGGTGTCTTTTTTTTTTTTCTCAGACTTGTAAAAGTGTATTTTTAAATTCCGCTGACATCCCCTGGATTCAGGGCTCCTCCCTCTGCATGCCGGGAGTGGACAGAGCATTGTAGCCGCTACCCAAAATGTTTGGTAGCGTAAAAAGGAGATTGGTGGGGAACTGATGAGCTCTGGAAGAGGCTGTTTTAAGTGTATCATAGTGAGCAAATCCTCTTGCCGGGAGTATTGTTAGAAAACGGGCAGACAAGTGCGTGGCACTTGCAGTGCTGCCGCGGCGGTGTGGCTGCCTGTTTGCTGGCTGTGGGCAGGGCACGCCAGGGCTCCGCGTGCTGGCGAGGGATGCGGGGAAGGATGCTCATGGAGCTGCTGCTGCTGCGGCTATCTCTGCGGCTGGCGGCAGGTGAAACGGGGTGAGACTGACTCTTGGGAACTGGCTGTGAATTCCCCTCAGGAAAGGCGGTTGCTGGTGAGTCACGGCCCTGGCTGTGATGGGAAACTTGCTGGATAATAGGTTAAGTGATGGCTTTTTCCAGAAGTGCACACAACAGGACCCTGAGGAAGCTCTGACCTTGTGGGGCAGCTGAAAGCAGATTTTTGCCTGGGTTCCAGGTGGCCAAATTGTGCGTTCCTGTGGATGTGAGCAGCGCAGGCTTTCCTTCCCAGGGTCTGCCTTGCACCCCTGGGCTAAGCGTGGCCGCTCTGTTGAGGCGAGAGGGGGCTGTGAAAGCAAGGAAACGAAAGGGACTGCTCTCGTCACGATAGGAAACCAGTAAGAGGCTGAAAATGCTGAGGAAAGCCTTGTCCCGTTCATCCCGGGGCACGGATACGCAGGTGGGGAGCTGCTCAGAAAGGTGGAAACCTGCACCAAGCCGGTGTCCTTGGGGAGGCTGGTGCACGTGCTCCGTGTGGGGCTGGGGTCGGTGCTTTGCAAGTGGGCTGTCACGGTGCCACGCGCGGGGATCTCTGCTCTGCTCTGCTCTCCCTGGAGCCGCGTCTGACGTGACTCGCCACTCTTCTTGCAGTGCCTGTGTCTCTGCTCGCCCGTTAGCTGACCTCTGCTGAGCATCCCGTTGGTGGGCTTCGGCCTCAGTTCTGGCCCTTTCGAGCTCTGCAGTTCGGGCTTGAGCATGAGAAGCAGAGGGCAGAGCGCCTTGCAGACCTGCCCTGACCACAGCTCCCATCACGCTGGGCTGGGGGACATCTCAGCCTGCCTTGGTTGAGGTTGTCCTCTCCTGCCAGCCCTGGCCACCCAAGGCAGCAGCACGGCTGTATGTGCAGCAGACCTGGGTTTATTCGCCAGCCCTGTCGCACCCCATAGGATATGTGGGTGCCTCCCGTGCGAGATGAACATGGGTCTCGCTCTGCTGTGGTTTTTCATGTGTGATCAGGAGCTGCTGTATTCAAACAGGCTTTGAGGTAGCAGCCAGCTTCTGCCTCAGCGTGGTGGTGGTAGCTTTGACATTGAAATGGCACAGCTGTCACCAAGGTCCCTGGGAGGCATCTGTATGGGGTGGGAGGCTGCAAATCAGCAGCAGCGCCGTGGTCTTGGAGGAGGGGGAACTGTTTGGCCCCTTCTCTTCCCTCCCCGTGCTTTGCACTGCACCGAGGAGGTGGTGCCTCACTGTGGGGCTGCCCTTGCTGGGGCTGAGCCCAGGCCCGGGGGTTCCTTGGTGGCCCCTGTCACGGGGTGGGGATCGTGTGGACACGGGGAAGCGAGCCGCTTCTTGGAGCGCCTGCCAAACTGGTTCCTCCAAAACTGCTCTTGGATGCTAGTGGCTCATTTTGTGCACTTCTGCATCCGGGATGGGGGAGTAAATGGCTGCCTAAGCATCTGCTGTGCAGGCCGGGTGCTCTTCCTGCATCCCGTTCTGCAGCAGGGACCTCCCAGGGACGGGGATGCTGGAGCAGCCTGGGGCTCGGAGGGCATCAGTGCTGGCCTTGGCTGGCTGGCCCTGAACTGCTCTAAAACATGCAGCAGAAATACCTTGGGGGTGGAGGGGAAATTTTTTCTCTTTTTTTCTTTTTTTTTTTCTTTTTTTAAATCCAAAGTGCAGTCCTCTCGCAGCACAGCATGCCTCCAGCGAATCCCGGGGAAAATGGTTCAGCCAGCACCAGTGTGGGCACAGAGGGCACTGCCAGCACCACGGGCTCTGCCTGGCAGCAGGGGTTACACCAGGGATATGAACTGGGAGTAAATAGCTGCGTCCGCGTGTGGTCTGCGGGCTCCCCGGGACCACTGCTACCGGATGAGCCATTGGTTTGATAATCCAAATGTGACCTCAGATTTTTTTTCTTCTCTCCCTTTTTAAAAAGGCCTGGTAAGCGGTGCCACGGCACAGCCTGGGCCCCTGCCAGGGAGCCCTGGGGCTTGTGTTCCTGCCTGCGCTGCCAGGCTCCTGGCTGCTGCGCTGCTCCCTCAACTCCCATTGGCCTTTCTTGGCTGGAAAAAGGATTAAGTTAGCAGGACAGGAAAATTAATTAGCTGCCATTTTAAGGATGTAGCTTTCCTTGCTAGTCCAAAGTGTTTTGAAATGACATTGTAGCACCGAGACCAACCTGGGGCTGGTTAAAGGGCTGTTACCTGCCGGACCGGCGGGTTTCCACTGTGGTTCTCCCCCAGGTGGTTACGGCTTCGAGGTGAACCTCAAGGCCAGATCAAAGGAGTGTTGTGCCTGCGCTGCTAGTGCCGGCCATGGAAAGCTGGTACCGAAGTTCTTCCTGCTTGTTTCACATTCAAAGTAGCTTTTCTGTGCCCTTCCCCTCGGCGCAGGCAGTGGGGGGCTGCAGGGCAAGCTGTGCCATCGCTGCTCAGATGGGGCTGGGGGACGGGGGGGGCTGCACACAGGGACCACTGCAGCCTCGGATGCTGTGGGCTGAGCCTCAGCCTTTCCGAATGGCCTGGTGGAAAACTGCCTCTTGGCGTAGGTAGCCCCCAAAAAGGAGCAGAAGTGGTGCCGCTCTCCAGGTGTGTGTGTGTGTGTATCCAGCTGGAGGATGTCCCCACTGGAGGTGCTGGAGACGGAAAAGGGTGGCTGTGCTGCAGCATGGAGGAGAGCAAGGGAACCCAAAGCATGGGAAGCAAGTGATAAGGAAGCCAAAAATCATTTTAGAGTTAGAAATTGCCATTCCCTGCTTTCTCCAGGGAGGGAGATGCGCTGGTGCTCCAGGGGACCAGGAAGGGGCCGTGAGCCACCGGCTTTCCCGAGAAAGCCCTACTGCAGCAGTGGGGAGAGGGCACCCCGGGCTCACCCTCACACGCAGCGCTGACGGGTCTCACGGCTGCACTTTGCTTTCCTGCGCGGCAGCGCTGGTTCCAGCGCGCTCAGTCTCTGCCCACGCGGGGAGGGAGCCACGATGCTCCTCCGCAGCTCTCAGATGTGCGAGATCAGGAGCTACTGTCACAAGCGGTGCTACAGTTCAGCCCTCGCTGAACTCTAGGAAAAGGGGTTTCTGCCAGCTGTGCTTCCACCCCAGCCTCCGATATGGAAAGGGCAAGTGACAGCAAGAAACCTGACACAAACCGTGGTCCCTGTCTCCTCACCTTGTGAAGGTCTAAACGGCTCCTGCTCTCCTTAGCTTTAAACAAAAGCCCCCCCTGAACTCTCGCTGGCTGGTGAGGAAAAGCAGAAAAAACCCCAGCAAAATTAATGCAGATTAAACCTGCTACTCCAGCAATGAATGCAAATTATCAGCACATTATTTTTAGTATTTAACGTAGCAGAAACATCGCATCCTGCAGCCAAAGCAACTCAAGGCGCGATGGCAGTGAGGGCGCACGGGGCGAGGCTGGCATCTCCTCCTCTTGTCTAACCCGAGAAGCTCTTGGCAAAACTTCTGTTTTGCTTTTGAAGAAGGGAAGCTCCTCTGTGAAGAACTGCATGTTGCAAGGTAAGCACGAGGTAGCTCTGGGCGCTGGTTGAAGTGCCCCCTCCTCAGAAGGCTGCGGACCGTTTGGTTTTCCTTACCCCCGCTCGGTGCTGGATGCAGGCAGCCGCAGCGGCGTGGCAACGGGAGCCTGCTGCTCTCTCGGGTGCAAGCGTGATGGATGCTGCAGTTGAGCAAACTCCTCGAGTTCTTTGCTAACTTTTCAACCTCCCCCAACTGAAAAGCAGAACAGCGAGTGAAAAGCCATCTTGCTCAAGCCCAAGATTTTAACTGTCTCCAGCCTTGCCAGTAGGCAGTTTTCCCCAGCGACTGTTGCAACACCAGACCTTGCAGGGGCCTGTCCTGTGGCTTGGCAGGGGATTAGCGCATGGTAGAAAAGCCTTTGCTATGGTTAAATGGAAGACAGAAAATACGTCAGCTCTGCCAGATACATTAATTAGGAACCTCAAAGGCAGGCAGATCCCCCAGGCTGGTAACATTTCCCTCCTAACTGTTTCTTTTAGCTACTTGTAGCGTGCTATTTTGATTCCCCCCACTGATCTCATCTCATAGCTATGAACACCAGGCCAGGCATGCACTTTCACACAGAGCTGCTGTAATTAAGGCAATCACTTCTTGTCAATGCTAGGCAGTCACTTTTAAATATTCGGTCATCAGGGATTTGCTGCAGCAGGCTCCAGGTTGGTCAGAAATAAACTCCCAAACACTTCAAGGATATCAATTTTTATTGAACATTGCAAGATCAATAAGAAAAAATAATTTGTACAGCTTTGTGATATAACCATTGCTGCTGAAGGGTAAGGCTACTTGTCTCGAGGAGAGACTGGATGCAGCGAACAGGGTGTTCCCGGTAGGACCCGCTCCCAGAAGCAGGTGATGTTCTCCACTCACCCTGTCCCACAGCAGCACCTTCCCCCTCGGGCAGCTCCACGTAGCCTTACGGTAGCACAAATGGGGCTTCTTAGACATGAGGGGTGAGCAGCCCTGCTCTAAGAGACCCTCTGCAAATGGCTCACTACCCACCACAGCTGCGGTATCAGTCTGGTACAGTGGTTACTGACCTTCTGCCTTGCTTCTCCCTCCCTCCCTCCGCTAATTCTGTCTTTCCTTTGAGCCTCACGAGGTCACCTGGCCAGTGTTCAGCCCTTTCCTCTCTGCAGCAGCTGTTGCACAGCAGCCTCCTTCCCCAAGGAAAGGGCTCTGTCCTCAATAGAGAGCTGACCCGGTAACTATTTTTTGGTGGCCTTTGGTGACTGCATCTGGCAGGAGCAGATTTGTGACACCAGCTAGGGGGGAGCCAGGACACTTTAGGAAGTAATCCTGCAGCTCAGATGCTTTGAGCTGGCAGAGTAACCCTTTCTAACCAAACCCAGATGCTTAAGAGTGATTGTAGAGCAGCAGCTACGGATATTGCTCTAGCACTGGGGCACCCACTCCATAGGATGGGCAGAGCTAGAAAAAGAGGCTTCGGTTTACACAGTATTTTTGCTAAGCTTTTTGCCTTTGACAGTTCTTTTAACAGTTAAAAAAAAAAAACAAAAACAAAACATTAGGACAAAAGGCTGAGTTTCTATGGTGGCAGTGAGACATCCTCAGACTAAGCAAAATTCTAGTTGGGCCCATCAGTATGTCCGACTGCCATCCCTTTGCTATGTCAGATGGGTGAAATGCCAGACCAAGAGAAATTTTAGCATTGATTCCACCCCTAAGGGGAGATGAGAATTTAGACATTGGTGAGAGTTAAGAACTGCATCATCTGTCATAATACATGAAATCAAGACAGTAATCTTAAATCAATGAAGGGCTCAGCTGGAAAAAAGAAATCAAACTGAATGGCTCTGCGGGCAGAAAAGGGCGTAGTTGTGCCACGACCAGTTGATTACTGCTGCTGTACTAGTGCCAGCAAACAGAGCTAGCTGCTGGACCCTACCCCTGGACTGCTGACAGAACAGATACTTCTTATTGATGCTGAGATACTTCTCGTAGAAGATAACTTGGGAACTTGTATCTGGTGCCACACAGCATTCAGCCATCTGATGAACAATCCCATATTCACAACCAAAGGAACATAAATACAGTGGGTACACAAGCTGAGCAGAGTAGATTATCCATGTGATCAGATGTGAGCTGCCTCCCCCGCACCGGCACCAAATGTACAGCCGCACCCCAGGCAACTTGAGGCAACATAAGACAAGTTTACACTTAAACGAAGGAGGGCAACATGGAAATGATGTGATAATAAAAACCTGGGGGGGGAGGGGGGAACAAAACCCCAAACCAAAAACCTTTGCACAACTATTTTTCAGCACTGTAAAAAAATAAAAATGAAAGCAATCTTTCTGACTTCCTGTGCCTACACCAAGCAGGTCTCCCAGGCATCCTAAGAACAGGAGCCGCTGCCCCTTTTTCTGCTGTTAAGTGATGCAGTGCACACAGTATTTCTGAAGGAGTTTCATAAACTGTTGTGCAAGCAAACTGAAAAAATAAATAGCACTCAAACATTCCCTCTTGTCAAAGAACATTAATTGCAGTAAAAACTAGCTTGCTTTTTTGTTTTAACTGAAGTTAAGTCTGCTGCAACTTGGTTTAATATATGAAAATTTGAAGATGTGTTTCACAGCATAACTGTAGAATAATTTACACTGCATTGCCAATTCACAATTCAGTCATTTTCATTAACAGTGTACAAAGAAGGTCATTAGTTTATATATATATACTTTATAAAGTCTGGAAGATCAATATAAATACTGCTCCAGAAATTAAAAAAGTGTTTACATCCCCGACTTGAATATTACATCTCAGTGTCCTGGATTATTATTATTATAATCTGTAAAAGTCTTAGCGGCGCAGAGGTTCAAGTTTTCGAAATTTCAGTGATGAGCTGGATGACAAAGCATCTTGGTTTGAAGAAGAATTCACTGTGTCTGGGGACTGGAACAATACTCTACCACGATGATTAAATACATAAAAAGATGGATGGTTCCTTAATGTGTCAAATGTCCTTCAAAATAAATGTAAAAAGTCAACATCAATACTCTTTCAGAATATGGGGTTTAGAAGAGGTCAATTTAAGGTGTACCAGCTTTTACAGACACAGAAATACAAGTTTTTCAATCCAAAACTCTTGCTTGCTTTGTAAGTTTCCTAAACCAAAACACAGAGGAAATACAAAGCCAAGCATGAAAACTACTAACTGCTCCATGTGCAGAGGCTGCCCACCCCACAAAGTTCACCCTCCTTCCTTGAGCCTAGAGGCAGTATCGCTGCACGCACACACACCAAACGTGCCAGCCTTCGTGCAGCTGGCACTTGTGTTAGTAACCTTGATGCTGCTTACTGTCACCTTCCTGTCCCTTTCTGTGCCTGAAGCTAAGGGTTTTAGGTAAATACTACAAAATACAACAACGTCAACTTTTGTACTTTTCACACTCCCCTCTCTTTTTGGAAATGGCCAGAGAGGCCGTGTCTGCCCATCCGATTTCATATCCTTTTCAAAACCTTGATTCAAAATCCCTTATTTTCTTAAAAGGCTTTCAGGTATCCCACCTCGAGTAGTTTAGTGCTAAGATTCAAATAACTCAGGCTCTTGTAAGGAAGCAGAGAAAGAGCGAGCCAGGCACGCTGCCCTGTAGACTATGAGACCACCTCACGACAGCAGTTTGTGGCTGCTGAGCTCTTACTTTGCACATAGACATTTCATTCCTCTATGAACTCTGCACAGCAGGATTTTGGATGAGGAAAAGCAAGAAGTTGATTTAATTTGTTTCAGTTATCTAATTCTCTCTGAAATTCAAGACACTGTTGGCTTTCCCAGGTGTGACTGTTCCTCTCAGTGTAACTGCCTACAATGTGTGTTAAAGAAGAACTGAGCTAAAGAGCAACTATTTCACAGTGTTCTGTTTGTAGAGTAGCAGTTAGAGGCGTTTATGAAAAGAGGAAATAAAACATACTTATTTTTTAGTTCTGAAGTGGCATCCATGTCTTTAAATTCTCCCGCGATATGTGCTATCCCATAGCAGGTGACTGCAAAGGCTAACAGAGTCTGAAGAACTATCTGTAACAGAGGGAAACACAATGCAACACGCACATTTCCTGATATCTACCCCCCCCAAAATCTCATCTTTCAAACAAACAGTGTCTCTTGTGCTTTTCATCCAGTGATAGTAAGTGCTCTACAGAGCCGGGAAATTCAACAGTAGGGAAACTGAGGCACGGGAAGATTTAATACCCCACCTATTTAGCATGGCAAATCGGTGGCAGAGCTAAGAAGAGCTTCAGCTGCCTGACAACTGGTCTGTGCTGCATGAATTGAACCAAATCACATGGCTCCTCAGCGAGATCCCTAGAACAAAACACTGTGTCCTTGTGCACTTAAGGATCTAATACTCTTTCCAAGAAGCAAGTTGGCTGCCAGCACACACTGTGCAGCGGTGGCAGCTGCCGCTCGGTCCAAACACCATGCCTGCTTGTTGTGGGTATTTGATTTCCTTACCTTTCTGAGTAAGCAAAAAATGGAATGGGTAATAACTGAAGTGGAACTAAAAAAACCAAGCAAATAAAGCAAATAAAAACAACCTCTTCCCGAAGCAGGTTGTGCTGGGATCAAATGGGTGTGCAGCCACACTGGATAAACAAATGTCAGCCAACAAAAGCCAGAGGGAGGAGGATGTTTATGCTGCAAAGAAGGAGATGGATGCAAAAATTCTCTGAGCTACATTCAGGGAATTCCTGGACAAGATGCTTCAGGGTAGTACTTGAGAAGGAGAGGGAGGTCTGGACCTGGGGCTTGTTCCCTCTGGCAGATGTAACACAGCACAGGAAGCTGGGACAGAAAACACGGGTCCTTTTTGACAGCAGGAGCTCAAATGAAAGTGCAATTTGAAAACTACCTCACCCTTTACTCTTGCCTATCACATTTAAAAAAAAAAAAAAAAAGCAACTGAGAGACAAAACTATCCGCACAGCGTTACACCTTTCAAACATTGTAAAAACTTAAACTTACATCTATGGGCAACGTTTCATCTTCCTTTTCTGTTAATCTCATGTAAGAACGATCTGCAAAACGGAAACACAGACACGCATCGAGCCCCCCGTACGCGCCCAGCGACACAAACCCCTCGCGAACTTGCGGCCGGTCTGGGACACGTGTCACCCCCCGCCGCCCCCGGGCTGCTCCCGGTGCGCGGCCGGTCCCCAGCCCCGGGCGGCCCCGGCCAGCTGCCCCTCCCCCGGCCGCAGGGGAGGCAGCCGCGCTCCGGCGGCCCGGCCCGGCCCCGCTCCCCCCAGGCCCCGGCCCCGGCGCTCCGCCCCGTCCTGCCCAGCGAGCCCCGGCCCGCTCCGCCCGCAGCCGGCCCACAAGGGCAGGGCCGCCCCGGCCGCGATGGTGCTGAGGATGATGATGATGATGATGACGATGATGCCGCCGCGGCCCGGCCCCCGCCCCGGGCGCTCCCCCCGGGGGCCTCCCCGCGCCGCAACCCCTCTCAGGCGGCTGCGCCCGCCCTGACCCGACCCCCCCCCCCCCCCCGCCGCCCGCCCACTCACGCTGCGCCGCCGAGAAGGCGGCGTGGGCCAGGGCGAAGAGCCCGAGCCCCACCAGCCCCTTCCACACCGAGGCGGCCGCCATCGTCGCCGCCGCTCGCCCCGCCGCCGCCAGGGGCGCCCCCCGGCGCCCGGTGATGGCGTCACGGGCAAGGGCGGGGCCGGGCCGCGCCCGCCGAGGGGCGTGGCTGACAGGGCGTGGCTTTCCGCGGAAGGGGGCGTGGCCGCGCCGCCGCTTTCCCACGCGGGACCGTTGGCCATTGAGAAAAGCCAAGGGGCGGGGGCGGGCCCGCGGGGGTCCAGCGGAGCCCTCGCCCCCAGGTCGGGCCCGCTCCCCTCCCCCGGGCTGGAAGCGGGGTCGTTCCCGCTCTCCAGGTGTTCAGCCTCAAAGCCTGAGGAGCCCGTGCAAGAGGAAGTGGCGTCCGGGGATGCGCCGCGCGTGCGGGGGCAGGACCCCCCGACCCCAGCAGGGCCTGGAGCAGAGCAAGGGGACCCCGCTGCCACGCGCGCGGCCGAGCCTTCACGGTCTTCCAGGCCCCCGCGGCACCACCATCGGGGGCACAACAACTCTTTGCGGGTGTTTTCTACAAACCGCCTCTGAGCGGGTCACCGTGGCGTTTCGCGCAGCCCTCGCCTCACCGGCTGCACAAATCCCCCTTGTTTCTTGCCAAACCGGGCGGGAAGTTCCCCCTGGCCGCGGCTCCTGGCGCCGCCGCCCCCCAGGACCCCCCGGCTCTGGGGAGCCGCACGTGCTGCACCCCACCCCCCGCACACCCACCCCCGGCTCCCCCGCGTGGCTGTGCGGAGCCAGGGCCGGTGCGAAACTTCTTCCTTGCTGCAAGTCTGTTGGGGGGATAATTTTTTTCCCCTCCTCACGCTCTGGCTCCCCCTTGCGAACCCCGTTTTGCACCCTCGCGAGCTGCTCTCTCCCTTGTAGCCCCCCTCTCGCCAGCCTCCCCCCTCTGCCCCACTCCAGCCCCCGCGGCCGGGCTGCCGCCCCCCTGCAAGCCGGCAGCCCCCTCCCCGCCCGGGCACGGCTCCCGCAAGCCCTCCCCGCTCGCCTGCAACAGGCTTTCCGCCTTACGAGCTCCCAGGCGCCGCCCTCGCCCCCCGCCCGGCCGCTCCCCCTTCTCCTTGGCTGCCTCAAGCCAAAATACCCTTCTCTCCGCCGCAGAGCCTCCCCTCGGCCCGGCGGCACGGCGCTCCCTCCCAGCCCCGTCCCTATCCGGGCTCCCGGCAGCGCTGTCCCCGCCCCGCAGCGCCTGCGCCCAGCGCCGCTTCCTGGTGGCGGCGGGGCCGGGCCGGTACCGGGGCGATGGCGGGGCCGGGGCCGGTGCTGGCGGCGGCGGCGGGGCTGTGGGCGCGGGGGGCGGCGGGCGGGGAGGTGGTGGCGGCGCGTCCCGGGGCGCTGGAGGAGGAGATCGTGTCGGAGAAGGCGGCGGAGGAGAGCCACCGGCAGGACAGCGCCAACCTGCTCGTCTTCATCCTGCTGCTCACCCTCACCATCCTCACCATCTGGCTGTTCAAGCACCGCCGCGCCCGCTTCCTCCACGAGACCGGCCTGGCCATGATCTACGGTGAGGGGCGCCGGGACCCCCCCCGCCCCCCCTTCCCCCCCTCCCCGGGGAACCGAGGGCACAGCGGCAGCGAGCGCCGCCCACCCTGCCCCGGGCACTGGGACCCCCATCCAGACCAGTCCCTGCTCTGTGCTGGGCCAGCTGGGGCGCCTCGCCGCCCGCTTTCATGGGACCACCAGCTGCCCACCGCTCCCTCCTCTGGTGCCTGGTGGCACCTTGCCAAGGGGCTGTGACAGGGTTGACGTGGGTGTCTGCGTGGGCTGAGGGGTGCGCGGATCCCCCCGACACGCTGCATCCCCAGCCCGATGCGGGGATCCCCCTGACACGCTGCATCCCCAGCCCTATGCGGGGATCCCCCTGACACGCTGCATCCCCAGCCTGATGCTCCCATCTCGCTGGGATGGCTGGGCTGCGTGCCCTGTCCTGGCTGGCCCCGTGCTGAGCGTTATGTGGCAGCTGCTGGAGGATGGGTCGGTTGGTTCCCAAACCCTGGCTGTCGGGGGCTATCAGGGGCTGTCGGGGGCTATTGGGGGCAGGGGTACTCCATAACCTCTGGCGGTGAGGAATGGGTTGGGTTTTCCCAGGCAGTCTTGCAGGGTGGCATGGGTGAAGCTGGTGGGGTCGGGGATCACCGCATGCCGAGTGGCCTTGAAGCCACCTCGCGAAGCAATGGCAAGTCCTGCTTACCTGCCCCAGGGCTGAGAGTGGGGCTGGGGGCAGCACGGACCAGGCTGTGCTCTGGTCAGGAGTCTTGCATCCTGAACGCTGTGGCCAGGTGTTATGTTTCCACTGTGTGTTTAGAGGGCCTGAATTTCCAGAAGCTGTCCAAGAAGAGTGGAGAGGCTGTCTGGGGAGATGGTTCCACCCTTTGCCATGCTCAGCGACCCGCAGGGCCAGCAGCTTTATGTCCTGCTGCTCAGGGACCTGTGCACATGAGCCTCTGATCAGGGGCTTCCTCCTCCTGCTGTGCCGGGACCTCTGGGTGAGATGTCCCACACGTGTGCCCGTGGGGTCGGGGGAGCGGAGCCATAGCTGGTTGGGTTTTAATGGTGGCCTGTGATTTACTGAGGTGACATGAAGTGGCCCTGCCATTGTATGAAGGTGCCGTACGTGGCTTTGCCCGCGTTACCTGGCATGGCTTGGAGTTCAACCAAACTAAGACTGTGAGTTGTGCTGGGGGAGTCGTTAACACACCTATGGGTCCTTATCTAGACAAGCTACGTTGAGTTTAGGATTGGAAAGGTGTCTTCTGCTGAGTGCTGTGGTCAGTGGCTCTTCTCTGTGCTGTCCTTGCCCCTGGTTGTGGGTGATGGGCAACCAAGCTCCGTCAGAGCACCAGTGTGGGCCAGCCCCCTGCCCAGCAGAAAGCGTTGCTGTGGAGGCTGTGGCTTGACCTATTTGGGTTGTTGGATTTTGTGATCCTACGTTTCGGTTCATTGGAAGTGTCCGTTCTGAACGAAGGGGTGGAGACACTTGCATCAGCCCGGAGGCACAAAATACTGGCTGCCTCTTCGCATTCCTGCAAGCCACCGCTGAGGGAGGTGCAGGCATCGCTGGCCTCCTGCCCAGGGCAAGGGTGGTCACCTCCCGGGGACAGGAGCTGTGCTGTGGGAGCACGTGCTTCCAGCACAGGTCTTCCTTCTGCTGCCCTGGAGCTCGCTGGCTCGTGGACTTTCTACTCCTTTCATGCTTTCAAACTTGCCATTAACCTTGTTCTTCTCCTGGAGTTTGCTGCTTCGTGGTCCTCTGTTCTCCCTGACCCACCTGAGTGCTCTCCTTTGCTCTCAGAGGACAACTCAGGTCGGTTCGGTCTCCTGCGGATTTGTAAAACAAATCTTTTCTGTCTGCTCTTTTGCAGACTGCACTTAGAGAATTGCTGGTGAAATCGGTAACATCACCCATCTGGTCATGCAGAAAATTCCAAGTTTTTCCCTGCTACCGAGGCTCTTGGCATTTGCTGCTCAGGTTGTGAAAGCTGCATAGGAAAAGGGATGTGTAGTTTCCCAAGGAATGCTGAGATGCTGTTTTCAGCGACCGCTTAAAAGCTGCAGGGAGCAAAGCGGGTACTGCTTCTGCTTCAGTGTCCCGGCCCCCTGCCATGCCTTCAGCCCGGGGGAAGTCCGTTGAAAATGTGGAAGTGTGGCAGCAGGCAGGCTGCAAAACAGACCCTGAGATCTGGGCGAGAAAAGCAATTTGGTTTTTTTCTTCTAATTAAAAAAACCCCAGCAACTAAAATAAAATTTTTGCATACTTCTTGCCGAAATACATCAGAGTTTCCTTTGTGTTTCTTTTCTACTCTAAGTTACAAGCTCTGGCTCTGAGTGGATTTCTGTCTTACAAATCATGCTGTCACCTCAGAGTTGATGATCAAGAGCTGGACACAGGCTGGGTCATCTCAGGGTGATAGACAGTAGGTGTTTGGTAGCCCCTAAGCTTCATTCCGGTGTTTAAAATGAGGTTTCTGCCTCCAGGTACTCAACATTAGGATGGTTAATTGAACAATTTTGTTTCAGTTCTTCTCAGGGTCTGATGGTGGATGTGGCAGGAACTTCTGTAGTTTCCTTGTACTTGTTCCCACTTGGCCTCTGGATTACGTATGTCTAAATTGCTTGTTGTCAGGATGTCTTCAGTTGCTTGCTACATTTTTTCTTTCCTTTCGGTGTCCAGATTAATGCTTGCCTGGGGATCCTGTGCGCTTCCATTGTTGTTAAGTGCCTGGATGTGAATATATTAGTCTTCATTTAAACCCTTACCTCGGAAATGTTCAACAGCACCTTAAAAAAAAAAAAAAAAGCCTATGGGCTTTTATTCTTTTTAATGAAGTTGGGAGAAATGCAATGAAAATAATCTCTTACACTTTGCATAAAAGAACTCAATTAATTTACCAGCTTTGCCTTTAGCTTCTCTACTCCTTGCACTTTCAGCTGGCAGCTTCCTCGGTGTCAGGTTCCCTCTGCTCATCTCCCTCCCAGGGCTCAGTTTTGTAAAACTTCTGGCTGCAAAAGCATGTCGATACTGGCAGAGCGGCTCACGGGTTGCTGCTAGGATGGCACTTCAAGTGCCAAGAGAATTTGAACCATTTCCTAAGAGACTGTCAGAACCAGGAGGACCTACACGCTCCCCTGGCCTTGGTCCAGGTAGCCTGAGCCCAGGATGGGTTTGGGGTCTGAAAAACCTTGGCATCTACGTCAGGTTTGCCCCAGGTGCCTCCGGTGAGCATCATTAGGTGGCGGAGGGGGTCGGTTAAAGACCCACCGTCGGGCTGGAGGTAGGGTCATCTTAACGCTGGCAGAATAACTGGCTTTAAGCAGAGCAGCCCCGTGCTTCCCCTGTAAGTAGCTCTGGTGGTACCTCTGTGTCGGGAGCTGCTGGGGTGATGGCTGGCTGCTTCACGTGCGGTGCCCAGGAGCAATTTGTGCGGATGTATATTTGCACGTGGGCATCTTTTCCCACCCTGCTCCAGAGAGCTCTGGGAGCCTCCCAGGCAGCATGTTGCAGGGCAAGATAATATGCCTGATTTTGGGACCCCCAAGCACAGTGGTCTTGGCAGATTCTGTAGGTTTATCTGTCCCTTTTCCCTTACCTCATTCCTGGCCAGAGTGGGAATTTGGCTGTGGCTGGAGCACGGCCGGCACGCGGGGCAGGGAACAGCTGCCCGGGCAAGTGAGACGGTGAGGACAGGCAAGGGATTAAGAGTAGAGAGGAGGGTGAGTCAGGATCCCTTCTGAATTCCCAGCAGCGATGTCTGTCCATCCCTCCCTCCTTCCTCCTGCAGGGCCTCTCATCTCAAAGTGCTGAGCCTGGGCATTGAAGGGGTCACTGGGTGCACTTCCATCTGAGCAAAGGCAGGCAGCTGCTGCTGCTGGAGGTTTCTGGCTCCTGTGTGAAGATCTAAAATCAATTTTTTTTTTTTTTTTTTTTTGTTAAAAACCAGCTTTTTAAAAGCCACCCCAGGTAGCTCTGGAGGGCTGCAGAGTGCGGTGTGCCTGGTGCTGCCTGCTCCGTAGGAGTGGAGGAGCAGTTGCAAGGATAGAAGGTAAACGAGCTCCGGTCTGGCTTTCCTCCCTTTCATTTGACTTCTCACTGTGACTGTTTAAAGCTGCTTAACAGTCCTAATAACCCTTTGAAGCTCATCTTATCTCAGTGAAGAGTTTTGGTTGCCTGCCATGGTACCTTGGGGGTCATCATCTTCTGGGTGAAAGGAAGCCTGGGTGTTTTATCCCGATGCTGCGGTGCCATGCACCCCCCCCGCCACGTGCTCGTGTATATACGTGCTGTGGCATCTCAGTGTTCTTGACATCCTTGCCTTCATTTCTGTACTTATTATTTCTGGAGCACTGGATGACTGCAGGGAACAAAGAGGCTAGCAGAAAAGTAAGCAAAAGCATTCCTCTTTGGTGTCCCCCTCTTAGTGACGCTGGTGTAAAAGCAGCTCAGTGCAGCATGATGTTCCCTGGAGCAGCTCTCCTTGCTGGCCGTGCCTGGCTGTGCCGAGAGGGACCTTTTCTGCTACTGTCGGGGTGGTTCTGTACCAGCAGTGCAGTGCAGGGTGAAGCAGTGAGCACATGGTCAGCTGTGCATGCCTTAAAACCACCTGTAGCCTTGCAAGAGCAGCTCAGCTGCGCTGCAGAAGTGCCGTGTTAGACCAGGGACGGGGCTTTGGGTGCAGCTCCCGGGTCTGTTAGACCAGGGATGGGCTTTGGGTGCAGCTCCCGGGTCTGTTAGACCAGGGATGGGCTTTGGGTGCAGCTCCCGGGTCTGTTAGACCAGGGATGGGCTTTGGGTGCAGCTCCCGGGTCTGTTAGACCAGGGACGGGGCTTTGGGTGCAGCTCCCGGGTCTGTTAGACCAGGGATGGGCTTTGGGTGCAGCTCCCGGGTCTGTTAGACCAGGGACAGGGCTTTGGGTGCAGCTCCCGGGTCTGTTAGAGCAGGGACGGGGCTTTGGGTGCAGCTCCCGGGTCTGTTAGACCAGGGATGGGCTTTGGGTGCAGCTCCCAGGTCTGTTAGAGCAGGGACGGGGCTTTGGGTGCAGCTCCCGGGTCTGTTAGAGCAGGGACGGGGCTTTGGGTGCAGCTCCCGGGTCTGTTAGACCAGGGATGGGCTTTGGGTGCAGCTCCCAGGTCTGTTAGAGCAGGGACGGGGCTTTGGGTGCAGCTCCCGGGTCTGTTAGACCAGGGACGGGGCTTTGGGTGCAGCTCCCGGGTCTGTTAGACCAGGGATGGGCTTTGGGTGCAGCTCCCGGGTCTGTTAGACCAGGGATGGGCTTTGGGTGCAGCTCCTGGGTCTGTTAGACCAGGGACGGGGCTTTGGGTGCAGCTCCCGGGTCTGTTAGACCAGGGACGGGGCTTTGGGTGCAGCTCCCGGGTCTGTTAGACCAGGGACGGGGCTTTGGGTGCAGCTCCCGGGTCTGTTAGAGCAGGGATGGGCTTTGGGTGCAGCTCCCGGGTCTGTTAGACCAGGGATGGGCTTTGGGTGCAGCTCCCGGGTCTGTTAGACCAGGGATGGGCTTTGGGTGCAGCTCCCGGGTCTGTTAGACCAGGGATGGGCTTTGGGTGCAGCTCCCGGGTCTGTTAGACCAGGGATGGGCTTTGGGTGCAGCTCCTGGTCTGTCAGCCCGGTCCCTGAGACAAGCCACCCTGTGTCACTGGTGTGGTGGGTTAGCAGCGGTGACTCTGCCTGCAGCTGATTCTTCTGCCTCTGCTCATGGTCTGAACGCGTGCCTGGGTGGCCCTGCTGTGCACGACATCCCCTGGGATGGGCGGCGGGGGCATTTTTCTTGGCCATAGGCAAAATGAGCAAATCTCATCCTGGAAAACCACTGTGAAGGGAAGAGAAGGCAAAAACCAGGTGGTAGATGGGGAACTGGCTGCAGAAGATGCTGGGTGTGCTGGGACTCCACAGCCTCCTGCCTGGCCATGGCAGAACTCCTGCCCAGGCTCTGCTCCCATGGGATGGTGGCAGAGGAAGAGCTGGGTGTTCTCCAGTCGGGGTTGTGCCCTGCCTGTAGGAAAGCACAGAGCAAGATCTTAATTAAGGCAACAGTAAAGCAGCAAGAGCATCCTAGGAGGCAAATGGAGAAGCCGCCTGAGTGTTGCGGTCTCTGTTGAGTTCCCACGTGTCTGAAAGCTTTTCATAAATGTGTGGTTCAGAGATGGGGTTAAGATCTGGGATTTCTGTGGCGGCTCAGTGCTGCCTTAATCAAGGAGTTTCCAAACCCTTTTGTGCTGAAGGCTACGTGGAAAGGTGTCTTGTGGGACATCCCTCCTCCCCAGCCTGCAGATGTCAAAAAGCTCTGCCAGCAGAGTGTTCGGCACACCGTGTGGGTGAGAAGGAGCTGGAGGAGCCTGCACTGTGTGAATACCATTAATCTGGATGCGAGACCTCAGAGCGCAGCTCATCAGCTGTGCTGCAAAAGAAAAGTGCCATATAAATTGCTGACTTGCAAATTAACCCCACGATACTCCTGCACAGCGGCTGAGCCGGAGGCAGAGCTGGCTCACGGGGCTGCCCTGGGGCTGCTGCTCCCGGTGCAGTGCTGAGGCTTGCAGGGGGGTGAGGACCAGACCTGGGTGGTCGGCCTGGATTGGGAAACTTCCATGGTTTTCATAAAACGGGGATCGCTGCGGTGTGGTGCGAAAGCTCCCGGGTGTGGGAGGAGGCTGTGTGGTGCTGCAGCATCTTGTGGAGGATGCTCACCATCCTCAAAGGGTTCATGGTGGTTGCTGCGTATTGGTTTTAATCCTCTACCAAAATGGAGGGTTTAATGGATTTCTGTAGTGGCAGAATGTGACGCCATCACATTTCCAGGTGCAGTGGGCAGTTCGGGCACACGTGAGCAGCACCTTGCCCAGGTCCCCAGCTGTGCACCGGCAATACCAGAGTGCTTGTCCTAAGAAAACCAGCGTGCCCTCAATGCCAGCTGTTTGCTGCACTGGAGGGAGGCTCTGGCTGATTGCTGGGTGATTAAAAGCCTTCAGGACCAGTCTGTGGATGGTGTTAGAAAGTCCACATGAGCATGAAGCATTTGCATGGCTCACGGAAGGACGCAGATGGTTCAGTACCGCTCAGGCAGTTTTGGACGGTGGTTGGGCTAAGCAGCTGAGCGAGAGGGTCAGGATCCTGACATGCCTGATGCTGCACCCATGCTCAAAGAGATTGTCCCGGGAGTTTGCCATGGCTTGTCTCACTGACACGTGTCCCTCTCCAGGGGTCCTGGTCGGTGTGGTCCTGCGCTATGGCATCCATGTCCCCAGCGATGTCAACAACGTGACCCTGAGCTGCCAAGTGCAGACCAGTCCTGCCACGCTGCTGGTGAATGTCAGCGGGAAGTACTATGAGTACACCCTGAAGGGGGAAATCAGTGCCCAGGAGCTCAATAATGTCCAGGATAACGAGATGCTGAGAAAGGTAAGGGAGTCAGCAGCTGAAGAGGTGAGCAGTGCTCCCCCCTCCCTCCGTGGGGACCAGTCCTCTGTCTGCTGGATTAAGTGATTTTTTTATTATTTTCTTTTAAACTTCGGTCAGACTGTCATCAGCTATAAGTTGAACACAATGTAATGAAACTCTAGTTTCAGCTGATCTTAATTTAAAGTGTTTAGACTCTGGGCTGTGTCTCCAAAAGATCCCAGACACATCCTCAGCATTGACCCAACAGCATTTCATCTGTCAGGGGTACAAGGTTTCCTCCCGTACATTTTATGTGACATTCTTATTCGTGTTTTGTTTTTCAAAGTCTTTAACAAACCGTTTTACTGTTGGTTGTTTTTTTTTGTTTGTTTTTTTGTTTGTTTTTTTCTTAACAGGTGACTTTTGATCCTGAAGTGTTTTTCAACATTTTGCTTCCTCCAATTATATTTTATGCAGGCTACAGCTTGAAAAGGGTACGTGCCTTTACAGTGCCTATGTTTTTAGTTCCTCTGCCTCCAGAGCATTTTTAATACTTGGGAGTGCTATAATGCTTGCTCAGCAGGCCCAGGCTGTGGAGCTGGGTACAGTTTTCCCCAGGACATGTGGGATTGTAGGAAGCAGGAGGGGTCAGTCTTGTCTGCCCCTCTGCCCTGGGAAGGTCAGTGACTTCAGCCGTACCCAGCACGGGTTTGCACAGGGGGGGTTGAGGCCAGCTGGGGCCATTCCAGCCATCCTTGCTTTCAAAACACATAGGAGGGTGGGAATGTTTTAGGAAGCAGCAGCTCTCTGAAATGCTGATTTGGAAGGAAAGGAAAATGATCCTGCTTAGCTGGCGGGAGAAGGAAGGAGGAATGCTGCTGGGTTAGGAAATCGGTTCCCAGGACTGTACCTTATTAAACACACAGGTAGAAGAAAATGGTGTGTTCATGTTTATTAAGGCTGCATTAAGATCTGCTGGTCTGGCAGTGTACGCCGTGGCGCTGGGCACTGCTCAGCCGTGCTTGGCCAGCTCGTGGTGTCTGAGCCAGGTCCAAGTTGCTACAGACACTGTGTGGGTGCCTGTGCAGGCTTGAAATCAATGGTTAGCAAAATATAATTCGGGTTTGATATTTTATTTTTTCCTTGCCTCTTTCTTCTAGAGGCACTTCTTCAGAAACTTGGGATCCATCCTAGCGTACGCTTTTCTCGGCACTGCAATCTCCTGCCTGGTGATCGGGTGAGTGGTTGGAGCTGGTCGGGCTCTCCCGTGGGGGTTTGAGCCGTGCTCGGGGGCAGTGCCCTGAGACCAGAGCTACGGCTGCTAATCCCAGCCCTGAAGGATCACACAGGCTCCCTGCCACCGCTGCTCAGCAGAGGCCAAACCCACTATTTACTGTCCAAACTTCTGCTGCGTGGACAGGGCGATTACTGTCTGATTGCACAGTGATTTCTCAGCATCCCATGCAAAGTAGTTATACACCTGGCAAAGAAAATTTCACGCTTCTTTGAAGATTGTCTTGAAAAAACCAGTAACTTCAAATTAGTGAAAGCACAGCCCTAACAAGCGCGAGACACAAGAGTAGAGGGCAGGATTGTGAACGCATGTCCTGTCCTTACTTGCTGGGAGCAGGTGCCTAGCAAGCACAGATTGTGTTTCAAATTATTTATCCCGGCGCGCAGAGGGAGCTAGATGATTCCCACTCTGAATAGCAGCACGCAGGCTGGCGTAGGGTGTTTTCCACTGGAGAGTCCGGTGGTTTCAAGCAAACTCAGCATCCGCATTATCTATTCCTTGCTGAAAATTTCAGCCATTTCAAAGTCAGGCCAAGGTCATCCCACTGGAATGTGTTAATGTGAAACACTGCAAAACTTTCACAAGACCCCACAAGCGTGGCTGCTGCTTTTCTTTAGCCACGTTATGTGTGTGGAGGAGTTTCAGTCCCGCTGCTGTGGTGTGCGTGGCCTGACACTCGCCTCCAGGACTGTGGCCGTGGGCTTTCGCTGGGCTCAGCTCATCCAGTACAGTTCTTTGGTGTTCCCGTGTTTGGATAACTTCAGGGGTTAATCTGGCAAATTCAGGGTAATTGAGCCCATTTGAATGTCGTTTTAATGCACTGCAGAGATGAGTAATTGCTTCTTCTAATCACCAGCTCTGTTGTGTATGGCTGCGTAGCGCTGATGAAAGTCACTGGGCAGCTCGGAGGAGACTTCTACTTCACTGACTGCCTCCTATTTGGTGCCATCGTGTCTGCTACTGACCCTGGTATGTTACATGGTTTATTTTTCCCCCTCATTTTACCTCCGTTTTGATCTGCTTTGAGTTGTGGTGAAGCGGGGGAGAAAGTCTGAAACCCCTGCAAGTTCCCTCCTTCTGAATTTTGGAGTTTAATTTATTTGTGACATTCCTAGAAGTCAAATTTGTCTCCGTGCCTTTTTGTTTCCTTCCAGGCACAGGTGATATCCCTTCCAAACCTCTGCTTTCCCGAACCTTGGTTTCCAGGGAGGTCCCGGGCAGCCTCTCTCTTGACTTTGCCGGGGTTTGGGACAGGTCCTCTGTGGCCCTGCCGCCCTGTGCCAACAGCAAGATGTGTAACGGGGGGAAGGTTCGGCTGATGGTTTTAGTTTAGTGATTTTTCTTCTGCTTCCATGTGGGTGGGATTTTGGAAGGGGCTTATCTAATTGAAAATTGATCTTAACGAGCAGTACTGAGGACAGTAGTGACATCTGGGTCTACTGATGGGCTTTATAAATCCAGACTATGAAGAACATGCCTCGTCCAACTGAGTTTTGCTTAGTTCACGATTGCTTTTACGTGGTAGCTGTTTGCATGTTCCACCCTCCCCTAGAACCACAGGACCACAAAAAGGCCTCTCTTTCTTCCTTCCCTTTGCTGAACAGGGCTTGAATTTCTTCCTTTGCAGCCTGGCTACTGCGCTCGAGGCCAGCCTGGTGGGGCTGGGGAGTGGCAGCATCTCCTCCTTCCCGATGTTACGTAGCTTTGGTGGATCTTTTTAAATGCAGATATTGGTCAGTTTTGCTTGGAAGGGAGAGGTCGCACACCTGGATAAACCAAACCTTCTGCCCTTTTGAAACAAGTGCCAGTGGCTGTCGTTTCCAGATGAACTGGGACTTTTACCTGCTCATCTTAACAATGAGTCATGTCTGTTTTCAAAGGCAAAATGAGGAGCATTGTATGTATATGCATATAAACAAGAATGATGCTGCAGAACATAACCTGCAGCATAACGTGGGAGTAAGCCGCATCTGTCTGCCAGGTGGAGATTTGAGATGTGTATTCCCCATGAGTTTTTAATAATTTATTTTTTGTGTTTCCCTAAGACTTGCCAGGTGTGCGGCTATTGCAGCTGATACTTTTATTATAAAAAAAATCCCCAAACCCAAACTTAAAAAATAAGGTAAAATCATTTCCCAACTTCTCCAAACGTGGGCATACATTCAGCCCACTGGTTCCTTTAGCAGGGAGCTGTTCCCACGTGGCTGCGAGGCCGAGCATCCTCCCCGTAACTTAGCCAGGGTGTCACCCTCGAGAAGGGGGCACGCTGGCAAAGCAAGGAGCAGCTCCCAGACACGACAGCAGTGTGGTAGGTCTGATGGCGGGTGGGCAGAGGCCAGGCAAGGACTGTAGGTAGAAGTAATGCTTAGAAATGCTGCAGACGGGCTGTCGGTGTCGCATCCTTTCTTCAGGCTTTGAAATGGGAACAAGAAAATCCCGCAGGTAAAAATGGAGCGTTTGCCTGGGCATAAATGGGTTAAACCCCTTCAGTGTGCATGGATGAGTCCCTGAATGCTGTTTTAAAGGACTTTCACAGAAGTTAATTGGAATTAGCTCAGCCCTCCACAGCAGTCTGAGCTGTGCACAATGCACCGTGTGCGACATCTTGCTTGCTTTAGATGTTGTGATCTTTTTGCAAGGCTGATACGCAAAATCTGCTGCATTTTCATTGTCTTCCTGGAGCTGCTGGATCGCGGAAGGGCTTGAGGGTACTCCGATCTCTGCCATGTGGCTGCAAATCACAAGGAACCCCCTCGTGGGGTTTGAGCCGATGCCTGGCTTTTTCCAGATAGGTCTGAAACGTTAACACATCTGTGCCGGCACTTGCAGTGTGTCAACCTGGGTTGAATCTGAGGATTTCTCTTGGAGTATCAGGGATGGAGGGAAAAGATAGCCATCATCCTGGATAAGTCTGGCCTTCTGCAGGTGGAGGAAGGCTCTCCTTGGTGTTCCAAGCTAACGGCATCCCAAAAGCTTGGTGACACCAGCTGGTGTCAGTGTGGTGTCATGGTCCAGTCCATGAGCTCAAACCCTCAGGAAGCTCAAGAGCAGAGTGTGCTCATATCTGCCCGCTAAAGACTCAATAGATCTAATGCCCGGGATGTGTTTTAGTGAAAGGAGGAGGAGGGAAATGATAAAGCAGATCTAAAAATGAAAGGGCAGAAGGATGACTATCAAAGGGAGCATGGGGGGTGGCTGGCACCATCGCAGCAGTTGCACAGATGTGCAGGAAGGCAGCTTTCTAAAAAGGGGCTTTTTGTCTTTGATTACAGTGAATTAATGGCACCTTTTTAAATGTCTTTCTATTTTTCTATTTGTCAGTGACTGTTCTTGCCATATTCCATGAACTCCAGGTTGATGTTGAGCTGTATGCCCTTCTCTTTGGCGAAAGCGTCCTCAATGATGCCGTTGCCATAGTGCTGTCTTCGTAAGTGTGTTCTGTTTTTATTTTTAATTGTTATGTATGTTACATGTCAGGGGGGACATGGGGGGAGCCACTAGGCCTTGCTCCTGTAAGATAGGAGCATTAGTGTTTGCAAGCACAGATTTCCTTATTAAGTGTCCTGGAAAGCTGTAGTGACCTTCTGACTCATTTCCTCATTGCAGACGGCAGCTTGAAATTGCAGGTTGTCCCTGCAACTTTGCCCTGCGTGATGGGAAGTTTTGTTTTGCTTTTATGGTGGTTGACCCAGCCAGAAGGAAGTTTTTATGTCCCTCTGAAATGGGAATAGCACCAAGTCTGCTTTTCAGCCCCAGGATCCCACTGAAACCCCTTGCTGGTGGCTTTGCTCCTGCCTGCCTTCCTTCCCATTCACAAATACCTGCTTTTGTTTTGGTGGAAATAGTTGGCAAAGCAGCTGTTCCCTTTCTCTCTGCGCTTTCTGTGCATCAAGAAGATGGTCCTTCTTACAGCCAGAGTTAATACCCTGGACTGAACACACGGGAAACTTGCTAGCTTTCTAAAAAATGTTTTATATTCTTTAATATTTTATGTCCTGTGCATGTAGGACGTATTTTATCTGCGTTTTCACTGTGTTGTCATCACAGGAATTTGTTTGGAAAGATATAATATCTGCAACGGTGACAGGTTAATGTATAGCTAAGACTAATGCGGAAAATATTTCTGGAATACATGTCACTCCAGCATGCTGGTTGCGTGGGTTTTGCTGAGGTGGAGGCAGCAAGTAACATACTGTGAGCTGTGTATCGCCACCCGCATGGGTTGTATTTACTGAATTGAATGTTTCTGTTGAGGTTTCTGGAACTGTTTGTATTGCTCGCTCTGGCTTTTGTGCTGGATGTGTCACTGCTAGTGCGAGAGTAAATGCTGCGCAGCCAGGCCGTGTTGAAGCAGTGATCCTGAGTGAGGAAGGGACGGGGTCTTTCAGCCTGTGCCGGGAGGTTCAGAGTGGGACTGGGTGGGTTCGACGTCAGAGTAATGAAATCTGTGGTGGATCTCCGCGCACGTAGGTGACGGCACAGCGCACAGCGATTTGCCTCTTGCACTGTTTTGGTACCAGCTTTGTAGCCGTTGCTCTGATTTCCTGCCTTCCTCTTTCCACAAGCTGAGTTCAATCCACCCCCCTCCCTGAAATAAGATAATTTGCACCAAACCAGCAGCTCTGAGCTGCAGCCAGCAGTTACTTTGCAGCCATGCTTTTGTGCAGACCGGCCCAGCAGCACGCTGACTTGCCAGGGGCGGCTCAGCAGGGAACCCGTACCCATTTTAAAGCTTGCTGTGGTCTTTGTCTTCAGGGTCCCCGTAAGCAGTGTAAGGCGGGTCAGCACGGTGGGTATCGGTCGCTGCAGGTATCTCAAGGGCAGCCTTGAGCCACCTGGACAGAACCACATCTTGGGTGCAAGGAGGAGGTGAGGACCTCTTGCACCGAGGAGGAGAGTGCCTCCAAGAGCAGTCCAGAGCTCCCGTTTATGGTTCCTCTTTTTTAGATTTAGCTTGGCGTTTGTCTGTTTCATGGCAGAGACGTAAGTAGGGGAACTGCCTGGGGATGGTTCTGCTCCCCCAAGCACGGCAGGACCTGCTCTCCAGTGAGGAGATGCAGGGGTGTGTTGGGAAGATGGGGAATGGGGTGGCTTCTGGGCAGGTGGGCTGTGTTGATGGAGGAGCTGCCACCGGGGTCACAATGGGTGGTGGGTCTCACCTTGTCCCAGGGGTGAAGAGGGGCTCCAGCCACAGCTGGCTGGGTGCCTGGGTTCGGCGGTTGCCCAGAGAAGCACTGTCAGCTCCTTGCACATGGTGAAAGCGGGCGCTGCAGGCACTGTCCCCACGCCGGCGGAGGATGGGGAGCTTGGGGGACTCTGTGGGTCCCACCGGGAGCTGGGTGTCCCCGAGGCTCCTCTCCTCCCTGCCTTCAGTCCGGGACCCCCCGTGCCTTTCTGTCCTGCCTGGTGCTGGCTTGCCCTGGCCTGGCGTAGTGGCGGCGGGGCGGTTGCAGGATGAAGGGGAATTGAACCCAGAACCGAAAGCTGTGGGCAGCGAGGAGCCAGGGCTGCGGTTTGGGAGGGGGGGGGAGGTGTCACAGGGGCTAAATGCCACAGGGAGCCCCGTGGGCAGGGAGCGGGGAAGTAAAGCACACAAAGGGCAGCTGTGGATAATGTCTTATCAGCGATGCAAAAAGCAAAACCAGAAGCAAAAC
This sequence comes from Falco peregrinus, assembly GCF_023634155.1. NCBI lineage: Eukaryota > Metazoa > Chordata > Aves > Falconiformes > Falconidae > Falco > Falco peregrinus. The sequence continues at coordinate 16,052,357 of NC_073733.1, forward strand.
TGTAAGAGGTTAAAATGCAAAACCGACATCCAAACAGTCGGTTATGGAGGGGAAATGAAATCAGTCTGGATTTTAAAAACAAACAACCCCAAACCCCAGAATAAGAGCATGCTGGTGAATGGGAAGTATGAAATGGGGTTGACAAAAGAAATTAAATCACAGGGAGAAATCTGTGGCTTGCAGCGTAGAAGACAATGCAGAAAAATGAAATGTATTAAAAGCAAGGAAGTTTAGCAAGGGAAGTGACCTGTGACCCGTTGGAAAGGGGAGGATTGTCATTGTGTTGCAGAAAAATGTTTGTGTGTCGTTAGGGGGGAAGGCTGCAGGATGTGTGCGCTGAGCGTAACTTGAGGGATTAAACAGAAAATGATGAAAGTTCACATCCAGGAGTTTTAACAGAGCCAGCCGAGGGATTGCTAACTAGGAAGTTGATGTTTTTGATATGTTTACATCAAATAAAGTGATGTAAGGAGTCAACAAACGGGATTTAGGAGATGGATAAGGCCGCCCCTGTATCCCAGCCTTTCCAAGTAAAACAGCAAAACGGCTGGCGCAAGGCTCAGCTCCTCAGGAGTTAGGAGGGAGCAGGTTCAGAGACGGGATCAGCATGGCAGACCTATTTGCCATCTCATCGCAAAGGTCTGTTGAAGTTTGGTGGATGAAGGTAATAGCGTGGCTGCTGCGAACCGCATTGTGCCGTTTGTTTGCCTTGCTGCCCTGCAGCGTTTCACTTTGGACTCGGAGCAGTGCAAAATAAATGTGGTGCATGTTAAATGCGGTAAAATGGCATAACTTCTCCAGGGGATATTCACATCAGCCGCCTCTGTGGAGTTGATGGAGAAATGTAGGCTTCCCACTTGAATGCTTTGTGGTCCCAGATTGCCTGACTGTATAGAAAGGTGATGCCAAACCCCCGGAATACCATCATAAATGGCGGGCTGATGACTAGCAAATGTATTTGTGGGAGATCGTGCAAGAGACGGGCTTCGGTCCAATGTTCTCTAAGATCTAGAAGGAGCAAATGCAGATCCGTGCCCAGGAGGGGTGGCTGAACAGCAGAAAGCCAGCCCGGAGTGAAGGGGGTCCCGAACTCGCGGGGACGGGGTGGGCGTGCTGCCGCCGCATGCTGCAATCCCAGGGGAGTTTTGGAATCCCTTGGGGTTTGTCTCCCTGGTTTCTCAGGCTCGGTGTTTGCAGCGGTCGTAGCACTTCATGGTGGAGGTGCCTGAGGAGCGTGTTGTTCTTGTGTGTGCTTTCCCTCTCTCTTCCAGTTCAATTGTTGCGTACCAGCCAGCGGGCGACAACAGCCATACATTTGATGTCACAGCGATGTTCAAGTCCATCGGGATCTTCCTGGGGATATTCAGTGGATCTTTTGCAATGGGAGCAGCTACTGGAGTTGTGACAGCTTTAATATCCTTTTTGTTGGGTTTTTTTCCAAGTGTTTGCATAGCAGCTTCTTTTTTTTTTTGCTGTGCTACATCTCACCCAGGTGCATTGTTTCATGATTTTTTGCTTAAATTAATGAAAGGCAGCACCACAGCCTTGTTAGGGGCAGGCTGTGTAGTGTTGCTGTGATACGCAGCTGGATTTGAAGCGCTCTTAGCCTACAGTTTCTCTCCAAATTATCCTTAACCATCTGCAACGTCACCAAGTTCACCAAACTTCGGGAGTTCCCGTTGCTGGAGACCGGCTTGTTCTTCTTGATGTCCTGGAGCACGTTCCTGCTGGCTGAAGCGTGTGGCTTTACAGGCAAGCTCCAGCCCAGTCCTGCATCTGGGACAGAGATCGGCAGGGGTGATGGGGCTACGGTGTTTTGTTTCTCCCAGTATCAATTGCAGCCGGGGCTCTCCCTCTGCTTTCAGAAGTTTTAATTATTTTGGGTTCTGGGGTTATTGCATTAAGTCGCCTACACTGCTGGGGTGCAGCTCAGTTCCCTTTTCGTGACCAGGGGTCTAATGTGATGCTCTGCTCTCCAGGTGTGGTGGCCGTGCTCTTCTGCGGGATCACGCAGGCCCACTATACCTATAACAACTTATCTACGGAGTCCCAACACAGAACGAAGCAGGTGAGAGCTCCGCAGCCCCCCTCAGCCTCTCTGAATTTCAATATTTTTTCCTTCCCTCTAGCCAGAATTAGGTGTATCTGTCTTTCTACAGATGGATTTTACTAGGGTTGCTTCTGCAGAAGTATTTATTGCGTGATGGATGGGGTCACATGTTTTTTCTGTTAAATCTGTGTAATGTCTAACTTGCTTTTAATTTGTTTTTCTCTCTCAGTTGTTCGAGCTTCTGAATTTCTTGGCAGAAAACTTCATCTTCTCCTACATGGGACTTGCACTGTTCACCTTCCAGAACCACGTCTTTAACCCTACCTTTGTGGTGGGGGCTTTTGTATCCTTTGGAGCCCGTTTTACAAGACAAAAAAAAAAAAAAAAGGAGAGGTGCCTCATTCCCAGTTTGTATTTTTCACTCAAATGTATGGGGCTTTTTTCCAGTCAGTCTAGATTTATTTTTAAAAGGGGATTTCTCCCATGTAGTGGTGCCTTTACTGGTTATTTTAAGGAAATGGAGGTTCTTTCCCAACTTTTCTGGTGGGGTTTTCTTGGTTTGTTTTTTTTTTTTTTTCTTTCCCATCTTCTCTCCTTTTGTGGGCATTCAAATCAGCTGCTGCAGGGACACGGCATCCGATGTAAATGTGGTGCAGCGTGGCACCAGGGGTGGCTTTGCGAATGGGAACTGCCTGGTATAGTCATTTATTTCCTCTTTTCTCTGCTATTCCACTCGGTTAACCCTTCTTTTGTTGGTCAAATAGCACAGTTAAAGCTGCAGTAGATGTCTCTGAATGATGTCATGAGAAAGATTTCCCCTTCTGTAGGCTGATGCTAACAGAAACAAGCTATCGGCCCTGGTATGTCTCAGAAAAACAAGGATTTTGAAGGAATTTTTTTCGTATCACGAGGAAGCTAGTTCAGTTGAGCAGAATTATTTTCACCCTTTGCCTGCACTGAAGCAGGTTTATACTGGTAAATAACACTTTGTTATCTTTGCCAGTGCTGGTGCATGGGTTTGCAGCGGGGTCGGCTGGATTTCCCTGATGAGCTTCTGTGGAGTTGCAGTGGGGTAAAGAGAGTGAAGAGCAGGGAAGTGCCGTTTGTGTGGTTAGATGGAAATTTTGTGCTGTGCCTCTTCAGTAGGAACTGGCTAACTCGCTGATGAAATAGCTCATTCATGAGAGAGATCATGAAATGTGTCTCTTATGCAAATTCATGATGTTCAGGAAAGAACATAAAAGCTGGAAGCATTTTCCATATTATTCAAGGCTGAGCTGAATACTGGCTCCAAGATTATTTTTGCCATCTGGGTGCTGGTATTAAAAGATACAGCTTCAAAGATAAAAAGCAATATGAAGGGGCTGGTGATTCTTGTATCTCGCAGGCTATGAAAACAGAAAGAGTATTAGATTATTATTTTTTTCCTTCTTAGCGGCTGCTGCTTTCATTTTACTGAATAATCTTTGGGAACGGGACTTGGCTCAAAGCTTGAAACCCAGCTGTGAAGCGTGGTGTGCTGGGGAATGTCAGAGGGGTTGTGGTAGCTGTGGTAACTTGAGCTTCACAGAGGACAAATAATTCTTGGGGTGGAAAACGGACCCAGCAGGGGAGAGCATACAGTGGGAAATGGTGTTTTTTCTCTCCCCTCGCTAGTCTAACCTGTCTTCTCATCATTTCCCTTGTTTATTTGTGCTTGTCTCTGTATGATATTCCTGATTTGCAATGCGTGCTTTGCTTTGGTGAGGTAGTAACATGCTCTTCCCACAGTGCCTGGCGCCTCTGAGGCTCCCCAGCATTTCCATCAGGCAGTAGAAACTGGCTCTGCGTGCAGAGGTGGGATGCGATGGGAGACATAGGAAGAGCCATTCCCTTAACGTGTGCAAATACAGCTTGCTATCTTCCTAGGAAGAGCTGCCAATATTTACCCACTGTCATTTTTACTGAATTTGGGGAGAAGAAATAAGATCGGAACGAATTTACAGCATATGATGATGTTTGCTGGTATGTTACCGCATCTTTGCCTCTGACCACGTGGCCCATCTGCGCTTCCTTGCCCCTGAGCGCCTGGACATATTCCTTATTCAACTCTAAATCTCTTATAGGCAATGTCTAGCCGGGCAGGGAAGGGCTCCCTTAGGCTCAGTGGTGTGAGTGCCTTGGTTTTGAGGTGTAGGAGTGACTTCTCCTGCCCTGCGCTCCAGCGCACAGCGTGGGGCAGGAGGAGGGTTTGCCTTGCTGGGTTTGGAAGGAGTGGTGGTAACGCCTGCTTTCACAGCATTGCGGTCTCCTCCAGTGGTGGATGTCCCTCAGAGGGACAGGACCACACGTGGGCAGCACGATGGAAGCCCTGGGTGGGGAAGCCTGTGGTGGGGGCGGCCACCTGGGCTTGTGGGCTAACGCAGCTCCTCCGCCGTCCCTTCCCCCGCAGGGCTGCGAGGAGCCATGGCGTTCGCCTTGGCCATCCGCGACACGGCCACGTACGCCCGACAGATGATGTTCAGCACGACGCTTCTCATTGTCTTCTTTACGGTGTGGGTTTTCGGCGGGGGCACCACGGCCATGCTGTCCTGCCTGAATATCCGGTGAGTGGCACGCGTGGGGCTCTCCTGGCGCAGCGCGCCCTCTCCCTCATCCCACTCTCATCTCAAGGTGCTCAGTTTGAAGAGACAAGAGGAAGATCGCATCCTTCCCTCCTGGACCACGGCACGTACCCACCTGGCATTGCTTGTGCTAACCCTCTGCTTGTTTTTTGCTCCACAGAGTCGGTGTGGATGCGGATCAGGAGAACGTGGTGAGTGCGGCGGTGCTGGCAGCCTCTGTAGAGGGGTTCGCACTGTGCTGATCCGTGCAGGGGTTACAGCGAGAGCCCGTGAATGCCCGTCTGTGCTCCACTCCCAGCTGTAGGAGAGATTTTAGCTCCTCTAGTGAATGAGTTTGCAGTCAGCCCGAGCCGTGGCTTTTCTGTGCTCTCGGTGGTTATAATGAGGCTTGCTTTTATTCGGTCAGAGAGCAAGGCATAGAATAACTGCTGGACTGTTTAGTAAGTCCACATTACTGCTAGAATAGATTTGGTCTCTCCCTTGCTGGGTTTGAAGTAAATATCAATATGTGCACGACATGGAGGTGCTCTGCCTCATCCCAGTGTCCAGAGCAGTACAGAAATGCCATTTACTGACTCATTTAATGTAGCATCTTCTGTCCAACTTTTACCTGAGGGTACCCTCAACCTCTCTTTTGCCTCTGTGTTTCCTATGGGTAGTTATGTGGCAGCCCAGGAACCACCGACCACGCTGGGATAAATGCTGGAGCCCTGCGGTGTTGGGAGTTTTCCTGCCTGGTAGCCCCGAGCTGTCTCACTCGTGCACCAGCAGCTTGGTCGTGCTGCGGCTGTGGCTGGACTTGATTTTGGTGTGGGCTCTGCACCTTGGAGGTTCATTTTATTGAGAGCCATTTACTGAGCTGTTCACCTCCTGCAGAGAAAGCATCAAATGCTAAAGGCAGCCCAGAGCCCTAAATCTGAAACCCAGACTTCTGTCAAATACATAATTGTATTCACAGTCCCCTCCAAACAGTTCTATATTTTTTCTCTGACTAAAAGGAAGCCAGGAGTCCCCATAACACACGATTATTTGCACACAAAAATCTCAGGTGAGATTTGATGGAGGTTGGACTTGTCAGTCACTATTAAATGTGATGTCCAGATGCAGCTGCTGGCTCCGAGGCACTTTAAACCTTGGGGCCAGAAACAGGAGGGCTCTAGCAGAGAAATGGTCACTCCGTGCTTTGATACCACCTCCCTAAGGCTGTCGTACGCTGCTAGATGCAGAGTGCGGTGCTGGAAGCACCTGCTGTGGTGTGGACGTGCTTTTACCCACGGCAACCCAAATTTTCTTCTGAAGAAGCAGTGGGAAGGTGCGTGTCTTCTTACGTTCCCCTGGGGATAACCTCCTGGCCCTGATGCAGGTCGTGGCACGTTGCCCTGCTGCTGTTTAATGTTTTGCTTTCCTGCAGGGTGTCCCGGAGAGCGAGAGGAGGAGTACGAAAGCAGAAAGCGCCTGGCTTTTCCGCATGTGGTACAACTTTGATCACAAGTATCCTTGAACGGCAGCTGGCACGTGCCATGTCACATCCCATCCGCTTGGTCAGCTCTGCTGACTTGGAGCGTGACTCGCTCCCTGCTTGGCAGAGGAGCCAGCCTTTATTTCCCATTACACCGCTGGTTTTTGATTTGCGCCTCCTCATGTCTGCGGCTGCAAGAAATGACCGTTTCCACCCACGGTCTGTGGGGTTGCGGTGGTTGCTCAGTTCAAAGCTGGGCTCGCCAAGGCTGGAAGCCCAGGGGCTCCTTGATGCCAGTGGCAGGTGCGCAGGAAGGGCAGGGGGGCTCCTCATTTGTGGCCCCGTTGCTCAGTCTGTGCCTCCCCTCTCTTGCAAATGCTTTGCCACGGATCAGCGGAGGAGCGATTTGCCAGGCTGAGAGGGACAGGGTGATGGGATAAGTGATACTGCTGAGCCTTTTCTCACCGGGACTGTGCCCTGGTCCACTCGTCCCACTGCGCGTAGTTGCATTCCTATTGCTCATCCCTGTAATTCTTGTGCTTCCAGGGACTTGTGTTTCTTTCCTTCCTGCGATTGCCTGGAGACACCAAGTCCCTCACCACTACCTCTGCACCCCACACTTGACTGATACTGGCCAGTTCCTCTTTCTTCCTTAACCCTCTGCACAGCTATCTAAAGCCTCTGCTGACACACAGCGGTCCTCCTCTGACGACCACGCTCCCTGGGTGCTGTGGGCCTATTGCCCGGTGCCTGACAAGTCCACAGGCGTACGAGGTGAGTCCATCAGTGTCCTTTCTGTCATGGTGTTGGTGGAGTTTGACATGTTTATGTTTCTGAGTAGCTTTTGGATGCTGCTCTGCAGCGTTGAGCTGGGAGCCTGTGGGGGGATCCGGTGCTGGGGCTGATGGATGGCACGTCTGGTTACGGTCACGGTGCAGGAGAGTCTGTGATTCGGTGCCTCTGTCTGCTTGTTCACCGCCACTGTGCGATTTCAAACACGGCTATTCAGGAGCAGTTAAACAGCCCTTTCCTCCTGTTCGTTGCCCAGAATCAAGAGCAGCTGAAGGACGATGACTCTGACCTCATTTTGAACGATGGGGACATCAGTCTGACCTACGGGGATTCCACCGTCAACACTGACTCTGTCGCATCCAGCGGCACGTCACGGCGATTCGTGGGAAACAGCTCTGAAGATGCGCTTGATCGGGAGCTCGCTTTTGGGGACCATGAACTCGTAATCCGGGGAACACGCTTGGTCCTTCCCATGGACGATTCAGAGCCACCGTCAAACGTCCTGGATAACGCAAGACATGGTCCAGCATAAGGTTGCTCAGTTTAATTGACAGTAATATTTGCATATATGATCAAGAAATATGTACTACCTAAAGTCTAATGCATGTCTCAAAATGTCTAAGCTGTATAAATATTATTTATATGGTGTCAGAAGAATATAAATATTCTCTGCCAAGCACTTGTGAAGAACAAGCTGCAAATTTAAGTTAAAAACTGTGTTGACTGCACTGTGTAGGGTGGAACTGTTTTAGCGTAAGAGTCTTTTGCACACAGTGAGCTTCTTTAATGTGTGATTTGACGAAGGGTGTAGTTCCCAGCGGGGTAAGTAGAGGAGCTGACTCCCTGTTCATCCTTTGAGCCTGGGAGAGGAGGGTAGGGAGGTGCTGGCGAGCAGTGGAAATCGCTTTCTATTCAGATGAGGATTTTTTTAATATTTTTTTTTTTTTTTGTCTCTGATATTTGGGTAGTCACATTTGAAATATCACAAAAAATCTGCCCATAGACCCTCTTGCCGGGCAGTGACCAGCGATGAGCTTGTTTTGTGGGAACCTGAGCTGGCACCTGGAGACTTTCTGCTTTTTAGGGACCCTCTGCCCAAGCCCTGCTTTAGCCGGCTAACGGCAGGCACCGGCCAAAGCTGACAGCACGGGCTGCGGGTGTCTGGCTGCTTGGCTGGGAGCAGGAGGGAGAGAGGGTTTGTGTCTGTAGTCACGTTTAGGAGGAGGTGACCCCACAGACACTACACCAGGCATGCACAGATTTTAGAGCCGAGTCCATCTTTCAGTTGTGGCTCAAGCAGCTTTCTAGAACCAGGCGTCAAATCCTCAACTGGTAACTAAATTTCACGTTTGGGAAGCGGCTGTGTCTTTGTGCAAGCCAATCTCTTCTCCTGCAGTCACAGGCGTAGCTAAGATGTGCAGAGCTACCGCAGCTGCACACGGGGCCGTGGAGCCCAGCCAACCTTGAACACAAGCTTTATGGCTACAAAAAAAAGACACGGTACCTCCGGACCTCTCCAGAAGTGCTGAGCATCCAGGTGGTGCTGAAGGGGAGTTGTCCGTCCGTCCTGTATAGTCAAAAAATCATTGCACTTTGTTTAATAACTCCTTAGCATGCTTGTGTGTCTGTAATCCCCTCCCTGATCTCTCTCGTGTCCCTTACCATTTAATGAGAAATGTTTGCGAGTTGATTTTTTTTGTTTGTTTGGTTTTATAAATTTTTATTTTCTAAGGAAGAGCACAGAACAATTTGCGATTTCACACTAGTGTTAAAAGGATTTACTCTGTCGTTGTGGGAATGGCTAAAAGTGCAGTGAAATTGTTAACCCTGACATCCTTCTTTTTCTCCTGAAAAGGGGAAATCACAGAAATTTGCTGTATGTAATTTTATTGTCTATTTTAGCTACAGTTTTGCTATACAAACCTTTCAGGGTTACTGGTGCACTACAAGCTCGTACTGGAGTTAACCTTCTCCAGAGAGCTTAAAGAGATGTTTAAAAAGAGAATATATGAAAAAGAGCCAGGTGAGTCCGAGCACTCACAGCTCCCGTGAGCTTTCCCTGGAACAAACTCTGCATCTGTCAGGATCTGACCCTGAGACCTCAGAGAAGTGTCCCCACGGCTGTTTTCCCCAGCACCACCTGAGAGTTGGAGGAGACAGAAAATACTGAAATTTTGAGTGTACATGTATAGTTGAGAAAATAAATCTACACTTTTTCTTTTTCATTTTCTCAGGTCTAATGTAACATTGCCTTAAATTTATGGATGTGAAGCTGATTATTTTGGCAGTTTATCCCCAAGAAAACGCTTTCTTTTTCCTTCTGAACAAAATGTATAAGTGTTGCCATCGGACCCCTCTACGAGAGGGGTAATGCTCTGTTTATATTGAGATAGGGCATCTTCCTTGCACCAGTAAATGGCAGTCTCGCTGTTAACATAGCTGTTGGATTAGCGCTAGCCTCTTTGTTTCCTACTATGCAGGAATTCCATAAAGTGTGCATTTGATATGATGTCTGTAACTTAACTTCATGTGTTTAAAAAAAAACCCAAAAAAAGGAGGAAAAAAAAAAAAAAAAGTAGGTACCTGTTGACTTTAGGTTTACCGCATCACTTCTACATCCTGTTTTTTGTTTGTTTTGCCTTTTTGAAGAGGTATAATAAATAACTACCTCTTGTTTTTTCCTGTATAGTCTGACTATGAATTCAATTTACGAAGCTGGCGTTGGTGCAGCCGGAGGCACAGCGTGGCTCTGCTCCCCCTGCAAGCCCCCGGTCCCATCGCAGGACCCGTGCAGCGGCGCGGTGCAAGGGCAGCGCAGGGCTCCCTCCCGGGCCATCCTCAGCTGAGGTGCACATCTGCAGCCCAGCGCTGCCGGGTGGCTGCAGCATAAGGTTTTAGCATCACCTTGGTAGCATTCCTTTCTTTCTGTCGCCCGTTGACTTCAGTAATTTATCCACCCTCTTTAAGCTTGCCAACTCATTACCGTAAGCCTCAGCTTTTGAAGCCAGTGACGGTTCAGTTAGTACACTAAAGAAATGCAAGTATTTAAATGATGATTTTGTGGGTTACCTGTGAGCTCTTATGATCCATACATAATATAGCCAGGACTGTTTTGAATGGTCTTGGTGAATGAATCTAAGTTGAAATTCAAGATTGATTTAATACCTGACTGATACTCATCCTCAGCTGATGATTTGCTTTGTCCTGCTGCAGCAGAGGATGCGCGAGTGCCTGTTTTTCAGATGCAGAGCCCTGATGGCTTGCCTGCTGCAGATGAAGTTCAGGGTACCTTGGAGAATCAGCCCCCGAGACCTTTTGCCAAATAGATAAGACAGCGCCAAGGAGGCAGTTTACAGCTCCCACGAAGATTTAGAGAAGGTGCCCTTCCGTAAATTGAATTTTCATGGTTTTTGCACATGAAAAAGCATTGTAGGTAAAGTTATGATTTGTACTGGTACTGTCAATTTGTGTGGTAATGGCATTAACCCCGTAGTTGTGGTGTTTGTGCAGCTGATCTGTGATAGCTGATGATCACTGTTGGACCTTCTGTTTACACTGACTAAATCCTTTACTGTTGCATTGTACTGTGAAAGAAGGATTATGGGCCTATAAAAGTTTTGGGTTTTGTTTTTTGTTTGGTTTTTTTTGTTGGTTGTTTTTTCTTTTTTTTTTTTTTTAATTCTGGAATTGTGTGTACCGTTTCATTAATTCACACAGAAATAAATCTGTAGCAAAGTGACGATGTGCCACTTGACCTTCTCCAGACGAGTTTGTTCCTGGCCTTTGGCCAACGGGTAAGGCGGCAGCCGTGGATGGAGATGCTGAACCCGGCGGGCTGGAGGGCAGCCAGGCTGGGGTGCACACCTCCTGCCTTCCCCCCCCCCGGCTCTGGAGACACAGCCCAGCCCTGGGACCGTCTTCCCTTGCAGCAGCAGGTGATGGGGAGCAGAGACTCCAACAGGCTCCGTGAACAGCAAAACCCAGTTGGGGGTATCACTCACACTTGCCCTGGGGCAGAGGGTGGACCTGCGTGATAGGCATCGCTACCAAGTGTTTGCAAAATCGAGGCTCCTGAGCTTTTGTGGGCCTTTATGTCCTGTTTTTGTTGAATTTGCAGTCGGCCTTGTGGCAGGTGATTCTGCCCCGTCTCCCATCTGTACGATTTTTTTGGTGCTGTGTGCGGTTGGAGCAGCTGGAGAGGTTGGTTGTTCAAATGCTTTACAATCCTTCGATACAGAGGGCACCTCAGAAACTTCAGGAATCTGTTTTTGAGGGCTTTGGTTCACAAAGGACAACCTTCATCTTTTGAATGCTATAAAAATACATCGTTCATAGCTCTGTATCTCTGCAGGAGGGTAACCCCTGAAACCTAGTTAAACACGCTTGTCTTCCATCCATAGCAGCGGATAGCCGAGGGAATGTCTGTTCTGCTTTCCAAAGGGACCGTGGTCCTCACGCGGCTGCAGCTCACGAAAGCGCTGTGAGTCTGCAGGTGAGAAGGACTTGTCCCGTGTCATGCTGGTCATGGGTGGCCTCTGCTACTAGAAGTCACAGGAGTAGGACAGGAGACAACGGTGTTTTATTTTCTTACTGTGAAATGGTGCTAATTCCACCGTGCACTCTCACACCTCAAAATCCCGATAATCAGAATAAACACCGCTAATGCCGCTGTTCACATGCCATCCAGCCCGGGCTTGTGTCGTACTTGGGCACGTAACTAAAACAAACAAGGATGTGATTTAGCAGTTGAGCAAATGCCTTTTGGCAGCTCTTTACCCTCACAAACCCTCAAAAAGAAGTGCAGCACACCCCTTACACGTGAATTGCTTTGTTGAAGTAAGGTACGATTCAGGCCCTTGGGCTCACCGTTGGTGAGGGCTATCTCCAGTGCCAAAAACGAAGCCGGGACCAGCCAGCGTGCAGGCAGACATCCTCCGGGATGGGCTCGCTGTGCCATGAACTGGCATGTTGTTTCAGCCATGCAAAAAGGTTTTGGATAGGTGCTGTTCAGCGGCACTGGAAGCAGGGATGAGGCAGATCCCTGTGTAGCCTGGGGAGGGGGATTTGCACCCCAGGTAGGTCCATAGAGCTGCCGCTTGCTGAACAGTCCCCGTTTTATTCGTTCAGCTCAACCTGAGCTGATGAGGGACAGCTTTCAGTCAAGCTGTCGGACCACCCGGCCACGTTCATGTGGGGGTCAGTGAAGCGCCGGGAAATGGGCCAATGCCTGGTGTCTACAGCCTCAAAAAAAATCACAGGGCTGTTTTCAGAGCAATCCTGTATTCCCGTGCACTCGGCTCTCCGTCTCCGCGTCGTGCTGGGGAAGCGCTTATGCGAGATAAAATTAAGAAAAGCAAGCTGTTGATTCTTCTTCCTTATCTCATCGTGGCCTGCAAGGAGCTCTTGTCCTTGCTGGGTCCTCTAGATGGCAACATCGGGAAGGACAGTAAGTGTCCATCGCTGCTGTGTCCCTGCAGGTCCCGGCAGGGCAGGGGCTGCCAGCCCAGTCCTGCTCCAGAGACCCTCCCCATCCCCTGCCACGCTCACCCTGCCTTAGGCACCATCCAGCTCCAGCCTTCAGCTGCCCAAAGAAGAGACCCCGTCGCTACACCGACTGCTCTTACACCCTGAGGCCCTTTGCAGAAGCCACCACCTTCTCAAACATTCAGGGGTCTGGAGGCAGCTGAGGCGACCTTTTGCTTGGACCCTGCATCTTGCTTTCCTCTTTAAGGTCAGCTGCTTGTTGGCATTTTTTTTTCCCTGTTAGGCTTTCCCAATCAGGAGTTTAGGGCTGATGGTCACAAGGTGGTTGCAGTATCAGTTTTAGCCCCTCAGAAACAAGCTGTAGCCCTTGCTGGAGCTGCTGGCACATCTCAGAGCTGGTTCAAGCCACACATGCAGCATCAATCCTGCCAGGGCCCCATCCTCCGTGGCACTTCTCCCTCCAGGCTCCTCAGGTCTCCCAGGTAGGGCATTGCTTAGACTTTAAGCCATTCCCAGCACTAGAATTTGCTGTCATCTGCAGCTGGTCCATGGACATGATGGCTGTTTGCACTGTTGCAAGGGGACTTTTCTCTCTGCTTGGCTCCTGCTCGTCACAGCCCCCAAAGAATGTTTGTCACTAGCTGTGGGGAGTATTCTGCAGAAAATACCTTGGTGAGATTAAGAGAGGAGGTGGGGGTGGAAGTGCCTCTCAGGTGCTAGTTAGATTAGATGCCCAAATATATTCTTACAATATTAAATTGTAAAAAATCTTTTGGCCACATGTGTCTGTAATTGGAGAGTAATTGGAAGACAAGGCAAGTAAAAGGGAAATGAAGAAATGGTGTCCTTGCTGACAATCCCAACAAAATCTGCCAAGTCGATGAGAGAACCCAGAGGCTCTGGGAGTATTTGTGTACCCCTGTGTCCAGTGCAAGTGAAGCAACAATGCCTGCTGCTTTCCATCTCCTCTGCTCTCTGCTGAACTGGGAGCGATGTGGGTGTCACTTAACATAAAGGCATTTACAACTCACCTGGTCCCTTCAACCATGTTAACAGCTGATTTGCACCTTGCTGGCAGGAGCAGCACTGAGGACAATTTGGCTCCCAATACCTTGATGTCTCTGCCATGGCAAGGAGAGCAGCACAGCAATGCAGTGGGTCTGACGTCCCTGAAGGCTCTTGTCCCTCGGACAAGCCTGATAAGAAGCAAGGAAAGTCTTGATGTGCTGGCTGCTGCAGAGGTGAGAGCATTACTTTGGGATATATAGTTCATCTTGGTGTTTTTCCTTACTCCAGCCCTTGCAGTCCATGTGGGATGCCTCGGTCACAGGCTACAAGATTCCTTAATGACTGCAGGAGAGACTGTAAAGGTTCAGGACTCTGGGGTAATAGAGCCTTAAATCTGTTGTCCAATATTTAGACATGTGTATATACAAAACGATTTGGTCTTCATTAATTGGCCTTTCATAGGAAATTCCACCAGCTGTTCTCCTCCAAGGGGTGCTGGAGATGCTCCAGCCCCGAGGAGCCCATATATGGTTGCAATCTCCTAACCCCGTGTGTTTCGCAGAATAGTGTGGTCATAACTACTTTTAAGGATATGTGTGAACGTTGCTCCCTTTTCTGTATGCGTCAGCTCCCAGGAATGTGGACAAAGTTAAAAAGTGTACAAATTAAAGCTGTTGGGCTTTACACAGCGTGTCAGCTCTTCTACCTGCAGCAGCAGGGTTAGTTACTCTAGCCTACCCACACGGGTGCTGCACTGAGCTGGGAAGGCACCACAGTGCAGAGGATGCTTTGTGAATAGGAAATTGCCAACTGGCTGAACATCAAGGCATTTTGCAATGTAAATGTGCCTAGGCTGAGACAGCAACAGAAATATTTTCCCTTGCCCTTCCTCCTCCTATAAGCACATGCTAAACTACACCCAAGAGCTGCAGATACCCAGCAGCTACCCGAGTCTTTTTTGTCTGTGAGGGACTTCTGTAGCCTGAGTTCTGCCTGATGCTTCTGCCAGGGACACCTTCCCCCTCCTCCCTGCTCTGTAGCCTGGTGTCTGCAGCCCATGGCTAGCTCCTGCTCTGTTCATTCTCCAAATGCCGCAAGAGGAGCTGTTGTCTCCTTCAGTGCTGGTACCAAAATACACCTTTCCTGCTTAGTATCTCCAAGGACATAACCTTAAAGACAGCTAAGGGCAGTACATCTCCCACATCCCCACAGCATCCTCATTCTCTGCAGTGCCTTGAAATATCTTCTCTGTACCCTTTGATGATGGATGGCTAAGTCTGCTCTTCTGTGATACGGCTTGCTCCTAAAATTCCCAGAGGTGTAAGAGGAAGGAGAACAGATGCAGCATTGCTTGTTCTTCCCCTTTCCCAGGCAGTTAATATTAATCACTGGTGGGTTTGGATAAGTTGTGTAAATTCTCCCAGTCTCTGAAGCTTTTGAGATGTGTAATAAGAGAGAACTGGAAATGCCTCTGGATCTCAGTGACAGAAGGGCCAGATCCAATACACACTCTTTCCCTTTGCCAGATACTTTGTCATAATTTTTTAGGTTTGGAACAGACATGAACATCCTAAAGCTGTAGCTAAATTACATCTGGTGGAGTGGTCTGAGGTCACTATTTGCATTGGTGTCTGTTTCTCAAAGTGCAAAATCAAGGATTCCTCTGACGAGGCAGGTCAAGGCACCATCCTGCAAGTGTACAAGGTATGTCCAGATTGCTTTCCACTCTGGGACTTCAGAGCTGCGTCAGCTGCTCACATGAGAATTTCCAAATTCTTACAAAAGGCAAATGAATTTCCCTCGTGACTGTGACTTTGTTTCTGCTCTGCATGGGCTGGTTCACCAGCTGGAGCTTTGTTGCTGAGATATTTGCTGTCGATAACATGCCTCAGCTCTGGGTCAGATGCCTTAGAGGGCTGAATGCTATTGTCCCACTAGAGAGAAGCCAGCGCCGTTTGGCACAGTTACACGCCTAAACTCAGCTCCCATCAGTGACTTGTTGCTTCAGCTGGAATCTGTCCGTGCTCCGATGACAGAGCTGATAATAGACTGATGGCACTTGTGACAAGGGTGTAGGGGCCGAGTAAAAAATTCCCTGGAAAAAATGGATCATCCTGGCTTTACAGATATTTAATTTGAGATGCCATAGCTGGCATTGGGCCCCAGCAATGCTCACAAGACTGAATTTCATTGCCCTAAGGATGAGAGCCCAGCTGGGGGTCGGGCAGTCGTGCCCAGAGGCACTGGAGAAATTGTGTTCACAGCAGCATGGAGCTGGCTGGGCTACAACGTTCCGCTGGTCTGGGGGGCGGTGGGCAAATCTAATGCTGCAGATACCTCAGAATCAGAGCAGGATGCATTGGCCCCTTGGGCTGGGGACAGGAGCATCTGTTGTCTTCCCTGGGAGCGGATCTGACCCAGGACACTGAGATGGTGGGTGTTATGGTCCAGCTGAAAGTCCTGAGCCACAACAAGCAGGACAGTTAATACCTGGACTTCTGTGGCTGGCCATGCTCCTGATGAGAATGAGGAAAGCCAAGGCGCAGCGTGTAAATATTTATAGCCCAGTTACCAGGTTTCATGTTTGGCCGGTCCCTCTTGGCTCCTACCACTTGATGTTTGTGGCTCTGAGTTGCCAAGGACACTCAGGGGGTTGCTGGAGGGGCACAAGCCTCTCTGAAGGGAGCTGGGGGTTGCTGTGGCACTTCTCTGAGGTAGCCAGGCCAGCCTGGCAGCACCCAGGGCATCGGCTGACCTGTCCTGGCAGGGAGAGCCGGTTCTAAACACCGTGCCGCACCACAGCAGCGCCCGCTGCACCCACCCAGCACCTGCATCCCAGCCAGCAGCTCGGGGAAGGGGGGCACAAGTCACCGATGAGCCCCCAGAAGTCGGTCTAGAGTGATTTTCACTGCCCGGGCCAGGTGTATGTGAAGGAGGTGGGAAGTGCACGTGCAGCACCCAGAGCCCTTTTCCTGCGGGGGTGGACGGCTCCAGCACCCCTTGCTGTCGCGTGCCGCTCTCCTGAGACAGGCTCCTTCATCAAAATCTAAACAGCCTCTGCATAACTCTCACGTTCTTCCTCAAATCCCGACTCTCTAATGCCAAATATTTTCCCTCGCCGTTGGTTCAGTTTCTTCTTCTGTTTCCAACCCTTGCTTGAGCTGCTGAGGGGAAAAAAAAAAATCACAGTCTGTTTTTACTGAAGACGTTTATTCAGCTTGGAAATGGCAGGAAGACAGCTCCTCTATATCCATGCATATATCTGAGATCTTTCTCTTGAGTCTCTTTCAGCTTTGACTTCAAATAATCTTTAAATCACTTTAGCAGAATTCAAGCAAAGAAGTGAGGTCTCTCATTTTCACATAAGAGGTGATTGCTAGAAAACTTGGTTTAAACCAAAGAAAGCACAGCCATGCTCCCTTCATGCCAGCTGAAGTAAACCGGTTGAAAATCCCATCCGAACTGCAAGGAGAGCAAAAGTCCAGCGCAGACAAATTTCCTTCACGGCCGGGTATCATGTCTAAAATCTTGGTAGGGAAAGCTGCCTGACAGCTATTTACTGCAGCTCCTTCAGCACACTGAGCTCAGGAAATTGCATTCATAATTTCCTTAGTGCCAAAAGGTTTGTAATTTTCCCATGACTATTCCTTTTTGTTGTTGTTTGTGAAGCAAAGCCTTTGAAAAGCATACACAGATTTACTTTTTGCCTAACTATGAAGTTAACATGAAGCATATAGTTTAAGGAGATACTGTTCACTTGATTTGTTTGACACAGGGAATGAAAAAAATTGTTTGGCACAGGGAATAAAAAAACCCCCAACCTTATTTGTGACTAAGCCTTCCATAAACAGCCTTATAATTTTAATATGATATTTTCTAGCAAAGGGAAAATTGGAAAATTGATCTGACAGAGAAACTAAAAATACAGTTGGTGCTGTAGGACACAAGGAACGTGCAGAAAAGGCAAAAGGGGTGATGGGGCTTCTCTGTTATCATCAGCGGAGGCCTGAGTAGGAAGTATGAGTCCCAGTGCACTGATATATAAGAAAAAGACTTGACTTTGATTTAGCCAGAGGCACTTCAGTCTTCAAGTCAGTCCCAGCCCCTGGGCCAGATTGCATCCACGTCCTTGGACAAACGGCTTCTTTCTTCACTTTGGCCCCGGTGTAGCCATGGGCGCATCGTGGGTAGTTTAGGTTGGTACCTTGGAGCACACCAAATCCAAGCCTGTGCACGGCTACAGCTGCCATTAACTATCTTACTAAATAAGGCTTTCGCTGACATTAATTGTGAGTCACACAAAATCACTGTGCAAAGAGCCAGAAAATCATTTGCTAAAGGCTCCGCAGCCTGAGGCTTTGCATTCAGAGGGATGTGGACACGCTGACAGCGGGCAGGGGAGCGGGCTGGGCTGTGACTCCTGCATCCCATCCCATGCCTGAGTGGAGCGGACTGGGAGAGGCTGTGGCAGCAAAGGAGGTTTGTGTGAGTCCCTTGCAGTAATGCCATGTCTTCAGCTATGCTTTTTGAACATGAATCTCCTCCATGGGGTGATTTTACATCCAAAAGCTCGTCCTCTTTCTACCTGTCGTCGTAAAACCTGCATTTCAAACCGCCGCCGAGCTGCTCGCGTGTCTTTGATAACACACCTCCCTAGGAGAGACGTGGGGAGCAAACAGTGTTATTATGTCTTTTTGTACGCACAGGAACCCGAGGCACAGTGAGACGAGGTGAACCTCTCCAGCCTGGCGATGTAGACAGGGCAAAGGCAGCCCCAGACCAGCTTAAGCGAGGGGCTGTGGGCACTGAGCACCACTGCTCCGTTCTGGAGTACGTCCATAGTGTAGCCAGGAGCCCTGGAGCCAGGCAGGTAGTGCCTGGGGGACTGGTGTTACGTGACTCAGCCAAAGTCAAGCGAGAAGTTTATACCAGGATGAGAAATTTAATTTGGGTCCCCTGAGCTGTAGGCAAATGCTGTAAGTCACAGCCCATGCTGTGCCTATCGCTTCTCATGTTCGTTGCAATGATCGAATCCAGTTGCATTTCTTCATGGTCCTCAGCTTTCTAATTGATTTGATTTTTAGCTGCAGACTCAAGCAAAATGAAATTTGTCATGCTTTGAAAGCCTCCTCTGCTATTAAAACACTTATTTTACTTACACTAGCCTGTGGGTACCTTGAATTAATTTTTTTTTTCCAAGACTAAAATCTAAAGTTAAAATTAATAAAGGAGCCTAATTTCAGTCTGATGCCTGGAAGTCATCTTTTCAAATCCAGAACGTGAAACTCCTGGTGAGCCTGAAACCAAGGAAAAAGACCACTGTTAGGGTAATTATGCAGAGTAAGATAAAGATAAACATGTTTCAGGTGTCCATCATACATACCATCATAAATCCCTTTGCTCTGTTAAAAGTAAACCTTTGTATTATATTGCTGTTGCTTTACCTCATTGCTATTAAATACTTTGTTAAATCTCTCTGGATATGTATCCACCCAGTAATTAATAATTGATAAAGACCAAGAACCAAACCACATCTCAAATTTTATCTGTTTTTCTTAGGCAAATACTCAAATATTTGATGGATTTCTGTTGTTGAATGGCTGGCCAAGGTGTTTGCTGGAAGGGCCAAAGTCTGGAAACACTTAAGCAGATTGTGACCCAGCAGTTGTTCAAGTCAATGGAAATTTACTTGACTTGGACAGATGGTGGCTGAAAAACTTCAGTCGTAGCAGTAGTTCTGCAGGAGCAGTTACTTGTCTGCCCGGACTGCTGCCCATGCTGCAGCCTCTGGGCTCTGCTCAGGATTAGACAGGGTTTACACAAGCGATGGGATCAGATGAGGCTGGCATACGGGGGTGGAGGGACAGAGGTGTGTGTGCTCGCCGGGCTCCCGTGGGTGCGTGCCCATGTGGAGTGACACCCGGGCCACAAGCTGCCTGCTGCTCCCACGTCCCTGCCTGCGATCCAGCAGGCAGCGGAAACGACACCGGGATCCGGCACATGAATGTGGATGGAAACACTGGGGTTCAAATGACCACAGAGCAGAAAACCTCGAGCCCTACCCTTGGCAGAAAACCTGGTGCGTTTGAATAGCCCCCTGCAGGCTGCAGATAAATAGCTGTGTCTGCTGCCAGCATTCCTTGAAAACTTATATTGTTGCTGGAAAGATGCTTGGAAGCCTTCGTTTCTGTTGTCTTTTCGAAATGTAGCCTTGCTGGGGCCGGAGAGTCAACAGATGGGTCCATTTTTTTGGGGCCCGGGTACATCATCTTTTATAAATGGGAGTCACCTTTGTAATTTTCCATGCACAGAAGGAGCAACTTGTACTGGGAGAAGCATTTTGGCCTCTGCCAAAGGACGCCAAGCGGGCTGACACGGCTGCTCCTCTTAATCTGATAGCTGAGCCAGCCCTGCAGTTGCTTTTTAAAGGTGGGAACAATCTCTCGCTAGATCCGTTCTCAAAGTGCAGGTTCTGGTGTCACTCAGGAAAGTCTGAGTAGTGGTGATGCCTTGAATAACGTAGTCACTGTCGTTACTCATGGGCTTATGTGATAGTAGCTTTTCAGTGGGCGGTTGTCCAGTTTTTGGAAACCTCTTTTGATCCGTCGATCCAGGTTGGCATTGTAGGGCTGTGCTGCAGACACACTTTGACACGAAATGGTGGAAAGCTGAGCAGTTTTATGCATGTCACCCAATACAACCACAATTTTTTTTTTTTTTTTTTTTTTTTGCATCTCACTGTCCTGCCCGCTGACTTCAGGAGAACTTCCTACTTCATCCTGTGCTGGTTTGTACAACTACTGATGAAGATGAATCCATCGACACCCCTCAGCAGCAATTTGACCCCTCGCTCCCATGCACGTATATGATTTCCAAACCACGTTGACAGGAAGAATTAGAGTGGATGCAAAGGCAGGGAGCCGACTGATGGCCTGGTTTTTTGCAGAGGTGCGCCTGGCAGCCTGGCTGCTCCCCGCTGAGCATCGCGGGACGTGGCCAGCAGGTTGCGATGCTTTCGTTTGCATCGACTTGGAAAGCAGCAGGTTATGTGTTTAAACTCCATGGAAAAAGGGTTTGCATCACTGATGTTTTAACCACACCATTATAAAACCTCCCACAACCCCACCCTTACTCGCTCCCTGAGAGGAATGACTCCGAAATGTTTCAGCTTTTCCATTACTTCGCCTGCCTGGAGACTTTTTGCTAATGGCCTGCGAGGCAATTAGGCGGTTTCAGGTGAGCCCCAGCTGCTCAGGGTGAGGAATCAACTTGGCCACAAGTCATCCCCCACGGCAACACAATGGCGGGATGGTTCAGGGGAGGGGGATGGGACACAAGGGACATTAGCTCTATTTCCCCAATTCTTTTTCTCTTCTCCCTCCCCTGCCTCCTTTTCTCACATCTCCTAAAGCGTCTCCCTGCAGGGTGCTGCATCGGGGCTAAAACCAGCCCAAGCCAGAGGACAGCTTGAGGGGGGAAGCCATCACTGGGGCCTCAGGGGATCAACTTTCCATTGTGACTCTTCTTTCAGCTGGGAGGCCTGTTGTGGGCCACCGGTGCTTTATGTACCGGTAGGAAACCAACCGGTCCAAAACAGGGCACGATGTGACTTCCCCGCAGCCTCAGGGACAGCCACTTAGGTGGCACAGGGGCCTCTGCGGGGAATGCCTCCCGCTCTTGGAGGCTGGTGAAAGGAGGTGGCTGTGTTTACGTGGATGAAGCCTGTTAATTAGGCAAATGTCAGGGCAGTGACCCCGGGGAGCCAGTACGGCTGGGGCAGTAAGAAGGTTTGTGATGGCACCTTGCCCCCCAGAATAGCCGCATCCCTCAAGTGGCCACACTGGAAGGAAAAAAGGAGAAAAAGAGCCCTTCCTAGCTGTTTTGGATGAAGGAGCAATGTTGCTTGTGAGAAAGGAGGCCTGTCTGGAGACAGTTAATGAAGGGGAGTGGTAATTACTCTCACCTGTAGCTGAGGGGAGAGTGGAGGCAGCTGTGGGAGGGAGGGCGGAGGTGCTTCCCTGGCACACAGGGAGGAGGAGGGTTTCTGCAGGGAGGTCATCTCTCTCGGCACGGAGAGCTCTGTGTGGCCATGGTATCCCACAGAGGAGAGGTGAGTGGGTGGTTGTCACTGCTGTCAGCCCTGGCCTGGGGACACCATGGGTGGGCTGCATCACCCCCAGTCCCTGGTGTGTGGGAACCAGGGCAGCCAAGCCCACCCAAGGGGTGTGTGAGTATCATTCTGCATGGATTCACCCTAAAATGCACGTGGCTTTCTTCCACAGAGCATCAGCTTGTAAAAACCGGCCTCGTTGCGTGAAAGACTTTCCTCCTGTCTATGGCTGCAGAGGGATTGAGTGAAAACAGTATGGAGACCCACAGGACGATGCGAAATACATCTCTGTCTTCGCTGGTGTGGACGAGCCTGTGCTCTCAGGTGAGCCCTTTGCTTTGGGGTAGTGTCCTACCCCTGCGGGGTTTCTTGCAGAGTGCTTGGCTGTAGAGCAGCTTCCCTGCATGACTCTACAAGCTCCACAATTTCCAAATAAAGTTTCCTAGCAGTTAGATTTGAGTGAGTAATTAAACTGACTTGGTTTTAAGTGCTTCTGCTCATAGTTCACTTTGTTTGGATAACTAGTCAAGGATATATTGGAGCATTGGAGTGCTTTTTCTTTTTTTAAAATGTGTTGTGTTTGCCAAAAATTAATGTGCAGGGTAACTGATTATCTTCCTTAGCAAGCAATGGTGATAGGATGGGGCTGACTCAGAGTTGTCTCAATCCTTTGAAATGAGTTGTGTCATTCTTGCAGTTTATTCTTGTTTAACCAATGCTTTGGCAGAGATTTTTATAGTGCTATGTTGTATCTGTAATACAGCAATGCCCAAGTGCCTTTTTCTTGACTCTGGTTGCTTGCTGTCCTTGCTTTCTAAATCATATTCTGTTCTTTTCCAAACGGAATAAAGCCACTGTTGCAATATGCATGAGGTTGAGTGCTTATGTTCTTCTCTGTCAGGTATACTGGTCATTTTAAGTCTGCAGACTTGAGGTCTGATCCTGCAAACACTCACTTGCTGAGAGAAGCAGCAATATTGAAGGTGGGGTAGGGCACTTGCTCTGTGCCACGTGCCTTTGCAGACCTTTATTCTGCTGCTTTTTTCTGGATGTGACATTGTGTCCCTGGGGCTGACCAGGGAAGCCAAAGGGGACCTGGGGGATGCAGCAAGTGCAGGATCGGGCCTCGAGCTGTGATCCAACGACAGCAATAAGTTACTCAAATAACAACTTGCTCTGCTGTTATCAGTGAGAGGCATGTTAAATAGATCAGTTTGGTATTTAGCTGCTACTCTGCAAGGCCAAGAGACACGCTGCCTTGGACTTGGTTTTGATGGTAGCTGGTTTTGGGATTTGACGGTGCAATCTGTAGTTTGTGTTTTATGTGGAAGGCCTCTAATATTTTTAAATAAGAGGCAGGGGATGCTGATAGCAGCCTGATGATGTTCCCTGCAGATACGGAATGCTTATGCTGCTGGTGAGCTGCAGGTACCTGTTGTCAGCGTTGTTTTCTTACTGGTGCACTTGTGCTTCTCCAGGATGCGTAACACGGTTGTGATCTTCCAAGATGCATCTGCAAAGGTGCAGGGTCGGTTCCCACATACTCCTATTTTTTATTGCAGGGGTAATGACCAATCTCTGGGGAAGGGGCATTAACTAAGCTCCACTGGTACAGGTGCTCCTGGAGCAGGGCCCTTGCTACTCTTGTGTCCTCCTACTTCTGTTTATGACCAGAAGCAGGAAGGCTCCTTCATTTGAAGGAAGAAACCCTGCAGGAGGTGGCTGCGGAGTAACTTGCCCCTGGTGACATTTTTCTACAGCTGTGCAAAACCTAGTTTGTCTTTTTATCCCCACATTCTACAGCTTTGGTTTCTCCTGGAGCTCTTGGCTTGATTTATCTAATAGGGAATGTTCTGTCTGTCCCATCCTTGAGGGATCCTCGTGTCTGTGATCTCTCCTGAGTCCCAGAGCTCTGCAGCTGCATTCCTGTAAGCAACATCATACCTCAGGGGCAGGTGGCTTTTGCTAATGTTCTTGTTGGCGATGGTTGGTTACAGACAGCCACTAGAGAAAAGCTCATGCTGATGCTAAATAAATGTTATGCTTGTTGGGAGAGCTGTTGGAAAAATGAGCTAGAAATGGTATTTGGATCCCTTTGAAAATCAAACGTAACTTTCAGTCCATAATGATAAATAATGTTGGTGTTTCATATCTGTATTTTATTCGTGGCTGAAGTTGCTCTTGGCAAGTGGTGACAGTTTGAGCTTGAACCTCCCGTCCACCTGATTTCTTGTCCCCTCTAGGAATGCTGTTAATATGGATGATGCGACGTTGGAAGAATCTGTGGGATTTACCTGTTGAAAGAATAGAGCCACACAGAAATACAAACGCTTTTTTAAAGAGTGTGTTTGCCCTTACACACTAAACAAAAGAATTCCTTGGCTCGAGTATAATGATCTGCTTTCCAGAGATACCAGTGGTGTATCCACAAAATACCCACCAGGATATGCAGCCTCTCCTGCCGTTAGTCAGAAGCTCTGTGGCTCTCCAGGGCACCACAAAAGCCTATTTGTAGTGCAAGAGCTCCAATGCAAGCACCTCCTTTAAAAACCCAACTTACTTGCTGGACCACATATCCAGTAGCAGAAGTGTGGAAGAAAGTAGGAAGACATAAGAACAGGGGAAAAAAAGGGGGGGGGGGGGGGGGGGGGGGGCCAGATAAGGGATGGGGAAAAGAAAACAGATGTGAATGTTGTCAGGTCTGTCTGATGTGATGCAGCACAAACAGGAAGATTTGCTTAAAAATAGGAATGACTTGCTACCTGCCGGTACTTTTTCTCATGTCTGCTTTGCAGAAAATACTCCTCTTTTGGCTTTTTTTTTTTTTTTTTTTTCCTGCCGTGCTCTCTTCAGCTGGGCTCTTTCCCTCCCTGCAGGCTGCTGACTTGAAACGCACCCCTTCTGTTTGTTTTCTGTCCTGGAAACCCTGTCTATGAACCTGAAGGTGACACATATTGTAACACAGCTGCCAGGAAAAGCTTTAGCTTTGAGAGAGGGCAGTTTGGATGGTATGGGAGGCTGGTGACAAATCTGCCCATGAGCAAAGCTTTCTACCACGTTTTCCTGGTGTGAAACAGACTGGGAGCACAACTCCTAGCACTTTAGGGGTAGTAAGCCTTGTGAGTTCCATGGGTCCCAGTAACGGCGGTTTGCTGTCACGGGGAAGCAGGGGAACGGCTATGCTGGCAACGTGCCATCGCTGGTTGGGTTTTCCTGCTGTGGACGGTGCAGAGGCCCTGGGAGGAGCAGGCTGTTCCCCACCTCCCTCCAGCTGCTGTCCAGGCAGGAACGGTACTATTGGCTGGACTCACGTTTTTTTGCAACGCGCCTCCCTGCTATAAGTGGCAAAGCAGCCGCTGTCCCGCCAGCTGGACACCCCAGCCCAGCCGCATTGCCTCCACAAGGCTGGAGGCACGGCCCTGGACCAAAGCGCTCCTGCATCCATCCTGCTGCCGAGGTGCTGTGCACAGCCGCACGCCGAGCTTGGTCCATCCCTTCCCTCCTCCAGGCAGCAGCCGCCTCGCAGCAGCTCCCAGGCTCGCCGGCAGCCAGTAAGCACATGCCTCGGTCTCTCCCTCTTGAGCATCATCTCGCTGAGCAGGGCAGGGAGCGTTTCAGCATCCCACGCTTTGCAGATCTTGGGATTTCAGGGCTTGTGCTGGGTCTTTTCTCTGCCTCGTAACTGCTCTGCTGGGGAAGGGTTGGTGAGAGCAGGGCTGGGGAAAATGGGAAGTCTGTGGGTGTATAATGTACTTCTGATACACTCTTTCTAGCAGGCGTTTTCTTCATGGATTGCCCGAGTTAACCTTAGAAACTGCCTCTGCTTTACGGGGTGCTTTGAAGGTGGGATTTATCTCAATTCTTGCTTCAGATTTCTCTTGCATCCTCTTTTTCTGATACACCTATTCCCTCCTGGAAGGTGGTGGCTTTGAAAGTACAGGCAGCCACTGGGGTATAAATACAGCTTTTTCTCTTTGCTTCCCAGCCGAGTGGGTTGTTCAGGGAGTGTTTGCAGTGGTACAGAGCTGTGTAAGAGCTGTCAGCTGTGTGTTTTCCTAGGCAGGCAACCAGGTGTGCCTGTTTGAAGCTTTTAATGTCAGCTGGGGAGGAAACAGCTGAAGCAGTGACTGTTCTGTGGGCTCTCAGGTGGTGCGATGCTCTTGGAAAGTGAGGGACAGTATCTGAATTGTGGGAGCAGGCTGGCAGTGACAGAATTGGGGAATATGGAAATGCAAGCTTTTACCTGATGTGGCTGCTTTTTAAATCACTGCAATCTAGCACGTGCAAGGGAGGGAAATGATTAAAACAATCCACCTACCAATTGCTCTTTTACCTTGTTTTGAGAGGAAGAGTGTTTTTTTTAAAACAACAAAAAAACTTCCGAAAGGAAACTGATTAAATTCTTAAACCATGATGTAAAAAAAGAAAAAAAGCTGATCAAACAACCAAATATGGCTTTAAAATGTAAACTTTCTTTTTTAATGATAAAAGCACCCACACACTTCAGTGACAAACCATCCTCTCCACCGCCGCCCCCCCCTCAAATACAGCATTCTTGAATACAAACCAGTTCTTAATTTGTCCTTAAAGAGCGCAGTGAACTCCAGTATATAACAATTCATTCTTGACTAATACCTGCTAGAAAAATGTGGGTTAGGTGTTTCAGAGCTGAGACCACAAGTGCCAACCCCCCCCGCCCCTTGAGCTTAGTCCAACAGAAAGTAATTCCTCAGATTTTGGACCGTGGCTCTGAGGAAACCAGTTCAGGGCTGGGGTTTTACAGGTGGTTTCTGACTTGTACTGCTCTTGGGGAATTTTGGCTGGGGGAGGTTTGTAGGATTGGGCTCTTGAAGTGTTTCTAACAGGAGAAGTTATTCCTTGCAGTGAATGATGGCTTGCCTCCACGTATGCTGGTATAATTCTCTGCCTGGATGTAAATAATGGCTGCTGCTCAAAAGGAGGCAATGTTTAGGGTACTCAAATACCTGAAAATAAACACTCTCCAGTCCATCTTGTCTGGCCTTTATTTTGGAAGCATCCTTTCCATCAAACTGTACCATGAATGGAAAATCCAGGCATATAGTACAAAGCTGGTGGGAGCTCTGCCAGGTCCCTGTTCACATCCATGAATAGGGGAACAATGCTGTAGGATGGGCTCTATCTCTGATCTAAACTCATGTCATACGAATGTGACCATACAGTCCACACTCATTGCACTAGGATATAAAAAAAACTTTAAGTCACTGCCCTCCTTGCCCCCAAGGAACAACTTGCTTCCTTTGGTGTAACACCTATGCGAAAAGGAGGTTGCTCAGTGTTAGTAGGTATCCCGCAGCCCTCTCTGTGCTGTGTGCCTGCTGGTGGAAACTTGTGCTCTTTGGTGTGGTCCCTGGGTACCACGGCTGTGATTACCTTCCCCATCTCCATCTTGGAAACGCCTCCTTGCTGTCAGTACATACGGGTCCTGGCTCTGGGTGGGTACTGGGAAATGGTTGAAAATTCCAGTGCTTCAGTGGAAAAAACTAATGATTGTGAGCCAGGAATAACATTGTCCCCTCAGCAGCAGCCTGTGTGAATTATGTCCTTTTACGTTTACTCCCCGTCCGGTGGATGCACTGGGGGATTTAGGTGTCAATGCCTTAAAGAACTCTGGAAAATTCCTCTGGTCTTTGCTGATGAGGCAATCCAGTCCAGCCTGTGTTTAGCATCTTCCCCTTTTGTGGTGCTGCTGTGACATGAAGTCGCAGTGGCACTAGAGGCGGTAAGGTAAGCCTCGCCACCAGCAACGTGCAACGTTTGCTCAGGCTTTGGGTATGCTCCTACATCAGAGCAGCTTCCTGGAGAGCAACGAGCTAGTGCTGGCTGGCTGGTGCCAGGCTTCCTCCGGGGTCACACTGAGATGTGGGTGTCACCAGCAGATGTGTGGAGGGCTGAGCTGTGCAGCTGGTGCCTGCCTCTCACCCTCGTGGTCCTCAGCCATTGTCACCTGATGCTGTGCATGTAGGAGTGCAAAGGTAGCAAAGCTGAGATTTCAGAGGCCGTTCTGCAACTTTAGCTATGTGGAATCACTGTTGCTTGAAAAGGTAACGTAAATAAAGTCTGTACATTAAATCTTCTCAGACCTGACCTGTGATTTTTATAATAAAAAATGCATTGCAAGTCAAAATACTTCACTTTGAATCACTGGGATCTCTTTTTTATTATTATTTTTTTATTTTTATTTCTCTATTATGGAAGATGCGGATGGGGAGAGTAACAAAGCAGAAATATCTGAGATCAGTCATTTCATGTCTGATTTTGGCAGAGCAAGTGTGGGAGGAAGAAAGAGACCTCATGTTTCATTTAGATACCCTGATTTGGAGAGGAGTTTTAAGCAGATGGCTTTTGAGACACTAGGACTCTAAAGGATTAAATGTGGTTTAGATAAATGCATGCTTCCACTTCTGCAGCATGGTTTTAGAAAGACTGTACCTTATTGTTCTGGTTTCAGTTCTTTTATCCTTGGGTCCAGTAAAACCCCTGTTTGCAGCCACTTGGCTGGGTGTAGAAGCAAAGGCACTGGGGCTTCCCTGGAGTTCAGAGACAAGATATAGCCCAGCGTGTTTTGACTCCCTGATGTGCTTTGACTGGGGCTCTCTGTAGACAGGCAGCCCAAAACCAGCTCTGGGGATGTCGCCCCAGCTGGTTTCTGTGGGAATGAACTGGAGCTGAGAGGCCCAGGCTAGTTGGTGATGAGCATTTCTCCCTCCTAACCCCCTGTATCCAAAGGGAGCCTGCCGACTTGGCAAAAATACTGTGGAAACTTCGGCTCTGGAACAACATGTAAATTAGCGGAATAAAATCACTTAAAGAAGGATTAAGAGTTGCTGGGTGCCGGGAGGTAGTCCTGCGGTGGCTAGAGGCAGTCGCAGAGTTGGGCTATGATGAGGGCTACCTGCTGGGGGGCAGCCTCAGCCTGGGTGATGCTCAGCCCCATGGAACAGGCAGAGCGCAAAACGAAGGGTGGCAGGGGAAACAGAGCCCTGCCCCAGCTTCTTCCCCTCATTCCCAGGGGATGCAGGTGCTGTGTGTACCCTCACCCTCCCCAGGCCCACAGCCAAGTATCTCCTACCAGAGATGGGCTCGTTTTGCTGCTCAAAAGTATTTCCTGCAAAGGCTTTGCTCTGCTCCAAGCTGCTATGTGGAAAGCCACGAGAAAGCAGTGTCGGTGGGGCAGCGTCCAGCATCCCTGCGTGTCCCTGACATGTACTGAAGCAGGTTTTGGCCCTTGATGCTTTCAGAGTGATTCAGGCGTGTGTGGTGCCAAGAACGCTGCCAGAGCAAATTCCCACTGTCGGAGCAAGAGCGCGCAGCGTTGTCTGGGGCACAGAGGTGGGTGGATGGATGCTCTTGTGCTTCTCCAGCTTTTTCATCTCCCCCTGAAGAGGTGGCAAAGAGCCCTGTCCTGCCATAGGATGCAAGCCCTAAAAGGACATTTAGGGCTTTGGAGCTATTCAAAAGCAGGGTAAGGCTTGCTTTATAGCCACGCTGGAATGGGATGGGCAGGGTCCTGAGGAAGTATTCTTTCAAAAAAAGGCTGTATTAAAGAGTGCCCTGGAAAAGGTTGGAGAGCCAGGACAGAGTTCCCGACAGTGATGGAGCTGCAGCCCAGGGTGGAAGGGCTGGTATTTTGCTGTGTGCCTGACTGGAAACTTGCAGGCAGAGTTACAATTTTGGTTTGGATGCTGTTACAGAATTGCATTGTTTTGGTAAATACGAAATTCAAAACCTCTTGACTCTGGACTGGTGTTTTCAGAAGACCTGCTCGTTCCACAGATGTGCCTGATTTTTTTTTTTTTTTTTTTATTATTATTCCTTAAGGTGACCCTAGTGATTGACGTAATTTGGGATGCATCCCTCTCTTCCTCCTGCTGGGCAGAGCCGGCTGTTTGGCACACGAGTAGGCAGTCAACAGCCGTTAACTGTGAGGGATTAAAAGTGGTGTGACATGGCTGCATTTGTGGTCTGTTGGCATCAGTTGTCACCCAGACCTCTAATGAAGAACAGGAAAAAACTCTTCCTGCTGGGAACACGCGCTGCAGGGCAGCTTTTTGGCTTCCGTGTTTCTAATATCTTTCCACCCCTGGAAAGGGGAAACTGGAGCAGAGTGGAAGAGAAGAGACTAAAACCTGACTCACAGGAGGCTGCCTGATGGGTGTAGCTTGAGATTTAATAATTTGGACCAAAATGCTTCAGAGCCAGTTCACTCGTTGAACTGCAGAGCTACAAGAAGACAAGCCTGTTCTCTCTACTGTGATACAGGTAGGGAGGAAGAAAAGGTGAAGTAGCTAAAAAAATGTTTTCTCTCCTGGAAAATCATCCCACTCCTGTATTTCTTCAAGACATCAGAGACCTTCACGCTTTATGATTCTTTGAGATAGGGGGAGCTTCAAATCAAATGATGGCTGGCTCCCGTGGCGTCTATCTGCTGGGATGATGGGTTTAAAAGACCACTGTTAACAAGCACTTGCATGTGCTGGGTAGGCCGAGGGAGTCCACTTGGGAGGCATGGGTGGTCCAGGGAACTATAATCCACCTATTTTGCTTCAAGCTAGCTTTAATGCTGAAGTAGCCACCCCAGCATGTTAGGGTTCTTGTGTCACACCAGTGTCTAAGCAACAGAGGACTTCAGAGCTTCTGGCAGAGCAAGAATTGCTCTCCACTGTTTTGCTGGCCAGAGGCATTGAAAAATCTGCTCAGTCCTCCAAAACTCTGTCTTATGAATGAGGGTGCTGGACGTGCCTTTCTTCTTTTGCTAAGAAAAATAAAGTGGTTCATTACACTAAACCCACGGCTGGTCCAGCCCACAGTGATTGCTAGCTGGCTTTCCTGCAGAGGTTTGGCTCTCAGCATTTCCCCACTGCCTTCATTTGGGAATGTTCAGGTTTTGTGTGCTTCCAGTGGTCCCTGACCGAAGATCCCCTTAAGAGTAACGATGAAAGTGCCCTAAATATAGCTTCCCCACTGATGATAGGATGCTGGGGTGGGAGAAAATAATGTCCTTTCTTTTAAAGAAGTGCCCCAAGTTGTGGGAACCATTCTGACTTGGCAGGCTACTTGCAAGGCATTTGCTCTTTGTTTAACTTGGGACTGGCTGCCCCTGGCAGTTGTTATCATCATCCGCCTTTCTTATCTGCTCTTTTCTATAATAAACACTGGAGCAAAGGTTTGGAATTAGTCATTTCTGAGGCACTGCCTGCCTGCCTTTCCAGCTTCTGTCTTATCGTCTCATTTTTGGACTCTTGAGCCTTTCACACTTTGTTCTGTGCCTCTTGGTTTGCCCCTCTTCTCTTTGCACTGGCATAGCAAAGAGCTCTTTAAAATATCCCGTAGTTTTGTCATCCCCAGGACTGCCTGCATCCCAGAAGAGATGCTGCCCTGGGACAGCTCTGTGCACTCATGCTGCTGCTGGGTACTACAGAGATTCTAGTGTGATTTACCTAATTCAGCCGACGGGCTGGGTGAGTGGTTCTAGCTGACGTCTGTTCAGATGAACAGCCCACGGAGGCGGTGTTGGGATCTTGAAAGCATCCTGGGGACCTGGCACCACGTCCTGCTCTTTTAGTACAGCATTAGTCGCAGGGCAGCCGCTGGTTCGAGGGAATACAAACACAGACAGCACCTCCAGAAGCACAGAGATGTATGATCCTTGTTCAGACATCTGAGCAATTCCTACTAATCTGCTTCCACTTCAAAATTCCCTGGGGATGTCTAAGCGTTGACTTGACATGGTCGTCTTCTGACAGTACCATAGGAGAGGTGGTAAAGAGCAGTCCAGGGTGCAAGAGTCTTTCCCTCTCTCTGGTCTCATTTAACTTTAAAAATACACAGAGCTATATATTTCACTCAACACATGCAAATACTGTTTCCTATCTACCCTTGCTCTGCCCATTGAAAGTCAGTCAAGCTTCCCTTCTGGGACAGCCTGCCTGGTAAATGCCACTGGATGTATAACAGATTTCAGTAGATTTCAGCGCTGCCTCTGGAAAAGGCGTGGATGGCAGCATTGGAGCAGGATGGGAGCACAGCCCCTGTTCACCCTGCAGTTGGTGGGGATGAAAATCTGTTTAGTTCTGTCTGGATTTACTTTGTTTGATGTATATGTCATCCACCTCTTGCCATAATCTCCCCTTCTCTCTTACACCGTTATTGCTATAATGATTTTTAGCTGAAGGTGGAAACTTTGACTCTGGATCCATCTCTGTGGTGGGATGATTTTTTTGCAGTGGGTAAGGGACACAACTTGCCTGCTTTCATTTCAGCAGGCTGGGCTGGGGGCTTAGCCATGGATTATGTATCTTGACCAACATTTCAGTTAGTGGGTTGAGCTGGTCAGGGTAGAGTTTTTCTTTCTTGCAAAAAAAACCCCAAACCCTTTGTTAAATGTAAGAGGCGATTTGGGCAACTTCTGAGCTGTATTGTGGCTCAGGTCTAGGTGTGACAAAACCAGACATCGCCGATCTCGTTCGAGCACTCTACACATTGCAGATCAGAGCAGGCAATACCCTGGGTTGGTGCTGCTTCTCAGTGCCCTTTGTGCTGATGCATGTGATGATGAACGGGGGGGAAATTCCTGCCCAAGAACATAAACTAGCAGCAAGTCCTATATCTGTCCTGTGTCCTCACAGTCCTGACATGTGAAATGATACTGATGATGGCTGGTGTTAGTGGATATTCTGGTGTCAGACCTTCCTGATACTTGTTTCAGGGAAAGATTTTGGGATTTCTAGCTGGAGAGGATTGCAGACAGCATCTCCTGGTTTCTCTGATGTGCTGGACTAAGCTTTAACACCTGTCTGGTGCCTGGGATGGCAGGAGGCTACCATGTGGGGTCACCTGTGGTGTGTGTGAGCGATGGCCATGCCTCACACCTCCTTTTCTCAGTTTTCTGTCACTGGGGTCAGGCCCAAAATCAGCTTTCCCTCTGACCTCGAGAGCTGCTAACACAGCCCATCTCCATAGCAATGGCTGTAAATACCATCCTCCACACTCTTACACCCCAGGCTGTGCTGGTGCTATGATGTGGTGAAACTCTCTGTGTACTTCACTAGACACTGAAACAAACAACCTATAAATCTGTTACAAACCAATGAGTAATTTGTTTTGGTTACCAGGGAGATTGCCAAGTGCAAATTCAACCTGAAATAGCAATGAGCTCATCCTCTGAGCAATGTTGGTGCCTGAGCTGGAGCAGCCGGATGGAAAGGGAGCCAGCACCAGTAACGCTGTCTGCTCCACTGACATTTGGATGCTGTGTGAGCTGTTTTGCCAGAGAGCTTTTGCCTTGTAAACGAGATCATGCAGGGGATAATGCATGATGCTGGCTGCTGAGCCTGGGCTTTTACAGTTCCTGGAAGTGTGGCAATGACATTCCTGGTGGGACTATGGCCTGGAGAGCCCTGGGGTGGGTTAAGGTGCTGCAGAGGTGACCTACTCCACCACCTCCCCTATCTTTGAAACCTCCCTGGGTGCAAGGATTGTGGGGAAAACTGAGATGCTTGACGTGTAGGTTAGTTTAAACAGCTAGTTAGATAGGTGTATCTGACAGGCAGAGCTTTTCCTCTGCTGCCGCTCCAGGGGCTGCAGCAAGGACTTGGATAATCCTCACCACCTTCTGCAACATATCTAGGGCTGGAGCTTGGAATTTTGCATTCTGCCATTATTTCACCCCGAAGTGCCCCCAGTTTAGGTAGATCAGGACTTGACTTCTGAAGCACCGATGCTAGAGGGTTTGGCAGCTTTCTGTGTCTGCCTGTCCCTGCAGTTGCTCCCAGGAATAAGCCTGCAGGCGACACTAGGTGTCAGGAGGACCTGTGCTTGGACAGCTGCTGGGATCACCTCCTGCCAGGGCACAGCAGGGTGGTGTGGGACCTGCCCCTGCAAGAGAGACGTGGCTTTGGTTGGGGTTGGAGGGGGCTCCGATAGCAGCCTGCACCTCTCTCTGCTACAACAGAGATGTTTCCAGACATACTTGCAATGAATTCACATTTTCTGAAGAAAATAAGTTTTTTAACTAAAAAAAGTCTGTCTGTGGGAGGAAGTACTGCTTGTCCCTCTGCGTTAGGTTGCTGCACAGGGGTTGCTGGCAAAGGTGTGGCAGTGGTCTCTGCTGCTCCCTTTTCTTGGTTTTTGCTCCCCGTTGCTAAGTTATCAAACACATAAAATTATGTAGAAATACATCAGCATATCACCTGGCAGCTGTCTTGACAAAGGAACGCATAAACCACTTCCCAGAGGCCCACTGATGGATTTCACCAAATCTTTTAAAAGACATGGTTGCCAGTGGCTGAAAACAAATACAATTATCAACAGCACAAATGCAGAGAAAGGCTGAGCCCCTGAAATGTAATCCACGAACCTACTCACATGGTACAAAAACACAGTTTTTTTTTGGATTAACCTCATGGCTTTCTGGAGCAAGGGATGAAGGTCGCATCTATAATAAAAGGCATTGGTTTCAGTAGGGGTATTTTTGTATTTTGGAAGTCTTTTACTATAATTTTGCAAGCGTGGAGTGATCTGTCTCTGTGTTCTTGTGAGTCCCTTCCAGGCCTGTGGGTGGATTTCTTCCAGCTCCGTTCTGGAGCCATGTGAGAAATGCTTTGGTGACATGACCAAGTCCCTCAGCATCAGAAGCAGCTCCGTCACAGCCACCAGTGCATTCAGCCATCAGCTCTAGAGAAGGGCTTCATGAAACCCTAATACTTGGAGTACGTTGCCATTTGAAAGACCGTGCTTTTTAATGTCAGGAGTTACAGCTGAGTGAGATTTGGGTGAGAGACCTGAGTTCAGCTGCAGGTCTCTGTCTTTTACAGCTGGCAGAGGGTTGGCAGTGCTGTCAGTGGGTGCCTGGGCCACCCCAGTGTGGCCCTGCAGCTGTGACTGCTGCATAGCACAGCCCTATGCCCCAGCCACCACAGCCCCTGTACTACCCCATAGCTGGCAGGCAGCTAAAAAACCTACAAATGCCCCCGTGGCATTCTATCCCTGGCTTTCAGCAGAGAAAGAATGCCACGGGGGCATTTCTAGGTTTTTTCCACTTTCTTTGGAAGTGAGACACAACTTGTTTAATGAATTGTTTAATGTGGTGTTTGATATTCCTTTATGTCACCTCTTTTCTGTGGGGTGAAGCACAGGACTCTAGTGTTTGGGAGTGGGACAGGCATCCCTGCAGGTCTGCAATGTCTCTCTTCCCCATGTCCTCCCCCAGTAGCATATCCCCACCCCAGCATTTCACCTACTTGGTATCGAGGCGCGTTTGCTTTTGGGCCGACTCTGGGCAGCTAAAAACACTGCTGTACTCTGCAAAGCCTGGACTTGGCCAGGGTCAAGACTAACCTTGCCCAATGCTAGCGTAAAGCAGGCAAGGCTTGCTCTAGCACAGCTGAGAATTTGGCTCAAGGAGTAACTTTATCAAAGGGACAGTAGAGTCCTTGCTAATGCAGGAAAAGTCCTCCACGGTTTGGAAACCTCACCCCTTCCCCATTGTCCTGCAGCATTCCCAGAGGGACACGGGTGCTTGTGGGCTCTCACGCGATGCAGCTGCACAGGCTGGTTGTGGAAGCAAGCAAGCCACTGTTTCACATCTGCTTTAGCTTTTTGACAGTTTTCTCTGGCACTTGTGTGCAATTAGCACTGCTTTTTTGTCACATGGAGCTGATCCTCTAATAGTTTGATTTGGACGGTAGTTTGACAGCTAGCAGCAATTGTATTGAGAAGGGCTGTTTCCCTTTGCAGACCGTGTCACTCGTTATCCCTGAATTTATTGTCTTGCTGCTACATAAGAAAACAAAATAATTTTTTGGGCCTGGATCCAGCCACAGAGCAGAGGAGGGCTTAATCAAACACATAAGTGGTTGTACCAACTCCAGTTGGTTTATTTCTGTGTTTAAAATCAAACACTCTTCTAAGTATCTTATTTTTCTTATTCAGAGTTTGTGTTTAGTAGGTGTAACTGCCCATAGACTTTGCCCGTTACTCCAGGGGTGAGCACAGATAGAAATGCTGTAATGTGCAGTGCTGCTATGGGACCCTCAGTGGGAGCATGGGAGAGGAGGGGGGACCTTCTCTTGCCTCTGATCACCCTGGCCTGCCCCTGTGGAGGTGGGCGATGAAGGTATTTGCTGTTTCAGCAAATGAGAGGCAAATTAAATGTAGCAGCTTAAGCAATCTCACCTCCCAGTCCTGCTTTTGCCTGAACTGTCTCTCGCCAAGTATTAGTCTACCGATCCTAACGTTTTCAAAGACACTAAAGCAACTCAAATTTTGCTAGGTTACCCAAAACCTACGGTGGGATTGTGTTAGGGGGGGACAATTCCCCTGCCTCCCTCTCCGAAACAGCCTCCATCCTGCAGGCGATGACACTCAGATGGGCTACCACAAGCCAGGGCAGGGCTCTGATAGCCATTCTGGGATGGGTCTCTCTAGCTTTGGCTAAAATTGAATCCTAACGCTGATGAAAGATTTAAAGATATTTGTTCCTTTTTTTTACCATTTGAATTGGTGTTTTCTAACCAACCCTGCAGAGCATGCTTTTCGGTGTAGCCCCTGCCCAGCTCTGATCTGACATGATTTCCAGTGAGACCTGGGATCCTTATCACTTTATGAAAAATGACCTGTACATTCCTGTACACATAGGCACTTTGAAAATATTATCCCTGACTCCAGAGAAATGGCTCATACATTTTAATGCCGTTATTAGAAACTGAATTGACAACATTTATCCTCGGTGGAAATTGTCGTGCAGCTCAGGGGGAAAAATATGCAGAAAGCACTGGTGGAGACTTCAGAGAGCTCTCATCACCCTAAGCTGTGTGTGCTTTCGGTGCAGTGTTTCTGCTGAATGACAAGAGCAAGGTTTGATATATGCCAGAGAAAGGGGAAAGCACAAGTGCATGGGCCAGCCAGCGTCATGGGGTGAGACAGCACTGGGGCTCAAAGCATCGGGACAGCTTCTGGGGTGAAAGGCAGAGTGCCCCCAGGCCTTGCACGGTGCTGGGGAAATGTGGGGTGCTCTGGGCTTGTCTGTCCCAGGGTGCTGGGGAGGTGTTGCACACAGGTGCTATATTTGCTGTCTTAGTAAGCATGGAGAAACTGAGCTGGGTGAGTGCTGGTGTACTGGCATAGGAGTGAAGTGCTGTTGAGATGCTCAGATTGGTGAAAGATGCTCTTGGGAGAAGCGGCAAGGAACTGCAACAAAAAAGACCCAAACACCAGATCATGTTGCTTTTAACTTTTTTTTTTTTTTCTTTTTTTTGTGGTCAGTGAACTTGCAAGAACCAGCCTATCTCAGCTCCTCTCAGGGCACATGGCCTCTGAGGAGGACTTCACAAGTGGCTGCAGGGCATCGAGGCTCTGGGGTTGCTGAGCTGGGAGTGCCTTGCTCCTGAGTGTGGAGGGAGGAAGAGGGACACCGTTGGCAAAATACCCCTTTATCTCCGGCCTCCAGGCTCTTCTCAAAGTCTGGCTGACTTACCTGGTTTTGCCCGAGTCCTTAGTCGCTTGGAGGTCAGTTTGGGGAAGAGCAGCCAAGGCAAGCTCAGTAGGATCAGTGCCAGTGGTCTCCTAGTTGGGCAGGGGCTCCAACTTCCTTGAAAAAGGACAGAGGTGAAGAGCCTGGCTGAGCAGCGGGATGTGTGGTCGTTAAACGCACAAGGCTTTAACGAGAGGCTTGGTGGGCTGATTTGCAAAATACTAACACGAATGGTGGCTGAGGTCAGCTCTAGCTACAAGATAAACCTAGGCAAGGCGGAAAGTTAAATGGCATCTCTTTCGGCAGAAGGAATGTGTGATAACACAGGACCAGAGCAAGGTGTCTTGGAAGGCTGCACCGCGGCTCTGTCTTACAAGCGAGCACGTGCCTGTGGGCATCCTCACCCCACGCCGGTGGGTGTCTTCTCCTTGGCTTGTCCTGGAGAACATCCCCAGCCTGTCCTGGAGCATGTTCCTTAGCACGGCCAGCAAGTGCCCATGTGATGTGGTGCCAAAAAAGCAGCTGTGGATTTGAAGCCGTCCCACGGTGAAGGGTTTTCACTTCTCCTGCCCTTGTTGTTGGTGCAATGTGGCCCAGCCGGGCTGAGCCTTCATTGTGTCGGGGTGCAAGGAAGTCCACCCCTTCTTCCATTTCAAAACACACTTATCTGAAGTGGGAAGTTAAATCAAACCCTCCCAAAATCGGAGGTTTTGAGAATCACTTTTGTGACCAATCCACCCCCATTGGAGGGGACTTTGCAGCTTTGTTTTTCCTTGTAAAGAATGCCCAGCATATGTCCTGACAATTAGTCAGAGTGCCCAAAAATACCCGTCAGCCCTGCAAGCTGATCTCCTTCAGCTCTTGGAGCTGAGACAGACAGAGGGTTATGCACTGGGAGGCTTTGGGAAAGGTTATTTTTAAAATGGCCACATAACAAGGGTGATTTGGTCCTTTCAGTCACCAGCAGTGTCTAACAACTGAAGGTGTAGTTAGCCAAATGCTAATCTTGCTCGAGGCGACTGTCGTGCACCCAGGGTAATGGGCTGGTTATCCTGCTAAACCCCTACGCCAAGGCTCAGCTCTAAATCAGCACTTAGGGCACGGCCCCGGCGCCTCTGCCAAGTCTGGGCGGTGCTTTGATGGTGTGCTGGATGCCAGAGAGTCTTCCCAACTGGCATGCCAAGGCTTGGAAGGGCATGTCCTTCTCATTGGAGTGGTGGCCTGTCTCTGCCCTTAGCCAGGCAGCGTGCTTCTGCCCAGCTGTTTTTTGAGAAGCCTTTGCTTTACCCTTCTCTGACCACCTGAGCTGAAGATTTCCGTCATCAGTGTCTCCCAGTGGTGAATTTCTGGAGGATGTCTTGCCAGAATCACAGTCAGCCATTTCTTCTGCTCTGAAAATAAAGCTCTTTAAGGGGAAACACCAAGGCTTTTTGGTCTTGCAGAGCACTGCTTGTGCGGGGTTATGGCTTGGTCCACCGTGCTGTGGGGGCAAAGGAGGGAGGTTTGCAGAACCATCTGACCAGCAGCTGCCCGGGAACACGATGTTTTACTAGAAAACAGCACATCAAAAGCATTCCCAGCACTTTGGAGGAAAAACTTGGGCATAGCCTGCAGCTCCTGCCTTGCAATTCTTTCTTGCTGCCAGGTCCCGTTAAATGAACACAGGAGGATGGCAGAGCTACTGGAAACCCATGTAGGGGATGCTGGAGAGCACATGTCTGGCTAGCTGCTAATTTCTGGCTTGTGAGTAGATTTCCAGGGAAGGTGAATGACCCAGCTTTCAAGCAGTGATGCAAACTAATAGTTGAACTTCCTTCCACGCTCCCCACAGTGAGCTGTTTAACTTCACTGGGAGAGAGCATCGCTCAGCCAGTTGCTGTGCCCATGAGAAGTAATTGAAAGCAATTAGGAGTGCAGAGAGAGTGATGGGGGTTGTGAAATATTATTTCAGTGATAGCTCACTAACAACTCGGTGAAGCCCCGACATGAGCATTTATTGTGTGGGTATGATAGGATTATATTGCTGTGAGTGTTCATCAGACTTCATCTTTCCTGGAAAAGACTGCCGTGCTGCCTGGCTGGGATCAGCGTGGTATTTATTTGACAGGGACTTAAGTTACTTTTCTCAGCTCTGAAGCCAGGGCTAAGCCATTGGGGGAAAGCTGTGACTGGCAAATCTTTGCCTCATGTTTGACTCCACCGGTCATTCCTCCTCCACGTGACTGCATCCGAACGTGGACAAAGACAGACCCCTGCAGCTGGCCAAAACCGCCCTAAGGAGCTCCACTGCCCTGAGCGTGAAGCTTTGTGGAATAACTTGGAGAACAGCTGAGTTGTGGTGCAGCTTGCTTGGCCCCAGGGAGGGCTCCTCTGAGGACCCTATCAGCTCTGGTGGCAGTGCTGGTGGTACCCGAGAAGTATCACGCCCCTGCCACCTGTGAGGGCAGGGTGCTGTGCGGCTGCGGTGCTGCAGCCACAGCTCCTGGCACTGCGGTGAGCAGAAACCCCAGGGCTCCTCGTGGGAGCTTGGATTGCAGGGGCCTGGCCAGCGTGGGTGAGAGTGTGGCACTGCTGGGGCCCCGAGATGCTAACCTGGATGCTGTCCCCATGGCTCCTGTGTGGCTGGACACGGGCTGCTTCCCCTGCGCCTGCTGGCTCATCTTCCCCGGTAAACGCCGCACGCCTCACTGCGGCACCCCTGGCTGCTTTTGCGGTAAATGAGCTGATTTCTGCTCCTCTCATGGCAGATGACCTCTGAGGAGGACTTCACACTGGGCTGCAGTGCGTTGAGGCTGCTTTGCTCAAACTGGGCCCCGCTGGGTGGGTCTGTGCCTGGTGCAGCTGTAAGGTTGCTGGGAAGGAAGGAGGCGAATGCTGGGTTTGAGGCTTTTTAGCCCAGTTAAGGGCTTAGTGCTCTTAAAAGGTATCTGAATCAGACCAGTCTTGGCAGCGCATGTGGATCTTTCTCCAAAGAGGAGAAAAGGAAGTCTTTGTTGTGTCTCCTTAGGGCTGGCTGATGTCCAGGCACATTCAGATCTGTTGTTTTCACCTTGCCGTTCATGCAAGGGGGTGGCGGGCAGCCTTGCGAGCCTCCCAGTCTGCTGCCTGTGTGCTCACATCTCCCTTCTGCAGGCTGAGTTGAGGCAGAAGGACATGGGGGAGACGGAGCTGGAAAGGGAGAGATGGCCCAGGTTTAACCTAGTGTATTTAAGACTAATGCATTTATCTTTCTAAGCTATTTAAAAAAAAAAAAAATCATCTTCAACCTTTTGGGACTGTCCCTTTCTGAGCTTGTACTGAAGATCTGAATCTAACTGCAGGGACCACAGCAAGCACTTGGCATCCTTGCTGCTGGAAGATGGAGCTGGCATCTTATCTGTGACACAGCAAAGAGCCACAGGGAGCAGGGACAGGAGGAAATGGACTTCCTTGTGCAGTTGATTCAAAGCCAGCCCTGTGCAGCACCTAGAGTTGCTGCAGCCTCTTCTCACCCCGGTCCTCTCTGGAGCCTGCAGGTCCTGGGGCAGCTGCCATGGGTCTGTGTGGTGCCTGCACCCCACCATGCTGCGGCTTCTCTGCTCCAACCCTGGGATAGCCATGGGCCGGGACAGAAGCTGAACAAAGCTTTGGGTCTACAAAGCAGCTCTTGATTTATGTGCAGACGTTCCCCCCAGGCCTTGGTGTCACTTGGCTTTCAGCAGCAGCCAGAGGTCTGCCATGTCAGCAACAGGTGATGGAAAGAAGTGCCAGTCAGGAGCGTGTGTGGAGGGGAGCCACAGAGCAGATGGCAGCGGGGAAATAAGTTTGGAGCTGCCATGGGAATAGTCCTGGAAACAATCCAGCCTGTGGATGGAGGCAGATGGGAAAAATGCAGTTTATATTTCTTCCCAGTTTTTCTGTTTTTCAGAGGCCTTAATTTCCAGCTCTGTTATCTCTTGACCATTCTTTCCTGTCTGTTACTACATCCTCATCTTTATTTTTTTGTTTCTTCTTATCCTGCCTTCTTTTCCCCCTTTTGTTCATACTCGCACTACAGCTGAGTTCATGAAGCGTTACTCAGCCTGTGTCCGCTTCCTTATAAATCAATTCCCGGTTCCTCTATCCCTACCTCCATAGCTGATCCCAAAAGCTTCCCTTGGCACTGAAAGGGGCAGCACACAAATCTGACCCAGCTGTGGGCTGGAGCTCAGCATTGAAGAAAGGAAAACGCGCTGTGTGCTTTTGCCATGTGCTGCCCCTTTCCTCCTCCACCGTCCCCTCCGAGCTGGTTGCCTGAGGGCACGGGGCTTGACTGATGGCTGGTAGCTTTGTCCCCTCTGTCACTGCAGTGATGCCCTTTGCTCTGGATGTAGGTACATCCCCTGTGAACCAGCGTGTCTCTGTCTTGCGTTTATGTGAGTGCCTGCAGGATGCCTCACGGGTGCGGAGGTGCATCCTTGTATGCAGAACGGGGGAACTGAGCCAGGCTGAGCCTTCTGAAGCATGTTTGTGACACTGCAAAGAGAAACTGGTTTTGATCTAAATTGGCTGTTTGAAAGGACTAGGTGGAACCTCCCCATTTTGGCTCAGATGTGATTGTGGGTGGCATGCAGTATCCCTGGCTTGGGGGGGGAGGAGCAGGGGCCATCCCCTGGCAGCCCTCTCCGGATGGTCTGCAAGCACTGTTCTGCAGTGCCTTTCATCAGCGCGAAGCCAGTGCTGGGAGCGGGAAGCACATGGGATACTGAGTGCTTGGAGGGCTGGATCAGCCCCAGGTGCCAGGCTGGGATCCCAAACCTACCTGGCATTTCTGTGTCAGTGGGGCTGCTGCCTCCTCCATCCTGCTGATGGACCAGCTGCAAAGGACAAAGGCAGACTTTTTCTTGGAGAGCTGTATTTGTGTCCTCTCACCTTTTAAGCCCAACTCCTTTATTGGTTGGTTTCCTGCGAACTCTGGCTTGATATTAGAAAAACAAAAAAGCTTTAAAAACATGATTTTGTTCCTCAGAACATGATGGCTTCATGATTTAAAAACATGATTTCTGCCTCAGAATAGCCAAGGGAGGTTTAACTGGGGTCTGCAACGGGCAGAAGGAGTGCTCTCTGCTGTGGGTGAACACACGTTGCATGCAACCTAAGATAGATTTAAAATGTAAAAAAAGGCTAAACCTGCTGTGTCGTTACCTGAAAAGCAAGAAGTGTTTGTATGAATGGTGAGTGGGAGCAAACCTGGATGTGGACCTCTACCCCCCGTGCTGCCTGGCACAGCCCTGGCTGATGGTGCTGTGCCGGTCCTGTGCTATCCAGTGGCATTCTCCAGCTGGAGGGAGAGCACGGAGTGTGCCCAGTGCCTGCCTGCATGACGGGGAGGGTAGGGAGCAACACTGTGCTCTCGTTTTACGGGCAGCCCGGTGAATGGCTAGTGTGCTTCTCTGCGCAGGTTCAAGCTGCATTGCTAAGCAGTGTGTATGGAAGCAGAAGGTACAGCGTTACCCTAAGGGGTGGACAGGTGCTCCCCTCGTGCTCGTATTTACTGCTGCCTGCTTCTTTCTTTGATGATGGTGACTAATAGTTCATCAATGCCTGGGTTATACCGGCTCTATTTAGGACTTTCTTCCCATTGAGTGACAGCAGGATGTGTGAGCAAGCTGAGACGCCCAGACCTTTTCTGGCAGGATTGTTGGGGCAAGAAAATACTCTGGAAACCACAATGTGAATCATTTGTCCATCCGAGTGGATGACACTATGTCCCAGCCACGGCGCTTTGCAGTCAGACCCGTGTGGTGGGATCAGTGTGTCCACATCAGCTCCCTGGAGTCCTGAAGAACCTACAGGACAGGTTTAATGTTAAAAACATGAAAACCCAAGCCTGCCTGCCCTGCTGTGCACTTGCTGACTTGTTTGTAGCACTCTTCCCTCTGGGACTTGCAGACGCGTGGTGCCTGGCTAGAAGAGGAGGGCTCAGATGGGGCTGCCGCACCTCCTGGCTGGAGCACTTTCTCTTTCCTGGGGGGTTTCTGCTCCCTGCCGTGTTTCACAGAGCAACTATGTCCCTCCTTGGCAGTTGTGCTGCACCTTGCACCACCAGTGCATTTAATCACCTGGGCTTATTGGACAAAGGGGAGCTTGGGAAGATGATGAGAATTGTCCAAGGTCATATGGCTGAACCCAAAAGCAGCCCTGTCTTCTCAGTAAGGGTTGTTCCCCACCCCGTTTCTGCTGTGCTTGCCCAGCCGGTCACAAATTCAAACAAAATGGCCTTTTAATTACAGAGGCTTTGCAGCGAGCTGTGCCATGAAATGTTTCTCCAGGGAGTTTCATGGTGAAGCTTCATGAAGCAGGGCTGCGTCTTCCTCCTGTTGTTTGGTCGAGCTTCCTCCCTCCCACCTCCTCCAGCCCATGTTGTCGTGCTGCAGACACACATGTATTCATGCACGTGAAATATTTTGATGGCCAGGTGTCTGTCCCTACTCTTCCGCAATGCTGTCAAACTGCTGCTGACTTGCAAGCCGCCTCTGGGGTAGGACATGGCAGCTGCTGACACTGCACAGCAATGCTGTTCCATCTTTTAGGACAGGGAGCAAAGGTTACCATTTCCAGTTGAAATACAAGGGAAATACTGTGGGAAGTAGGAAATGTAGAGCCAGGCAGGAGGGATGCCAGTGCTTTGTGTAGGGAGCTAGAAAGGAATGAGAATGGTTAATGGTGCAAACTCTACATGCATTGCCAAAAATGAACTCATGTCTGTAAATATTACACTGCGAGCAGCAAGATTAGCACAGGAAAATACCAGTTGTTAGGGTTCCTGTTACCATCTGAATTATGCAAACAATTTGCTTGAGTTTATAGATGAGCTGGGGCAGAATAACGTTGGGTTTTTCCTAGCCAAAGTGTTTCAGCGTGCTAGT
The DNA here is from genome assembly GCF_023634155.1 of Falco peregrinus. Taxonomy (NCBI): domain Eukaryota; kingdom Metazoa; phylum Chordata; class Aves; order Falconiformes; family Falconidae; genus Falco; species Falco peregrinus. Next base: position 16,096,261 of record NC_073733.1, read on the forward strand.
ATTTTAGCATGTTTTCCAGCCTCAATCTGCTCTACAAGTGAATCCACGCTGAGCTCTTTTGGGATGGCATGCTGTCAAGTGTGGCCTTTTCCAGGCCACGCTGGAAACCTGGAGATACTGGGATGCTGGTGAGAGGTTGCCCTTCAGCGTGTGCTACCCGGGGGCCCTAAGATGGGTGCAAAGGCTCAGGGGGTCACTGAGCCTGGTGCTGGGGGCTGTGCACAGCCTGCTGCGTGCGTGGGAAGTGGAGGTGTTCCCCGCCCCTGGCTGCAGCAGGGCCACTGGGGCTGGAGATGCTGATTGCTGTGCGGAGGCCAGACACCACCGCGATGGGCTCCCTGGAAGGAATGATAAACATTGGCTCTTCCCAGTGGCTGTCAGGGAGGTTAACTGACTTTCCCACGGCCATGCAGTGAGTCAGTGTCGAGGCGGGATTAGCAGCTGGGTGTCCCTGGCCCCCGGCCCTGAGCGTGCGCTGCCACCAATTGCATAACCTGGAGTGAGCGTGCGGCCGCAGGCTGCGCGTCCCCGCGGGGCGAGCTCTAAGAACCAGAGCTCCCGCCACTCCCGGTCACATCCCGGTCACGACTGCGGTGGGAATAGGTTGGTTGGAGCCGCGGAGTTGGGGTCTCCCAGGGAGCTTTGTGGACACCTGAGTAAAGAGGACAGAGGCACAAGCCAGTGCCCTCTGTAAGCCGTGTGCTGGGGAATGAGCCCAGCCGCCGTGTTAGGTGCTAGAGAAGCCCCGTCATCATGAAACCTGGCTTTCCTAGTGCTCCCGTTCAGGGACTTGCTTACTTCAGTTAATGCCTTGAGCTTCCTTAGGGTAAAAGCTGGAGGAGGACCAGGTATGGTAATTTACTGGCAGTAAAACTTCAGCATGACCCTCATGTTGAAACCAAGTCTAACCCACCCGTGAACGTATCTCTTGGTACTTCTGTGGGCTACCAGCTGGGTCCCCAGGGGTACAAGCCACATCCTTTCTAGGTTGTACCTGTCTGGTACAACCCCTTGCTGGTTTCTGGGACTGCAGCCCCCCCAGCCCCCATGGGGCTGTGATTCACCTCTCGCCTTCAGCAACGGCACTGCGGAATTCATGTTGGGTCTGTAATTTAGCTCAGGACTGTTACGAGACACAATCTAGCTCTAAAGCCAAGGCCAAATAGTACTAGCATGGGGTCAAGTTCCTGAGGCACACTCTGCCTTTGGGACTAATTTGGGTGCTGAGTAGCTGAGCAGGTATTTACATGTTGCCTACAGAGACCTAGAGGTCTCTGGATCCTATTCTTCTCCCTTGGATCACCTAAAATGGTAAGAATTTTCAAGGGGGATTAAGGTTGTGATCTCTGTGGAGGGGAGTGGACATCTGGTAGGAGCCCCGTCCATATTAATAGCCTCCGTTTAAATGTATGTTATCAAACGGGGCAGCTCCTAATCGGCCAAGAGACTGTGAACTCTGTTCGCTAAGAGGCTGCTGGTGACTTTGGGCTGTTAATCATGGCTTTCCACAGGCACACAGGTAAAGTGGACGTGGTGCCGAGCGTTGTGGGAGAAGCCCTGTGCGTGCAGTGCCTGGTAAATGGGGACAAAGGTTTGCTAGCAGGCTCCTCCATCAGGGAAATAGCTCTTGGATGTGGCCTTAAGCCTCAGTAATCTGCAGCTGTAATTGATGATGGCAAATGGGCTTATAAGCAGCGTGGGGGACTGGTGCTGGGAGCGTGGTTTTGGTGGCAGCCTCATCTATTCGGTAAAATGCATTGGATGGTAAGTGCTTTTGTATCTGCTGCTGTGGGAAGGCTGGGGCTCAGCTGTTTTTTTGAGGAAGACTAGGTGAAAACGGGGGACGATGCTCCTCCTTGCAGGGAGCAGGGGAAACTTGTAGCAGAGGGGAGCATGCAGAAGCCCAGTGTGTAAACCCAGGTGGTTCGCTCTGCTCTGCTCTGGTGGGAAGTTTGTGGTTACTCCCTCTTCTCTGTGTTTGGCTTGTAGATCAAATGGGATGACCCTCACCAGTGATAGGAAAATGTAAACTTTTCCTTCCCATTAATATTGACAGGAACCTTGAGAGCACTTTTTGCATGTCCTCCGTTGCACAAAGATGTGTTTTATCTTCCCATCTGTGACTGATCTCCTCTAGCCCTCTAATTACAGATACCTGAAAGCCTTTCAGGATTTTTACGATCTTATCTGATTCTTAGAAGATGACCATATTTGTGTGCACAACCCGCACATCTCTACAGCCACATGACAAAATACAATGGCAGGGGCACTGCATCTCTTGATGAGACATAGCCCGAAGGGTGCACGTGCCTGGGGGCAGGACAGGGTGGCAAGTTTGAGGCGAAGGTCCCATGGGCATCACATCGAGCTGCAGCACACGAGGAGCCAAGGGACAGTGTGCTCGTGAAATTTGGTTGGGAACATAGAGGCTCTTTAAAACTGGGGAGGAAAGTCACAGCATGGTGTTCAAGCTCACGCTCAGCCTCCCAGGACAAGGCAAGAGCAGGCTTCTTGCATGGCATGTAACTACGTAGGATTTGCTTCTGTGATGCAGACAGGCATTACTCAAGGTACTTTTCTGAGTAAAATCTGATTTCTGTAGTACCATTTTTAAGCACCTCAAAGGTGTTTGAAAAGAGAAATCCATTCAATTAAAATGTAAGAAGACTTATTTTTTTAACTTAGCTCACAAGAGTGACGGATGCTGTAGCATCCTTTCATTATACTCCCCGCTGTATCTTTGTCTTCTTCCTCAGGGGGGGTATCCTCTGGAGCAAGGACCCATGGATTTGATGTTGTGCTGTAATATAAAATGCTAAAGTGTCTTCTGATCAGATGCTGCGGTTGGAGTGCTGCCCCCCCCAAGTTACAATGTGTTGTCTGTTCCCACACGCCACAGGGAGCCCCGCTCTCTGGGACAGCTGTAGTGCCTGGCCTGGGGGGGTGAATCCTCCACAGCAGGAGAAAGGCTTACTACGTTGGGCTCTTGGGGGCACCTGGGTATGAGAAAGGCATTCAGCTACCGAGGTGGAGGCAGATCTGTGCAGAGCTGGGGACATAAGTGAGGAGTCTCAAGGGTCAAAGCTTAAGGCAGCTGCAGAACGGCTCAGCTACTGAGCAGGACTCTCTTGCTTTAGCTGATTTGGTTCATTTTGCAAGGTTTGGGCTTCGCTGCTTAAACTCTAAGTGCTCAGCATTACTCTAGGCAGTGGTGCTGTGCACACGGGGAGCCTTGTTAGCTTTAGCTGAGCTCTGTATTAAGTGCAAAAGCAAGCCCTGGGGGAAGTGTTTATGGGGCTGGGGTGTGTTTTTTAATAGCATGTCCCTACTTCCCCTGAGAACTGTGAAGATTTAATAATGATTGGGATGTGCTCAGACATGGTGGCAATAGGACCGTAGGGAATGTTTTTGGCAACTGCCTGAGGAACTCGGAGCTGTTCTTGGTCTAAATAAAGAAGCTTCCATTTTATCAACAGACTAATTTTTGAATTATGGAGTATGAGACTTGCACGTGCCCCAGCCTGGCAATGGAAGAGCACAGCTCTCCACTCGTTGCTGCCAGCCCCCCCAGCAAAAATGACCTGCAAATGATTTCTTTCTTTCCTTTGGCTTTGCAAATGTTTGTTGTCCGGAGCAGCATGCCAGTGACCTTGAAGTGCAGTCCTGAGTGTTTCTTTGCATCTTGGATTAATGGGACCCTTCTTTTAAGGGTATTCCCTGGTATTTATAGCAAACCACTTGACATTGCATAGAGGAGTGCTGAGAATAGTACCCCAGGTGACAGGCATGGGGATGCCAGGTCCTGAGGTGAAATAGGCAGGTGTAGCCGATGCCTGGCGGTGCGGGGGCTGCGTGTACTCAGTCTACTGAGAAAAATAAAACTGACGGAGAGTCAAAGAGCAATTGCTCTTTCCCTTCCATATTGCCATAGAGTATGCAGCTGTGCATAGGGCAGAGGCTTAACACGTTCAGCCTCATCTTTCCCAAGCGGCAGAATAATCCCTAAAGTTTAGGTACAGTTTCCCTGGTTGTTTTTAGAGACCACACCTCAAGTTCTTCTTTGGTGGTTTATCACATCTAAACATATTCCCCAGAGACATTAACACATATCCTGTGCTAAGTGCTTTGCTTATCAGCTATGCCTTCGGCTCCCTTTCCTGAGCGCTTGGGTTTCATTTGTTGTGCAAACCTCTGCGACGCTGCCTTGTGGTACACAGCTCCGCTGAGCCGGGACGGGCACAGGGGCGATGGCAGGCAGGAACCGACAAAAAAGGCAGGGGATTGTGTTAATGCAACAGCTTTTGTGGGGTGGCACTTCTTAGGTCTGTACTCTTCCTGTCCCAAAACTTGCCATGCTGCAGGGTGCAGACGTAGCCCAGATCCCGACTGCTGAGCTGGGGCAGTCCTGTGCCTGCCCCACAGCATACTGTCAGTCTGCCTTGAGGTGCGTGGAAGCTGGTGGCCCTGAACATTTGAGATCTTTGAAAGATGAAGGCATGGTTGTTCAAGGGCTGAGGAGCTGCTTTTGAAAAGCAGCAGATGCTCTCTGGGGCAAGTGGCTAACTGGCACCTCTGTGGTCAGGTAAATGTTAAGGTTGAATTCCAGGGCATCTTCATGCCAAATACCCTGATACTTGAGAAGGCCACTGATCTGGCCAGCTGCCCTCTGGCCAGCTGTAGCCAAATCCATCAGGGAGCTACATTTAGACAGCACCCTGCCAGGGCTGGTGGGAGAGGGACACCTTGCTTAAAGGGAGATTAGTTTCTGGAAGTAGTGCTGGATTTTTCTTGAGCTCTTATTTTTATTGAAGGTCCCCTAGGCTATTTAAGGATGGGCATGTACTGCACTTACCCCTCTCCCCAGCAGCCTGCACTCTCTTCTCACCTGCTTCTCTCCAGCAGAACACCCTTTGCATGTGGACGTCAGCCTGGACCAGAGAATAGTTCCAGTCTGCCCATAGTTTTCTTGTTTTCTAAATCCCGTTCTGTGGCCCCAGACTCAAGCTGCAATGAGGTTTGGATCAGTGCATGGCCTCAGGGTATGTGATTTTCCTGGGGTTAAGCAGGAGACACTCAACCAGGCTGCCAGCTCTGAGACGCTGTAGTCTGGTGTAAAGGTACAGCCAAAGAAACTGTGTTCAAATAACTTGCAAGCTAAACCAACTGCGTGTACTGCTGTAGTTTTAAGCACGCCACTGAGAAAAGAAGCAAAAAGGTACAGCAGTTGTGATTTTAGTGATTTGATGAGTGCTTACCCTGAGTACTGCGTTGCTGTAGCGTGGTTGTACCACTGGTGTGAATCCCTACTGCGTGCTCAACAGCTGCCGCGCAGCTTGCTCGGGGAAGCTATGCAGTGTGCACAAAAATAAAGGCCCCAACGAAGAGCAAGGAGGAGTCATGGTTTTTCCATACAGCCAGTGTGTCCTTAGGTTCATGACTTGCCTTTTTTCCAGACAGCAAAGACAGGCTTCAGTTAATATAGCTGGAAGCTCTGGAAAGTTAAGCTGTGGGGATATGGTGCAGCTGGAGGGTGAACAGGTTATTAAGGAGATAAACATCTCCAAGGCATGATCTGCTGCCAACCAGGCTTTAGAAGTTTTATTTATTTATTTTTTTTACACAGCACCACTAATATCTGTTCTGTCTACCTTCTGTGAGAGGGGACAGGACCACTTAGGGGAACAGGAGTAGGACGCTAAATTCACCTTCCACAGGGCAGCAGAGCTCTGAGGTCACTGTGGACATTTGCTCCACTCTGGGAAAATTATCTGGGTGGTTCCAGCAGAGCTGCTACCAGTGCAGGGCCCTGCTCTGCCACAGACTGACAGCTTCTGGGGTCTTGTGCGCCAGCCCCTGGGCAGGATGTTCCCGTGGGAGGGTTATAGGAGATGGTCTGGCTGATGTGGGCTCTTGGCGTGGCATGGGTGAGCAGAGACGGTGAGCAGCCAGCACGTTTGCTGGGACAACGTGGTCAGTGCATCTTTGTTGCAGGCAAGAGGATGGTGGCGCCTTTCCCGGGTCTGGATCAGGAATGATATTGCTGAGGAAAGAAAGCTTGGAAGCAAATTCATGCCCTAGCCTACGTATGAGAGGGGCTTTTTGGTCCATGAGGTGGCACAAAGCAGGCGGAGGCTGGCCTGTCTGCATGTACAGCACACCTCCCAGGGCTGTCAGCCCCAGTGCTAACTTGTCTGTGGAGCTTCTGTGTGTGTGTCTCACATTAGTGCATGATGCATTACATGGGAACACAGGTTCATGTTACTCCCTGAGCCCTATGTTGACGATTGTGTGTTCTAGTTGAAAGCAACCCTAAACCTGAGATCAGGAGTGTTTCAAAACCATTTGCCCTGGACTCTGTGCAATTGCACTTCTTCTAAATAAAACCCGCTTGCCTGATAAAGCTCTGCAGAGCTGGCGGTGGCTCACATAGTTTCCATGTTTCCCAGCTGTTTATTTGTTTCACTTACTTGAACCAGCAAAACACAACCCTTGGTGTAGTCAGCAGGATATGGCCGTCTCCCGACCTTGGCCGTCTCCAGACCTCAGTCCCCTTGGGGTGTAATTCCTGCCTGCTCGGCATCCAGCCCGCTTCTGTAAGGTTTAGGGGAAGGGTGTGAACCTGGTCCCCACCTCTCCTGCAGCCTCCCTGTGTGATGATGCTCCTCTCCAGAATTCTAGCCTGCTTTCTGGAAGGGAAACGTTCCAGCTTGTTCTGGCCTGACATTGTTGAAAGAGTGACAATGAGGAGACAGTGAGATGACTCTTGGGTTTAAAAATCTGCTAAGTAACGGCATGAGTCCTGTCTCCTGCCCCAGCACCTTTCATTGACTACCCAACAGCTGCCTGAGCCCAGAGCTGTGGCAGAAGAGCTCTGAAATAACAGCAAAACAGCTATTTGCAGGCAGGCACCTCCCGGGGCTTTGCACCTGGCTGCGTCAGGGCTGCTCACGGTGTGCTGCCAGCAGCACGTTACTCTCCAAGTAAATAAAACTGGGTGGGCAAAGGAGTTGGCGAAGGCAGCAGCCACCCGTGCTTCTTGCTGCAGTGCCTGGGCTTGCTGGGCAGGGCTGTGCCCCGGTCAGGATCGGTCGGGTTTGCCGTGTGCTCACCTGGTGACGTGCGCTTGCACTGGTGCCTCTGCCGCCCAGCCCTGCTCCTCACGAAGGTGGCAGCAAGGGTCCCTCAGCCCCGCGGGATTTCTCACGGTGACAGGTCGGGCCATGCAGCTGATGGTAAATCCAGAGCCGCTGGGGTGGGCAAGCGTCCAAGAAGAAGCTGCGTAAGCAGGTCCTCACGCCGTACCAACACGGCAGCCCTGCTGCACAGCACCTTGCAGCCGAGGGTGAGCCCAGCGGGGTCCTGCTGATCCCCGCCCCCCCCCCCCCCCCCCTTGCCAGGAGGGTACAGCCAGGAACGGTGTGCCCTCTCTGCACCCCAATAGCCCCAATCTCTCTTTCAGCTTATAAAGGTGCCGTGGTGGGGCTTAGAGCAGCATGGCTGGAACGAGCAGCCCTTGTGCTGCGGAGCTCGGTCAGGAGCCCCTCAGCTCCAGGGCTGGGTGGGGTGCTCCGGGCTGAGGATATGTGATGGGGGTGCTCACCGCCTCCCCCTCCTCACAGCAGGAAGCAGCAGCCATTTATATCGCCTGACCATGTCCTCCTCCCTTTCTTGCTGGTGCTGCAGCTCTATCAAGAAAATAATAATTAAATTTTCCTCTTGGCAGCCCCCGTTGCCAGACCACTGCCGCATCTCCCGTCGGGTCGGTGGTGGTGCAGGAGGTTCAGGGCTGTGTCCTGGGTTGCTGGCCGTGCGGGGGAACCGGGGCGCTGCCGTGCTGGGGGCTGCAGGCGTGGGTGGCAGCGGCAGGGATGGAGCTGTGCTTCTGGGACCCCGTGGGCTTGCATAATCCTGCCGGAGCTTCTGCAGCCCCCTCGCAGGAGTGGTGCTGGCTGCTTCTGGGGAAGGGCGTGGGGAAACGGAGGGAGCTGTTAGCAGGAGCTGTCTGGGAGGCTGAGCCTGGACGTGCAGGCTGGGATGAGCGTTTGGGGACAGGGTGTGAGTGTGCACCAGTGGTCAAAGTGGAAAATCCTCCAGTCAAGAGCCTCCACACCCACTGCTGTGCTGGCTCCCTGGCCATGGTGGCATCGTGCCTCGGCAGAGCCCTGCTGGCACGAACTAAAGAAGTATCTTTACATGTAGGGAGATCTTTTCTTGCTTTTTTCTTATGACTATGTATGTGAAAGCCCAGTGAAAAGAGGAAGCTGGAAGCTGCACAACTATCCAGCACAAAAGGCCTCAGAGGGCTGCAGCTGGCTGCGGGCTTAGGCTGGAAACATGGAAACTATTTTGCTGTGCTCATGGTTGGCGATCTCTGCGCACGAATTATGTGGTGCTTCAGCCAGCACCTCGCCAAGGCCTGCAGTGGGCTGGCCGCTATGAGCTAAGCGGCTCTCAGCGCATGATCAGGTACCGTTATCCCTGCTTGATGTGAAATATGTCAATAAAAGAGTCTGGTATCCTTCTGCTTAAGAAGGTGACGGGGAAAGACTGGGGTGGGACTCTGGTCCCCCTGCCAGCCAGCAGACCCTGCAGTGCCGCGCTCGCCGCGGGCCGGGCCCTGGGAGGCAGAGTGCTGTGGTTTGTGCTCGGCCAGAGCCTGTCCTGCCGCTCTGTGGGCAGAAATTTCACATTTGTGTCTTGGATGGCTGTCGGGAGAGCTGTACGTGTTTGTGCTACCAGGGCATTGCTGTGTTGGGTTTGCATGGTGAGGGTTTGGTAGCGGGGGGGCTGCAGGGGCGGCTCTGTGAGAAGCTGCCAGAAGCTTCGCCCATGTCCGATGGAGCCCGTGCCAGCCGGCTCCGAGACGGACCCACCGCTGGCCCAGGCTGAGCCCAGCAGTGACGGTGGCAGCGCCTCTGGGGTAACACGGTTAAGAAGGGGGAGAAATGACCTGTGGAAGAACAATAACGGAGAGAGGCGTGAGAAGTGGGAGCAGCAGCCCTGCAGCCCCCAGGCCGGGGCAGGAGGGGGCCGGGGGGCTCCAGGCGCCAGAGATCTCCCCCTGCCCTTATCCCGCCCCAGGAGCCCCTCGCTGTGTCTCTGCCCCCGGCCCGGCTGAGCAGGGCAGGGACAGGGCGGCCCGGGGGGCACCCAGCACCCAGCGGGGGGGCACCCAGCACCCAGCGGGGGGCACCCAGCACCCAGTGGGGGGCACCCAGCACCCAGCCGGGCTCAGCCCACCACAACTGCTCACGCCAACAGCAGCGGCAAGCAGACGCGTCCAGGAGGCAGAGCAGCCCCTGCCCTTGCTGAGCTCCATGGCACAGCCAGGACTCAGCCCATACGGCCTTACGCTGTAGCCCACATTTTTCTGAGACTTCATGGTTATTTCTTTTTCTGCGTCCTGAATGGCAGTGCGTGACCCGGGACATCCCAGCTGCCGTCTTTAGCAAGGGTACAAGTTTCTGGTTGCTGTGACCAAACCCAGGTTGCCTACTGCACCCAGCCTCCCCGAGCGTTTGTTGGCCCAACATACACCCAAGCTGGAGGCACCTGGAAAATGCCAGTGCAGTTGGTAGAGCTGTGTGTCTTATAAACCACTGACCTGCCCGAATGAAACATTGCCCCTAACTGTGCTTGCATGGAAGGCGCTTTCCTGCCAACAAGCCCTGGAGGAGTGTGATGTCACCACATGCTCACTGTTGACCCATCTTCCTGATACTTATTTGCGTAGCTCCCCAGAAGCTGGAGCAGTGATCAGGGCTTCCGTGCTGTAACGTCACCCTCTCTCCTCCTGCAGGGCCTGGCAGTTACACTGTGGGCACCATGTCGGAGCGCTTTGACTGCCACTACTGCCGTGACCCTCTGCATGGGAAGAAGTACGTGCAGAAAGAGGGCCGCCACTGCTGCGTCAAGTGCTTTGAGAAGATCTGTGCCAACACCTGCATTGAGTGCAAGAAACCCATCGGAGCTGACTCCAAGGTGAGGGCTGAGCAGTTAAATGGGTGATGAGGAGACATGGGGCAGATGCTGATAACCCTCCTGTTTGTTTTCCTGGCTCTGGTCTGCTTGCGAGCTTCTGTGTGAGTCCTGTGGCTGATGGGCCATGTGCTCCTTGGGCAAAGAGCCAGAGGTTCTGGAGCACTGCAGTAGGGATGCTCACGATGGGCTCCTTCTGACAAAGAGCTAAATTCAGGGTCTAGATTCAGTCACGTGAGCTGCTGGCAGATGCTGGATTGTCCTGAAGAGTGTACTGCAGGAAATCCAGCTTGCCCAGGACTTGCAGAAATCCCATCTGGGCGAAACACTCAGGAACCTAGGGGTCTGGTTTCTGTCAGTCTGTCAGATGTTTATTGCTTCAGGTTTATGGCAATAATAACGTATACCTGAACCAGAGGGAACTTGATGACCGGAGAATCTCATGCTTACAGAACTTCAAATCTCAAAGCTGTTGGTTTAAAGCATCTTCTGCTACCCTGGAACTCTGAAGTGAATGTGATTCTGTCAGTGGGTTTGGTTTAATGTCCTCCCAGCTGCTTGCAGACGAGCTGCACCTCCAGCCACTGAATGCAGACATGCTTAGGAACCTGTCCTTTGCTGAGGAGACAGGAGCTTGGGTTTAGGGTTGCTCAGCAAGACAGAAGGGCTTATTGCTCACTCGGTTTCTGTTCATTTCAGGAGCTGCATTTCAAGAACCGTTACTGGCATGACACCTGCTTCCGCTGCTTCAAGTGCTATACATCCTTGGTCAACGAGCCCTTCATGCTAAGGGAGAACAACAAGGTTTGGTGCAGCAACTGCACGGCCACCGAGGATGCACCCAGGTGTAAGGGCTGCTTCAAGCCTATTATTGCAGGTACTGGTGCCAGTGACAGGGGTACAACTGCCAAGTTCTGCTCTAGGGCACAACCGTAGCGGTTTATTGCGCTGTGGGAGCTGCAGTCAGGGGTATGGGCATCATGGTGGAAGGCTGGAGCGCCACAAAATGGTGCAAGTTTTAACTCTTGCTCTTACCTGTCCATTTTATGCAAGCGTTGAAAGGCTGCTTTGCAGTTAACCCTTATATGGCTAGTTCACCCTACTACTGAACTACTACTAGGCTACAATGTCTGACAAATATTTTAAGAAAATCTAGAAGGTCCTGGCTAAAGTCTGATGCAGCAACTGACAACTCATCCCTTGCCCATGTTACAATTGAATCCTGGGCATAGGTATGGACAGGTCTTGCCTACAGGTATGTTACATTGCACAGAGCGAGGAGCTTGCCACCAGTCTAAAATCCCATGTAACAAGTTATTTCTGTCTGTTGCAGGAGACCAAAATGTCGAGTACAAGAAGATGGTCTGGCATAAGGACTGTTTCACCTGCAGCCAGTGCAAGCAAGTGATTGGATCCGGGAGCTTCTTCCCCAAGGGCGATGACTTCTACTGTGTCTCCTGCCATGAGCACAAGTTTGCCAAGACCTGTGCTAAATGCAAGAACGTAAGTCCTTCCACTTTGCAAAGGCAGCTGCCAGAACTAGCTCTCACACATCTTTTGGAAGCTAGGAGAGCAAACCTGTAGGCTTTTCATGCTGAAGCTCTACCACTGCTTATCTTCTTTCCTTGAGACACTGGTGCAAGCAGCTGGTGGTATAATAATGTGAGAGCTAGTGGTTCTTGCACATTACAGCACCTGAGCAGGGGCTGTAGGGTTAGCCGATGGCAGCTCTGCCGAAACGGAGCGGGCACTGGTCTTGTAGGTGCTTTGGGATGGTTTAAGCTATGTCTAGTAGGTATTGTGTCTTCAAGCAGCAACACTATTTTATAAGATAGCTGGTTTACAACTTTGGCAACTGATTTGTGTAAGTTGCAGTCACTGCAGTTAAAATTATGAAAGCTCCAGGCACGTAGGATTTCATGCTGGAGGAACTCTAGCATGCTACACTATTTAATTTTAATGAAAACTTCCAAGAGATCTTCTCCCTGACAAAACCCTCTTACCCTACATCCCGTGCCCGCATCACCTCTCTCTTTCTCTCCCTCCCAATTATAAAACGCATCTCTGCTCTTTGCCTTCTAGCCCATCACTTCTGGAGGCCTCACTTACCAGGAACAGCCTTGGCATTCGGAGTGTTTCATTTGCTCCAACTGCAAGAAGCAACTGGGCGGGAAGCGCTTCACAGCTGTAGAGGATCAGTTTTACTGTGTCGAATGCTACAAGGAGTGTGTTGCCAAGAAGTGTGCTGGCTGCAAGAATCCTATTACAGGTATGTTGGATTAAATGCAGCTTTGATGGCAGTGGGTGCTTAAGGTCAGAACAGCAATCCCCAATGACATGCAGCTCAGAGGCTGCTAACACCAGAAGCAGGTCTAGTATCGCAAAGTCCAACCCCAGCAATTCACATGTGATCCCACCAGAAGCCACATGCGCTTGCTGGGAGGAGCCTGAGTAACTGAGCTCTTTGCACACCTCAAATTTACCACCTTCAAAACTTCTCCGACTAGAACGGCTCCCAACTTTCATGTCTAAAAAGAGCAGTGGTTTATTGCCCCAAAGTGACGTTTGCTTCTGATGTATCTTACAAGTAGCAGTTACTGGACTACAAAGCTGTGCCCCGAAATGTGCACACTATCCTGCCAGTCCCCTGCGACGCATTCCATTCTGCATTTTAGCGCATGGATCCGAGCCCATACCAACCGGTAGGGCATTTAGTCCAACCTGTCCTTGCCCTACATCTTGATCTTTCCTCCAGTTTGACTGTTTCCTGGAGAAAAAAAGATCCAAGGGACAAATGTTATTGGAGACACAAGCCACACAAGCCTTATGCAAAGCTGCCTGTTCCTCTAAGAGCAGCAAACGATGTGGTTCAGTTGCGATATTGGCTAGTATTTTAAGCATGCAAATATGGTCTGCAAGACTACAGAAGCACAGGACCCAGTAAGAATGGGATCTGCTGTTTGGTGGGCTAACCCAGCCAAGGGAAAAGCTACTATCGCCGTCCTATAATTGTTTTCTCTCCTAGCAGGATTTGGAAGAGGAACCAGTGTGGTTAACTACGAAGATGAATCCTGGCACGATTATTGTTTCAAATGCACAAAGTGTGCCCGTGGTCTGGCCAACAAGCGCTTTGTTTGCCATAATGGAAAAATTTACTGTGCTGAGTGTCCCAAACGACTGTAACGAGCAGACAGCAACTGCTGTAAAATGGATGTTAGAGCCCTGCTTTCCAAAGCAGTCCTGGTAAAGGAGCAGGTTTTTGCATGTTAATGATTTTAACTTCTTCCATTTTAGTACAAAAACTAAAGTAGCTTCAATACACTTGGTTTGACTTCTGAAGCTCCTGCAGTACAAAAGCATGTAGCGCTGCAAAAATCTAACTTTGTTTCCAAATAACTCTTCGTGTAAAAGCCTGAAATGCCGTTAGATTTAGCATTAGAGATCTCCATAACCTGCGTGTGGCTTAAACTAAACCAAAGCTAGTTTAAAACTTGTCTGGTATCCGTTTAAGCTTGGCACTTAAATGAAGTGGGTTTGACAAGGCATGCACCTCAGCGATGTAAAGATTGCACCCAGGATCAAACAGATCCATTATTGTGCTTTTACAAGCACAGGTACATTACATACATCACACCATTAACAGCAGCTCAGTAACACGTACTTTAGCTTACCCTACCATACCAAATTGCACCATGTGTATGGAACGGCTTCATTTTACATATAACAGTGTTTTGGTAGGATGACTCAGCTTTAGTTAAGTTTCCATAAAATTGTTTTAGTCTTGATTTCCGCATGGTTTGCGCATCAGCTTCTTTTGTATCATTGTTTAAATGAGGCTGCCTACATACAATTATTAATCCATTAATAAGTAGTAAATCTTTCAACTACAACAAAATGCATATGCATTTAGAAGTGCCTTAAAAATAGCTCTCCTATCATGTCAATGTATGACTTACCATTTAATAAAAGTGAGAGTAGTGCCTACTTGGAGTCCTACAGTCTGGAAAACTGTTTTTTCATTTTGCCGTCTTACACGACTGACACCTCTTATGGCTGAGCTGCTGATATCAACTCTCATACACTGAAACCGGCAAAGCAAGAAGTCAGCTGTTCTGCCATAGCACCCTTAAATAGCTGAGGACCAAAGCAACAATTTCCATAAACCAATTCATTTTTTTTAATATATAACTGACATGGGACCATCTGCCAGGAACAGCTTGTGTGAAAAAGCCCTTTGGAGAACATATGTACAGCCACTGTCCATACACAATCTACTACCCTTCAGCAAACCAAACACTGGTTTAAGGGGTTTTTTTCCCTACAGTTGTGAAATACAGAAACGGCTACCAACTGGATGCTGTTCCAGTCATTCCCTTTTGTTCACAAGCACCTCTCTGAAACAAAGAACCCTTGCAAGAAAAACAAAAGGCAGGCAGATAATCACTGCTCCACTTACCGTTAGAACAAAAAGAAGCTGGTACTACAAGGCAAAGGCTTACGGTGAAAAGCAAGTTAAAGAATTCATCAGTTATGAACACATCATCGGCATATACAAACGCAGCAAGGTCTGAAGGTGTTAGTACAAATACCTTCCCAGCCACACAAACGCAGCTGCCAAAGAGGCTGCTAGTTCTGGGAATCTGCAATGTGGAGCAGTTAGAGCAGTACCAGAGTACATCTCAAAGCAGGTCAGCATGGCAAGGGGTTGGAGACTCCTAGTAAGGTAATGTTTAGCATTACAGAAATAAAGCATTGTTCGAATGCAAAGTTTATTTAACAGTGCGCACATATTTACATAGAGCTGTAACAGACCATCCAACAAATATCATCAGCACAGAAAAAAAATATTGGCATTTTTTTGTTAGAATGATTGTCTCTGCCAGAATGAAAGAGCTATCATACAAAAATACATTTTTCCTTTTACCTAAGGCACTGCTCTAAAGTCTAAAACAGTTCTACTGTATTCTGAATAGCGAACAGCAAGAGTAAGAGGGCTGAGGGTTTCCTATTGTAACTGCGATGTCCAGGAAAGAACACGTTTAGTTCCAGCAAAACCATTTGCATTTAACCACTGAAAACACAGCTGCCATTTGGATGATTCATTTGACCTGAAGTATCAGCCAATGGTTTTTAGCAGGATTTGAGACATCTATTCTTTAAAGTAATCACTTATCCAATATATCTGTTACAGGAGACATAAGAACAAAACCGCATTATTACTTTTAGTAGCAATTTTCAGAAGACGCTTAGTTAATCTCTTCATGCTGTAAAGAGCAGGCAAGTTTAGGTTAAATAGATTACTTAATGCAGGCTTTAGGAGAAGGGAGATACATATGCAGCTTGCAGCCACCGTTACAAAGCTAGAACAAGAACACTTAGAATAATTAACATGAACAAAACATGACTTCAGTGGTCTAATACTGTTATGTACACAATAAAATAATACTTCTGTAAGTGTAGATAAATTTAAATAAGTAATTCAAAAAGAAAACATTTTTAAAAGCGTGACATGTTGAACTGCACTGTGACAGACACATCTAGGTACTCAACATTTTGGTAATATATTAGTGCACATGCTGTAGAACGTTTTGATGTCTGCCAATAGATTAAAACATTTTAGTGATGGTACAATACTGCATTTTGAAACTGCCAATCTTATCACATTAGAAAATTGGCAATTTTTCTTCTCCATTCAAAACCAAAGATACTTAATTTTCCATTTTTAAATAGAACAAGAACCAACAAGCAAGAGCAGCTTTAACACACACTTAACGAGTCTTCTGTTTCATCAAGTGCCATCTCAGGAATATGCAAAACCTGGCCAGTAGCTAAGTGGGGAGCCTCCAGTGGCATGCTGCTGTACACGATACCGACACGAATAGACTCTAATGGGCTACTGTAAAGTCTGTAAAAGGGAAACAAGTGGTATCTGAACAATGACATCTTCTCTAACAATTAGCTAAACGAATGGAAAAGGAACATCAGCACAGTAGATTCCCTGAAAGGTTTCAAGGTGCAAATTAGAAGTCTGTCATCCCTCCCCTGGTGGTTTGGTTTTTTTTTGGTTTTTTTTTTGTTTTTTTTGCAAACTTGAAGATGGATAAAGGTAAACAAGCAGCTTTTCAAAACAAGGCCTTCGATACTTGATAAAACACTGGATTACTGAAGTGCAATCATATTTCCAGGTCTCTAGTGTTCACAGTTCTGTCCAAAGAGCAAAGAGAAGAAAACATTTAGCCATCATAACTGTGTGTATGCCACATATGTCTATCATCGCTGTCAGAATCTACATCCAGTGAGTGAGCACAGAACCACTTGGTTACTTACGGCTCAAAAATCAGTGCAGTAGCTTTTCTTTTTTTATATACAATTATTAGTTTTCAAAGTTACGTACAGAATTCTTAAACCATAACATGGTCTAAACATTTAAATGTCTAAACATTTTCAAGTTCAAAATTAAAAGGCAACACTTTCTTCACTAAAAAGTTAATTATTTTGATCAGAACAAAACGTGATCAGCAGTGTCACATTAAATCTGTCCATTACCATGGCCCCGGTTAGTCGTGTCCTCAAGGAAAGTCTCGATAAGGCTATGTCCATGGGACTAAAATTCACAAGACGCAGAGTGACAGAGGAGACTCGGGAAACAGTTCAGTCTAGAAAAGTGCTACACTTTAATCAACAAAAGTGCTACACATCATTTAAAGAAAATGTGGAGAGCAAGTCTTGGTTTTTTCCACTACCATTCATTTCAACTGTTCACACAGCCATTTACCTCACGGAAAGAGATCTCCTGCTGTGAGTATGTCCATTTGGGGTTTAGCTCCAACACCAGACAAGTTCAGTCTTACAGAAACTACCTTACCGAAGCCTCTCTGACATGCTATGCTGTACTGCATCAGGGTTCGGCTTCTCAAGTATACGTGGCTTCAGATGCAGCCCCGCTTCTTTCAAAAAATTCGGTATATTTTGTATGCAGCTTTCTTACTCCTCCCACAATGTAACACAACCGTCTGTGGAATTTAAGGTTGGTGTTACCCCCCTCAGTGAAGTGAAAGACTATTCTACAGTAAGTAGAGAGGACAGCTAATACCTTGCCAGAGCCTGAAGAGACCTTGTAAGACCATGCAGGTCAGCATCAAAAAGTTACAGAATGCGCATAGGATTGGAAAGGTCTTGTCTGTAGAGTTACATCAGACACCTTTTAAACTGTTAGCATCTTCAAAAGTAACACGTGCCTTTTTAAGATATCTCAGAAGAAGCTTAAAATACAACAGATGGGTTTGAGTGCTGGTAAGAGATACAGGAGCTTCACAGGGGCTCAGCTCTGTCTTTGGAAGAGCCCTAATGTCAAGTCTTAGCTGCTGTCTACAGCAAGTCCCTAAAAAGGCATCAGTTGGTGACTCCTTTTGACAGAATTCAAGCTACAAGCACTAAAGAAAGAGCCTTCCCTCCAGCCTACACATTGGAAAAAGTGCCCTGAAAATAAGCCGTAGTTAAGGCAAGGAGAGTAAAATGCAAGGAAGTTAATTACCTAGCCAGAGGAAGAGACAGACAGGGAAATCAGCTTGGATTACCTGATGAAGCATCTATAGGTTTGGTCAATGAATTCACTGCACCATCTTCCTCAAAAGCCAATTTTGGACTAGAAGGTATTGTAGCAGCATCATTCAAGTTTTGATTACAGTTACCAGCAGAGATGCTGTCCGAGCTTAGTTTGGCTGACTTGGAATGTACTCCAATGTCAATAAACTCCTCAAAAGTCCACGAACCAGACTTTCCATTAAGATTCTGGATAAGTTCAATTGTACGATCAGCTTCATTAACACCCAACTTCACTGAGTCATCAATAACCATTTCTTTTGCAGGGTGGCTAGAAAAAAAAAAAAGAGAATGGATACTTGTATTACAATTTCTACATGTTTAACCTTTAGCTTGATTACAGGCCAGCCAATTAGCAGTCTGCATACTTTGCAAAGCACTGAATATCCTGAAGGGCGTTCCCAGACAAGCTCCTCCATCTGCCATGCAGGACCTCCAAGAGCCAACGGGGAAGAACAACTCGCCAACATATAGCCACCTTTACTATACTAATAGCTCTCAGGTAAGATCTGGCTCCAGAAATTTGGTAGAAGCAAGCAACAACTTTAAAGTCCTGCACCATTAAATCTCCTATTTCAGTACTGTGCACTTTTCCTTTCTTCTCCAGCTAGGACTTTTTTAAACACAAAACCGAGCCTCAGAAGACTAGCAATATTTAAAATGGACTCAAAACCTAAACCTAAATCAGAGTGATCAATTTTCATTCGTTCTTAAAAAACCATGACAATGTGTATATTCCATGACTGGAGGAACGGTATTAATTCACCTTCACTTTAAAAAGAAGAGTTCACAGTGCTAAATGATTAGCATTTAGATGAGCAAATGGAGCAAGCATCAGAGGACAGATTTTCCAGTAGTAGACGGAAATGCTTTATATTCAAAAAAATAAAATTTGAAAGACTAAAAAAAAAAAATCCCATTAAGGGAGGCTTTTGTGTTGTATCTGGTGTTTCAGTGCAACTGGAACTGTTCTAGAGCTTTTTTTAGGTTATTCTTCCTTTTCAGCGTTGTTCCTCTCCCTCGAAGAGAACCACTAGCCATTGCAAGGGAAAATATTTCAAGCCAATACCATTCTTTATAAATAACACTGCCATGTTGCTGGCTGTGGGTCTCACTTCTTAGCAAAGCCAGTACTGTTAACACGGTGCCATCTAAACAATTCTCCTGAACTAACTGCCTCCGTGTGAAGCCATAAACTGACAGCATGCACACACCACATGCCTGGAGCAAGCCAGAGAAATACCACAAAGCTAGCGGGGCGCAAAATTTGAGGCAATGCTACATACGGCACTAAATTTAATTTAAACTGAGAGAGATTTCTTGTGTAATTGATCTGACAGTAAAGCAGCCACCCACATAGACTCACCTGGAATCCTTTAATTCAGTAACAAGTAAAGACCCCTCATCACTTTTCAAATCGCCTCCATTCATAAACACTTCACTGGCCTTCAACTCTGACACATCTTGTTCCTCAGATTCTGTAGAGTTCAAACTATGCGTGGTCTCTAAACAACCCTCTGCCTCCCCCTTGGCTTCCTCAAGTAAGTCAACGCCATTTAGCTTTCCTGAAAGGGGGGGGGGGGGGGGAGAAAGAAAATAAATAAATAAATCCTCAGTAACAGAATTGCTATTCTAAATGAATAAAATACAAGTGCCAAAATGACCTTTCCTAGCCAAAACTCGAGGCACTTGGCTTCAACAGATCCATTTCTCTACAGACAAGCTGCCTATAATGACATGAAATGTGTTTTCCATCTTTAAAAATACACTTGTAAAATGAAAGCATTCTGCCTTCATTTCACACTCAAATTATTTCTGTAATCATTTTGACTGTCTCTTGTGGTACAGAACAGGCAATGATCTACTCTGTTAAAGCAGAGAGCCCCCCTAGCATTCCTGGGACTTGCGTCTCAGACCATCACATCGCTATTACATGAGCGACTTTTTTAACAATGCTTAAACATCACTGAGACACTGACGGCCACGTAGACCTGACTTTTGATCAAGTTTCCTTACCTTGTTGATCAGGCTTCTCAAGACCCAACTCTTCCTCCTCTTCAATATCCTCTCCTTCCATAGCCTCAGAGGCAGACTTCCCTTCATTCTGCAACTGAATTGCCAGAGAGTTATTTGAAATAAGTCACTACCCTCCAGTGTTCCACAAATTGGTGAAATCACAGCTCCCACACAGGACTGTTCCGTGCCCAGCAGTAAGGCCACACTAGCCCAACGGCTAACAGACGATCAGGTCACCCAGCGACACACACTCTGCTGAGTCAGGGCCCGTAAACGTGTGGGACCCACTTCTATCACCTACCTATGAACTATTCCTGAGTTCCTTTCCCCCTCATTTCTCCAAGGTATGTGCTAAATATTTATGATTTTCAGCTATATGAAGACTTGGGTCTTCAAATGTTCGGAGAAGAACAACTATTCCTCAATATATACATAATTTACCACAAACTCTAGGTCACTAACAAAAATATATCCCATTTACTGTAGCAATCCAAGAGGCATGCAAGACTTGCTTTAAGCAAACAGGTGAAGCCAGGAACTGAAGTTTTCTGGGGAAAAATAGCCCCAGTAGAATGCATACGGTTTACTACCCGGTGGGTTTTTTTAAACCAACCTGCAAGTGGTAACGCCGGATCACATTGTTTCTATATGCCTTGAACAAAAATGCATCAAAGATTTTTTTTGTCAGAACAAGCAAAGCAGAAGAATGTGTGTGCAATGGGAAGCTACTGAGAATTATTCTGGTGCACCAGAACTTTGCACTTCACGTGGAAGCCAGTTTGTGTAAGGGTAACAGAGGAAGACACGATACAAGGCAAAGCCTTCTCTGGGAAGGGCCTATTCTGTCATAAAGATCCAAACAAAAAAGTACCTTGGATTCATTTTGATCTGATTTTCGTGTTCTTTTCATAATTTCTTCGATTCTCTGTTAAAACAGGGAAAATATTTAAAATGACATAGAGAGCTTTGTATTTCAGGATCCTCGTTTAAATTTTCATCACAATAAATTTTCATATTTCATAAATTTACTACTTTATTCACTGTTTTTAAAGCTTACAAGCTAGATTCAGCTTTTTTTAAAACATACGCACTACTTCTAATTAAATGCATCTGAGACCATTTGCCTGTGCAGTTTAACACTTCAACCACTATGCCAGGCTGAGAAACTCCCCGCTTTCAAAACAGCGTACCTTTTTTCTTTCAAGCCTTTCCTGCATATTTTGCTGCATAATTCTCTCTCTTTCCAGCCGCTGTCTTTCAGCCTCTTCTTGAGCTTTTGCTTCAGCTTCTTCTCTCTGAAGGTAGGACAAAAAGAAGAAAGCACCCAGTGCACAACTCCTTCTCAAAAGTGAAAAGCAGAGCTGTTACAGAAATTCTGGTTCAACACAGACAGGAACACCAGACAACCGCTATTAATATTAACCATACATTGCAGCTAAATGCCAACTACCCAGCTACTGACATGAAATATATATTACTACGACATTCAGAAACTGATCTGAAAAGAAAAACTATGCACAAGGCTATACTGTCATTATGCAAATTTTTTGAACGTTGTTGAACTACTCAGGATTCAAACTATACCTCAGGACGAAGATTTGTCTAAGGAAAATTTATAAACTAGACCGCAATTGAATTCCAAATGTGGCACGATTAACTTAGAAGCCTTGGCAGTCAGGTATTACTACCAAGATACTTGGTGCTGAGTATCTTCTGTTCCTTCTACACTGGAAGAACTGTTCCAGTATGACTGGAAAGACGACAGGAGCATAGTTAACACTCTGAGTAACTGTTATAAACCTAAATAAGCTTTTAAAGAAATGTTCAGACCCACGTCAATGGTATCCGTAAGACACAGCTCTTTTAACACAAAGAATGTAATCTGCTTTTATTTTCAAAATTAGTCTCATTTAAAGAAAGTCCACTTTCTGCAAAACAGCTTCCTTCAGCTGGAAGGATGCCTTTGTAAAGTACACAGACAGCAGCCGTAGAAAACTAGTAACCAGAAAAATGGACTCCGAAACACTACCGATCTTTCTCTTAAAGAAATCAGAGCAAGCCAAATGACTTTCCAGACAGACCCCTTCTTTATAATCCGTAGCAGTAAGCTGGTGAAGTGGGCTCAGTACAAATACTTTACATATGCAAAATAGCATCCCAGATGGCAAAAAAAATTTCCAAAATATGCTTCTGCCCCGCACATGAATTTATTAAATGCTGGAAAAAACCAACCCCACAACATAGACTAGGGCAAGGAAAGGACTTCAAGACATTCTGAAATCCATCTCAGACAGGATGAACTCTGCTTTACATCATTCCTGACAAAGATTTGTCAAAACTGTTCTGTGAAGAAAAATCAAAGACAACCCCCTCGAAAACATGTCAGCAGCTTGTGTGAGGAACACAGTTGGAGCCTACAGATAAGCAGACCTGGTGTTGAAGCTCTGCGAGTTTTTCCTGCTCTTCCTGTTCCCGGCGGATCCTCTCTTCTTCAGCCTGTCTTTGTTGCTCTTCATAAGCCAGTCTCTTTTCTTCCTCCTGCTTGCGGAACTCCTCCTCCCGTCGTGCCTTCTCCTCAGTTGCTCTCTTGGCCATTTCTTCTTCTCTGATTCTAGTGTTTCCAAAACACAGGTTACCGACTGGGTATTCGTTTCTTTACAAGTGTGTATGCACATGAGACAGATGAGGAAAGCAAGAAAGTTTTAAGTTATCCAATCACAAAAAACCTGCATAAAGATACTTCCTGGTGTGGATTTACAAATGCCACCACCCAGACCAGTCAAAGGAAAAAGCAGAATAACTTGGAAGAAAGTCTCTACAACTACATAAACGTTCTTTGCCAAGTAAGTCAAGACCAAGGCTGGTTGCACCGACTGACTGAGAACTGGATTAAATGACAACTATCTAATAAATGCCACCTGCATCCATGACATGAATGAGGCTTTTAATCACCTGCCAACCAAATCCAGTTGGATTTCCTAAAAGACTGTTTCTTCTATAGTCTGAATTCCGGAGATATACTGGAGGTGTACGCTCCAGATCACGCAGACATGCACAACAGATCTGATGACATATTTCTGATAAAACATCTATAGCAGACTATATGCAAATTTATGACAGTTTTAGACCTATGAGTGGAAACAGTCAACAATCTGATGTTCCATTGCATTCACAGAAGCACAGACAGGTGAACCCTGATCTGGAATAAAGTTAGTCAGCACAAAGTTAATAATTTATTTTAACAACTTCTATGTAGTGAACCAAACGCACAGTGGTATCTTACTTTGAATTACTTGGCTGCACCATTTCTGATCCAGATTTTGGTTCACTAACAGGAGGTGTAATGTACCATCAAACTACCTGCCTGAGTTCAATGGAAAGTTCAATACATAGAGGCTGACTACTTCAAGACAAACACACACAAACCAAACACAAAGTGGTGTAAAAAGCACACTCTAGTTTTGAAATAGAAGCACCAGTGGTGACTGGAAGGAAAAAACAGCTGTGATTTGCACAGGGATCATGCGTTACATATCTACTGAGATACAGATTAACGATACACACAGCAACCTGTCCCAACTCTGATGGTGTAGTGCCCATCTCTGCTTCAGGAACTGCATTAAGCTTAAATTTAAGTTTCTGTAAATCTTAGGAAACATGTACAGCCATAGCGTCCACTCCAAGCAGACCCCACCACTGAAAGCACCCCTTCCTTCTCCTGAATTGTTACCTTTCCTCTTCCTGTCTCTGAATTCTTTCTTGGTCTTCACGCTCTCTTTGCTCCCGTGCTAGACGTCGTTTCTCTGCCAAGATTTTAGCAGCTTCTTCAGCTGTGGTGGTCCCTGCTACTGTTTTGCTACCTGATTCTGCAAAGGTTAAAAGAAACTGATGTTAAAAAGCCCTAGTAACTTAAAATTAAGAAAGACATTATCACTATGAGGTGGGATCTTTCCTCTGCCCAGCTCACCCACTATCTTTTTGATCAGTACTCGTCACTCAGTGAATATGCCCTGGATCTAACGGCCCACAAGAGCCAAAGGGGAGTCCTAAAGAGATGAGAGCCACAACATCTCACTGACACTGAAATAAACCCAACTCATTTCAGCCACACTGATCCAGTCATATTCCAGGCGATAAGTTATTCTCCAATTCCCACGGTACTTAGAAACACGATTCTGAAAAGAGATATTTATTCCATAACACTTAAAAACATTTAAAAAAAACGAAAAAAAACCCACAAAACCAAACCTGCTTTAGGATATACACTTAACTTCGTACACATATCTACCTTCTAAAAAAACTGAACACACATAGCCCTAAAGAAGAAATACTAGTTTTTTTGATTTCTCGTTTCATAACATTAATATTCATGCCTTTATATTTATAGAGTATCTTATGGTGCAAATAATCACCATTTTATCTGGCCCTGAAGGCACATACTGATGACTTCAGTAATACCGTATTTCTACACATTTTAGCAACAAATCAATTTCCAATTTACATGGAGATTAAAACAGCTCCAGCCACTAAGTTAGTAGATATTTGACAGTCCTGCAGCTTATGTTTCTTCATGTCCTGCCTGGTGTTACGGTGTCGGAACATCAGAGATACTATTATTATAAATTAACATTAGGGAAAAAACAACACTCCTTGTCATCCAGTGGCTCTCAATGTATATTGAAAGAACTCTGATTTTTATCAGTTATTCCCACTCTAGAAATATTACTGTTTGAATGTAACTTAAGAACTCAGCATCTCGATATTTAAAGATTTGCTCTTGATGTCCGTAGAGCAACGGCATCATAGTGTTGGTGAGAGCCTGCCCTTCCTTCTGATATTTCACAAATCAGCACTTAGATGTTTGCTTAACATTTATAAAGCCTTCAAGTCAAGGTAATCTTAATGAACAATGACATCAGGGTTTGATTGGTTATTTTGCTTCCGACCTAAAGACAAATCAATTCAAAACACAATGCCATCATTATGAACTTTAAATACCTGAAAAGCTGCTTAAGCCCCATGGACACGTAATCACTGCTTGCAGCTGTAGGGCATAATTACACAGAGTGAACCCTCAGCAGCTGAATCACGGCACTGTTTCGTGCATAAAAATTGCTCCTGCAGTCCTAGGAAAAGCATTCCAGCACTGATGGGAGTGCAGTCACAGAGAAGTTTTCTAATATTTAGATTTATCCATGCTGAAAAAGAAGCATGTCCCCAGAACACGCATTGCTTCTGATTTGGGCAAAAATGCAGTCACTTTGGTATAAACAAGAATAAGCCACGACAGTTCCAAATTTGAACTCAGTCAAAAGGAATCTTCCTCCCTGAGCAGGACAGACCACTCTGCGGTTACAAGGACCATTAGCAGGATCCGCCCGCTCATGACTTGCACATGCTTTTCCTCCTATATTCTGCATTTTTTTTAATTTAAAGTAGGGAGGTTTCATTTAGTGCTGCCAGTATACAACCGTGAAGAAATCAAGAAGCCTTTCTTCCCCTCTACCTCTTGAATGTCTTGCCAGTTTAGACTAGTCACTTTTTACAGCACAGGCCATCTTCTACTGTGCACCTGCACAGCAACCCATGCAGTGGTCCTCCTATTTTAATGCTACTGGAATCTCATCAGGTGTATGAAAATTTGTTGACATTTAATGTCAGGTTCAATCTAAATGGAACTCAAAACTGAACCTAAATAAGACAACTTAATCCTTAGCAAGAAGCCCTAAAGGTTTTAGGCTTTTAGGTTATAGGGTTATAATGTGATAATGACAGATTGAAAGACGATGAATATCTGGTATTGAAAATGATAGAAGAGAATTAGTCACAATTTCAGAACACCGCAGATATGGAAAGAACAGGGGGCATAAAAAGAAAGGGTAGGAGATGTCAGGTCTCTGGGGGACCTTCGCACTGCATTTTCACTTTTGAAGCTTTGCTGATGTTTTCCATAGGGTTACTTCAATAGTGCTTCTGTGTCCATGCACCCCTTGTACAGTCTGTTTCCATAGGTAAGGACATGGGACTTCCCAACATGATCACTAACATGCCTTAAGAAGATTCTTCCAGCATTTTACACTCAGCTCTATCTTCCTTATACTCCCACTGCCATTCCTGATAAGAATGGTCTTTTTCTCCAGGAACTTTTTGGTGAGGAAGGGGGAAGAGGGAAACAGGCAAGAGAAGTATCTCAGAACAATTGTGAAATGTACTGTTAGTTGGATGGTGGGAAGATTCGAACACATTTCTAGGCAAGCCATTTATTCACAATTAATCTAGGGATCATATTCCAAAGCCTTCGCTACCCAGATACAAAAATGTGAGGCTCCATGATAGTTTATTACCTATCATCATGCATAAGGTGAGAGCTCATGAAGGAGCACTTCTTATGCTTTAAGTTGAAACAAGCCTTTTAACTCTCAGAGAAGCTGCGAAAGGCTGCTGCCAGAAATGACAACTGCTCCAAGTCACTGAAAAATAAAAAGTGTTTTACTGCAGAACAGTATATTTTAGTAAGAAGACACAAAAACCGAGACAAAAACTTGATTGCTGTTTGTCAACAATGGGCAATCAAGTTCAACTTGAAGGAGAAGAGATGGTATGAAGATAAAGGTGCACAAAGCTAAAATAAGGCTGAACCTACAAGACCCAGAGACTGATTTGCCTCATGCCATTCACTGGTGCACTCTGACTTCAGAAGCTGTCTGGAATATGGTATTGCACCAACTTACAGGGTGAGTTGCCTACACGGATGTGTAAAATGAAAATTGCTTTGAAAACTGAAAGCTTTTTTTTTTTTTTTAAGAACAAAGACTTTTGCCTCACTTAGCAATATTGCAGTGTACCAAAACATTCAAAGACATAAATTAAATCATCTCTATGTTGAAGAACATGTCCACTGTTTTCCTTATCTTTCATGCGTCAAAGAAAAATAGCTTCGCCCAGCTCCAGTATGAGTCACTACAAAGATGACTAGCTTGCAGATTAGCAATAGAATAAAGTGGAATCAGATAAACTAGGTTAATACAGTTCCAGAAGTCAGTGTAGAGAGGAGACGGGTGAGGCATCCAAAGAACAAGGACAGATGTTCTTGTTCCAGAACAACTGGAAGCTACAGAAATAGGACACATTGTAACGGAGATTTCAACCAATCGATAACACTGATCACAATTGATTATGCCCCCTCTGAGGCATGCAAGACATTTATCACAGTAACGCATCGAGGGACAGACATTCTGACTGTGAAGATAAATGACGTGACACTGAAGACTGATGTGCAACTTCATACAAACATCCACATTTGACGATGACATCCAGGCTTCCTTCTAGAGGAACACATGCTCGAAGAACTGTACCACACGTGAGTTCTTCAGCTGACTATTTCACATCCAACATTGAGCAGTGCGAGGAAGAGCCTCAGAAATAACAGACAACTGCAGCAGCTGAGGAATGCACGACAGGAACCGTACATGCGGTAACGTGCAGCAAGCATATGTTCCCACTTACCTTGCGTCTGAAGGATTTTCACCCCCAGCACTGCCCACCGGCTGTAGCTTAAATTCCAGAGATCCCTCCTTTTCCTGTTAAGTCTCCCCTAAGTCCTTCTCCACAGAGAAGTGCCTGTCAGACCTCATCAGAAGGCTCTCCTAGATTCTGTTCTGGAGATGGCAGATGGCATTCTTCCGGTAAGAGGGATGGAGGCTGTGCTTACTTGGCACAATGAAGAGGACTAGGAGACTAATTGCTTATGTATATGGCTCTCCTTAATACACCATCATAATTTCTCAGTGTGACCTGTGAACTGACCACTTTTTCCTGAGGCAGCACTGACTATACATTCACTGGAACTGAAACGGAGGCAGCCTTCTAGCTCTGTGAAAATTGGCCCTCAGCCTGTGATGCAGCAGTAGCTGATTTCTTCCTCCAAGCAGGTCTCTACACAAGCGATTTTAAGAACTACCAACTGAACTGAAAGACCTTTGCATAGTTTAACTACTGACATTGCAAACTTCATCTAGTAGCTCCCTCAGCTACCGTGGTTGGATTTCTGCTTTTCTTAAAACTACAGTACAAGCAGTAATATCGAAAGCTCCTGACTTAAATCTGCAAGTCAAACAAACTGACTGCTGCACTAAAATCCACTCCCAAAAGTCATACCACATAAAGTTATTGTATAAACAATCAGCAATGAACAGCTTCTGCCTTAAAGCATCCTACTGTCCAGCGGTCTGCCTCACGAACAAATTATTTCAGCAGTCCTAGCACACACTGGAGATGTCCTGAATAAAAGTGCATGAGTCACTGAGAAACACTCACCTTCTTTGGTCTTTGTGCTAGCTGCTACCGCATCCTTGTCCAAGGCTGGTGAAACACCTTGCTCTTGTCCTGTTCCTTCTGTGCTCTTATCCTTTGGTTTGCTCTCTGCTTCAGTTTTCTTTTTGGTAATGTTTATAACACCTGGTGTGAGAGGTGGACGTTGGACAGGTACAGATTTAGAGACTGGAGTAGGAGATGGTGGCCTTTGTTTTGACATGCTAGGTGAAGGTGGGCGAGTCTTCTGTCTGTTGGAATAAAGAATATTTCTCAGGGCCAACACTGAAAAATTCAGTTTTCAGTGGACAGCAGTCTACTTTGGTTAGTTTACATTTACATACCTTGCTTTTAAAAATAAATCCACCCACAGACTACTGGTGCCTTCCTCACAAAAAAATCAAATACAGGATGCCAATATACCCTGGGCACCTGGACTCACTACTTGTGGGCTAACATCAAAACAGGTCTGGTAGCCTAGACCCCCATTTACTCCACATCAAGGATGAACCCTGCAATTCCAATCCAAGAAATTTCCTACTAATACAGACAGATCAGCTTATTCTGAAGCTCACGTGCTTCCTGTTCGTTTTAGTGCACAGTCTGTACAGAAAACGAGGGTGTATTTTGTCTGCACAGAAGAGACAAAGGTTCAAGTAAGAGCTGTATCCCTACTGTGGAAAAGGGAAATCGGACCAAAAATGAAGTCCTTATGCATATAAACACGGCATAGTGTAACTCATCCAAACTCTAACAGCACAGCTGTCGAGATAGGAACTAAACTTCATTTTGTTCTGAATAAAAGCAGATACTTAGCCTGGATGCTCACCTAACTGTAGAAGGTGATGGAGGACGCTTCACCAAATTAGCAGGAGAGGGGGATCTTCTACGGGCAGACACAGATGGTGAGGGAGGGCGTCTTAAACCAGAACCTGGGGACGGTTTTTCTGTCTCTGATTTCTAAGATACATAAAACCAAAACCATGCTCACTCTCTAGAATACATTACAGATAGAGGAGCCACCACCCCAACACACACACAACTTCTCAACAAGATGTACATTTCTTTTATGTTCCAAAACTCAGACCCAGTTAGTACGTTTACCTAAATTAAACTTTGGGAACCATAAGCAGCAAACAATATGCCTTTAGGACACCAGAGAGATCAAGGACCACGAAAATCCCAACTGGATTTCAATATGTGTTTTTTAAGCAAAGGCTATTGAACATTTCAATAAACAAGGAAACTGCTGAAACAGGATTCCATCCTGAGCCGTTTCAAATCTCCCCCAGTTAATACAAACCTAATTCCTGTGGATTTTCAACAAACCTGGGTTGAATCTGGTGAACTTGCATCAGATGAAGATACAGAGGACTTCAATCTGTCGATGCTACGGCTGCGCACGGGCACTTTAGGAGTTGGGACTGGGGAACTGATGGAACTGGCTGAAGCTGAACGAGGACAGAGGTGAGATTCTATAAAAGTTAGGAATTTGACAAGACAAAACGAGAACCAAGTGCACAGCATAAGAACAGGAGAAAAGGAAGAGGGAGAAAGAGAGAAAGAAAGATTGTGTGTGTTAGAAACTGTACAGAGAAACACCACAGGCAGTGCACGTTGCAATGGGTCACGGACACAGACACCACCACCACACGATTAGTACTTTGGAAGCAACAGCACCAAGAATAAAACCATTCTGAAAGCAGCAGTCTGGAGCAGATAAAAATAAAATGCTTTTCCAAAAAATGCCTGAATTTGCAATACACCAGTGTTACTTCAATTTTAGTTAAGCTGCATCTAATCCCAAATACTTGAGTTTTAATGGCTTAGCATCTTTCTTTACAAGTTCCTCATGACAGGTTCAAATTTTAAGCGTGCTTCCCTCATACTTAAGGAGGAAATCTTCCTTCTTTTCAAAGAGTATTTATAAAGCAGAATTACATTAGGAACGTGAGCATTACTTTACAAACTTCTGTGGTGAAATAAGCATTTGTGCGATATTATTTTATTCTACTTTCCCTCTCTGACCTCTTTATTACTGTGTGTGCCCTTTATCCACATTAACAAATCAAAATAGGTGGTGTAAAGGAAACCTATCAGGAGAAAAAGGTCAACTGTTAAACTAAAGTACTTTTCCTACCTGAAGTGTCAATCTCTTCACACATAAGATGGAAACTGGATCTTCTAATTACTTTTTTTCAGTAACATAATTATAGATGGATAAGCATACATAGATGTAAAAATCTACTTCTGAAACTGGATACTGGATTTTTCTGTAGACTGAATAAATTGTGACAGATGCTAGCACCTAATTTTGTAACTTAATGGAAAACACATTTTATTTTTATATCTATAGCATTTGTGCAAGGAGAACTGCATTCTGTTTGTGCATAGTTTGTGCAATAGCACAGGTACGTTTCTACTGAAATGAAGAAAGTACCTCTAAGTGAACTGATAAAAAATGTAAAAGTTACGTTTAAATCAGCAATAGTGAATAAGTCACATGCTGTCAGTAACAGTGAAAAAGATGGTATTTCCCCACATGACATGAACTGCAATATTCATGGTAAAATAAAAGCAGCACATAGATAGGTGTGCAAAAATATGACCATTGACTACAAACCAAAAAAGTGAAAACTGATTATTACACAAGGGGAGCAGTGTAGAAATGTCATCAAGGACCACATTAAGTGGCAGAAGATAAAAAATAAAGATGGAATAACATATTTAAAGAGGAAAAAAGCAAAACTGGGAATGCAAGTTGTAAGGCAAGAGAGGAGAAAGGGCTCCACATTGGTTCCAGGTATGTATTTACTGGGGCATTTTTACAACCTATAACAATTATAAGACATATATGGGATGCAGCCAGGACTTGCCCATGATGCAGAGATTCCTGCGCTAGTACTAGGTTGAGCCACAGTGTGGGCTTATCAGCTCAGTCTGGACCAACATAAAATTGCTTGAGCCAGCCAGCGTTTCTCTACAGTACCTTCTCCTTCTAGTATGCCTCTACTTCTACAATCAGCCTCAGCAAAGCCAGCTCAGGGCTCCCTGTCTTTATGCTGATAACCCTTTTGTCATGTTCCTCTTAAGAATTTCTCCCCCTAAAGAACATTAGGCTTTGCACTTATTCCTTTCAGCCTCCTTTGAAATTACATGTTTGTTTGGGGTTTTCCCCTTTCAGTTCCTAGCACTGTTCTCTGACCAGTCTCAGATTCATTTGAGGGTATGCTCAAATGCAGATCTCTGTCAGTTAAAATAAAAACAACAAACAAAAACAAAAATCCAACAAAAAAACCCAAAAACCAAACCACAGACAAAACCCAAAGCGAACACCAGCATCTGGTTCTCTGCAGAGCAAGTTAACTGGCACTGGAGTTTAAAAGCCAGTATTATTCTGTGGGTTTGTAAACATGCAACATAGTATATGAATTGGTTATTACTGACCCAAGAAAAGTCTGGATAAGTAATATTATACATAACCCCATATTAACTGTCTGATTCACACTGAAGTGTAGCACAGTTAGCAACCATCATGTAAGTTCTTGCTTGAAAAGCAACCGCATTAAACTTTCAGGCTTTGCTGCCCTCCTGTTACCTGAGGGATCTTGTCCATCAGCCGATAATGTAGCAGCACTTTTACTCCTAGCTAAGGATGCCTGTGTGGGGGCGAGGAGGCGACTGATTACGCTACTGTCCAGAGGACTGAGCTGGGAGCGACGAGCTAAATGATGGGAACAAACCAAAAAGGATCCAACATGAAATCATATAATGAAAAAGACAAGAAGCACAAAGCAAAGGAAGACTGTGAGCATTGTTGCAAATCAACAGTTTTGGAAGAAAAATACTGAAGTCATGGAGAGGGAAATCCAAACTAAAAGCACGGAAGGGTTAAACATTGCAATCTCTTACGTTGCGCTGCTCCTCCTTGGCTTGCTTAATACTGATCATTTTAATGCGCAAAGACTGGCATGCATACAACAGATGAATGCTGAAGTCGGTCAAAGTACGAAAAGTTTTTGACCCAGCTCTTCAGAGCTATATTCTCTATGCAGGAAAGGCTGTTCTGACATAATAAACAGAAGACTTGCAAGTCAAAGCAAAAGGTTATTGTCAGGCATCATTTGCACACACAAATTCACATGGACAACACCCATCAGGTTCCCATACAGGGAAGACGTTGAAGCAGAGTATAATTTCCACTGTTGGCAATAGTTGCTAAAATGGAAAGTTTCAGAATTATTAACTCATAAGGGGAAAAACACATTAGAAAAGTTGCTAGTCTTCAGCTTTAGGAAGAGTTCCTAGAAAAGAGGTTATTTGTAACCTAGGGGAGAATACACAGACCAAAAGAGACTTAAGTGAGAACAGGTTTCTTCCCTCATTTGCATGCACAAAGTTTAGGCCAGCAGCAGGAACAGAGAAGTTGCTTTTAAATTGAATAATGAAAGAGAGCTTAAGAAAGGAAAGGTAAGATTTAACTAAGTAGTGAACATACCAGTGACATTTTTACTGTATCTTACATTTAAACCTACCAGTTATCAAATACGTCGCTCTCTTAAGTGGAGAGACATTTTGCTATCTACTTACAGTGCCATTTAACAAAGTCCAAGTCCTTCTTACAGGATTTCTTTTTTGTCCAAAGGGCGAGATTTAACCTTTTACCCCTTACAATTTTATCTTTACCACTGGGTAATTAAAAAGCCATTAAAAGTCCTAAAACTTTAAGTTCCCCAAGGAAACTAGTGAAATTAAGCCTATCCAAACTTTACTATGAATGGCTTTAAAAAGAAATATTCAGCTTTATGAAACAACCACCTGTTTTTTCTTCCTTTTTCACTTTTTCTAGTTCTGGAGAGGACTGGGGTTTACTACTCATTCTATTCAAAGATGTGCTCCTCTTCTTTTCTGTTCCTCCTAGAGACCAAGCGTAAGGAAGATTATTTTTAACAAGATATAAATATGTATGATTTTCTAAACTGCCATTCCCATGCTTTGTTTTTGCCAATCAGCTAAATCTACTGATCTATCATGACGAAGCACTTTTTTTTTCTTGAGCTCAACAGTTTGGCTGCCATTTTTCTATTCGGCCCCCCACCCTTCCACTTTTCAGAGGGAAAACCCTGGTTTATAGACCCAGTTACCCAATATCTGGCACTGCAGTGCACAGAACTATTTATGCCACAGTGCACAGACTACATGCACAGCAGTGAAGGCCTGAGTAAAAACATTTATCATGAAACTGGGACATGGTTTAAAGTCGGCTTCAATTTTCCCATTTACTGCCTCCCATTCCTCCAAAACAAATTGGTTTCTAGCACCTTTCTGTTCCACCTGTGAACCTTTGAGGGCTGACTGCTGAGAATGTAGAGGAACTTTGTTATTCAGTCTGTTTAATGAGGCGCTTCTCTTTGTGGTACCTGCAAGTGAAAGCGTATGGATTAATTATGTTGAAAAGCTTAGAAGTCTCCTCCAACACTTCCCTAAGATACAGATGAATAATTAAGTCACTTTATAGTATGAATCCTTCAGAAGCAGGAAAACTGGATCAGGGAAGAATTATTCTCTCTCTCTATATATATATATAATATAAGAAATAAAGCATTATTTCTTAGATTCCTGTACGTTACTGATCATAGCAGCAGGATGCCAGCCTCAATAGGCTTCGTGTTTGACCTTACCAAGGCCATTCTTGTGCACCTTTTAAAACTCAATAAATAATATTAAAAAAGGCCGCTGCTCACATTCTGTATGAGTGAGAGTAAGCTCAGAATTAACACCGAACACAGTTGATGAAATACTCCACTGATCCAGAGCCAAGCATCTTCCTCCCATTTCCGCATTCTGCTCCTCCACCTTCCCAGGCACACATTATGCACAGCAGAAGGAAGCTGGTTAATTCTGTGACTGTATTTTCTGTCATCTGAATTTAGCCATCTTTTATGAAACATCCAATTCTTCTTGAATGCCAGATCAAAAGCACAGACCTGCTCTAATTTGCTGTAGTGATTTAAACCAGTCAGTCCACCTCTACATTCTGACCACGTGGATCAGTTCGAGTCCTGTCCAAACTTCTTGTATTTCAGGCCACTTAAGAATTCTGCCTCCAAAGCAAACAAGGATTCACAAAGGATTTCAAGGTATGATAGTAAGTTTGAAAGCAATCCCAATTAGTTGATAATTAGTGACTTCCTTTGTTAGTGCCTTAATTTGTACTTTACAGCCCTGTTTCTGACTCATGTTTAGAGCTGAACCCTGCAGACACATTATAAATAAAAATAATTTTAAATCACAAGCAGTCTCCAGTGACTCAGAACCCTGCCAGTACAGATATATTCACTGAATTCCCTAGCAGGCATACAGAGTATGAGTACAAGCTTTTCTGCTGCATCACCTTCCAACATGAACCAGCAAAATCACCGCTAGCTGTGTCCACGTTAGGGATTCCTCTAGCACAGCTCATCTGATCAAAGGCTGCAGACTGACAGAATACTGCAGCATAGACCTAGCTGAACTTGGTTTTACATTACATTTACATTTAGCTTATTAAAGTTTTTCATTTTGGAAAAAAAAAAAAAACCAACCACCCACCCAAACCAAAACAAAAATACATTTGGGATACAGGCAGGCTCCTATGAAACACTGGGGAGATTCCCCACAAGGAAATCTCAGGCTAAATCAAGATGATATGTGCTCATGCAAATAATTTTTATTTTTCTTAACAAGTAGATTAGGAAAATTCCTTGTGTCTCATAATTTGTTCGGGTTTTTATTTGGAAAAGGTAAGATTGCCATGATTTACAGAATGTATCCAGACGGGGCAAAGGGGAGGTGGCAGAGAGGAGACTCACACGTACAGGTTTATCAGACAGTGGGAAAACCAGAGATCTATGTCATTCTCTACATCCCTGTTAAGACTAGTTGTGTGGGACACATTTTAAACATGACACGCTGCAGTCAGGAGCTTTATCCACCCCAAAGTTGTAATTCAAAATGAGACTGGAAGCCACAGAAATTGGTAGATGATTTCTATTCTAGAGTGCAAACATTCTCAGAAACCCTTAAAAAAATAAAATTAAAGAAATAGTTGACTTCCAGGCCATTTCTATTTCTTGGTAGTCATTGGCACAGTAAGTAATGCAGAATGCCTGCAAGCAGTGGCGTGTACTAACCGTTTAAGAAATGCATAATTTGAGTAGCAGTGTCAAGATTACACCAATTTATTGGTCTAGGAAACCATGTCAGCTGCACGCTCTGGCTACAATCATACTAGAACTCCAGATCGAAACAAAACCACCTCCTCCCACCCAAAAAACTCCCACAGGTGTCAGGGGGTTTTCATGCATCCTTCTCTACCTAAAGCAGAATTCTAACATTAAAAAGAAAGTGTGTGTCTATAGAGTACAGGGCTGGCACAACACAAAGATGTCAAAACTAAGTTGATTTTTTCCTTTCCACAGGCAATCAAATGACTGAAACTGTCTAACAGAAAAAGGCAAACGCTACTTTTGTACTATTTCTATTTTGCTGAAATTTTAGGGTGTGATTTAAGGCATGCAAACCCGTAAAGATGATATGAAATGATCTGTGAATCAATCATTCACCAAGATTTGACTTCAGTAAAATGATTACAGAAATAAAAAATAAAAAACCAGCAATTTTTACCGTTACTCTTCTCCTCTAACAGAGATCACATCAACTGGGTCAAAGCCCTCAACAGTCAAGCTGGATTAACAAATTGCATGAAATGTATTTGAGATCAAAATATCAAGTCAGCTACACAGCAAGGGAGGAAAAGGAGCATCATTCCACTCCTGTCTCCTCCCCAAGTAACAGTTAAGCAGTACACCTGCTACCAGCAGACACACAAACACTTACTTCGATCAGAAGCATTTAAAAGCGCTGCAGATGATGACAACCGTTTATTCATGACAGCTTCTGTCTGTTTGAGGTTTGCTGTGGAGGTGGACCGCTTGCTGGCTGTGTGAAGAAGCGCTTACTTTAGAATTCATCTTCATACCTGAGGAAGAACCTTGGCACACTGCTGTGAGCTACCTTCGGAAGTATTACATCCTGAAAGCTATTTCTAGTTTTGCTTAATGAGAAACAGAATTAATATTTTTTTTCCTTTGAACAGACTTGATACAATTAGCACCAGTTGTAACGTGCACAGAAAAGGCATGTACTTTAGTGGAGTCATGCTAAGATATTATGCATATGTATGCAAACAAGTGATTTTTAAATCCTGCGCTCCTAACATGTAAAGACAAAAGCTGCTGAGGTTGTGTGCTGTTACCAGACTGGTGAGACAAAGAAAGTAACAACAAAACCTGAAAAACAGTAATTTCTGTCTTCATTCCTTCTACGTCGGAATGTCTAAGCCGTTTTCCAATCACTAGTTAACAAAAGCAAAACAAATGCTTTTGGAGGGATAAAAGCAAGTCCTGAGGAAATGCAAGAAAGCATTCTTCTTTTTGATTACTTCCCAAGGGCTGCTGTAACTATTTTAGAAATTTCCAATTTTTCTCTAAAAGCTAGTCCTGAAGTTAATGCCTCCTATCAATTTTGCAACTTTTCCGAAAAAATTGACACAAGAGGCATTAGTTGGGGGTTTTTTTGTACGTGTATACACACGGACATACATATACACACATAAAAATCACATCCTGCATGGCAAAATTTCAAGTTTTCTAGATAAATATCTACTTTTTGATTTCAAATAATGTGCTTTCAGGATGAACACTACTTCAGAGCGTGAAAGCCTTGGAAAAGCATATACCTGTTGCTATTGGAAACTCAATAAGCAGAAAACAGTAATGCACACAAAGTAGCGCGGACTAGCATAATAAATACAAGGAATTCTATACATCAAACACAAGTAATCAATTTTACTGGCATACTGGATAGCAAAGATGATTAATGTGAGCATATTAGCGCGTAAGTACCCAAAGGAAAAAGCAGCACTACTCACCACCGAGGCAGCACCTTTTCCCTTTGGCCAGCATGCTGTAGCAGCTACTTATTGCAAGAGCCAGGACACAGGGACTCCTAGGGACAGCCCTGACCCTGCACTGTAGTTTTGAAACACGTACCCAACCCAGGCTTCCTGAGCTAGGGCCCTCCTGCAAAATCACACCAAGTGAAAAAGATTTCGGCACTGAAGCTACAAAAGTGGCAAGCTCTTGTCACAGCGAACAAGAGCCAAGTCTCCACGGGATAAGAGGGAAAAAGGGGGATCTATTGAGGCTACTGAAGAAATAAAGAGCTGAGTGGATACTTTCCTGACATAACAAGAAAAAAAAAAAAAAGCCATTTTATGAATGAAGTCTGAGTACTGGGATAACTAAGACAGCCTTTAGAGGTTTTATATACGTAATACATGCATTTGGGGCTTTGTGAAGGTAAAGACTACCCTCTAGTGTCTGCTCCCTGGCTCCTGCCTGAACTCAAGCATGTGAGTCTAAGGCCTCCAAACATCATGAAGATGATTCATACAAATTTCTCTTGGTTCCAATTAGCACTTCAGCACTTGCATGAAATCTGAGAATTGGTCTATAACCTACCAAGACTCTGAGGGCAAAAAATGAGATCTTCCTTGAGATAAACTGCTGAGCAAAGTAATTATTTTCCAGCAGGTTTACAAGTTCTGCAGGTGGGCTATGCTGTTCAGTAAAGAAACTTCTACTACAAGACTCAAAAAAGAAGAAAGTACAGGCTAAACATGACTGTTCAGACAAAAAAAACCAACAAACGTCTCTTTTTCAGTGGGCAGTGGTGAGGGCATGACCTAATATCTCAACTGATGTCTTGACAGAAAAAAAATCGAATTGGTAAAGGGTATTCATACTGATACGTGAGTTTTCTTGTTCCAGAAAACTTCAGTTTGTATTAATTGCATAAGATCTTAAGACATCAATGCTTTTTTGATCAATAAATTTGCAGATATACAATCAAATGGCCTCCAACTTTTTCCATATCTCACCCACAGAATAGCTTCTGCAAACTTTGAAGGTCTGGACAATTCACTAGGAAAAAAACCTCTAGAAGACAGGCAGGATATTCTTGAATAAGTTAGTCCAGTTATATAGGTATTTACAAAGTATCTTTTGAAAAAATACTTCAAATATCTTCTTTTGGGGAAAGTTTTGAATACTTACATACAAATCAAGTGATTTGAAGTGGAAGAAGCATACAGCGAAATCCCATGTGATACCAAACATTTGTATTTTTTTTTAATGGAAGGGGGAAAGCACACTGTAGCAGCAAAGCCAAAGAAAGCATATAATTGCCATGCAGCAAGGCTTGCAATTGGGTAAGGAGCCGGGAAACTCAGTATCTTAAGAAAATCATTATGAGACATAACAGCTCTAAATCTTAGCTTCTCAGAGTTTCACTGAGAGAGGGTGCTGCAGCACCGCCTATCAGAGGTTGGACAAAATTAGGCTAAATAAAATGAGATTATCCATCTCTCACTTCCTTCCAAATTTCTACTAGGACAACAAAGCTCTTTATTTAGAAAGGAGAGACTCTGGCAGCCCAATTTCTATTCTAATAGCACATGTCTCCACTACAGTTGCACCTGAACATCTAGTTTTGCTTAGCAGTCATCACTAAACCTCCCTCATTTACAAGGACTGTCCTCAAGGATGCTTTATTACACAGCCTTGCCATTTCTTTTGGCAGACCCACACCCTGCACGTTTCATCTTAGCACCGACAGCAATGTCATTAATGTAACACTTGACTCTAGGGCTTTCATCAGTTTTTAACTTTCAGGCCATCAGCGGGGTACTTGCTGCAGTCTCAGTGAATCACATTCTGCACAGAATACAGAATGGCTGATGCTTAGTGAAATGTTCAATTACAGGGGGGTCCCTTTCCAGAGCACACTACCTCTATCACCCACAAATGCTGCTTTACCAGTCAATGTTCCTAAATATTACTGTTGACACAGTCAGTTCATGGAAGAACATAGCTGATTTTCTATTTTTTTTGCACAGCAATACAATAGACGAGAAAGCCTTTAGTCCTAAAGTAATGTAAAGAGTATGTGAAATCTGTTCCTCCAATGGTTTTCATTTCAAGAAACTGAGCCTTTAAACCCAGATCTGCCACAGAAACTGATGATAAAAAAATAGTAATTTCTATTGAAACTTGCTCTAGGTATGTTGTTTGACAAGATGCACTACTCAGCCATGATGACATAAAGCTCACAGGCTGTCATTTTCCAGAGTATTAAAAAACAGGTAATCATTGTCTTTCCAGCAATTATGTAAACGTAAGGTGAAAGGGTCCAAATATGGATTTTTTAGAAAGCCAGCTGGACTTAGGCATCCTGTATGGTTTGGGTAGATTTTAAGTAACAATTAAGTGAGGAGCTCCCAGAAAGGTAAAAGGCCAGGAATGATCCTGAAACAGGAATAAATACAACAAGCGTAAATCCAATTATGATTTCACATTATCCACCCCAGGTAAACAGCTATACATGTGAAACCTCAACATCAAATCAAAACACAAATTTAAAACAGAGTGGATGCACAAATGTCCTAGTCAAACACTGCATTATCTGTTTATCTCCAGTCACTTGTTTCAAAAGTGGTGCCAAGTTATCCAAATTGATCTACTGTAGCCGAACTTATCTGCTCCTCCTGTATGTTACTGTATGATGCATAAGGTATAGCTTAAGCATGTATTATTACATTGGGAGATGTTTTTTGGAAGACACTTCATTTTTTATGTGTTTCAGCAGCACTGAAAATCTTCCTCTAGATCAGAAGTACAGACAAGACTGGAGGAGAGAGCAAAGCACGTTTTTTTCGTTTGTTATTAAGTTTAGCTTTAAAATTAAGGTAGAAAACAATGGAGGAGAAAAAAATAGTGCTTTCCTAAACGTGCAAGGCAAATGTGATTTCCTCATTTCAAGGTTAAATGACATTCGGTAAAGTGCAATACAGTAATTGGATTTATATATGTATCCAAGGAACACATGTTAAACAGGTAAACCAATCCAGTCAAACTGGCTAATTTTGGAGAAAATTAGGGATTCATGCTGTGCAGAGGAAGGGTAGAGAGAAGTTAAATAAAATACATATGCTTTTGCTGTGTTGCCAGAATAAGCCACAGCAGTTAAATCATACTCAGTCAGACTTTCATTGCATTTTCAAGTCTCATATTGTCAGCATTACGAGACAGCTGTATTGAATTAGTAACGCTGTGAGCATGCACAGATTTTTAGAATTCAGATTTAGCGAGGCCTCAGCTGAGAGCTATCATCTTAAACCAGCTACAAGAAATAATTTTGCTTATTAACCATGTAGCCTTGACAAATATACCAGTGATCCAAAGCATTTATATGAATGGCTCAGTCTGTGCACTGAGAAGTGCCAGAAATCCAATGAAAACACATTTAATACATAGAATTATGTTTAGATAATTGGACAGATCTGATTTTGCAAAACTCTTCATGGAAAAAGTATCAAACTGAACAAAGCATTCATTCCTTTTCACACAGTTTCAGCAAAATATCATTTATTTTGCAAATGTTACTTCAATTGCTGGTAAAATAAAGCAAAAAGAAAACAGACCAAGCCCTGCCATGTACTTTTTGCAAATTAGGAAACAATGAAAGGGTTTGAAATTTCCCTAAAAAAAAAAAAAAAAAAAGAAAAAAAGAAAAAAAAAAGCTTAAGACTACTGAACTAATTTATATTCAAATAAATGCCACTAAGAATTTCTATTCTCCTCCCCCATGCTGTATCCACTCATCTTTAAAAACCCAAAGGCACATATCCTTTCCCTGAAAATTCCCTCAGGATGCCACAACTTAAGCTGTAGTTTAATTAGCTGGGAGGGATAGTTAAAAACATAGGGGGGCTGCTTTCTACTTAGGGATCACATTTGTTGCACGGCTGGCCAAGATCCAGGAAAAGATCTATAAGAAGATGGTTTTCCTTAGTTTCAGAGAAACAAGAGCTCAAGTTTAAAAGGTTAGTAGTGAGTGTAAAACAGAAAAAGGACATTTTAGAAATCAATACCACCAGATCCACCTTCATCTGCAGTCTGTTGTTCTGTAGAAGAAGAAGGTTTGTAAGCTAAGTCACAAGGTCAAATAGCAAACAATGCAAGTTAACCAAAAAATGGGGAAGCTGGGTATCGTAACAATAATTTATATCAAAGCACTTTCAAACATGTTATAAACAAACACTAAAAAGTCCACACTAAGCTGACAGAAGACTACTAAATCACATTCAGTACAATTCCACCAATTAAGAAGATAGGCTGACTTGAAGCATTTTTTGTTTTATTTCATTTCTGGACAATAACTTATGTTAAGTTACTTATTGGGGGTGGGGTGTGTTTTCCAGTTAGGTAGTGCATGGAACGATCCCTTCCATTACAATCCTGATTTGCTGCTCTGATTTCAGAATGTTTACAAGCAGGAACAGTTAATTGTGTGAAATACAAAAAAAAAATCTGTGCTCAAATTGAACAGTGTTAAAAATGCATCACCTAATCCAGAATAGAACCTGTCCTCCAAGAAGCTCAGACACTACCCACCGCATCTCCTTACTGGTTGTTCAAATAATCAGTTAGCATTCTGTAACTCTAAGGCTGTGTTTAAAATCTTTTAGATGTAGCATTACAGTACAACAGGGTTTTTTTGTTCTGTTTATCATCAGTCCTAGCACACCATTACATGCACTGCATTTGAAGGACTCAATTATTTTAACATTCTGCATTACGATTCCCTTTATCTGATGGTTTGGGGCTGGCAATGCAATGCTGCCAGGTGCTGCATTTCCCTTGTGGCTTCTCTGTAGCTCTTCCCAAAGTTAAAAATAGCTCTGAGCAGCATTTCAGGGCAAGTATGGATATGACTCTTTCCTCACGAGCTACCTGTAGATCCTGTTACAAGATCCAAGACAGGAAAGCATGCCCAGGTCCCTAGGAATAGCGCTGCACCTGCCAGTGTTCACACATAATATGCTGTGATTTTAGCCACGCTAGAAAAGGTGCTACTTACCTGTTTTGCTCTCTGAATCTGGAGTTACCGATCCTCCCCACGACCATCTCTTCTGTCGTGTTTCCAGTCGCTGATTCCGTTCCAAGGTACGATGCATAACTGCTTCATATCGCTCCTATCATCAAACAACATCCCTATGAAGCTTATAACTATAAAGCACAGCTATGCCAGAAGACAAAAATACGCAATTTTTTTTTTTCTCCCAGTATGATTTAAAATCTGGTTTACCTATACTGCCTGATAACAAGTGTTTGGTACAAAAACTATTA
Organism: Falco peregrinus; assembly: GCF_023634155.1. Taxonomy (NCBI): domain Eukaryota; kingdom Metazoa; phylum Chordata; class Aves; order Falconiformes; family Falconidae; genus Falco; species Falco peregrinus. Next base: position 16,138,458 of record NC_073733.1, read on the forward strand.
TGCAAGGAATGTTAAGAGCAATTAATGGTTTCAAAACACTGCAAACATGATTAGGTTGAGCTAAAGCACAGATTATCTATTCTACTCTTTACTTAAAATAGCCACCAAACAGATTTCCTATTCAGCAAACATCACTACTTATTTTCTAAATAGGGATGAATGCCAATCTGAGCAAAGCTAATTTCTCACTCTTTAAACTACTTATATTCTGAAGTTATTTCTAAAAGGTGATAAAAATTCTCCATTATAACATACCAAGTATAAGGTTATTTGTATTTTCAGAGAACTATGCAAACACTGACCCAAGTCTTAACAGATACTGGCATTAACAGAGATATGATGAAAGCAGAAATAGCAAGACATGAAGGCAAAACTACAAAAAAGACCAACCAACTCCAGACCTCAGCAACCACTGCTGACAGGACAAAGAGGACTGAAAGAAGCTTTCACTACTGTCTCCAGGACTAGTAACTACTAATGGGGGATCCCTCTCTCTTGTGCATGAAGATGAACTGCAACCACACTAGACTGTTTCTTCTCAGCCAGGTTCCACATGTCAACAACAAATTTCTCTCCTGGAACAGTTGTATCCCAAGTGATCTTTTGAAGCAGTATTTACTGCTGATACATTGCAGTAAGATGCCAAGGGGACTCATTACCCAAACATTTCTCCCTCTTGAGGACACAAGACTTTCACCTTCTTTCAACACCATTTCACAACACAAACTAAAACAATTGTAGTGTATAACAGACAAAGTAAACTTTGCAGGAATGATTCTGCTCACTGACAAAAAAAAAAATAATTTTCTGTTTGTAATATAAAGCCTAGTTTCCCCTCTGTTAAGGAACCCTGAACTAGAGTTTACCTAAGGTGCCGAAGTACCCAGACATTATGTCATCTGTAGATGCTATTTCCACAGAGGTATCTGCAGTACGGCAATTCTTCAAAGTCATAGTTAAAGACACAAGCTTCACTTTACAAACAACGGAACATCAGTTATCAGCTCAAGATAGCAACATACAAAGTTGCACAGCTGTACAGAATAAGAGTAACTGTGAGAAGACAGGTGTCTCAATCTTAGCCACAGCTAGCTGTCTTCAAGATTCTTAGGTAGTGAACTACTTTTTCCATGTTATTTGCTATTGTGCTGCTGCTTCTACTTTATCCAAGGAAGACTTGGCTGAAGTACTAAACAAGAATGTTGGAGGCTATGTATTTTTTGATGCACTACTAAATTTACAACTGTAGGTGGTATCTTGCTGGCAAATATTGCCCTAGTTTCTTTAAAAGCAATGATCTTCTAATGTCAGAGTATCAAAGTCACGATCTGTTTTCACCTTCTGGTTGAAAACAAAGTTTACAGGTCAAATGCACGCTATTTTTCCACTTGCTGGATTCTTCGTATGTAATTCTCAACGTACAAGGTCACCTTCCTCCAGGGACCAAATAAAAGACAAGGTTAACACCAGCCAGTCATTGGCTAGTCTTTGTATTCCTTGATTATTCATTCCAGTGGCCACTTTGAACATATCCACCATCCTGAAAATTACACGAATAAATGTACTACAGGCTTAGGGTAACACCTCTTGAAGCATAAGGGACACTTTTTGCTTCAAGTAGTTGCTTAAAGAGATGATACTGCACTGGACTGCAGTCAAGGCCCACCCAAACATTTCTGCTTGTTCTCCAGCAATGTAAACTATTCCATGAAGTTCAAATGGAATATCAATCTGAACACACCCAGAAGCTGATTAAAGATAACCAAACACCAGTGTACAATACTGCCAGTCAAAAAGGGTAAAAAAAGATGTATTGCTAGGAGAATGTAACAATGGCTGGACTACAACGGAACAGTCCGCCAGGCAGGCTCTTCAACAATGACCCACAGCAAGTTCTTACAACTACCTTATGGAAGCCCAGTGCATGCCATACCTTTACTGCTGACACCCTGGAAATGTACCCTTTCAGAACGTGCATCACATTTAATATGCACTAACAGACTTACTCTTCACAAGGGATGGCAGAACTTCATGTATTTATTTCTACTTTCAGCTTCTATCAATTTGCAATGAGCTCCGTAACTCAAAATCTGCTCTGCTGGTCCATGTGCAACCAAAGCAAAGGCAAAGAATCAAGTGAAATCAGTCAATACACAGTTCAAAGCAGCAAATGGTTAACTACACGGATAACATTATCAACTGCTCAACACAGAGTAACAAATCGTAATTTTGAAGAACTGAAAGAACACGAGCCTCTTAGGCCACCGTGGGGCTCTCAGTAAGCAAAACACAGAAATAAGAAAACTCTAACACCTGCTACCCATGCTGGTTTACAAACAGAATCTACAAAGTGCACCAAAAGAAATCTAGAAATGTAGGAATATGGGGTGAGGTCTTTGCTCATATGAAAAACAACCAGTAGCCAAGCAACAGCCACAGCTCCTGAAGTCCTGAGTGCCTCGGGTATAGCTAAAGCTAGGCCTGGGGTGAGGAAGGAGGACATGTGTCTATATAGCCCACTGTAGAGATGTGGAAAATATTTTTATGTTCCAATACGTTTACCACTTCTGTAACTTTCTATTTCACAGCACTTCAGAGCATGGTAACGTAGGAAAACAATGTAGGAATTTCTTTAAAACTGCAGAACTTAGATATGTAGTACCTTTTCCTCCTCTATTTTTTGTTTTCTCTTTTCTTCTACTGCTGCCCTCCGTTGTTCCTCTTTCTGCTTCTGTTCTTTTAGCTTTCTCTGCCTTTCTTCTAACTGTTTTTCATATTGGAGTTTTGCTTTTCTCTCCTTTTCAAGGATTTGTGTCTCTTTGGCAGCTGTAAATTTTTAGGAAAAAATTAAAATCAAACTTAACTATTCATTGACATGACAATGCAACTTACAGGAAAGAGACTACCAAGCAGAATTCCCACCACTCAAAGCTGAAAGATACAGCAAGATTAGCCTGCAGAGCTGGATGATGCTGCACTTGACGACAGAGGAGTCTTTAATTCTGTCCTCAGGTTAGGCTGGAATTAGAACCTTTCCTGCCATCAGACTTTACTGTCTAGACAGCAATGTCAGGATATGCATATACCCTATGTTAGGCACATACTTTTCTTGCCATCATAATAGCCAAGTTTTTATAAGCAAGTAGTAAGTTGAGTATCACAAGACAGAATTTTCTATGCTGCGATTTTAATTTTTTTGGAACAAGATACAATGAAAAGATTTAAAGCACTGAGTGACAAGATGGGAAAACCCCACAGTTACTGCTTTTGAGTTCGTAATTGTTATGTCACTATTCTCCACAGCCTCCACCTAGGAACAGCTGTGCGCGGTTTAAGAGGAAGCTTCAAGTCCTGTGAAAAAAAGCTCGTGGTTGTATACACAGAAGTATTTTCCATGGGTAGACAGATAAAATGAACCAAGAGACCAGATAATTACACCAGAAATGAACAGGCAGTATCTACTACATATATAAGGTCCCCAAACCACTTCTGAGTTTATACGCGTTCTAGTCCTTTCCTCTCTCCATGTCAGGATAACACAATCATTCCCACTGCTGTGTGTCTGTGCTTTTCTATTAACAAACACACAGGCCAGAGAGACAGTGCTCCTTACAAGCTGGGAGACAAGAAACAGGACTGCAGGGCATACTGTGACTCTCTCCTCTCTTGCTGCACAGATCCACGTCACAAGCAGCATAAAGCTGGGCAAGAGTTTTACGCTCTTCTCTGGGTCCCAGATTCTTTGCTAGGATAAAGTGCATACTGCTGACACTTCAATCCAGGAGTCATTTCAGTGCGCTAGGAAACAAGGGAAGCAGTGTTCAAGGCAATCAAGCCATTCAACTAGCTAAATCTTTTTCCGTTTTCTCTGAATCAGCATTCCCCAAACATCAGTCTTCAGGGAACCAGTTCTAAGCTAAAACTTTTACTCTCAGCAGTGTTCTCATTAAGGTATTCAGTAAGAAACTGGCTAAATTCGCTTGGTGGTCACTAAGAAATGGAAGGTCAAAAGTGACATACAGCTTCAAGAAGCCCAAAATCTCTGGAATTCAAATCTAATCCTTCTCCATTCAGGTTCGCAGACAGTCACTGATGCGAGACCAAGAGCAGACCTTGTCTCTGGTCCTCAGGAAGCTGAAAAAGCCCCAATGACTGAACAAAAGGAGTAAGAAAATAAGTTATTCCCTTATCACAAACATTTTAGGAAATTATATTTTAAATGAAACATGAAAATACCATGTTGCTTTTCCCGCTCTTCTCTACGCTCCCTGGCCAGTCTTTGTCTTTCTTCTGTTCTTAGAGTGGAACCATCTATCACTGTCAAAAGAAAAAAAATTGAAGACACATAATCATCAGTTATTTTGAATGTTCAAATTTAAAAGTCAAAAGTCTTTAGTATCAAAAGGATAACAGAACCTCCTGAGATACACACATACCACCAAAGCACTGCACAACCTATATAGAGATTAAAGGCATCATCTGAAAAATTCCTAGGAAGCTGAATACCCTCCTTCCTTCCTGCCCCTTCCCATTCCCTCACAACAACCAGTTCACTATTTTTCGTAGGTGTGGCAGAAAGCAGACACAATATTAAAAGGCCCAACATGCACAGTCAAAAGCAAGCCTGACCAGAAGTCAGATGTGTGAGAACATACATTTATTCCAAATTCAGCTCTGATCCTCATTCTTGTACATATTCATTTCTATGATCAAGAATTACAGGAATCTAGGAAAACTCAATCTGAGAACAGATAGTCCACCTGTCATGACAAATTCAAAGCACCGCAGGATAGGTAGTTTGCAGGCTAAGCAGAACCAAGACTGCTTAAGTCCTTGCAGGTATAAAAACTTGAATTTCAGCAAGAAGTGAACTGACTGATAACCTGACCAGAGCACAACCCCCCCCTCAAAAACCAGAACAAAAACCCTGCTGAAAATACAGGCAATTTTATGAACTGAACTCTGAGCAAGTCAAAAGAAAAAGTCTGTCATCAAAACCAGACCTTCAATGAATCTACAAACCATCTACCAGGTGCTTTACACTCTGATGCTTCCTGCAAAAAAAGAGCATCAAACTTCTTTTTAAAAGCCGTTTTATTCATTCCCTACTAACTCTCCCTTGTGAACCTGGCACTTCATTAACAACAGTGACCAATAATTATACCTGGTTTAGTTGCTGTCTTTATATTTATTGAGGTCTGGACTGCAATAGGGCTAACACCACTTTGGCTTCTTCTTTCTTCTGCTATGGCTTGGGCTGCAGCAACTGTGAGAAAGAATGGTACCATATTAAGAAAATCTCTACAACCAAGACTTAACCAATCCTTCAAATAAACATAGGAAATTCTATCCGAGGTTGCAGATACTTTTATTGAATAACTAACTTGGGACTGCTCAACTTGCAAGAAAAAAAAAAACAAACTCATTGAATGAGACTTCAAACCTGGCACAACTTTTCTCTGTGAAAACAACAGTTACAAACCCTTATGTTTTAAAATGTGTGGTAAAGGACCATAGAGTTCCAAACAAATAGAACTTCAACAACTTTTCTAAGAAGGAAAAACAACATTTAGCAAAATTATGAGTCTGACTTACACTTAATAATAAAAACTCTTTGCCAGCATATGCTATTTGTGGGCTGAACACATATATGTAACAGCTGATCAGCACCAGTAGAGTCATACTCTGGTGAGACCCAAGCAAGGAAAGGTTTATGAAGACCTTTCATTAGTTCAGGACATGAAACAGAAAGTGGACTAGCTGCATAAAGTAAACCATTAAGGGATGCTTACAATGTACTTCTAAAACTGGATCTTCAAAAATAAATTTTAATTATAAATTGGATTCTAAAACAGTAATTTGAGCACTTGTGCAGAGACCCATTCACCTTACTCGAGTTTCACCAAGGTGAGCACAGTGAGTGGCAGGGCTACGACTCCCAGTTAATCATACAGAAACGAAATGCTAGCAATATTAATTTCACTAAATAACGAAACCCATTAAGTCGTCAGGAAACTAATTTACTGTATCACTTTCCACAGATTTTCTTTATTTCTGTATCAACTTTCACTTTAACTAATCACCTTTTAGGGTGTGAAGGTGAAGCCTTACAGGAAAAGCAGGGAGGGCAACCTGTAAGACAGTATTAGCCCATTTTCCTGCACAGCTTTGAACAGGAGCGTCCTTATACAGCAGTGACACCTTTTTCTCACCTTGGTTGACAGATACGGGATGATAAACTTGGTTCTTCCAGAAACACCCAACTTCAGGGGAAGCAAGAGAACACACCACACAATCAAGCAAATATAAGAAAGCAGAAGTCAACGCCTCTTTTAAACATAAAGGCAATCCACAGAAGTAATGCATAACATTAATGCATAACATGCTGTGATTTCAACCATAACACAAAGGACGAATAGCAGAATTTGGTGTTACATTTAAAAAAAGACGATGACAGCTTTGCCAATGATCTCAGGCTTCCCTTTTAATAGAGTAGTGCAGAATGCAAAGGAGGAAGGAAGAGTCTCCCTCTTCTCCATGCATTGCCATGACAACTAGTTGTGTCATGGTAATAACCCTCCCTAAGGCTGTGCCCAAGAACAATCACCTCAAAGTGTTTAATCCCATGTGATGTCAGTGATAAATGCCGATTACAATACTTATTCAGCAAGTCTAAATTGTCACCCGCAGCTGTTGCCATGTCTTGAATTAATTTTTCATTGCAGCACCAAACAAAAGTCTTCCTCAGTTCCATCCCATACATCTCTGAGGCTCTTTTCAAACAAGTCAGAGACCAGATATACCGCGACACGGTAAGATTACCAATTGGTAAAGAGAACAGCTAAAAAAGGGCTCACTGTAATTTCACTATGTAGACCAAAAGTCAGTCAAAAACCTGATTTTGTACACCGCTGCATGTCATGTGGATGGGAATCTAGCCCAAAAATTCATGAAGTGGAGAACAACAAAATTATGTATTCTCAACACAATTAGATGTTGAAACAGCCTGAGGAAAACCCGTCTATTGCAAGTTTTTCCAAGAGGAAGAATATAGAACCAGCGCATTTATATCCAACGACACCTCTGTGGATCACAAAGGCTGAAAGAACATAAGCTTCTTCAGGTATCATTTCAAGTTAAGACAAATACAGAAACCCAGCTGCATCTTTTCTTCAGTCTCCATCAGCAAGGGAGGAGAGACAGCGGGCACACAGGCAGACCGAGCCAATCCATCCCAGCGCAGCTGGGAAATGAGCCCAACAGAATAAATTCACCCTACGCCCACACCAGGTTTAGTTAAGACCAAACACTGGAATTTTGCCTCGGCTCTCAAAGCTGAAACATCGAAGTTTCTGTAACCAAGTTATAGTAAGAAGCAAACTGCAATTTAAACTGGCAGAATAATCATCTTATTTTACTTGCAGAAATATTATCATCAGAATCTTGCTTAACAAACCAGTCACAATGCATGTAGGGGATTATGTATTTATTCATTTAAAAAAATAAACAAACACTTGAGTAATGTTCATGATTAGAAGGCACTCATTTAAAAAATGTGTCATATCTGCAAAGCAATTAGTTCATCCTAATTAATTAAAGTTGCAAAAAATTACTTGAGTTTCTATAGAACAGGAAAGTGGGTTACAGAAACAGTACAGTTTGCAAAGGACACAGAGATGAAAAAAGTCCAGAAATACTTAGCCAAAGGATTTTACACATCAGGGGCTTTTTTTGTACGTCACTTAAAAATATTTATGTTCAGTGCTTCAAGACTTCATTATTTGCATAGAAACAACATGCTTACAAATTTGAAAGTAGCACATTTAAAGGTATTAGGAATGCATTTCTGTGTTACAGAAAAGCAATCCATTTAACTAACAGGAAGCTAAAATTCACAGAATCATAGAATGGTTTGGGTTGGAAGGGACCTTAAAGACCACCCAGCTCCAACCCCCGCCATGGGCAGGGCCCCCTCCCCCCAGCCCAGGTTGCCCCCAGCCCCGTCCAGCCTGGCCTTGAGCCCTGCCAGGGATGGGGCATCCACAGCTGCTCTGGGCAGCCTGCGCCAGCGCCTCACCACCCTCACAGGGAAGAATTTCTTCCCAATATCTAATCTAAGTCTACCCGCTCTCAGTTTAAAGCCATTATTACATTTAAGGTGAACGGGGGATTTGAACAAAAGGCTATTAAAAGGGACACAGCCATCACATGACATGCATCCCCAAGATGCGTGAGCTCAATTTCACCCAGTCTCAGGTCAACAGACAGGTTTTACAGCCCTTGTCAATTTTACGGTAAATTTACAGTATGAAACTGTAACTTTCAAAATCCACATTCTACCTCAGTAAGAGAAAATTAATTGCATACTATCCTACCCTGCAACCTTTAAAAAAATACAATTTTATTTTGCCCTAGTATGATAAAAGAAATCTTAATTTCTAATACATTTAAATATTATTTGGCACAGACGCCTGTCATTTTTTTGCCTAGTCTTCCATAACGAATGTAGTAGTCTGCTATGGAGAAAAGCTTCACTGAAAAGAATTTTCCACAAACTCTAACTATCTCTGTAAAATAAGCCTAATACTTCTGTAATTAATCAGGATACCCAAGAACAGGAAACCAGTTAACAACCATTTCACTACAGCCTGTGTCACGTGCTGCATTACTGGGGGGTGTCTTCACAGACACATTCAGCCAGCTTCCCGGAGAAAAAAAAAAATCCTCTTAGAGGCAAATTAATTCTCATTTCTGAGCTTCCCCTCCCACTGTAGTCACTAAAGGCCTTCACAACTATTAATTTGTGATCAGCATAATGTCTGTGCTTGTTTTACAGTAGACTACCTTAAATATTTCAGCTAAAATCAGTAAAAGTAGAAGCCACACATGTGGCCAATAATATCTGTGTTCATGCATAATAAAATAGGGCTATTTGGAACATAAAATGGACAGGTAATTTGGGAAGCCATTCTCCTTCTGCACCCTCCTCACCATTTAGCACTATGCGCCTGCCCAAGCATATCACGGATAAACCAAACCACGGCAAGCACCAGGTGGGAAGCAACATGCCAGATAAAGGCAACTCTCCCAACTTCACCTTCCAGCTCACGATCACGCTAACGGCGCAGGTACAGAGGTGCCTCCCTTGTACTGAGCATGACGGTACTTCCCTTCACCGATCAGGTTTCCAATATGCCCTGAAGAGACTGCTACTAAAAATAAAACTTGATTTCTATTTCAATCCTTGCACCGAGTTAATACCCTTGGCCCCTGCCCAGACTATCCAAGGACTCATACAGTTGCTGTTCTTAGTAAACCTCATTAGGGAGTGAACCAGCTCCATCCCTTTACCTAGCGAGGTTTAGGGCTTCCATCCCCTCCTGGTACCCGAGACCCAGTCAGATGCTGCCCTGCTCACTCTTCCCTTCCCGGGTGGGAGATCAGAATGTGCCAACTTTCACAGCAATCCTTCTGGTTCTTCAGATTTAATGACTCATTATGCAAAGCAAACAAACAAACAAATCCCAGACCAAGCCTTTGAAACAAAAGTTAGGAGGTCTCCTGAATGTTAAGCATTGTTATGAATCAAAGTGTTTTCATAAATGCTTAAAGCAGGTAACAAGAAGCCAACAAGCAATCCATAAACTAAAAGTGAACTTCACAGAAAAACAACTGATTCTATAGCAAACCAGGTCAAATCTGCAAGATACCATTTTAATCTTGCTCCACTACAAACAGCTACTGTTTCTCTAGCAGACAGTAATCCTTTTAAGTAACACTGTTCAGATCCTTTTTCTTTCAATAATTTTTGTACCCGCTTTCAGGAAAGTCAAGGGAAGTCAGCACTCAAATTTGAGATTTCTGCACACTGTCTTTTAAGCTGATTTCCACTCATTAATTAAGACCAACAGATGCAAGATCATACGTTAGATGTTTTAAAATTGGGTATTGGTTTTACACCATTACTCCTTGTTCAAAGGACATCAGAAGAAGGATGCACCCTCACAAAAACTGGTAGACAAAACAAAGTTCCTAATGATGAACAGAAAAGCCCTCTCTGCACGCATTCCTCTTTTCCCTGTCTTCCCCCAGTGATCCTGATGTCCCATCTTTGGGCTGCAAGGACTGACAGGCTCCACAAGCAACACATGAGCCTCCCAGTAGGCACCTTCTGACGGACCAGCTGGAAGGCAGATGGTTCTCCTGTTTTGTCTGGGCAGTCACCAGATGGGAAGCACACGGATCTCCAGAAAGCAATGCACGCTGTCTCTCAGCTTCAGCAGGCCATAAGACTTCCTGTTGTCTTATCCTTATTCCAGACTTCTGTTTTATACTTATTCCCTGCACGGGATACCTATTTTCTTACCTTTATATGCTTTCCTCCCCTTAAGCCCATTTCTGCAGTTAATTCTGTACAATAACATGGTTTTCTTCCCAATGTTCAAGGCAGTTTAGGATGATTTCTTCAGTTCATCACAAGTATCGATCCCACTGGAAAACACCTGACAGAAGCATTCCTTTGTAGTCTATGAGTTAGCAGCTCCACAAGTAAGTATTTGAGACATACTTGCAAGAATATGTTTTTACTTATCCTTAAGCATCCACGCTCAGATTAAGAGCTGGAAACATTACAAAAAATTATACACATAATTAACAAAACACTACTTATTTCTTAAAAGGAAACCTACAAAGATACAGCTGAAGCAATCTCAAAGACATGTTACTGTATTCATTCAGCCTTGATCACAATCAGAGAAGGCTGCTAGTTAATTTGTGGGTTGATCCCTGTACACTTTTCCCTAGGGGAAGCACATAAGCTAAGCCAAACTTGCATATAATACTGACACAGACCAAGGAATCAAAGTTTGTCCTTACAAAAATTGGCAGTCGCCTCTAAAACTTTCTACAGTCAGAGATGCTGTAACGTTGTCCAACAGCCATATCAGACGAGTACCACCCTTAGTCCAAACGCTAGCGATACATACTGTGAACGTATCTCCTATGGAGTCTTACTGATTACTGCTGTCACTTGTATTCTCTTATTTTAACCTTACTCACATTGCTCAGCCAAGACTTACGTTTCTCTACTTAATGGGAAAAGCAACTGCCAGCACAATGCTTGAAGAGGAAAAAGATGCCACTAACTCTTGCAGAAGCCATCGTAACGTGGGTAAGAAGCACTGCCTGTACTCTGTACACAGGGCTGACAAGCTAAATCCACCCCTTTCTCTGGAAAGACACTCAGCTTCACAATTTGGGGTTCTTTACTAGTAAGGTATGTTATTCACCACTTGAAAAAAAGAAATGAACCAGAGCGGACTCTCTACTCTCACCAACTTACTGGCTTTCTGTTGCCTTCACTTTCCCCTTTGCCACTCTCTTCTTCCCCATGGTTCTTCCTTACCTTACCAAAGAAACGTGAAAAGGTTTTTCATTCTGCATGACCCACTTGTCACCCTTTTCTTTAAAAGAACACAATCTTTCACATGTCTTTTGATAATGCTAACACTATTTGTACAAAAAGGCCCTCCAAAGATGACACTTCTCCAATTCACACATTCCCAGCTCTGCAACTCAGATTGCTTCCCTGTTCTACCTGGCATTAGTTATTAATCTGTTTATTGCATCGTGCTTACCAAGCTCACCCGCACAATGACCTCTCTTCAGAGCTGATGCTTCCTGCATAAAGGATATACAAGCTTTACAGTCCCATTCACGTTCTTTAGCAAACAGCCATTCACTGCTGTCTTGTCTTTGCTGTCTAGAGGCACAGTCTTAGTAAGACACAGCCACAGGGAAGCCAGCTTTGGAAAGGTTGGTGCACTCGTGTTTCTCAGTGAAAGAGCAAGGAACTAAGGTATGTGTAATCTGTAAAATTCTCCACCAGAATACATTAAAGCTGCATTTTAGATGTAAAGAGAATGTTTCTGCACAGTTCCTGCGGGTTGGCAACTATAAACTCTTCTCACCAACTGCAAAACAGAAATTGCTTTCATCCACCTTGAGCGATTTTTTTAAAAGACAGATTGGATGCTGACTGCAATGCTGATGCAATAAACTATGACTAAAAGTCCCTTGTGAACCTTCCCAAGTGTAACAGAAATCAGTAATTTACCTGTTTCTGCATAGCAGAAATTCCAAAGTATCCTAATACACTGGACTAAAATAAAAGCAGTTTATATGCCCTTACATAATTTCACGTGGATTCATTGTGAAATTTAGCAGTTATGTGACTTAAGTTAAATACTTATATATAGGTGTATACAGATTAAACACTACAAACCTGACAGAACCAGATGCTAGTTTAAGAGCTACAGAAGGACCAAAAAGGTAAAGTGGCGGAGTTTTAAACAGAGTACTACTCTGCTGCACAGATAATTTTCTTTAATCCGATGCCTCAGGAGTGCATGTTTTGTCCCTCACACTGGAATGGCTTAACCGATGTCAGAGCAGTCCCACTTCTACCTGCTAGGAGCAGTTTAGTTCCTATGATTTTTCTAGCTGAAGTGCTGGCAAAAGCTGGACAGACCGAAATCAGTGCTCTCTGCTTTACTCCTCCAGCTCTGGAGGCTGCCTTAAACTGACTGCTGGTCACACTCCTGCATAGCCACTGCAAAAAGCAACTTCAAAATAAACTTTTACTCTGTTCTCCTCTTTCACACCTGTGTTCCACGTTGCATTATTTCTTTCTTTTATACTGTACTATCCCCAATGCTGGAAATCAGCTAACTTCTATCCGCTCCTTTCCCCCTTCTGAGCAGTTTGGTTTCTTTTGCTTGCTCCAAGCATGCTCTTGTGTAAATGCTTTTGTCCTCTCAGTTTGCAGGCTGGCTATTGTTTAAGACACCCAGCCCAAACAATGCCAGTGAAGAACACTGCCTAGCACTGCAAGTCACAACAAACTTGAGACAAACCCTGTGAAAACACCATTTTGAGCTTTCTTCAGATGGAAGGATAATAGCTCCTTTACATGATAGCAGTGAAAACTACTGCTTTTGCCTTTTACACTTGATGCAACTTCAGAGCCCATTCACTCTTTCTGCTTCAGAAGCAGCATGACTGTGCTGGCATTTACCCTCAGAGACCAGCCTCCAGATTCAAATCAAATCACTCCAGAACAGTGCTCTAAGACACTGACAGGTCCACAGGGCGTTTAATGCAGCAAACCACCATCTAAAGCAGAACACAGTGGTATAAAAAGTAAAAGGAATTAAACTACAAGTTTTCTTAAAATTGTATGCTTAACTATTTAAAATAATAGAAGCTCTGAGGCATCCCACTGCAAGTGGAAAGTAATCAGTTCCTGCCCCAAAGAGCTTAAAGAATGGCTAAATGAAAAATGACAAACGGGTGTAAAAAAAAAAAAACCAAGCAGGATAAAAGGGCAAATGAGACCAATAAAGAAACTATGTTTTTGCTTAATTCATTACCCAGTGGCAGAAAGTCTTTCAGAGAAATCTGAAAGTAAGGTGATACTCACTGATCTGCTCTGGAGATGACTGACCTTGGTTTTGAATGTCCAGAATTCAACTTACGTATCACTGATCAATACTGTGCTGCAAAAACATGCTTCTTTAAGAAATTATCTTGGCAAAACTAAGCAGAGGATAAAACTTTCAAATGAACCAATGTGTTCTATAGAATTATATTCTTTGAGTATAAAGATCTCTACAGGGTTTCTATATTCTTGTAGACAATCCCTCTCAGACTTGGGAGAGGAATTTTAACACTTGGAAGCTTTAAACCACTTGCTCAGAGAAGGCAATTCACACGCCACTACAGTATCTTTGCTCCCTCCCAAGATTCAGGTCAGTGCATTTAAGCAGCGGAGGGTGTCTGTAAATTAAGAGCCAATTAAGTACTTATAAAACAGTATTTTAAAAGTTCCCTGGGCATTATGAAGGCAAAAACACCATGAGGAAGGACAGAGGTATTCTGAGCACAGCGGTAACTGTCTTCTTCAAAGGCAACTTCAGCTGCAGATCCTTCACCTAGAAAGCAGAAGTTCCAAACTGACTGGAAAATAAAAATAATTTAGAAGAAAACAAATGTCAAGCAACTAGGCCATCCTTCCTTAAAAGCAAATGCTCATGTCCATTTATGTACACTGTGAACACCACAGGCATATAGGGTGGGTGGCTGAGGCATTATGCCGGGCAGCTGAGGCTTCTCTTTCAAACGAAAACAGTTTGAGCAACATTGGATTTTTATTCCATGAATCCCATACTCCAAACAAGTTAATCGCCAGCATCTAAAACAGTTTTAATTATTGGACAGGCACATGCAAACACATCCAAAGCATATCATCCACTAAGAAGTACCTGGTTGCAAGCTGCGTAATTGGAAGCTAAACGATGCTAATTTATTTGTGGCAGACCAGGAATTTGAAGTCCCCAGTCTGTTTTTAAAATATGACCAGTCATTTGATCAATCATATCCACAGAAGTCACTGGAGTTGCACGCTCAGAATTTTATTTTTCAGGGTATCCTTTTACAATAGGACTGCAAGCATCTCCAATTATTTAATCAAGTTTAAAGACGACAGCATTTGACACCCCTACAATTAGGACTAATCAGAGTATTTCTTCCGTTTGTCTCACAGTAACACAATGCTGCTTTTCTTAACTCTCTTACCACTTTTAAGAGCTAAAAATTAACAATAGCCTATCAGTACTTTAAATATTCCTGATTTCTTTTTGAAAAACACAAGAAGCAGCAGTCCTTAAAATTCTAGTCACATTTTAAGGCTACACACAGTTAGGGATAGTACAAGCCACAGTATCTCTGTGCTCACACCACTAGAGTTAAGATCCTTGCAAATCATTATTTGTTTAATGCTTCCATCTGAACTGAAGCATGGAATCCAAATTTATCTTTTATAATTTTGACACATGAAGACATATGTAGAGAATGGAACATTCTGTATAAGAAAGTAAAAAAATATGCTGTATATGCACCTTTTTTTTTTTTTTTGCTTTAGAGCAAGGAGGATTTTTTTTTTGAATGCACTTGGAGAAAACTCAAGAATTTAAACTTAGAATAAAACCTTTTTTATAAACCACTTACAACTGGAAGCAATCTTCAAAATGTTAAGCACCTAATACATAGCATACATCTTTATGAATCAGCATGAAATTACCCCTACTCTGTGCTATTGCATTTCCGTGAACAAGAAGAAAATGAAATTAAGGCTCATAGCCATTACAATTAAATTAAGTTCTCAGCCTGACTTGGGAATGTTCTCTCTCGCCACTGGGATCTACGTGAAATCCAATTTCTGCGCAGTTCTTTGCATTTATCACCTTGCACTCTCTCTGTAAAGCGGTATAGTACTACTTCCGTGCAGGGAAAAAAGAAAAATCTTAAAGACCTTCGCCAAAGTTACTAGGAGTCTGACAAAACAAGAAACTGAAGCCAGACCTCATGAATGCCAGGTGAATGCCCCAGTCACTGGGCCACCTTTGCTCCACAGATGGAATATGTACGAGTCATATGTACAAAAACCACCAAGACGGACAACTGAATGCTCAAGATGCTTTTACTGTAGCACATGCATGCTATCAGAAACCTGGCAAAGGAATAGTCTCCTGGTCTTGCAGCTTCCCAGACAAGTTTTGAAGCCCACCTCTACTCACGAACACTCTGTAAACCCCAAGTTTTCAAGAGGCAAATGCAAAAGTAAATGCTTTCTCTTCCAGCAGGCAGCTCTGACGCAGAGGTCAATTCATCAGCTGATAGATGCACACTTCTGAATCACTAATTATTTTCTCTAGACAGCACTCGCTATCTTCTGTGGTGAGACTCTGCCATGGCACTCTCTAGTACTTCCATAGGTGTTGGTACAAACTTGTGTACTTAAGTTACGTTTTATAACTATTACCTAGGGACCAGACAAATCGGCACATGCTCCTGACTACCTGCTTGAGCAACGATGCTTCATTATTAGATATTAGATGCTTATTTTCATTGCAATTCTGTGTATATACATTGGTAAAGAAGTTACTAGGAACTGTGCTCCAGGCAAGATGGAAAAGTCAGTGTCACTTATACAGAGAGAAACAACTGATTAGGCAGAATGAAGTTGTTATTTTATTAGACAACTTCTGACCAAACTGGGCTTGGCCATGCAGGTCATGGGAATTATGCCTGCAGCTAGATTTCTTGAAAAGGCACTTTATTTTTTTCACATGTCCCGAGACAGGTTTCCCAAAAGATCGTGTAGGTCTTGGAAGGGAAAGTATACATCTAGCATTTTAATGTACTGTTTCGAACAACCTTCAGAACAGTGATTCAATACACTAGGGGAAAATCCTAGCAACAGTGCAGCTGAGCTCCGGCAAAAGCAAATACACATTCTCTACCACTGATACTACAAGACAGGATAGGAGATTCTAGTATTTCAGTCAAAATGAAGATAAAACAATAAATGTAGGCTACAGCTGCTTGAATTATATGTATTTTTATTCTGATTATTCATACGACTCAAGAAAAACCTCACTTACTGGGTAAACCACAAGTAACTGACTATTCCACTCTTCTCAAACCTTAACAAGCTCAGCAGTGCTTATGGTATTAGAATAGGAGCAAAAATTCCTCTTCATCCCTGAAGGATGACAGCAGCAAGCACGGATCACAAGAACGGAGTAAGCAACTGCTATTTATGCACTGCTGTTTCACAGTGTACAAGTCACAATTAATTTCTGATGTTATGTTCATGCATCATTGACAGAAACATTAACTAGCTTCTAGTTGTAGTAGCAAAATCTGCTTTTTGTAGTGCACCTAAGGGAAATAAGATAGGACAAGTGTGTAAGGGCAGAAAATTATTGCAAAGGAATTGCAGAACTCAACAGCAGGCATGATTTGGCCTGCAGAGTCTTAATTACAGTTGATACGCAAAGAAAGAGAAACACCTTTTCCTTGCCTCAACGCTAGCTTGAATTGGCAAGAAAAATGTTCTCTTTAAACTTACCACAATGGTACAGAAGTGGCACTGTAAGATTCTACACTTTCAAGGCCTAAAATAATTAACAAGCACCAATCAGCCACAGATCACACCAGTATCAAGAGGCCGGTAATAGAGAGCAGAGGCAGAGAACAGGAACCCAGCAGCGTCCTGTAATAAGGACCCACACAGAAACCTATGCAAAAGGTAACTATACAGAAGGTATACATACAGCTCCTAGTCAAACTACTAGAAAGAGCCGTGTCTTCTCAGCAAGACACTGCTCATTCATATTTACTGCCCTTAAACAGGAAATTCTCAACCAGAAGTTCACTGATAAATGCCTGAAGGTGCACGGCACCGTATTTTGTACTGTACAGATGTTTGTTCTCCAGATTGATTAAGACTGTGAAGGGCGTAACTGCCCACAGACCAGCAGAAACTGGGTGCAAGCATTCTAGTTAGCAGGCATTTTGGAACTGAGCAGCTCTCCACGCAGCCAACTGAGCTCAGAAAGGCAGAAAGTTATGTCCCTCTCCAAAGCTGCCAAACGGTAGCATGGGGGTGCAGTTTCTTCCTGCTTTTTTTTTTTTTTTTTTTTTTCTACATTGTTCTCCAAGCAGCTGCAGTATCAGGCTCGATTGCTGCTGCTCAGCTCACAACTTCTCCAAAAGCAGCAAATGCAGCAGCAATTATCTTGCAAATTCCACTGCTGACCACCGGATTGCAAGGATGGTTTCTAAACATCATTTGCTTTCCCCAGAGAGCGTGGGAGTGCTACTGACAAGAAGTCAGGAGCAGAACTGCAGTGGCCCCAACACTCACAGGCGGCATTGCTTCAATCCACATTAGCAGTGAGTTCATCTTCCAGCATGTAACTGCTAGAAATGCATTCTATGTAAACTGAAGTTTAGATTCTGGTTCAGTGACTTCTAACCCCTCAGGCAAAAAAATTCATGGTCTAGCCTTTCTAGGATCTAGTTGGGTTTGTTTTTTTTTTTTGAGTGGTTGGTTGGTGTATTTTGTTTTGGGTTTTTTTTTTTTTTTTTTTTTTTTTTTTAACATGACATGCATATTAGAACATGTGCACATCTAAAGGGAGATGGAGCTGCCTGGTTCAAGGAAGATTTCACCTCTGGTTCTGGGACTAAATCTAGGTCATGACAGCTGTCAGCAAATGTGGGTGCCCCTCTTTAGAAAAAACTTTGGAGCCACAGCGTAAGTGCATCCAATACTCAAAAGAAAATTCGGCAATTCCAGCAGGAAGGATAAGGATCAAATAGATGTGGTCTGTGCAGATGAAAAGCGCTATCTTTTGGCTGATTGTTATCCTTCTGGAGCGCTAAGTTGTCTTAATTTTGAAAGAGAAATAAAAAGTAATTAAGTAATATTTCTGACACAGAGCACACTGCAGAAGAAAGACTGCCAGATGAAAGTTGTGCATCCAGGACTTTTTGCCAGTACTCTTCTTTATTTAATTACCCAGGTACATTGAAAACAATCAAGTGAGTAGTTTTTGTACTCGGTCCAAGTTAGTTAGTTTAGATCAAACCACAATTCTCCTTCCCTTATTTATTTTTTGTCTGGGATAAGAAAATGTTTACCTTTTCTAATGGCTCACCCACAAAGCTGATGTGGAGATGTGCCATGGAAGTATGCTTGGAACATACATCATGCATGCACAATACTCATTTTAGGGTACGATATTAAGAATCTTAACTAGGCACACAAACACACCCAAGGCCAAAACCAACGCAGAATTTCTTTAGCCTTAAAACACCGGTTCAAAAATGAAAAGCAAAAAAAAAAAAAAAAGACTTAAAAAAAACCCCCAAGTAATTAAAATGACTGAGGCATTATCTGATCTCTGATTAGGAATCAATGCCGCAGAGCGTCCCCGACTTGGGAATCAGAGCAGCCACCGGCCACATCGCCGGGACAAGGCACCGGCGGCAGCCGCCAGGAGCCACCGGAGGAACCGACAAGTTGAGACCGTCAAGAAACGAGTGAAACCCGGCCGCTCGGTGTCACGGAGCGGTGCCGCATCCCGCCCCGCTGCTGCCACAAGCTGCCGGAGGTCCCAAGTCACCAGTTACCGCCCGGGGGGGGCGGGGGCGCTCGGCCGCCTCACAGCCCCGGGGAGCGGGGCCGGGGCCGGGCGGCGCGGGGGCAGCCGCTCCTCAGCCCGCCGCCAGCCGGACACAAAGCCCGCCGGCCTGCGCCGCCCCGCTGCCGCTGCCCCGCGCCCGGGGAGGGGCCGGGCTACTGCGGGGCTGAAGGCCACCGGGGGGGGACACACACGACCCGGCCCCAGCGGCGGGCCGTGCCCTTGGGCCACCACATCACGGGGGTCCCCAGACGGCCCCCGCCGGGACAGACGCCCCTCCCCCACCACCTTTCCGTCCCCTCCCGGGGCCGCGCTGCCCGCTCTCACCCATCTGCTCCCGCAGCCCCTTCAAGGAGGAGGAGGAGGAGGAGGAAGAGCAGGAGGGGGGGGCCGCGCCGCCGCCGCCCTCCGCCATCTTCAGCGCCGGGACGCGCGACTGGCGGCCGGGCAGAAGGGGACGCGGGAGCGCAGTGCGCAGGCTCCGCACCGCCCGCCAGCGCCGCCGCGGGGCAGGGCCGGGCCGGGCCGGGCGGGGCTTTGGGGGCCGCGCCGGGGCGTACCGAGCTGCGGTGCTGCCCCTCGGCCCGCCCCGCAGGGGTCCCGCCTGGGGCGGCAGGTGGCGGCGGCCGCGGGAAGCGGCGTCGAGGCCCTTAGGAACCGGCGCTCCACGGGAGTGGGCCCATGGGCCCGGCCCTGAGGGGGGGGGCAGCACCCCAGGCCGCGGCCTGCGCACCGGGCCGGCAGGGCCAGCTCAGTAACCGGCCCGCGGGGCATTTATGGCCCCACAGCTGCAGATTTATCCCCCCGTGAATGGTGAGGAATGGCCTCCGGATCGGGAGCAATCAGAGGGACACCTCTGGGCCAGCTGCCCGCACTGCCCTGCCATTACAAACGATCCGCCTGTAAACTCACCGTCCAGCAAAGAGGCTGAAGCAGAGGGGAAAGCGGGCTATGTTTCCAGATGCTGACCCAAAATTTCGTCTCACCTGGAGAGGATGAGAGTGCGTCGGCAGAGTTCCCTGCTGCAGCGAACGCCGCATTGGCCTGAAGCGGTAGAACGCAGGCAGCGCTCGCACGGGCTGGAGCTGCCGATGCGGCTGGGTGCTGCAGACAGCCTGCTAGCTTGAGCAGCCCGTGGGCTAAAGGTAAAGCCCATCCTCTGTTTATCAGTCCTGTGGAAATTTAGGTTCACCAGTTCACAGGAAAGCAGCAGACAGATCCACGAGTTGAACTGCACGCCTGCGTAACGGAGCGCTCGCTGGCTTGCCACAGGGCTGGGAGCTGAGGCCCGTGTTTCAAGTACCCCTGTTGGTGTACGCGTTCCCAAAAGAAGAGTGTGGTTAAGGGTGAAGTGGTCCAGCCAGTCAGGAAAAAACTTACTGAAACCCCATCGAATGAATTCCCAGATACTGTTCTATGTTAACTTGAATCTGTCAGCTGTCTAGTTGGTTATCAATGAATTCTGGAATAGCCTCTTCTCGTTTTGCCTCTGGGTTTATGCTTTGGGAAGAGTGAGGCTAAAACAGCATCTGTGGCCGTATTAAAGAGTAGGCTGGACCTTGTGCAGAAATCTCCATCTGAATCATAAATGGAAAGTTTACCTGTCAGCAGGCCAAAGATTTATCCCATGAACGGGAAGAATCCAGAAAAAAGTAGCAGTAAGATCATGTCGTGTTTCAAAAGAGTAAAAAGGAACTTTACAAGAACTCAGAGCAAGACTCCATTTTAACTTGAATATAACAGACCACAGACTTGCCCTGTTCTTTGTTTCTTGTTTGTTATATTGGCTTTCCCCACTTTCGCATGTGTGTACAGAGAATCCTTTGTCTGTTGTTTCCTCTCAGTGTTAATAGAATGCCAATTATTATTATTTAAAACAAAAGGGCAGCTAAAGGGTGAAAAAACCCGAAACATGCGGTGCCAAATTTCCCAAGTTTGTGTTTATAATATGTAGTAATAATACCTTGTCATGCAGCAATTTCAATGTCCTTTATACACATGCTGAAATTAAATGTCACCATTCCACCGGGAGACACTCAGATGTTATCCTCATTTTACAGATGAGAAAACTGAGTCACTGAAATCAAAGTCTCTAGTTATGCCATGAACAAAGCAGCACAGCAAAAAAAACCAGCCCTGTTTTCTTGACTCCTTGTTCCATACCCAGGTCTTTTTCCATCTTCTTTTCATCAACAGCTATCAGAAAATATCACCAAAATGGTTTATATTGATTCTCTACAGCATAATGTACAATAGGTGTGGTACAAAAAAAATGGTCAAACTGCCTAATAGAATGTAATTTTTATGTTTTTGCAAGCTCTATAAGTAATGTGTAGTTACAAGGCTGTACTTTTCTGAATCTGCAAAAGTAAAATTCTCATGAATGTTTTGGGGTGCCTCTGAATTTTCATTAGGTTACAAATATTTTCCTTAGCTTACAGATTTTCCTTAACACACTGTGCAATAAAAGGAGTCAATGTCTATTTATCCATTTTTTTGTTCCTTTGAGAGAAATGAGACAATTGGCACAGGAGCAATCGCTCTACTGAAGGCAACACTCACAAATGGAATGGGCAGCTAAAATTAATTTTCGAATGAAATGGTATTTTCTGTTCTTTCGACAGACACATATACAAGTGGCCTCAGTGCTTGCAATTTACCGTGTCTGATATTCTGCACATGCAAAGCTTCAGTGCAGAAGGTATAAATTACAGGAAGGGAAATAAACCTAGTGTTGCACACTCAGGATATTTATGGTGGGACAGTGGAAGCTGTAAACTTAAAATAAAAAGGCCAAGCACATACAAATTCATGAGAGATAAAAGGACTCTTGAGGTAGAAGTGGAGCATTGTCCCATTCTGCTCTCCATACATATACATACTCCTTCATATACATATCTTTTATCTTTAGACACACAGGAACTGAGCTGAGAAAATCTGTCCCAATGTGGAAATGTGTTATCTTTTTCTATGATGAGCCATTTAGGAATGTTTGAGCTAATGCAGCAGCAATTGTAACTGTAACTTCCATCTTATTTCCTGTTTAACCTTGTTTCTCGGATTTCCAGTTCAGTCATGCAATTACTGCTTATGCATTTTTAGTGGAACTTCATTAAAATTTTGACCTTGCGTGGCTTCAGCAGCACTTCCAATCAATTCTGCAGCATTTGCAGATTTGATTGCAGTAGCCAATTTATTCTAATCCTCTAAAGACTGTCCTTTTTTCCACTGTCCCTGTGGAAAACTGAATAATTTAAGTTTACAGTCATTTCTTCTGTCGTTTTAGTTTTCATGTGATAGTTTCTGACAAATCTTTCAAAATTGTTTCAGGCCAAATCACTGATGGCTGCATATTTGCGTTACGAGATGAAAATCAATAGAGCCCTGGCACTGCATGCAATTTGAGATTCCAGGGGTTTTATACTATCCATTTCAGTTTAACAAATACTGAAATTAGTTAAAATTAATAGTAGCTGAAATTAGTCAAGTAGAAGCTTGCACATGTGAC
The DNA here is from genome assembly GCF_023634155.1 of Falco peregrinus. Lineage (NCBI taxonomy): Eukaryota > Metazoa > Chordata > Aves > Falconiformes > Falconidae > Falco > Falco peregrinus. The sequence goes on from NC_073733.1 coordinate 16,161,018, forward strand.
TTGCACATGCAAAAAAAAAAAAAAAAAAAGCAGCTAGTTAGGAAAATAGTTAAGTCATTGGTAGATCGGGGGAGGATGGGATGTCAAGGAAGAAGCACCCACCCATTAATCTATTTCTTACTCTGTTTCCTAAAGTATCCAGTGTTACACAATATTAGATGTTGTGCTTGACTGGATTTAGTCTGAAATCTGGTATAACAATTTTTATATTCTAGTTCAGAAAAACAGCCCCCAGATTTTCTGTGAGCCTACAGATCCTTATAGCTTTGATCATTGAAGTATCTAATGGTGAAATGTTCATGTGTATTCAACTTTGTTTATGTCAGTGTCTCGCTGAATAAGAGCTAAACCAAGGAAATTAGATGTATCTCTGTGTGTGTGTATATATATATCCGTCCATAGGATCTTGAAAAATGGTGAAAAAGTATTTCAAAATGTTTTAAATCCAAAAGTGTAAGGCACGTATTGTGACAGGTTATAGTGGGTTTCCTGTGGTGAATGTAACTGCCAGGGCCGATGGAAAGAAAATTGGTGGCATGAAAATTACTGTAGCCGTCCAATCTTTTTTCCAAATGGGCTTTAACTGCACATTCTTTTTTATTACTCTCCTGCTGGGACAAGTACCTGCAACAGTCTGTGTTACTAATATATCTATACCTCATTTCTCAGTCCTGTCTCAAGCTGACTTCTATTTATCTGGGTGAATAACTCCTTAGATGTAAAATTATCAGGCAGTATTGCTTAATACAGGAGATACAGAATCAAGCCTTTAGTTTGTCCTTGGTCCAGTATGTTTATTAGTTACCTGGATGATGGAACGGAAAGCATTTCTATAACATTTGTATGCACTGTTAATATGTTAGAGAGCAAGCTTAGAATTCACAATTATTTTGAAAGCTGGCAATATAGTCCAGGAGAAATGAGGATAAATAGGGACTGATGCAAGATAAAACATTTAGACAGGAATAATTAATTGCAGAAAGACAAGGCAGAGAGCAGCTTGCTAAATAGCAGATAGAGCAGAAAATAATCATGTCACAAGCTGAGCATGAGTCAACAGTGCAATGGTATTGTGAAAAGGGAAGTGCCCTGCCTGAGAGCACGGACAGAAGAGTAGCCTCTTGGACATACGGCGATCCTCCACTCAGTTCAGCGATGGTGAAGCATCAGCAGGACTACTGCCCTAGAAGATACAAGCCAACTGGGGAAGATCTAGAGGAAGTCAGCAAAAATTATGAGAAGACGAATGAGGAAAATTAAAGAATTGGGAAATTTATTTTAGTCTAAAAGAAGAGGCAAGTGAGGGGTGATAATCTGCTTTCCTTGACTGAAACAGAGTGAATAGAAGACGATAGACTTGATTTTAATCAGGGAAGATTAATGTTTCATTTTAAGGAAAACATTTTCAGGTAGGGATAGGGAAGCATGGTGGAATGGATTGCCAGGGAAGTGGTAAAACTCCAGCATGGGCGATCTTTGGCTGAACGAGTGTCGGCCCAGAAAGTCAGGTCTGATCAGAGGGCAGGAAAAAGGACTGCATGACCTCTTGAGGTCTCTTCTGGCTCTGTGATTCCATGATTCTACAATTCCTGCTTGTGGGTTTTGGGACTGTTGGCCAGAACAAGTATTGTTCAGTGCAAGGATTGCAGAACTGCCTTCTAAATTTAGATAGAGTACACTAAGCAGTGACAAAAGATAAATGAGTCCAAGGGAAAATGGGAAGACACTGTGATCGTGTGGCTACCTTGGGCAGCTGGCAGAAAAGGTTTGACACTTCACTGCGTGACACCCGTTCTCTATCTTGGATCATCCTTTGCCGTTTAATAGTTCTGTAAGGACAGGAGACCCATTTATACAAAAAGGAATAAAGCGAGAAAGAACATACACATGTAATACATGTGGAAACAAGTCCGCTCCTTTCCTCTCTGTAATCCTGTGCAAGCCCACCAGTTCTCATTTCATAGAGTAACACCTATGTGTTGCCTTAGCGTACGTATTCGCATCCACATTTTAGTTACTGCTGGGGTCAAAATAGGGATATGGAGGCCTGTTCTCACCATCTCTTGTCTTTTCAGTGTTTATGTATGTACTTATTTATTCGATGGCTTTCCATCAAGCAGAAGCTCTCCCTGAGGTTGACCGTTACTGTATTTATGTGTATATGCGTGTGTGTGTGTCTGGTAGGTTGAGCACACTGAAGGCAGTAAACAAATAACGGTGAAAAATAGAAGCTAGCGCTTTTGGGTCAGTTTTGTGAAAATGATTGCTTAAACACTGTGTGTAAGAGCTGCATCTGTTCAACTAAACTGAGATGCTCTGTGCTCAAGTGCTCACTGCAAGTGCTCACCTAATGCTGTCATCGGTTTTTATTTGTATTGCCAGTGTCTGGGAGCCTGCAGTAGTAGTGGCTAAACAGAGATGGCAGCAGGCTACTCCCTGCCCCAGAGAGGTCAAATCTGGTCCAGAATTTGTTGCAGGATCTGTAGAGCAGCTGGCTAATTTTTATAATATTTTTCTTACTTGTTTTTGTCTTGACCTGCTGTGATTTGGAGCAGTACATTTCCCAAGGAAAAGATTAAGGTGAATCAGCTCAGTCAATTTTCTTAAGGTACAAATCCCATCACATTGAGTCATTGTACAAATGCTGCACTGGCTGTGAAGATTCCAGCATTTCCCTTTGCTTACAGCACAATCTGGTAGGTATTACTGAATCATCTGAAATTATCCAGAATTTTGATGTGATTACTGTCAATGGCACTAAGTAATACAATTCCAACAAGCTAAACGCTAATACGGTAATCCTTATCACTTCTAACGCTAAACAATTTAATCTTATCATCATGTGCTGATGAGATAATATATTCCAGCAGTGGCATTTTATGAATATTGTATTGTTCCAAGTGGTGTTGAGATAAAACACCGTTGTGGAGTTACAGTATCACGCTAACAGTGCTGCGCATCTGACTGAGGGGATATTTTTTGAAGACTCTTAGAAGACTCCTCAAATCTGTGTAATGATCTAAATATCCTTCTGATTGATCCCTGTCTAGAAGTGAGTCCTTGTGGGAAATTTGAGAATACAGAATAATTTTTCAGTTATCTGAGCATGAAAGTATTTCTCAGTAACTCAATGCTGCTTAGATGTTTTTCTTTCTGACAGCTCAAAGGTGGCTTCTTTTGAAAGATCAGTTTTCAAAGAAGTCTCCTTGGACAAAAAAGAAGAGCAGTCAGTCATGCTGGGTTTATTATGTGCAAAGCTCCTTGGCAGAGCAGAGGAGAGTCCCTGAGAACTGCCTCACTGCTTTCGGAAAAAGCAAAAATAAAGAGCGGGTTGTAGTGATGATGGGGAAGGTTCTTAGTGCAAGGGTAGAAGCTTTGTCTGAAGTCTTTGCTTTCCGAGATTGTTGTAAGATGTTTGCTTGGAGTTTCAAGCTCTGCCTGCAGTCAGAAACAGCTCCTGTTTCCCAAGCTCTGTGTAGACCTTGTGCTTCATATTGCTACCTGCTCTTCCTAGATATCTTGGCAGGCCTACATTTAATAGCCTCATTACATTGTTGTGATTCCCTGTGCAGCTTTGGTATAAGCAATGTGTATCTTTTTGCCCAGCTGTTCCCACGCCAAAGCAAAGCAAATTCCAGCCAAGAAGAACCTTGGCCATGACAGTTACACTACCCCACTCACAAAGGGGAAGAGGAGGAAGAAACTGCTTTTCAGCAGCAACAGCAAAATCCACCAAAACTCAAAAATCCAATAACGATTTTATTAATGCACTTAATAGCTGGAGCTAATTTAATCCAAATTTCAATTCCCTGCAGTATTTTGGGATTTGCTTCCCTGAAAATCCCTCCTTTATCCCAATGCCATCTAGCTGCTGTTTCAAGCAGCTTGTAAGGGGACCCTTCCCCTACACATGGGAGTGGGCACTAGCAAGTCGTACGTCAAATTTGCTTTCCTCTCTGTCAGAGGCCAAAGATGCTCATGTGAGAGATGGATGCTGTTAGGGCTGCACAATAAAAGACCATATGCATGTCTGGCACAGATAGGTGCTGGCTGCATTCACACTGCTGAGAAGCTGTGGCTCCATTTCTTGTCTGGGAGTTACAATCTGTTAATTCTGCTGCCGAATTTGCCTCTTCCCATTCAATTAATCCAACCTTTCCAAGTCCAATATGTGGTATTAAACTGAACATGGGTCCTATTCAGCAGTATCAAGAAAGATTTTTAGCTTTTGGATTACTTCATCAGTTTTTAAAAACCAATTTCATACTGAAATAACGCTTGGGCAAACACAAAGTAGTTCCTTTTTGTAAGAAAAGTATTTAGAGAAGAGGCTCTAGCTGTATAGTTGTTACAGAAATCTGCGGTGTTCCTTCCTGTTTTGGCTTGGAGATTTGCTGCTTTGGCGATTCCCACTGGCTTCTTACACGGCTTGGAAAGACCCTGGTCCCAAAGGCTGCTTTGCCATAGACCCTACCTTGTCCTCCCATGAAATGGGCCCTCTACTCCTGACCAGCTGAACGAACTGAAGTGGGATTCTGCAGATGAACTCAGCAGGGGCAGCGGGAGGCCCCTGCCACGGTTTTAGACTGTAACACTGTGAAGCTCCTGTATTCCAGCACAAAAAGAGGGCAAGGAGATAAATGACTCCAGTGTTTGTTTGTTTGTTTTGCCTAAAGAAGCTTCTTTGTAAGCGTATTCCACATGAGTATTCTTCTGTCCACGTAAAATAGGTCCCTTGTGTCTGAATTTAAGTCTCTGTATATTGTTGCTTGTGCAATGGCTTAGAAATACTTTAGAAGCATTATCTAGGAGCTTTTATGACTTCTCTCACATATTTCCTCTGCCTCCCTGCACCCACACATCCATGCACACACAGTGAGAGATGCAGGGTCAGATTCTGATCAGACTTCTGCTCACTTTATCCAAACAAAAATCTCTTTTTCCACTTTTTTTTTTTTTTTTTTTTTTAATTTAACCCAAAAGCCAATTTTGGACCCATTAGACAGCTCTTGGTAAACACTAGCCCAATAAGAACTGTGCTACTGAGGACCTCAGAGTCTGGAAGGAGTGATAAGTGGCTGGATTTGGACCCGACAGCTTTAAAACACAAGCATCAGCCCATCTGCGGCCAGTTTCCCTGCCTGGCAGGGTTGTTTTGTGAGGTTGCTACAGAATCACAGCAGTGCCATTTATTTTTGAAACTGTGCCTTGCATTGCAGGGATAGCCATAGCAAATCGCTAGCATCTGTCATAAGCAGGCTTCATGCTTTCCCATTTGGGTTACTCTTCATTTAAAGCCCTGAATGATGGCATGGAGCAGGAAGAGAAAAGCCAGATGTTTCTCCTTGAGCATTTTCTAGTCGTCTCTTCCTCAAAAGTTAACCATTCCATGATTCCTTTTGATTTAATGTCAAGTTTTGGGAAGTCTTCAGGATTAAAATCTAAGGAAAGCATTTCAGCTCTGAAGCAATAAAGCAAGGAGTGCTTTGCTCTTTGGGGAGATCACTGAGCAAAGAGTTTTCCTAGCAGAACGCATTGTCAAAGTACAGCTGTGAGCTGCAACAGAAGTAGTCTTTCCACCACAGAAAAAGGGCATGTGCTCCATTTATGAAAAAGGTAATTAATTAATCAAAATTCCTATTATAAAATGATCAAGGCAGGCAACAAGATATCCCTGACTGGATTGTGTGAAGGTGATATATGTGAGGCTTGTCTACAGTAACTGGAGTTCTCTAAGTCAGAGATACAAATCACGCAGATGCTAAAAGTATGCCAGTTCCACTTTGCATGCACAGCCAATCAGTTATTACAACCCCCTCAAATGTAATCAGTGGTGTACTCTGCAATTAGGCCTCCAGTGTCGCTGCCTGTAATGAGCACTGGCTCAGTTCTTCAAAGCGCTGTGAGTGTAAAATAATAGGTAAGTGCATCATGATGAGTAAATTGATGCTGTGGGCCATGAATTCAGCAACATGCAGGGCTATAGCCCTCCGAGAAATCCACTCTGTCCAGTCTGTTACCTTCTAGCTTTACATCTTTGGCAAGGACAATGAGATTTCTTTCTTCTAGGAATTTAAGGGCCAAACTAGCGAGACATTTGAATATTTCTGACATAAATGAACCCTAGGAACAGCATGTGGGAATCCTTTAGATATATTTTGTGAAATGCTGGGTGATGATATAAATTATATTAACTCCAGAAGAACCCTCCAGAGTACCCATTGCAGTTCTTTCCCGTACCCATGTACAGTAAACCACACACGACAGCCACCAACCACCTGAACACCCAGTAACCAGCAAAACAGCTTCGGTAAAGCATTGAGCACATACTCAGTGAGCTTTGCAAGGCAAACTCTTCGGTTTTGATACGCTCCAACCCTTTTACCAAGCTAACAGAAACCTCTAGGGCTCTTGTTTTCTGGGAGTTAATGGCTTTCAGTATGACTGCTATTAGCACAGGTCATAGAATTGCTAATAGAGTTTCTACCAGTTTATTTGCCATGACTTCTGCTTTCGCATTTGGTGAGACCCAAGTGGTTTGAAATCCTGTGGTAAGTGGCCTACTATAAATTACTGTGAACACGGTGATAATACCCATATGTGTATAGAATCAGCTGCAAGCGTGTTGCTGAGGTTGCATGGTTTGTGCAGTGAAGAAGCAACAGGGAGAGACGTTTGAAAAGCCCTGAAGATTCTCCTTTGCCTTACTGTGGTGATGCAGCGCCTGCTTTGGCATCTGAGATGCCTAATTTCAAGGTGTTTTAGCAGTGGATCAAAGCAGGCTGCTCACGCAGGAGCCCTTTGAAGCTTGCTCTGCTATTGGAAATGAAAAAGAAAGAAACACCCAGTGCCTCGGTAGGGCTGAGCATGAGGTGCTTGCTTTCCACCAGCAACACTGGTTCTTCTTCTTAGTATGACAAACGACCTGCTCAGCCCACCAGGTCTGTAGCCTTGTCTTTTCGCAGGGGGTTCCTGGGGACATGGTTTTCCGCCAGCCTGCACCCCGCTGAGTCAGGGCGGTATCGGGGCTGTGTAAGTCATGTGAAAAGAAGTTCTGACAAGCCCTGTTGTGGTAGCGCTTCAGCTGTGCAGCTTCTGCTGGTGAGTGGGTAGGAGAGTGGGTGGGGGTGGGGGGTTTCCATTTGAAGTTTCCATTTAAATACTGACATTTGCCAGTTATTATTGTGCAGCGGCATCTGAGCAAACTCAATTATTTTGCTGTTCCACACCTGGAAAAATAACTACTGTAGTTCAGACCTCAGGGTAATAAGCATTGGCTGCTATTTACTTTTCAGTGGTGGTTCCTTATCTGCTTGAAGGCGATGCCGTGAACCTTAATTAGTGGTTACACAGTGCTTTGAAATTATAAGACACTATCTACCTTTTAAGTATTATAATGTTTCTATAACATATTTGTAACAAGTACATGCTCCAGTACACAGCAGCACACTCGGCTGTAGGCCAGAAATGTTTCCTAAGTGAAATAATCCAGGACTTGGTGTCCCCATGACACAAGGAAATTAAGGAAAATCTTCATCGGTTCTCAATTTACAGTGTATGTACCTTGAGAACATGGATAGCCCAGCTAAGAAAATCAAGAATAGTACAAATCGCTGTCAAATATAACAGTAGTGGGTGTAGTGCCAAACCTACGTACAATCCTCTCAAGGCGGAGTACTTTTTAGGGTGGGACTGGAGGAGGATAGGACAGGTATAGCATCATCTATCTCCATTTATTTCCTCCAGTGTCCAGCCTAGCAGCTCCTGGTTGCTCTGGGTGTGACTGCACAGTGCTATAGACTTTCTTTTATTTTGATACATTGGAGACAAAGATGACTCTGACTTCCTCACTTTGCTCTTTGGCCAGTGCTGCCCATGGTAAATAAAATGCATTGCTAAATTAATAAGTCATAACGTTTTTGGGCTCGGGCCACTAAACTGTCTCTCTCTGCTTTGCACGCAAGTATGGGAGATATGTCAGCCTGGGGATAGAGTAACAGCTCCAAAAGGCTGCAGTGAAATGCAATCTGGTTCTGACACAATGCAGCCAGTCAGGCCATCTGTGTGAAGGAGCACCCAAAAAGGTAACTGGCAAAGACTGATAATCCCCAACTGAGCCTCGAAAACTCAAAGCACCCGGCCTAGCTGTGGAGGAGCTTAAAATTTGCAAATCTGAGAGCTTGTGGCACTGAAGTTTTATAGTGATGGCAAACAGTTAGGAATATTGATACTTAGTTTGTATTTCTTGACCAGGGTCCACTTTTATTAATGGGTCCTTCCCTGGGTCACTGAATCGGCGTGGGCGTGCGGGTTAGCCAGAGCTATCGTGGAGCAGGACTCTGGTGCGGTCTGACACGGGGCTGTGCAGCCCTCGCTGCTCAAAGGGAAGGATGCCCTGGCCCTGTGGGACCAGCCCTGTGGTGTCTCTGCAGGACTCAGTGGGCAGACAAGTGGCCCTGTGGACGGGGTGTGAGGGCACAGCTTCCCGCAGCAGCCCAAGCAAGGCTGGGTGGATGGTGCAAGGCGTGGGTGGGACTGCGGGGCTGGGGATAGGGGACTAGTTAGTGATACCCCCTCCCTGGGTGCAGCAAGCTATTGGCTTGCCTCAGCTGTAACCCCATACTTGCTCATGCCACTGGCTTCTGTCCAGTCTTCCTCCTGGCTGGGGCTATCTATGCCTCACACCTCGGTTCCCACCGCAATCCCAGAAACAACAAGGATTGATGGGTGAACCACTGACCAGCTGGGCCTGGCACGTGGGGTCTCAGAGCTGGAGAGGGGCCATGTGCTGTGCAGCCCCTGGAGGGTGTGCAGATGAGCAGGATATTTTGCTGCAAGAGGCTCTGCACAGTGCGGCACAACAGCCTTGCCTTTAAATGCCTTTATAATGTGGTTTTGCTACCTCTGTGTGCCTCATATTGCATAGGTAGCTATTCAAGAGGGAAGGCTGCATTGTTTTCATCATTCCTCCCCCTGTGCCCTTCACTCCTTTTCTTGGCTAATGTAAACGTGGAGTGTTGATCCGCTTCTCTCTGGATGGAGGGAGAAGCTGTGGCAAAGCAGGTTGCACCATGAAACTTCTCCACCAGCTGACACATCGCAGCCACGCATGGCTGTGGTGGTCATCGGCCAGGGAGTACTCCTTCTGGAGACCGTCTTGTAGAAGCAAAGCAGAGGAATGAGGGCCTGAAACAACAACAAAAAAAATAATTTAAGATTTTGAAATATTAAATGAGGCTTATGAGGTTGTAAAAAAAAAACCCAAAATCCTGCAGATAGGAGTGCGGACTGGTATAGAACAGAGAGATGGGACTTAGAGCTGGTGGAAGAAGTGTTGCATCACTTCAGTGAGATGTAGCCAATGTCACCACCATCTAGGGATAAGGATCAAAACAGACCCTATGGCTTTGTCTATGCATAATTCTAGTATATAGGTTGTGATGCAGGAACAGTTCATAGAACAGCACAGAGAGCATCTTTTAGATATTCAAAATAGCTTTTGAAAAGAACAAATATATCCAGAGCTAAACGCTTGGTGCCACCTGCAGAAATATAGAGAGAACTACTCATGCCTGTTTGCTGCTTTTCTGACAAATACCTCATTTCCAGAGAGAAGTGGTACAAGCACAAAGCTGTATTCTGCATTCAGATTTCATCCTGCCCTCATGGGACAATTTCCCTTAAAAGCCTTTGATGCAGTACACCTCTTAAGAAACCATTCACCTGAACACACTGCGTGGTTTAACACATGAAATAAGGTGCAAGCCTGTGTGGAGTGACTAAATGCAGGATACAGCACAGAAGGATACTATGTAGCATCTGATCTGGAATTTATCTCCAGCAGGCTGTGGCAGAACGGAATAAATAAGGAATTATGAATGCTTCATGTGCGGTGAAGGGTGCAGACTCAGTTAAAGCTGGCGGTTCGCTTCCCACTGTGCTCTTGGAAACTGAATAGAAAGACCAATTACCACCTATTTCTGAAATGACAGCTAAGGGTTGACGTTTCTCTTTGGTTTCCCAGCCAAAGCAATGGGCTGCATGTCAGAGCTTGTGCTTGCAAAGGTAAAGGCTAGAGGATGTGGGGCAAGCTGGGTGGTTTGCGTGTCAGTGAGAAAAGGAGTCATCTAATGGACTCCTGAAGTAACAGGAGGACAGACTGCCTTGGGCATAGGCCATGCTAATGACCCTGATTTGGGAATGGTGAGTAGGAGAAGCCCTGCTTGGTTTTCTTCTTCTATGTTCAAGAAAACAAGGCACAGTATTGTAAATACCTGACTTTTGCCTTCAGCCTCTCTTCCCAACGGGAACAACCCAGTGCAGCCCTGGTTATTACCTGCTATAAATCAGCTGAACGTACACACTTCTGACTTGAGCAGGGTCCCCTCCCCTTCAATTACCACTCATTCTCATGTACAAGCGTTAAAGCAAAATTCAATTAGAAGTGAGCTGGGAGAGCACAATGAAAAGCTAGTTCTGGCTCCCAAATTCCCCGAGCAGAGCAGATGTAATGTTCGGAGGGGCTGCAAAGGTCAGAGTTCAGACTGAGGTTTAGATTTAAGCATCTCCCATGCCCCAGAAGTTTCAGACACCCTTTCAGCTGTGGCTCATTTCTGCCCAGAGCAGTGCCAGGCTGAATGGGGTGCTCCTGGAAGAGGTGCCTCCTTGACCATTCCCAGAGGATGGGTTAGACCCAGGGACAGTGCAGGCTGGGGTTCTGCCAGCATGGGTGGCAATAGCATGTCACTAGCTGTTGAGCATTTCTGGTTTCAGAAAGGACATTTTACTGGATGCATGGGGAAGTCTCAGATTTAAGCTTTATTTTCCGTAGTCTGAGCATAGCCCTTGCTCTGAAATGGGACAGGCTCACCTTTTTCTTAAAGCAATGCTACCACAGCTGATAAATCCCAAACTACTTCTTTACCTAAAAGCAGGGCTGATTTCTCCCCCTTTGAAATGGTCTTGATTGGCACAGCACAGCTTGTTCCCCTGAGCAGTTAAAGGGTTTGGGCTTTCACACACTGAAATTTTGGTTTCTCTTTACAAGAAAAAAAAAAAAAAAAAAGTCTGTAGTCTGTATTAGGTCAGTTCTAGGTGATACTTAAACTAGTATAGGAAAGTGCATCAAAAACTAGCATATGCTCTAGGCACGTGGTGAAAATAAAAAGATAGCAAAAAGCTTTCATCCCTTAAGTCTGTTTTTCCTACTCTGGTGGGATCGTTAATGTCAATATTATTTCAGAAGTATTTAAAAACATAAATCTGAATTATATTGAAGAAGTTGATATGTTCATAAAGATTTTTACTTTCTTTAAGACTACTAAAATGAATTCTTTCTCATGCCTCAAGATTTAACAATAATTATAAAACTGAAAAGGGAATGATTCTGAGAAAGGGCCTGAGGAGATCTCTGGGGTGGCAGTATTGATTTTACAAACACACAGTACAATCCTGTTGCTATTTTTAACGGCCTGCCTCAGCTAAAAAAGGAAAAAATATCAGAAGATGTAGAAAATGTGAAGAGGAAGTACTGCAAGTACTGCAGGGTGAACCCAGCGGGTTGCTCAGAGAGGAAATGAGTCAGGCAGTTGCTAAGTAAAGGCAGTTGCCTATTTGCAGAGGAATTAAAAGAGTTAAAGGGGTGTCTCATGAAATTCCCAATCAACACTTTCTGAGCAGAGTGCGGATGGCATCAGGATGCACTTAAAATAAACACGTTTGGATCAAACCACTGAATTGCCTAAGGTTTGCCTTGTGGTAGCAGAGATAAAACAGATGGTCAGCCATAGGACAAACCCATTTCTACCCTCAGCAAAAACTGGTGACATGAGCATTGTTGTGACGGTGGTCTGGATATTGCAGGCAGGGCAGGAAGCCCTCTGGCAGCCAGGACATCATCCCTCCTGCTGACCTGCCCCTGGGCCCCTTTTCCCTGCGTGATGGTGAAGGATGGCTTGAGATAGAGTTGAAGAACAACCAACCACTCCGGCTTCTATCTGTCCATCTTAGAATAGGGTACCATCTTCATTTTCTCCCTTTGAAGGCCACTTGCAACCTCAGCTTGGAGGAATTTCTGGAGGGAAAAGACATGGCTTGTTTTTTCAGCTCATGAAATGAGGAGTCACTGGGATCTGCTGGCAGAATTTGTATGTGTGGTGCACACTATCTGCATGAGAAGTGCACCAGAATCACCGGCATCTTCAAGGCAGGCCACAGAGAGTGTTTCGATTTACCAGGCCTTACCTCTGCATCACTGTTTTTCCATCTCACCAGACATACGTAGTCAACATATGGAATGTTAATCTGGAATGGAGAGAAAACGAAAGCTCTTCCTCCCACTCACATCTAGTACCCATAATTAATGGGTAAACCACATTTCTCTCTGGTGAGCAAGAGCCTAAGTGAAAAGACTCCCAGCATTGCTTGGTAATAAAATAAAATAAAATCTAGTGATAAATCATAGCCTATAAGACATGTTAGAGAAGGGCTGTTGGCTCTTAGCAGCTCAGTTGTCCTGGGGGTACCAAAGGCTGATGTGCCAGCGCACTGTCCTGTTAGCTGGTAACAGTCTCTGTGTTTTGGGTCCCTGATTGCACAACCAGATCTAGCATAAGCAGAGGGAGAAATTTATATCCATTTACATAAGTTATGAATCTCATCCTATTATGTTTAACTGTAAAGCTCTTACAGGGTTTTAGTTCATGTCTCGGGAAAGTGTTATTATCACTTTAAGAAATTCCCCAGCCACAGGGAATGAGAAAAGCAGCGATGAGTGAAACACTGAATTCAGGCTGTGGAAAAAATCTTGGCTATGACACTTATCTATTTGAGTTTCTGTGTCATCCGTACTTTCCTAGCAGAATAGTTCGCATCGCTCAGGCAGCTCTGACTCCCCAGCTGGATGCAGTGGCTGTGGAGGAAATACTGCCACTGCTGTGCTGCTCTGTCTTCCACATCTGCAGCCGTATATCCACAGGCTATTATGGAATAAGATTTCTTCCTGTTGCTTTTGTGTCTTTTCAGCCCCAGCTGACTGTCCGAAATTTTTAGTCTTTTATCACTGCTGAACCGCCCAGTTTTGGTGGCTCTCAGGTCTACCCAGGGTTTTCATATTTTTGACTAGCAGCACCATAACAATGCAGAAATCCTCAAGTTACGAACAGTGAGTTTCCAGCCTTTAAGTAATTTCTAAATGTAGGCGCATGTATTCAGGAAACTAAATGTAGGCACATGTATCAGGAAACTTCGGATCAGCGTTTTCCTCCATTCACATGTATTGAGGGAAGCTGCAAATGTGGGAGTATTTAGGAATCCCATCATGAACCCTGTTTGAGAAGACCACTGATCAGAAGTGCCCTTCTGCACACTTGGTGGAACAGCCTGAATGAAAAGGGCAGCAGGGAAAGTCCGTTGCGCATGGGGAGGAACAGCCAGAAAGTGGGACCAGGGCATGTTTCCAATGCAAATGGTCCAATGCAAAATTTGAAGCAGGGGATCGTTTTTCCTGAAACCACAACCACCAGGCATGGAAAAGTCAGAGAGAAGAATCAGACCTCAGCAACCTGAAGGAAGCTCCTTCTACAGACTGTTATGGAGGTCCCTGTCTTTCTGAACTGCTGCCCGGACAGCAGTATTAAGCTCAGATGAGGACCATTACTCCATCATATTTACATGAATATCACTAAGATTTTACCAAGGAAGGGGGAATTTGAAGTGTAACCTGGCACACATTAAAGGCACAGGGCCAAATCTCTGGTTTGGAATTGTGGTGGTCTTGCACAAGAGGGACTCTCTCTCACTGGCACAAACGATTTTAAAGATGACTTTAAGAAATACCTGAGCCCTGTAAGGAAGTAAGCTTACAGTGCTTACCTTTCTTCCAGAAGGTGTTTCTGGCTTGTGGAAGAATGGCAGTGGAAATTATTAACCACGGGACAGTATTCTTGTTATGTTTGTTTTTCTGGGTTTGTTCCTGCACTGTACATCTGCCCAGGATCTGGACAGGACCATATTTTAAAAGGAGCTGAAGGAGAGGCAGAGGACTAACTGATGCTGCAGACCAGCTCTCCTGTTCTGCAGATGGATCACAGCGCGCTGTGAGCCGTGCCTAACCGCCTTTTCGGTCTCTTGGGCTCATACATTAAGCAGTAACACGTAGCTGACAGGGACACAATCCGTGTCTCGTTCCAGCATGTGTCAGCTTGGCACATGATACCTTCTGCAGGACTGTGTGTGTGCCTGGGCTCTGAGCTCACGCTGCTGCAGACCCCAAGGAGATGAGTTGACGTCACCCTTGGAGGACAGCAATGAACGCTGAGCAAAATTCAGTCCCCATTTCTTGCAATTCTACTCTTTCTTTTAATGCTGCTTTCGAAAAGTAAGCAGCTCCCTTCTTTTTATGCTGCTGCTTTTACTCTTGCTTCAATGACAGCATTTTCTTTGCAAGAGCCACCTGCTGTGTGCCCAGGAAAAGGCCCATCAGCAAAACTTGTGTGGGGCAACAGTGACATCCAGTGGTCCCCAGTCAGCCCATGATCTGCAAACATCTGCATGCATCAGTCTGCCAGAGTTCAGCTCCGAGTGTGTGAGGAATAAACTGTCTCGCCACCGAAGTCAGTGGATATCTGTCACTTCTTTAATAGCCATTAAATTAAATTCTTTACATTTCACCCAGTGTAATTAAGACCTTGCATGCCTTTTCTTGGCTATAACGATTACACTTTTGACAAAGGAAGGACAAGAACTTGCTCAGAATAAGGTATAAATGAAATTTCGTAAGAAATAGTTCCTCCTATTTGTCACAAATACCTTAAAAAAGAAAAACCTGTGTTGGTGGCTTATCTGCATAACCATTATGGTATGTGGCTGGAGGTCCTTCTGCTATTTGTTGTGCATCTTTGGTGTGCTCACCTAGTAAGAGGCATAGTTAGGCTGAACCCTTACTCTGATGACCTACTTTTCATGCTTCTCAAGCCAAAGTTGGAAGTCACAGAGTTCTGCAGCATCGCAGGGTGTATTTATTAATTAAGTTTCTTTTGTAGCAGAAAGAACCACTGCTGCTTCTTATTGCCTGGTAGGCAGACACCTGGGATTGAGATTCCAGTGAGGAAAATTGAAGAAGTGGGGGAAAGTGAGGAGTATTCACTGCAGCTCACCAAGTCCAAAGCCCTGTGCCCCTCAGTCCGCTCCCCTGGCCGGTCTGTGTGTATCTGAGCATCATGTTCTCCTGGGGAGCGGGGGAAGCCCCTAGGGCAAAGCTGGCTTCATCCAGGGCAGCTAAATGTAATCCAGCACTTCACAGTGGTGAAGACTGCTGCGGCAGAAGTGGGGGGATTGTGTAAGAGTCCCTTTTAGAGACTCACATTACCCTTTTGGATATGCTTGGGACTTAGCTGTCCCGTGCTCCAGACAGCACTGTGGTAAATCAGCTCGTGCAGAGCAGTGCAGCTGAGCTAGCTCTCTCAGAGCAGACCTGGGGTCTTTAATCGTACCTTGTTGTGGAGACCAGCCAGGTTTAAACAGGTCATTTTAGTATCTGCCTTTTCATTTCACGCAAGTTTTGCTACAAACCTTTCTCCCGATCTTTAAACTCCCACCACAGCCACCAGCCACTCATATCTACATCAGCTTCCCTCCTCTTTCCTCTTCCGTTACTTAAATGTCCCACAATGTGAGTCTAATACAATATTAACCACTTATGCCATAAAGGTCCAGTTCCAAAGTCTCATAACATCAAATTGCTTTCAAGGCAATATTCATAATCCATAATTCCAGAGGACTAGGAGGTGACACTACGAATAAAATCAGTTATGAGACTGACATTGTAATTTGTGTCCATCTCCGTGTGGCAGTCTCGCTGGGGCCATTAAGCCAGGGAGTGGCGTGTAGGTGTGTTGCATGGAAGTAACGCTTTCCATCCCAGCAGTTACGCGTTGTGTTTGTAACAGCAGCAGACTGGATCGATGAACCACCTGCCAGGTGCTGCAGAGAGATTCATGGGTCGTGCAGAAGGTTGTCCACTTAATTTGCCGTGAGAAATTTTGGTGAGGCTTGATCCTTGGGGGTGATGCAGTATTTTTGACAGGTGAAAGGCCAGGTGAGCCACTCCACCTGACAGGGAGCCACCAGGAACCTCACATGAGATGCAGCGTGCTGTGGCCATGCTCCTGGTGCAAGTGTTTGGAAAGGTGCTTGGCTGGGGGGAGAGGAATAGCCCTGAGCTCAATGCCTGGACACCAGCTGGGGTTCCTGGGACCTGGGAGGATTTCAGAGGTGGAGTAAGACCAAGAGCAGCTGCAAAACGGATGTCCAGATGTGATTGTGTCTTTTTTGGTCACGGAGAAAAAATGGAGAAAAAAAGTAAGGGCTGATAAGAGCAAATAGATACTGCTCATATGTGGTTACATGGGTCAGCACGTGTAGGCAGCTGCACACTGCTCCCAGTGCTCCAGCTGTAATATCTGGTGAGCAAAGTGGTAGTAGCATCTCAGCAATTGCATGGCAATGAGCTAGATGCAAGCGGATAAACAACTGGGACGTGTTTTCCCCG
Organism: Falco peregrinus; assembly: GCF_023634155.1. Taxonomy (NCBI): domain Eukaryota; kingdom Metazoa; phylum Chordata; class Aves; order Falconiformes; family Falconidae; genus Falco; species Falco peregrinus. Next base: position 16,177,567 of record NC_073733.1, read on the forward strand.
GTGAGGATTGCACGGACAGACACGCAAATGCCCCTGCCCAGGCAACTCTGCTGAAACAGCGGAGCCACGGCACCGGGGAAGGGAAAGAGAGCGGCAGCAATCCTGCGGAACATCATGTTCTGGAAGTTCACGCAGCGTTTCTGCCATGTGGAAAGGCAACACGAGGTGATGGCACAGCAGACTGCGGTAAACAAGGTGCAAAAGGTTTGCTGACGCTAGGTTTCTTCCAGGAACCATTGATAACTGCTCGGGGGGACGGGACAGGATTGTAATTTCATTAAAATTTCTACTACTTCCCATGTTGAAACACAACCAAGAAAGAAAAAGGAAAGCATGTTTCAGAACACATTCTTTTGGGTCACTCAAAATGTTTGGTCCAATTTGAATTTTAAAGGTATCAGTCTTTTTTAAAAAAATTAATGTAGAAAATTTTTTTTCCTTCTAAAAATAGCTGCTTGGGATATTTTGATATTTTGACAGAACAAACCATATGTCATTCTAGAATCAGCCTGGAGCAAAGGACCCGCGTAAATCTGAAGGTGTGGTTGTATTCTCTAAGTTGTATTTCTTGAACGCCTACAGCTTCATAAGTGTTTTACCCAGGCTTCTAAAATACCTACTACAGGATTCAATAAATCATGGTCAAAAAGATTTTCTCCCAGCTTTGAACTTAATAAAGGAATGAAAAAAGTCAATTTTGTACTAAAACCAATTTGTGATAAATGGGCTAGCTGTCAGCTCTCTCAGAAAATACTTGGTAATAGTTACGTCTTGCAAGGTTTTTGAAAGAGAAGATTAACAGCCTGCTATCTTTCCCTGCCCTTATTTAGTGAATTAATCTAATACTTTACAATAAAATTTGCAGGATTATTAATGACCAAGCACGCTATGTACAGCTCAGTGTCCAGAGGGCAGTGCCAGCCCCCCCGGCTCGGCCAGCCGCCCCGTGCAGCCAGGTCTCTGTGCTGTGTGGCCGTGCAAGGCACCCCGATGCTTCTGTTTTGAAGAAAAAGAATAACAATTGTATGTTGAAACTTAACACTGGGTCCACTTGCTGTTAAATATTTTTATACTGTTTATTTCGAACAACAGTGGTCTGATTGTTCCTGATTCGAAGGGTATGTATTTCTGGCCTTAACTCTTTTTTAATGGTGCGCTATGTGCAGAACTGGGTAGGTGCATTGACTAGAAAATGCGAGGGATATTTGCACAGACCCTGTGCTTTCAGCGCTCAGTCAGTGACAACTGAAGTAAACAACAAAAGCTGAGGAAATGTGAAAATATTCCCATCATTATGCATGTTTTAGTTTAAGGACCACATTTAAATGTCTGGTGGTATAAAGAAAGCTCAGTCCAACTGGGAGCTAAACATCCTCTAAATAACCTTCGCTGATGCATAATGCAGGACTGAGGTGATCTGAAAAGGGAGCCTTTTAGTTAAAAATTATTCAAGAAGGTCTTGGGAGGATGGCAGCCAGCAAGGCCAGAAGGTTTCATAGAAACTGTAAGCAGCTGTTAAAGGCACATGTATATGAATCTTTTTGTGTTATTTTAGAATAAAAATGGCTGGTTGAAAAACATCCTGAAGAGTCAGCCACCCACATTCTTCCTCCAAAGAATCAAAGATTCACAGCTCACAGGCTTTGAGATGTAATTACAGTACGAGGAGTTTTGGGAGAGCTGAAAAGTCACCATAGCAACCTCCTGGCAAAAATCTTCGCACATCCAAAGTAAAGCAAAATTTCTTTTTATCTGAATGGTTCTAGTCAGTCTGAATGCGTTCTCTCTTCGTTTTCTGCTTCTCTTCATTTCATTGTACTCCTTAATCACAGGGTTTTTCTGCTCTGAGTCCCAAGTGTCCTCTTCTAAAACTTCTCGGGGAAGTTTTGAGCAGCAGTGGATGCGGTGTGCTGGCCGTTAGGTCAGGCTTTGCTGTGACTTAGCGTTAAAGAGGAGATGCCCTCCCATGGCATGCCAGACCCTTTGCAGTAATCTCTGGTGAAGCTGATAAACAGCTTGTGTTGAATAATTACCAACACCAAACTAAACTGAAAACCAGGGGAACAGAGAGAAGATGGAGGAAGTACAGAAAGGGAACAGCTAAACCTTCTCAATAGCTGCTCAGGGGTGGCAGTAAAAACTCCTTCCACACCGTGACGCCACGATAGTGGTTTAATGGGTACAAAATGCTGATGGGGACAAAAAGATGACTTCTGAAGCACCGACCCTTGAAAAGCCCTGATCAGTCCCCTGCCTGAAGAAAGGCTCTCCATGCAAGAGTTCACGTGAATACTCAAAACGATGCATCATGGGTTTCATGAGGCAAGCAGGGCATGCCTAGCAATTTCCATGAATATGATCTGCCCACAAGAGAAATAGAAGAAACCTGCTGGCTGTGGCTGGAGGTTGCTGGGCCATGGCTGCTTGGCTCTGGGGGATTCTGTGCTGGTGCACAGTGAGAAGACAAGGCAGGGGAGGCGTTCCTGAGGTATGAAGCACTTTGGCTAAGGGGTGATGTTGTAGCTCTTAGGGGAGAAACCTGAAGTCTGGAGTTTATACGGGGGTAACCAAGAGGAGGAAACAGATTTGTCAGGAAGAAGGTGAAGAGGGATGGCTAGATTCTTTAGAAAAGCAGAAGACAGGGACAATTCCATCTTGCTTGGAGACTAGAGCATCTGGAGGAGCAGGATGAACTGCAAAGTTAAGCAGTCTTGGGAGGTTCAAGCTGTCTCCAGTTCCTCTTATGTCCCTAATCAGACCCAGTGAGGGAGCTGAACTGCTGGGAACCACTGCCAAAATATATATGATCACACTCCCGCAGGAGAGAGGAGCAAGCCCTCCAGGGCTCTGTGCAAGCCACTTCATCCCTCTGGACCTAACTCACAAAATTCAAGACTTAACCTCTAGCTAGCCAAAGTGACAGTCGCGCAGGACCATCCTTTCCTCATGCCACTCCCTCCTTAATCTCAACGCACAAAGTCTTTCTCAGTAGCAAGCAATATTTAATACTTTTACAATTATATAACTGATTTATAAATATAGAATTTTAAAATTTATATAACTGACAATAACTGATCAATTTCTTGCAGGAGGGAAGAAAGATACTGGTTGATCTTTACATTATAGTGCTATATACTACAAACAGAGGCTAGACAGCTGTTGTGGGAAAATTGCAACCTCTTGTTCTTTAGTTGAAGTCACTTCTGAATGAGAAAGAAGGGGAGCTCTTCAGGTCAGCTGCTTCTTTCTAATTTATGCTTTATAATGCACCATGATCTGGACTTTGCTCTGGACAAAGCTTAATAAAACCCTGTGACATAACAGAGCCTGGGAGCATAATGGTTTGTTTCTTAAATGTTATTGCAAAAGTCAACAAATCATTGCTGGGGTAATAAAGGACAAGGTTGGGAGCAGAGATTTGTTGTCACAGCAGGTTTTCCAGGACCTAAGAAATGTGAGTTCAGAACAGAAATCACTCGCTCTTCATTGCCTGAACCACTGAAAACATCACAGCATCCCACCTGATTTTCTCTTCATATTTCTCTTCACTGGTCTTCTGGCATCTGGCAGAAGAAATAGTGTGGAGCACCCGGTAAAAATCTGCCTTCATTTCTGTGCTACACAGGGAGGTGAGTTTTTAAGCAGCACCTTTTAATGACTATGTTGTTTTTAGGAGAAAGGATGAATCATCCGAAATATGTAACAAGTCCTGCTTAGGTACCACAGGCTGGAAGCATGGTGATTTGTTCCTTAAATGGTACTGCAAGAGTCAGCAAATAATTTCTGGAGTAATAAAGGAGAAGGCTGGGAGAAGAGATTTGTTGTCACAGCAGTAAATGGAAAACATTCCCTAACTTCCTAAGTGTTGTAAAGCGCAGTTCTAAAAGGAAACGGAGTGAGCTTTACTAGTTCAGGTTTTTTGATAATTGCCTGATGTTTATTTTACATGTCTGGGCACAACGGGACAGTTTCCATTTTGCCAGTGGTGGGTGCAGTAACCCTCGGTGGGGAGCCCCAGGGGAGGGCTGAGGGCTGATGGCTGATGTGAAGCCAGGTGGCTCCTGGGCCGCTTAGACAATCTAAGGGCCTCGTCCACCCTTACAGCCATTTCATGTATCGCCTCAGTAGCTGAAGATTTAACGCAGTGTGCTCCTAAACCAAGAATAAGCCCTCGCCTTTGATAGCTGGTGAAGTGAGTAGAGACAGCAGAGCACGGGGGAGTGTGCAGGGCACGGGGGGGCAGGCGGGGTGTCTCGGGCATCGAGGCTCTCTGTCCACTCCGTTGCTCTGCTTTAGCTACAGTCATCTTTGAAGCAACTTTAATCAAACTGAAGCACAAAATAGGACAAACTCCTTTGAATTTAGAGTGGCAGATTTGGATTTTGCTTTAAGGGTTCAGTGTATGCTTACACCCTGGAACTAGCCCTTCCCAATTACAAGTATGTTCCCAGGGCTTAATTAAACTGATGAAAGTTTGTCTGTAGACAAAGCCCAGTGGTGAGAACAAACACTTTTTTTGACTGTGCTGTCCGTGAGCAGCCTTGTGTCCTCTTTCTCCGCACGCCTCTCGCCCTGTCTGCTGCCATCCCAGAAAAGCCTGTGGGGTATGACCGTGGGTCAGCACATCCAACTCGACCTCACCGGCCTTCTTGTTTTCCCCACGTCTGTGGGAACTTCACCACTTCGGACATGGACTCCTTTTGTCAAAGCAGGTTGAAAGTTGCCAACAGGTTTGCAGATTGTGAGAGATGGACAAAACACGCACAGTGTAATTGTGGGAAGCTCATCGCTTTTAGAAACCAGCAGGAACCAGAGGGTTTGTGTAGCTGTGACCTTCACAGAGACTACTGATCTGGTGACTCAGCTTGGTCGTGGGGAGTGAGGACTTCTGGGCTCCTGTGCTGTGAATGCCATTTCAGCAAACTGCAGGAGCAGTGTGAATTTCTCAGCCAGCTGTGTGGTAGGGGGGTGCTCACCAACATCTTGCTTTCAGAACATGCCTGAAGAATGAAGAGGCTCATGTGTGGCCCTGGACACCGCTCTTCTGACAAGGCTCTTTACATCTTGATGGTTGCTGCTCGTCTTTTCCTCCTGGCAGGTACAGTAATACCCCTCAGGATTAACCACAGGGATGGTGCTGCCAGTGGGCTCTGGGCATCCCCCAGCCCAGGGGATGTCTGCTGGTTTCCTGCTTTGTGCACACACAGTGTATCTATACAGGAGCCCACTTTCCTCTCATTCGGCTCCAGTGCAGCAGTTATTCTTGCTCTGGACCTCTCCCTTCTCACTGCAGCTGGTACTGGGGTCCTTGTCTATCCCTGAGCATATGTTGGCCTGCAGACCTACAGGTCTGGGCATGATGCGCACCCTCTCCTGGGATGCTGGTTCAGTCTGGGGCACAGATGAGTCAGTACAAACGAGAAAATATGGCAAGGAGTGAAATGTCAGGTTTTGGTTGCATCACAGCTGTTGTCCATGTTGGGAGGTGAAAAGCCTCTTGGCTTTGCCATTTTCCATTGTTTCCTTCCTGGGTGTCTTCCTGCAGTTCTGTACAGTTTTCATGAGTTTTACGTTGGTTGCTGTACAGTAAGAGCTGTGCATTTACTCAGTTCATGGTGTTCTGGGAAAAGCATGAAGCTACTGGGAGAACCAAGTTACCCAGTAATAATTCACGCCCTGAGTCAAACACAGTAAGCTGTGCTTCATGAACACACTCAATACCCTTTCTCCACCATAAATCCCAGCAAAACAATAATTAGTTCTGTGTTGTTTTTTTTTTATTATTTCTTCCTTCGGCTTCTCCTCGAGAACAATACAGGGCACAGAGATAATTCATGCTTCTAAAATGCACCCTGTAGCACTGGGGTCACTTCCAGAGCGCAGTGCAGTCGAGGAAAAAATAAGCTCTTTCCAAGTACAGCCTGCATAATAAAAAGACTGATTTAACGTCTGGGTCTTGCCAAAGGTACCCACTTTCTCAGCTTCGGCAGCAGGTTCCCAATCCGGCTGCTGTAAGACAGTGGGAGGCTTGACCCCTGAAAGGGTGATTTCTCAGGATGTCTCAGCAGAGGTGCAATGGTGCTCTGGTCACTTGTGGAATGGGTGCCAGTTCTGCCGATCGTACATCCCACAGGGATTCCCATCCCTTGGAGAAACCCATGGGAACTGGCTTCTTACCCTTTTGGGGCCCTGCAGCTGCTGGGAAGTAGGGCTGAAGACGGCTGCTGCATTTTCTTGTGCTGTAATGAATTACTCACTGCTCGAGCTATAATTGAGTAGCTACACCCACCTCTCTGCATCTCCTAAAGCTCCATCACGGATCTTCTCCTGCAGCCCCAGCACCGGCCATGTGATGTCATGTGCAAGGGCTTTCTCCCACTAAGGCAGAGGCTGGCGTGTTAGCGGAGAGGAACCGAACTCTCATCCCACCCAGGGCCCTCCACCGAATGATGTTATACACTGCTGTTCCGAGTCCTACGCACTCCCACTCAAGGGGAAAATAATTATTTTGGGTGCAAACCACTATCTTAGTGGAGTTGCAGTGGTGGAAGCTAGACCAGGATGTGAGTGCACGCTCCGCAACACACCGAGATGCTCAGTGGAGCTGATTGTATTGCTGAGACAGACATGAAAGACAGCAGTGTTATGCGTAATAGAAATGTTCTCTTTACATTTCAAGTGCACAAGGTTATGCTGGGACAGCAATGCACCACTCCTGGTCACCTACAGAGAATTAGACTCTGCAGATAGATCATTTCCTACTTGCCTCCAATTTGGAGCATGTGAAGCAGATGGGGAGAAGTGCCAGCTACTTTTGCAATCCACGATGTGTATGACCTTTACTAGAAGTGCAAATAGTCGCTGGAGATTTATTGGTCAGGTTAGACTTAGGGGGATTTATAATGCCTGATTTGCTTGGCTGGCAATCAAGTTTGGAAAAATTTAAATTCATTTGAGGAAAATGCTGTAAAAAAAAGCCCCTACATGTGCTTATAAAAGACTCGACATAATGGTAATTCTTATCTAGAAGAAATATATCCTGAATCAGCGAAGCACATGGAAACACATGAGTGTAATGGCAAATTAGAGATGCAGATCACCTGTGCAGGAGGGGCCTGCCTCACAATTTGAGTGTGATTAATTACCATTCTGCTGGTGCACGTGGGGCCACCTCCCCCCCTAAAAAGAAACACTCTGTGGGTGGTGGACGGAGCTGGTGGGAAGATTGGCTCCTGCCTTTGGTGACCACGTGCTGCTGCCTAAGTGTGTTGCCTGTGGAGCAGTGCTGCTCCGTGGCTTTGTGCGTGGTCACAGGGGTCGGTGCCTGGGAAAGGGACGTTGTTGCAGCTGGTGGTGACTGCGGTGGCACTCACGGAGTAGGAGGCTGTGGTAAATTCAGGAGCCAGAATGGAGGTACGTGTCTTAGTGTTGCGCTGTGCTGCCTCCTGTCCAGATATACAAGACACTTAACCCGGAGTGCAAAACCCAGACAAGCGGAGGGAAATACCCTTCACATCGCTGGTGCCCCTGCCAAACTGCTCCAGGGATGGAGGCTGGCTGAGTTAGAGCTATTGCAGCTACTACTCTGCTACTCTGAAGTCAGAGATGGGGCCACATGTGAGCAAGTTACTCACTGCCTGTGTAGGTCTGCGGTTAGTATTACTCAGGGAGGTTGCCTCTGTCAGCAAAACCTTTTAAGTAGGTTGTAAAGATATAATGAAATAATTTAAAGTAATGAAGAAAAAAGATGCCCAAACAAATTATTGAGCCTGAGAAAAGGACAGTCTACATGATTTTTATTTTTAGCAGAAAGCTTGAACTAAAAACTGCAGGTTGGGGGTGTGATATGTCATCTGGGAGCCAAACCTGCAAACAGCTCTTTACCCAGAGCGTGCTGAACCCAGACCTTTGCACCGGACACCCATACTGACCGGGCCATGTGGACCCTAGACCTGAATTCAGTATTGATTCCTATTTGGCATGTCTTGGGGACTTCAACTGCTCCTTTGCAGAATGAAACTCTTCTCTTTACTGGTAGTGTGCTTGGTCTCAGAATTAAATTTCTAAGGCAGTAGAAACTAGAAATAGCAACATTCAGGGAAGTACTTGAATGAGGTCACATTGCAGCTTTTTCTTTGGAAGTGACATTTTTTTTCCCTTCTTTACCCTCTTTCCTAATGTTGTTTGCTTACAGAAGCACGTTACCTGCATGGAGAAAGACTGGATTTACCGGGAAGGAATGATAAGTACGTGTCTCTAGTCAACTTCAGCATCCCTCAGCTATGTCAGTTCACGGTATGCATTGACCTAAACCGGGCTGCAAATGTCAGCTCTTGGGCAGCCTTTTCCTATGACGCTAACAACACCTCCACCGACATAAATGACATAGAGCTCGGACTCTCTGGAGAAGACAAGCAGTTGAGACTGTATCTTTTCGGCACCAGACGAGACATTGAGATCGATCTGGCCCTTTTTGTGTGGTATAGCGTGTGCTTCTTGTGGGACACCAGGAAACATCTGCTGGAGGTCTATTGCAATGGTAATCTCGTGCACACCGAAAGCATTGGCAGCGCTGAGTGCCTGAAACCCAAGGGTAGCCTGGTGCTGGGTCATCTGCACAAAAGAAAAAATGGCTTTATTGTGCAGGTAAGCAGCAGCTTCATTGGTAGCTTGTACTACTTCCAAATGTGGGACCATGTGATGGGTCAGGAAGAGCTGCTGGAGTGCGCCATGGGCAATACTGTCAGCTGGAAGGAAGAGTACTGGAACTTCAGCAGCATCACTCCCATTGCGGACCGTCACCTGCACTGTGGTGAGTCTTTGCAATATTTTGTCTCCTTGGAGCTTGTGTGTTGCTGGGGATCACACCCAGAGAGTAGGGAACCCTGCACTGCTCAGGACACAGGGATTGTCTAATAGCCTCCAAGTCGCTGCTGTTGTGGTTGAGGCCAGGAGTGGGCCCAGCTGCAGCCACGCACACATCGCCTGCTCGCCCCACACAGGCTCTTCTGGAAGCAGATGCACAGGTGGTGGGTGAGGGGAGGCGGGCAGGTGCAGGCTCTGCCGCTGAACTCCCTTGCAGGCTGCTGGCAGGTGGCATCTTTTAGATGAACCTCCTAGTGGCTCATCCTTCTGCTGGAGCACCAGCCTGCCCGGCACTCAGCAAGGTCAGTTGGATGCAGAAATTTTCTTCCAATATTTTTAACTAGAGCCATTAGTCAGATGATAGCAATCACTTTTCTGCAGGAATCCTGTCTGTTGTGTGCCCTAGATACTGCTTCATTGAAAAGCACCTTAGCAGTGGTTTAGGTTACCTTATCATCCAATCCTGATGTCCGTATGTACTACACAGTATTTAAAGTACACAGTATTAAAACAGAGGACCAAGATTGACTGACTGACTGACTTGTGTAAAACTAATGACAAGCTACGATATTTAAGTGCTCCACAATAATAGTGAGCGCATCTTCACTAATTGTCAGTAAGCTGATGGCTTCACAGGGAAAGCAGGGGCCCAGTTTGAAGTAATAGGACGTTTTTGGTGTCCACCTTGAGAATTCAAGGAGTACCCCATCAGTCAGCATGTCTCCATCAAGCGCAGAACCTGCTGACTTCAGTTCCCACTGCGCTTTCCCATCTCCTGCTCCCAGGTTTCATTGAACCAGGGCCCGAGGCAATGAGAAGAGCATCAGGAAACCACCAGCTGCTGCCGAAACCTGTGCTCAGATGGATTTTCCCCCCACACACACCTCACTGCACAGCCCCTCGCTCTGCACCACAGAACTGGGGCACTAATGACAATTGCTGTGAGTTACAACCTTCCCGTCTGCTCTTGGCTCCCTGCCCCGCTGCCTTTGTCCCGGCAGTCCTCTTCCTGCACCGCCTGTTGCCCGAGCTATTTCCTCGCTTGGGTCCCTGACTGGGGGGGACAACACACATGATCTGATGATGAGGGGGCAGGAAGGCTCAGTTTCCCTTTTCCAATTAACACTTTGGCCCTTGGGCCCACTCGCTCTGTGGGGAAGGCATGTGCTTGGCTTGGCAAAGAGTTGTGAGCAGCTCAGTCATGTTTGCTGATGAAAAGTTTAGTACCTAAAATCAACGTCTCCATTCGGTGTTCCTGGATTTTGATTTTTCAGAAACAATAACCTGGATGAATTTGAGCAGCTTTTTAGTGAGACAAAGCACGTTAGAGAGAGGCTTTCAATGGTCAAAACACTTTTTCCCTCTAAAGCAGTCCCCAAGAACCAGGTGATTTCCTCTAGTTCAGATTCTCCAGTGCAGCCTGTATTAGACATTCAGTCTGGAAAACATTGGCCCAAATATTCAAAGGGAGCAAGGAGAAGCAGTAGAGTGTCTCACAAGTGATGAACTACACCAGCAGGCACTGAGGCTACTCTTGCCTATGGTGCCGAGAACCGCTGGGTCCACATTGCATTCCATACTGGGAGAAGGGTTACTGGAGTCTGATGTTTTCCCAAGAGCAATAACCAAGATGACTGTTTTGAAGTCCTAGTTACAACCATGTTCATAAAATTTCATCGGGTTTGAGAATCTGTCATGTGTCAGACCTTGGCAAGACCTTTGCTTCCACTATAAATCTACTCCTTCCTATAATTAACTGAAATGCGTGAGCTAGCTGTTGCGCAGAGATGTACTGACAATGCACTAGGTAGGGATAACAGTGAGTGCATAAATACATACTGAGATTTATGTCTGTCAGACAGGGGAAGCTGCGCTCGGTTGTAGTTTGTGTGGATTGTCCGTATGGGGTCATACATACTGAGTTTACATGAGGACGTCTGGAGCATGCGTATAAGAAATAGTTGTGCCGAAGTGTTGCTGTGTAATGAAATATCACAGCGAAGTGCCGTTTCAATGCTAATGTCACGTCTCACGTTGTTACTTATGCCCTATAACAACTGCTAGTTGCAAGGTTTGCTTCTTGTGTTTATATGTGTTGTTTATAGACCTGTGCATTGCTTGGTCCGCCTTGACGGCTGGCAGTTTGTGCAGTTGTGCTGGCAAGTTGGGCAACCTGCTTTGTTTTGGAAACCTTAAGTTACTTTTGAAAAGCCAGGGCTCATTTAGACAAAGTGAGTGAAGCTTTTCATATGAATGTAGCAGGAAGCAGCCTTAAGAGGGTGTGTTAACATTTTAGAAGGGATATAATTGTCATTTATAAGGGATTATAATTGCACTGGCTTTGCTTAATAACAGGAGTAAAGTTATTGTTCTGCCTTTGCTTTTTCCCCCGGAGTTCTTGAAGATGATCCTTTTCTTTACCAGCCTTTACTAGAAGTGTAGAAGTAAAAGTGCATGTTCTCATCCTCTCACTGACTCACAGTCTTCCTCTCTTCCGCCCCCTACCTCACCCACACACTGATTATTTTTTTTTCTTAATTTTAAATAATCTGGGAGAGGGATGAATAGACAATATCTGAAAAAGACTGCTAATAATAAAGAAATGTATTTATTACAGTTCTCTTATAGGTTGGTCTAATTTTTGCTGCTTTTCTATTGGAAACCATACATATTTACAGGATGCCAAAACCCCCATTTATTAAATTATCAAATCAAAATCCATAACTAGGACTTTAAAAATGTCAGTGGTACAGTATTTTTCTAGCTTCAGATCTCATCTGTCATCACGCCTTAGCCCTCATTTCGTGAATGGAATTATATGCATGTTAATTAAAGCAAATTAAGTTACAGGATGCAGGTGTCTAGTCCCACACCTGCCTGCTGGTAATGATCCTTGACGTGTGAGAATAAACAGATATTTCATTTCTTCAGGTGATAACGAGAAAGAGAAATAAATTAAAAACCGTGAAGTTGTAACTATGCTTCATTTGTCAGGAGATGAAAACAGCATTGTGATTTACATTTCTGATTAGAATGCGTTTGGGTTTTGTTTGGCCATTTCTCTATTATTAATTTTTTTTCCCTAGCAGATTTTTCTGATTCATCCTGACTGACACTGGATGGTAATCGTACATCACCCCTGAGGCAATGGTTTTTGAAACATCACACTGGTAACAACCGGAACAGAGCGGAGCCTGTAATCACCCAGATATGTGCAGATTCCTCCTATCGTCTGGAGAGGATCTACAGCACTGTAACAGACAGGAGGACAAGTTAAATGCTGGGTGTGCAAATAGTTTGGTTTATGGCTTGCTAAATCATAGCCTAATACCATGTCTGTAGTTCTGTAAGGAAGGAGAAAAGAATTTATTCTAGTGCTAGGGCATGTCTGCACAGCATTGGCCCTTCTGTGTTCTCATCACACTGCCTCTATGACAGCAGTTCTTAAAAAAAGCTTATAACGAGACACTCATTTTCTATCAGCTTGAAACCAGGGACTAATTATTTGTAGCATCGCAGTGGTGCATGCAGAATCCATCTCTGCCGTTCACACCACAGGAAGGCATAGAGGTTTCCCCTAGAAGTTTAAGCTGTGGGATGAAAGGCACTGGGGATGCTGGAGTATCTGCCTGTCCGCAGCACTGGGAGTCAGGTACTCCAGGTTTTGCTCATTGTATTCTCACGGTAGTAGGTGTTGTGAGGATGGGGAGGGCTTGGCATGCATGGGTGCTGTAGGAAAAAGCACATCCCCTTACTTTCAGGTCCTTCTGTTTTCTTTCAAGGAGTTGTTCTCTTTCATTTCTAGGTTTTTGCTTTTAATTTAGTAGATACTTCTGGCTTCTTGTTTTCTGCATATTCATGTGTATGTCTAAAAGCGTTAGCAGCTAGCTATTGGTAGGAGGTCTGTGTATTGAATATCTAGGTCTGTCTTGCAGCTATATGATCTGAGCCTGCGGATCTTTTCCAAATAAAGAATCAGCAAATATCCATTATATCGGGTCATGTTTCTGACCTACTGCAGGCAGCAGGTTTGAAATGGTGATGTGGCAGCTTGCTCCTGGACTTGCTAGTGTTTTTTAGTGGAAGAGTGAAGCCGAGTAAATTAGTCCTCTCTTTTTCCAACAGTTTAATACTATCTAAGAAGCAAAAGGCCCAAGTAAAAAGGAGAGACATCCAAATGAAAACCTAAGATTCATCAAGCATCACGGGAAAAGCAAGCTTGCTATTTTTACAGCTTTCTGTATGCCCTGGGAGCAGCAGAGGCTGTGCTATAAAGAGCACTGCTCTGCAAAAGCAGATCACTGGACAGTTTGATCTTTGGAAGAGCCCGTGCATCTTTCCTGCTTCCCACGCCGCTGCCTCCAGGTGTGGAGGAGCCTCCTGGCTCAGCTCTCTGCCAGGTTTAAGCGTGCTGCCTCTGCTGATGGTGCTGGGGGGGGTGAAGCTACTGTTTCCTAGAGCATGAGATGACACCAAAGCACAGACAGGCACCTTGGAGGAGTATTTTGGAGGCTGAAGGTCTGAGATGAAGACTGAAGGGTCTGAGCTTAGTCTACAAAAGCAAATCTAGGAGAGACAACTCGGAGCTGGACTTCTGCTAGATTTATTGTCCTCCTGCTCCGGTTTGACTTTGTGCTGAGTGCACAGCCTGTGGCTTAGTTTGTCTGGGAAGCAGATGCTTGTGTACTGTAGTGTGCCTGTTCAGAAGGGGCTTTTGACTTCATCTGTCCTTTCAACTTCACAAACTAATTTGAAGCTATTTAGGATAAAAATAGGAGGCTTCAAGTTGGTAACAGCCCCTGTTTCTGTTATTCTCTGTGGATGTATTGCCATTGATTTGAATGGGTCAGAGACGGGCTGTTATATTTTAAGCATGAATGATTCTCCTTACCTTGAACTACAGTAGAGAAAATGTTTTATGAAGCGTGGCCTTATCCTACTTATTTCCAACAGTGTTCATAGATATTTGGCTTTGTATTCATACGTTAAATTTATTTCTCTTAGTCAGAGTTAGAATGTCAAGCCTCTGACAGTCATGTGAGTGAAGGAAAAAACACAAATTACCAGCATAGCAAGGAAACGGTACCTCTAGAGCAAAGTGTTGTGATCCTGCTTTTCTTTCAACACTGAGGTCTGTATTGTTACACGGTGATTCGGTTCACTGCAATTTTCTGTAGTACATGTGACAAACATCACCCGTTTTTGTCCCTGTCTGCCTGGTGATGTGGCAGTTTGCATGTGAAATGTAAAACTCCTATCTGGTTTGACAAGGTGATTCACTTCAAGGAAAATTAGCTACAAACAAATTCTTGGAATTCTTTACTTTGAAAACAGCAGGCAGAACAGCCAGCATTTATAATGGGAATCCTTATGCCAGGTTATCATTAAGCCAGAGACCATGATTATCAATGCTCATCTCACATGCATTACTGCATGTTAACCTGTTCGTGTTCAGCATTTGACAAATGCCTTTTCCTGAAGGCTGGCACAGGTTACATGAGCAAGAAGGGAACAGAAAGATAACCGCTCTCCAACACAAGCAATGAAAAAAGATAGCGTTGCATGAACTCTGGTCTTCCTTGCGATCTAAACTTTGCAAATTCTGTTTTCTCCCTTGTTATGCTGTAGTTACCCCTGGAGAAATAACCCCCCAGCCCTACACGCAGGTGTATTTTCACCCTGCAGAGGTCCGTGGAACAGCAGCAGCTCTTTCTTATGATGACCTTTGCTGAAGGACTCGCACCTCTCTCACGCCTGGACTATGCTCTTCCTCATGCTTTTGCCACTGCAGATTCTTAGGCTTTTTAATGTTCTTTTCAGCAGGCTCGGGTGAAGCATCCTCAACAAGGGCTCCCACGCTGCCTCCCTTACCTCCAACCAGTAGTACTAATGGACCTCCAACCAGTAGCACCAATGGTACCGTTCCACGTAAGTGCTAAATGGCTGTCTTAAATGCTGACATGATCATCACTGACACCACGCACGTGACAATTTAAGACTCAGTCACATATATTTAAGCTATTGCTGCTTAGCAAAGTGTTTGTATGTCAGCAGACCCTCCTGTCTCCCCCTGTGCTCTCTTGGCAGGCAGTAAAAGCCAAGTTGGGTGCACCCACAAGCATGAACCACAGCTTGTTTGTTAAACTGTGATGACCACGTGTTTGGGCCCTTAGGCTCTTTCATAAGATTCCTAGCAATGTAGCAGTGATCTAGACTTGGACACTTGGAGTCTGGGGTTTCCCAAAGAGCCTTGGTGACCCCATGGGAATGGGAAGCACAGCTGGGGTTCAGCAGAGGGTGAGGAGATGGGAAGGGGTGCAGGCACCTTCCGTGCAAACTACAGGATGCATCTTACTTATGCTTTCTTCTTACAGTCAGCTTCTTTAATGTTGACATGAACTTCTCTCTTTTCTACAAAACTGAGAGACCCCCCAATCACTATGATGCAAGGAAGCTTCTTGAAAACTGGGTGAGTAGCTTGCTTTTCTCATTCTCATGTGTTTCTAGCAAGTATCAGATGATGAGGACAGCTGGTGCAGAATGCAAGCTGATAGGACAACACAGAAAGGAGTATCTGTGTAACAATATTGTGGCATTTCAGAATCGTGTTATCCAACGCATTTTTAACAGGATAAAATGAAATTCTGAAGGAAGGGAAGAGTGTTGACATTTTGCAAAAATTTTTAGCCATTTTCACCAGGATTTAGAATTTTGATGACAATTCTAAATTTACAAGCAGGTCTAGATAAAATATCAATAAATCAAGTTAATGAAAATGTTGTTTTCTTTCCAGTTTAATGTCATATTTACTGGAGAAGAATTTGTTGTGACAGACTTTAAAGTCAGGTAAGCAAGCCTCTGGCTGTACAGTGGCATCACCTTGACCCTCTGTCCTTTGAGCGAAATTGCAGCCAGGTTCCAAATACTCGTTTCACAACTGACCAGTCCCCTGACAAGGGTGTAAACCAAACCTCCAGATCTGTACAACTGCGATCACATGGAACACCCACATTTTTTTTACTGGGCTCATTCACCTGGAAATATATATCCTGCATAATGCAAGGCAAGTAGCTGGTGCCAAACTGAGATCTTTGGCCAGATCTATTGTTTCGTGGTGAAGGTTAAACCTCGCTGCCTCTGCAGTGTGTGAGCAATGAGTCAGGTGGGCTGATGTATCCGGTGAGCCCTCCTGGCAATTCCAAAAGTACAAAAATTTGGTACTTGCAGGACATGGAAAGTAGGGCAGAGCGCTGGTACCTGCAGGGATCATTCACATTAGTAGCTCTGAAGCCCTGTTTCAGCGATGGCGTGTGAGTGCAAAGGAGCCATGGGGTCACATCCATCCACAGAGCGAGGGTCGCAGACCGCTGCGGGCTGTCTAGTTCGTGGAAGTAGGTACACGCTGGCTTTTGTGTGGCAGTGCTTAATGAAAGCATATTACAGTTCCAAAACTCTGCTCGGAAACAACATGTTTTGCACAAGACTCCTCTGTTTCATACCTTTTAGCCCAATCCAGCTGTATTCATATCCGAACTGTGAGCAGCTGAGAGGGATATTTAGCAATTCATAAATGTATCACTTGTACAGATGTGGAGTTTTGTTAATCGATGCATATTTCAACGTCCTACTTTCTTTTCTGACTTCCACAGTTACTGCTTGCTTTACAAGTGACAATACAGTAACACACGGCACTGTTTACATGAGGTCAGTCTGATTCGGAAAACCGTAAGAGAAGGGTGGGTCCCATTCTGGAAGAAGCGTTTTTTGGCAGGGTGCATATCGGTTACAGCACTTGGTCTTGGCGATTGATGTGGATATACCTATGCTGAATTCAAGATAACTTCTCTGCTGCAAGGTCTGGCTTATTGTGGTTGCATGATTGATTTATTTTTTTAGGTGACAGCAGAATGGGGCATGTTATATTTATATGCCTACTATGCAATAATTATTCTACTCTCTTTTGCTTGCAGGGGTAATTATCCACAAAACAGCGCCTATAAGAGGGCTCATGTATGTAACTTGTTATTTTCTGATTTTAAAACTTACTTTTCCTTATCTCTGCATAGAGGCTATAGTAGTTGCACAATCTAAATGCTTGATACTATTATGTTTTGTTGACATGATTAAATGTTGACCTGCAGTCTGGTAGGTGTGTCCCATGTAAACAGTTGGGCTGCAGAGCCACTGTGTCCCCATAGATATTGGTGTGTTCTGTGCAGACAAAGGAGTGCTGGACGTGCCCAGCACCATCTGCAGGCAGTCTACTTTGCAGTAGCCTTCTGGTGAGCACACTCATTGACTGTACCGACCCGCTCTGCTCTCTGCATGAGGCAGCATCAATGCACCATGATGTTCTGTTTTATCATGATGTACCCCTGGAAGTACTGTGAAACGGAGAGAGTCAGGTCCCAATAACATTTAAGGCAATAGGCTCTATTTTAATGAGCGCAATGAGTTTCTGCTGTTTGCTTTCCTTAAAATCCAACTTGTGCCAGTTGATTCTAACCAGCTTCTGACTTTTTGTGTCTTTCCATGTGAACTGAAGATGAAAGTAAAGCAGATGTCACAGCGGTAAGACCCATGGTTATGTTCTGGGTTTCCATAGTTGATGTCACTTACAGGATAAGGAGGAATTGTATCCCTCCTCAGCTGTTTTAGTTTCAGAATCACTGTGGAACCTTCAGTTGCGTAAATCAGAAAAGCACATGTGGAGTTAAAGCCACAATAATGCTTGATTTGGGGAAAGTATTTGAGCATGCAAGGCTTCCCTCTCATTCCCCGTATCTTGGGAAGCTCAGAGTGCTTCCACGGCAAACCAGGAGGTTTGTGCTGCACTAGAAGAGCTGGCTGTGAGCAGTATCCCTCACTGGGGCCAGAACAGTGAGCAGACAGTGCCCGAGAAGGCTGCCAGGATGAATCCTGCACCTCTTCTGCAGGGAATCCTAACTGCCTTCCGACCTCAGGCCAGAAAAGGAGGGGGACCTGGCTTCCCATCACCTTCAAGGCGTTGCAAATGGTTTACAAAGGCAATGCTGAGTGGGCAACAAATTGGCAGAGACAGGAGTGAGTTGGAAATGCTTGAAACATCACAGCCCCAAGGAAATTAAATTAGAGGTCCGTGGAGGTGCTCCACCCACAACCAAGACCTGGCTTCTTGCACCTTTCTGCCATGTCTGAAGCCACACCAAGAATGATACATTCTTTCCAAACCTCCTAAAGTCAGCAAACATAGTTATCCAGAAGAACAGCTATTTTGAGAAGAAAGAGCTGGAATCCAGCGGAGATACTGAATGCAGTTAGTTAAATCTCAGTTTTCCAGGGAGCCTTGGAGTCTGTCACTGCTGTGTGGACACAGGGGTACTCGAGCACCTACCTCATCGTTCTATGACCAGCTCGCTTCAAACTTTAAAAAGTGGTTGAAAATGCTT
Organism: Falco peregrinus; assembly: GCF_023634155.1. Lineage (NCBI taxonomy): Eukaryota > Metazoa > Chordata > Aves > Falconiformes > Falconidae > Falco > Falco peregrinus. The sequence goes on from NC_073733.1 coordinate 16,195,860, forward strand.
ACTTGTGACAGAGATGTTCCTTTGCTAAGATAAAATTATTAGGAAACCTTCTGAGGTATTTACTATGAAACTATAAATTTTTTTTATTTATGTATTTTAAATGTATTCCCAATAATTTTACTTTAGAAAACATTTCCAGCTATAACAAGTGGCATTTAGTGACATTTGCCACAGGACTGCACTTTATGGTGAAGAAAATACCGACATCAATTATCCAATTCAATATAATTTTCTGGCTTACTCCTTAATTTTGTAGCCACTTATAATTGTGAAATGTAACTAATATGGCAGCCTTGTTTGTGTATCTATTATATTTGTAGCTACATCTGTAAGGCCATTATAAAGGCCACATCACTTGAAACACAAGAAGGGCTAAGTTTCAAGATCAAACAGTTGTTGAACGACACTTATGAAGAGGGACTGTTATCTTTACATGTGAAACCTGAAGATGTGGCTGTCAGGTCAATAGGTAATCCTTCATTAAAACCTCATTGGAAATGACATGTTTTGTAATTCTGGCTACAAGTGTTTTATCAAATTTAAATTTTGTGGGGATGCTGGGCTAGAAAACATCCTTACAGGCAGCCAGCCTGACCTCATCTGATGCACAAGCTGTAGAACATCATGCAGTGACAGCCAGATCAAAAAGTTGAATCCCAAGGCTTGCAGTGATGGCAAGGTCAGGCTGACACGGCTGCAAACCCCAGAGTCCCTGCTCACAGCCGGTGCCCCAGAGCCTGGCTGTTGAGGGAGACTGGATCCAAGCACCAGCCCCAAACCCACTGCTGACATTCGCTTAACACCAGTGCTCGTTGGCTCAAATGGCAACTAATCTCTTCATTGGCTCGGTTATAGTCTCTGTCGCTCCTTAAAATACAGAAGTAAGCCAGAGAGAAGAGCTAACGGCCTGTACCTGAAATTCAAAACCACATTTTATACCAAAGACTTACAAAAGATTAGCTGCAGACAAGAAAACTACAAGCCTGGAGGAAAAACACTGATGGAATAATGAGGGGCAGGGTGAAAGCACCTTCAGATAGATTAGAGGAGCCTGTCCTTAAGAACAGCTTGTGATTCTGGGAGGCTAACACTTTACCTGATCTTGTCTGCTTTTCTACAATCTTTTCCTCTTTTGTTTGATGAAATATTTAAACAAAAAGTTTTCTTGCAGCCAGTAAACTGGTAAAATATTCCTATCCAGTCTGCAATTTACAGCTTATTCCCATCAGAAAGGGAGGTCCAGAGAACAGCCCGGTCCCTGGGTGTTGGGGGGTGGGTGTGTCTTTTAATAGTCAAAAAAAAAAAAAAAAATCTTTTTAAAGAGCTTATGTATTTCTTCCTCAGCACTAATGGATTGTCCAGAAAGCTTTTCACACACAGCCTCCAAGGGGAATTATTCCTGGCCGCTAACAAGCCCAGCTACCAAAGTGGAGGTCAGCTGCAGGAAAAACCCCGCGCAGTCTGCTCAGAGGAGCTGGTGAGGGATGAGATCATTGCGTTTTGCTTCTTGCAGGGGAAACAGGAGGGAGTGCCAGGCTTTGTGTGTTGGGAAACCAGATGGTAGACTGTCGTGGCACACAGCAGTGCCCGTCCAGCATGGGCTGCAGGGAACGGGAATGTTGCATCGTTTCCATCACCTGCCGCAAGTGCAAGGCAGCACAACGGGAAGCCGACTTGCGCAGGGAGGGGAAACAGATTTGCCATAGCTTTTTGTGCAATCCCTTCATGGCTCTGCCCTCCAGTACCTCTAGATGCACTTCAGGTTGCTCTGGCACTTGGGCTCTGCCCCCACTGCTAAATGAGTCTAAGTCAGATCTGACTTGCAGTTTTCAAAATTAGGCTAATTAATTACGTTCTTAGCTACTGAATGGAAAATATGAGGAGCATTATATCTTTTTTCTTGTAACAATGTAGACTGTTTTCATTTTTCAGTGCAATTAATATTGAACTCGAGCAAGCTTTTTGGAAGAAACCAAATATGACCGAATGTAAATTACTGGAAGAACTTCCAAATAATATTTTAGACTTCCATGATATCACAATAACAGAAGGTAAGGCACCAGATACTTTAGTGATACAGTGAATCAAAGTAAAAATAGCTATATTTGGGTAATGCTTATGTTGGACATGTGAAGAACTGCAGTGATACAGTTATTTTATATGCATCCTACTTGACCAGTCATCTTAAAGTGTTTTTAATGTAGATTAATTCTGAATTAACTTCAAAATTCTCTAGCTTTCTCTTTGAAGGCTTATCTTAAATTCTACACTTAGATTTAGAACTAAGTAAATAACCAATGAATGATGTGACAGGTTTTGCTTGTCTATACTCTGTTACCACATCAAAGTAGTTCATAATATCTCATACAAAGAAGCACAAATCAGTGTATGGAATTAAAAAGTTTGTGCTGTACCATATAAGCTCGAAGGGGATGTTTACCACCTGATTGTATCTGTTTTAAGCTATGCCAAATAGTGCCAGTGGTTTGAATGGTGAACAAAACCAATACTCCACCTACTCAGCAGTGGCATCAAATAATAGATCATTGAAGGATATCTGCAGTTGCATACAGTCTGTCTGACTCCCAGGGTGTAAAACTCTGTGTCTATAAAAAAATTATAGAAGGATGATGAGACAATGAATGGCAAATACAACCTTTCAAACTATACCATTCAGAATTTGCTTCTGCTGCTATACCAGTTAAGCAGCATTTGGGGGCAAAGACAGATCTTATGGAATTTTGAATTCACAAATGCTTGTAAACATGACCAAAGTTAAAACTAAATATTATTTACAGATAACCTTTATAACTCAAACGCAGGTGTTAATATTCTTATGAGAGCTACATTTATTTCTTCCTTTAAAATACAATCTGAAATATCCAGATTTTATTTTGAAGTTTTTGCCTGTTTCATTGACATTTTGAGGGCTTATTGACTTATTTTTAAGACATAATTTTGAAATAGATTAGAAGCATTATGACTATATAGGAAGAGAGGAGAAGCAAACTAACTCCTTGCTTTATCATAGAGACATGTAGCTATATAGCTATGCCACATAAATAATCTATATATTTATTTTTTTTTAGAGAATGCACAAGATGTTGTACAGCGTATTTTATACCTCTTGCCCGATGCAACACTGCATATGGAAGAATTAGAAATCATTGCAAGTAAAATTTCTGATATCACAAGGCTTGCAGATATGAGCATGACACTTGCGGAGACTATATTGTCTATACTAAACTATATTTTGCTGCAAGAAAAAGATCAGAACATTAGAAAAATGACCAATAGGTAAGTAAGATAACTTGCCCAGAAGTGGCTTCCTAAGCTAAAACGGCACCATGGAGTAATTCATTCAGTCTATTAAACTATCACCACAAGAGTTAGCAATTTCTGTGCTTGGACCTTAAACATGTTTGAGGTTCTTGGCAGTAGAAATTGGTTTTTGTGCTGTCAAAGGTGCTTTTAGTAGTCCCAGTCCTGCAGAAGTCACCATCAGAGAGTTGTTCTCTGTGGGCACTGCAGCCTGGAGGCAGAGCGGGCAGGCTGCCTAGATGCCGTCTCATCTCAGAGGTGATCTTTGCAGCTCAGCAGTAAGATCTGTTGGCAGGTCAGCCTGGAGACCCACATTCCTTCTGCCAGCACACCAGGCTGGGGTGCTGTACCTGTGCTGATACAGATTTTTCAAACATAGCTATTCAGTGTTAGACTTCAAAATCTACGTTTAGGATCCTACATCCATTATGCAATTCTCACACATGGTAAAATCGAGGTTGCCAGATAACTTTAAAAGCATCTCTCTCCTTTGAGATCTTAAAGGTAACTCAACTACCTGTTTTTGAAATGCCTGGCTTCTGTTGCTGAGCAGAGCACTGTTCAGAAAACTACTGCCAGCCTTTACAAAGGCAAATGCAGGTACACAGGGTTTGCCCAATTCTGATTTGGGCAAGACAGCTCACCCACTTCTTACCACACGGCCTGAGGCTCCAAAGGGGAAAGATTATTCTGCTTTGCACGGCCCAACGCTAGCCAGCAGCGTGAGAGATGCTGTGTTCATCATATTAAAAAGCCTTTCAGCATCTCTCATCTGAAAGACTGTGCCCATCTGCAATTTTCTGTTTCACGTAACGTCAAACGATATTTTAATAAGAACTATTAAAATAAGAAATATTAAAAGCGAGAAAAGCTTTCCGCTGAAGTTCTAGGTGGGGTGCAGCCTATGCAATGGCCCAGTTCTTTGCACTGAACAACTCTGCATTGCCTTTCCGAAGTCAGGAGTCCGCAAGGAGGAGTAGACAGAAATAGCTTAGCAAATCTGTCAGAGAGACAGCATCGTGATCCTTCTGGCTGTGTGCTCCCTCTTCAAAGTCTACTGCACTGCAGCGTGGGGAGTGGGGGCTGTGATAGCTGCCAGCACTCAACACCTCTGCCTTCCCAAATAGGCTGTGGGGTTTTTTAAGTGAAATATCCATTACTTTGAATGCTCCTCCTGTGAAATGTAAGGTTTTAGGGACAAGGATGATATTCTCATAGGCCCTGGATTCCTGATCCTTAACGGAGACGGAGTTGGAATGTACAAGTTGTAATAACGATGTCTTCACAACTTTAGTGGGCAGAGAGTCTTGGGTATTTAAACTTTTCTCTAAATCAGACCTTACTTTAAAACCGAGGAGAGCACAGCCGCTGTGGTGATACCTGACAAGTGCTAGAATGACATCCTCACAAGAGCTATTATGCTCCTTCTTTCAGGCCTCAGTAGAGATTTGGGATCCCAGATAATTTGGGAAAGTTGAACTCCAGACTTGGTGGCTCTAGGGCAGCTGTGGTTGAAAGGATCCCATGGGGGCCTTGTGTGTCCGGGACTGACGATGCATGAAGATAACACCAGCCCAAAGAAGGCCGGGAAGGTTTTCCTTTAGCCTGTTGGGGCCAGCTGTCTTGCACATTTTCGGCAAAGTATTACCCGTTCTTGCATGCTGCTGAGTAGCCTGCCGGGAGGCCAGGCAAGACACAGAGCTGTCTCTGACTCTTAATACCCGTGAGCATTAAACAACCCTAATTTGCTGCTTCCTTTACGTTCCAGCCTTTTCTCTCTACTTAGACTAAACCCCACCGAAAGCAGGGCCCAGAAAGCCTGTGAAATCTCCATCCTCAGAGGTATTCAGAGCTTTACTGGATAAGAAGACCCTGAGCAACTGACCTAGCTTTAAAGCATGCCCTGCCCGGAGGAGGTGGGGAGTGGGAGGACAGACCTCCAGAGGTCCCTTGCAGAGTGAATTATTCTGGCTCTGATATTTTACCTGAGGGTACAATTAGATGATTGCAAATAAGCAAATTAGTAGGTTTTACACGCTACTGCCTTCCAGATGAAATACCGTATTTGACTGGGTGTGAATATTGCCTCAGGTCTTCCCAGAACCACCTTGTGCTGTCCCCACAGGAGGGTTTCTCCCACCTGCCAGGCTTCCAGCCTACTGAAACATGCTAACTCAACTGCTTGCCATCACTTGACAAGAAAACAATTGCCAGAAAAAATGCTATCTACCCCAAAATGGACTGATTCCACTCCAGTGATTACTTCTTATGATCATAAATCAGAGCAGAGGTTTTTAGCTGGTTATCTCCTGGATGCATATTATGAAGCTAGGAGAGCGTTTCAAGAGATGTTTCTTTTTCTTTTTTTCTTTCTCAATGCTGCTCTTGGTAAAGTATCCTGAAGACAACTGAAGAGATAGGCTACAAGGTGACTTACACAGAAAGACAGGCGTCTGTTATAACCACCTCCTTGGCTTTGCTGGTGATGCACCCAGATCCCAGCGTGTTTGGAGGGCTGGCCTTTGGTGTTACCTCCTACAACAGAGGCATGGATCTCAAGGTGAGAGCAAAGTATGACTGAACCAGACAATCCTTCTGTTATTTTTGTGCTGTTGTGTCTTTGACCGAGGAAGGCAGCTCTGAGCATGCCACCTCTCTCTCCTGCAGATCAGTGTTCAAGAAAACCCATTCAAAAAGGCCATGGCCTCGGTGTTTTTGCCAAAATCACTGAAGAAATTCCTAGGGATCGAGCACGCTGACCCAGACAAGCATTCAAAGATCCAGTTTAAGTTTTTTGGCACTACTTCACTCTTTGTGGTAACTACGACTCCTAACGAATGCTAACACAGCAGTTATCAGTTCGGCTGTTCTTAGTGTGTACAGAAGAAAAATCCCAATAGTGTCATCGGTTCTGGGCACATTTAGCATCAGACTGATGGAGCACTAAGGAATGTGCAGGGAAAATGTACCCAGGCAGCAAAACCTTCTCTGTAGCAAGGATGCTCTGAGAGGTGCCTGTAGACCTTAGACTTTTTGTTCATTTTCTGTAGCAGACGTTCTAATACTTCTGTTCTGTAGGAAAAGAACGCACCCTAGTCTTCCTCTGATAGTAAGCTCTCACTTAAGGGACATGCATAGTACATGTCAAATATCATGAAAATAATTTCAAGATTTATGTCTCCATTAAAACAATAGCAGCACTGATACGCAGCATTTAGGACTATTCTAGTACTTGCTATATTTTCTTTACTTGGGGGGTGGGTGAGCGTAATTTAAAAGAGACATTTCTTTTGGTGTGACGAAGCATACAGTGTGCTGAGCAATGCTTTTCACGCAGAAGAAGCATTCACAATTGTGTCTACTGTCTAATGAGCTTAATGATGTACAACTGGATGTTTTGATGTACTGAAACGATTATAGAGCTTTCTCAATCCAGCTGATGCATCTGAAACTGTTCTGCTTCAGCTGATGTGGAGACTGTCGCTGAATTTGCAGCTAACTAACATTTTCTAATGAAGTAGCAAGTAGCTAAATTACACGAGGCATCCCATGGTGTTCAGCTGATCGTTTTTTCAGAGAAATACAATTTTAAAAAAGGGAAGCAGGGAAGAGCTTGGAGTCTTTTTGCATGTGTGTATTTTTCTGCTGCAGGATGACAGTTTAACAAAGGGGAGGTTGAATACTTACGTTGTGAGTGCCAGCATTGAGAATGCATCAGTTCAGAACCTTAATGAGCCTGTGACAATTACTCTTCAGCACATAGACCAAAATACGGTAGGATGTGTTCATTTCATCAGAGATGTGTTGAAGTACAGCCTGTTTCACTTAGCCTGACAATAAACCAGCAACAGCATAAATAAGATTAAAACATTTTCCTGTCTGACCTCTCGAAGACATATCAACCAAAACATTGACAGACCACACAGATCTCAGTGTTTAATTCCTGCAGGTTAGAAAAGCTTGGGCCTCCACTCTAAATCCGTGCTTAGCAGCAAAGTTCATTTTCTTTGTTTCCTTGTTTTGATCTGGACAATTTTTTTTCAAGGAATAGTTTATTTGCTTAAAAATGGCAGGTTTTGGATGTGAGTGAAATGATTTGTAGTTGCTCCAAACTCAGCAAATTGTTTTAGTCACCAAAAGAGGTAGATTTCAAAAAAAAAATCAAAACATTGCACAGATGTTTTCAAAACTCCTTTGCTTTGTTTTGTTTCAAAGTTATGTTTCAAAACTAAAATCTACCTTAAATTATTTTTAAATGGGCATGGGTCAATGCTGTCCACGGAGTGCCACCTTAGCATTTTTGTGCTGCCAGTATTTATGGTCCAGCCTCCACACCAATATATTTCAAATCTTGGGCAGAACAAAATTATTCACTGAGATGAATTTAATTAAAGTTCAAGTTAATGAGGGCTTGAAAATGCTGCTTTTATGGGAACATGCTCTTTCCATGCAGTTCTAGCAAATAATATATACCCAGAAATTTCTTCTAGATTGCCCCTCTCTTCTGTCATTTTTACTCCACCAGACCATCTGGCACCTCTCAGATTTTTCTCCTTGACCTTTTAAGAATATCCTAATTAAATATTTAATGAGATATCATCCTAACCTACATCTTTGACTCTCTGCCTAATTATATTTGACAGTCTACAGATAACATATCTTAACAGCTTATCTGTTAGGGTGGCTTTCTGTAAACTCTGCACTTTATTAAACTTCATTAGTAATACAATAATAATAAAAGAAGATGAATCTATGCCTTGGGAAAGTTTGCTGCAGCATTATGAGTAATAAACTACAATGCCCCCAAGAGAAAACACTGCATTGAATACTTACTTAAATCTGTTCATCTCTTAGGTGTCTTCCCTGCCTGGTTTCAGAGATGCAGAGGAAACACTGAAATTGTAAAATAAAGGTTGTCTTGTGTTGAGAATTGTAGGGTTTTTTACTGTATAAAATCTCAGGTTGTTATTCTAGGTCTTAGTCATAACTTCTGAATTTCACCAGTCATTTGGCGTGACCTCTCAGGTACCACATGAAGCCAATGAGATCAGACATAGGAATTGGTCTAGGCTGGACAACGTGTCAGATTCTCTGCTCTCCTTAAAAGACTACAAAAAAGACTGGTAGAACTGGGAAACTCACTGACTTCCAGGATTTCTCTTGGTAAAGGGGAAGTAAAAATTGGGAGCCTCTGCTGGTTTTCAGTGCCATGGATGAGATGGCCAATACCACATCTGGTTCCCAATCACCAAGTGCCCAGCTGCCCTTGAACTGCTGACACCTCCAGTGACCCGCAGACCCTCTGCGGCACCACACCACCATGCAGTAATCGCAGACATTCATGGGCTTTCTGGTCCAGCAGCACAGAGGAAATCAAATCAAACTGCCACAGCTATAAAACCCTGATTACAGGCAAGATGCACCGTCTGCAAGTGCAGACGGCATACAGACGTACTGAACAAATGTCACAGCCTCCTTTTTGTCTGCTTGCAGGGTAATGCAGCAGTGCACTGCGTCTTTTGGGACTTTTGGAAGAACAGTAAGTGTTATTTACAGAGCTGCCACGCTTCTCTGTCACCAGCATCACAGAGCCTTTGGGTCCTGGGCATTGCAGCTTGAAAATTGAGGCTGTCCTGTTGAGTCTGTGTTACTGATTTTTGTTGATGTTGATACCTCAGCAATCAGTGTTTTCACTAGGGGATACATGTGTGGCGTTGTACAGTGGGGCATCTACATGAATAAGAAGGTTTAGGCTAAAAAAAAGCAGGAATGCAATGAAATGTCAGATGACTTCTCACAGCTACTTCAGGGAAGTCAGCGGGGGCTTTGCTGTGGCCAAGTCTTGAATATGGCTCAGGTAGTCAACAGACACAGAAAGACAATTGTGTATTGGGTTAACTTGGAACACGTAGGAGAGGATTTCTCTGCAATTAAAGTGTTAGAATTTTTTTAAAAACAAAATCAGGATCTTAGCTTCTGAATGTGTCATGCACACCACATAAATAGGGTCATAAATCTAATCTTACCAGGGAAGATCTGGCTTTTTCAATGCTACACTCTGCCTAAACAAATCCTCTGCCTTGTAAATATTTCTTGCCTTCTGTGTTTCCACACCCTGCAGTGTAATCTAGTCCAGCGCACTCTTCCTTACCTTCTTGCTTTCTCTGTGTGCAGGCATGTAAATGACTTTAAATATTTCTTCATTCCACCAAAGGCTTTTATCCAAGTTTTGAGGTTCTCAGGCAACCATGTAAGATGTGTTCCTGTGTGAAATTTCGCTTGTGTGCTGCTAAATGACCCTGCAATCTGTACTAACTTGAGCTCATGTTCACACATCCTGCATGCTGCAGAGCTATAAATGACTGAGCATGACTAACTCTGCTTAAAAATCCCTTTTTCTCTATTACACAGATGGATTGGGTGGTTGGAATACATCGGGGTGTGAAATGGAATATACAGATATGAATTACACAATCTGTTTTTGTAACCATCTTACCCATTTTGGAGTCCTACTGGTAAGTGCTCTGTGAATCATCTCCAAAAATGTCCCGTGGCACTAAACAAAGTCATCACTGGTTTTGGGGAGAGATGGGAAATTCACATCTATGCAAGCTGTTAGATAGCTGCAATTTTGCCAAAACCAGTAATAACAAACATAACAGTTATAATAATTTTTATGGTATAAAGTCCTCTAAATGTCACTTGCTTCAAGGCAAATTCATTTTACAGATGTAGTTTGTACTTCTTTGCAATGTAACTTAATCAAAATTAATGTGTTATTCGCTGTGTTGGAAATACTGTGTTAAATTTATTACCTGCCAGCGGCAACTAATGACATTACATCTTTTTGAAAGTTTTATCTACGCTTCATCAGAGAGGGAAGTTTTATATAAATATGGGAGATGTCATTAGCTATCATCTCTGATTTCTCTGTAATACAGAGAAAACTGCCTCTAAAAGTCGTATGTTAAAAAATGAGATGACTGCCTGAGACTGGGCTGCAACAAATGCAAGGCGATAGGCAAATTCAAAGCAAACGGGGTAGATTAAAGCTGTCTAATCCCAGCAGGATACAACCGGCACGATGGGATAGAGCCATCCCTTTGCCCCGGGATGCTGGTGCAGCCTCCCCAGGAGGCCAGCACTACCCCGCTCCAGCGAGGCACGCGAGCCCTCCCTGGGAGTAAAGATGGGACTTTGGCAGGAAGGAATTTAGATGCTAGAGATTTCAGACAACTTGTTAATGTTTCCATTCAAGCAAAGAGAATTCAGTCTGAATTCAGGCTCGCGCCTTTTCTGCACCGCCACTTCAGTGATCACCCCAGTTATGAGTACAACAGCACCATCAATGGTACATCAGCGATGTAGGTTACTAGTCTGAGCTTCGAAGTTTCATCAAATAGAAGAGAAACTGTGGCAGAGAACAACAAAATTCTCTCAGTATTCCGGCTGGCAGCAGCTGTGGAGAAGCAGGGCCCAGCCTCCCAGCTGATTTTTGCAGAGGGATGCTTTCTGGATGTGGCAGATCCTCCCACGCTCCAAGATATTTAGCAGGTTTGTGCAGCTCCCAAGTGTGGCAGCTGCCATTGAAACAAAGTAGACTTTCTTCTACAAAGTGAGTTCCCAGTGGAATAATTCTGGCAAGATCCTGGAATCCTTGTTGAATTTGTGGTTTCCAAAGTACAGCTTTTCTGGCTTCACAACTTATCACTGGGTACTTTAAATATTGCGCATTTTCACTGGTTATTCTGTAGGACTATACAGTAAGAAACACACAAAAATATTAATGGAAACCCTCCAAAAGTAGCAGTAAGCCGAACAGGAATCAATTTATTTATCAGTGTGAAAATGTGGGATGCAATTTTCTTTACCTGCTATGGCAGATAACTGTGATTCTTTATCTTGTAACATAGGACCTGTCCCAGACAGAGATAGACATCACACATGATCGTGTATTAACTCTGCTAAGCTACGCAGGATGTGGTGCTTCTTCCCTATTTTTGGGTATAACACTGGCGACATACCTAACCCTTGAGTAAGTCTGATTGTTTTTCTTATACTGCTTTTAATATTTTCCCAATAATGAAATTGCAGCAGCTGTCAGAATGGCTGGTAGTATTTGATGCTGTGATGCACAGGAGGGAAGACTGAGACCTGACAGTGACAAACGGTGCTTTATTTTGTGACCTGTGAGTGTGGTGAAGTAAGAGGGATTCAAATGCTCAGGCTTCAATACAAGCACAAGTCTGAACTGCTCAGCAACTTTGGTGTTCCTAAATTTCTGTCATTTCATAAATTTACCCATAGACATGGGTAAGAATCTGGAATATTCCCTGTATATAGGCTGTACATTGGATGATATCAACAGTAAAATAGAAAAACTTTTCTCTTCTCTTGGTCTTGTGTTTTGTCCTTTTGGAAAGGTTTCATTTTATACTGTATGTGCCAGTAGCTCCTGGCACGATGGGGTCCTAGACTCAGGTAACTGTGGGTGCTTCCATAATCCAGTAATATCGCAACAACAATAATAGTTGATGCAGTAGTAAAAAGATGATGTGAACTCTGTCTCTCCTCCACCAAACGTGAAAAACTTTGCAGGTCTCTGTGTATGTAGAAGCTCTGCTTTTTCAGGCTGGGAGATCTGCTTCAAAAACACACTAGGGATGGGATATAAAACACTAATGTAGACACAACTCATAACACAAGAAGCCAATTTATAATATGACAAATACGTATTTGTGCTGCTTTGCTTTAGTGAGCAACTCATGCAATGATAACCTTGTGGACTTTCCTCATCTTTTTAGAAAGCTGCGGAGAGACAATCCTTCAAAAATCCTGCTCAATCTTTGTACCGCGCTGCTGATGCTGAACATGGTCTTCCTCACCAACTCCTGGCTGTCCTCATACAACCAGCCAGGTGTCTGTATCGCTGTGGCTGTGCTCCTTCACTATTTCCTTCTTGCAGCTTTCACGTGGATGTGGCTGGAGTCTGTTCACTTTTACTTGGCTCTTGTAAAAGTGTTCAATGTTTACATCCCAATGTACGTGCTAAAATGCTGTATTGCTGGCTGGGGTAAGTAGATTTCTTCTTGTTTGGGAGAAATGTAACAAAAAAGACCCCAAATGCTGGCTCAGATGTTAGAAAAGGTGTTATCAGAGGCACTGACCCAGAGCAGAATTTGGTCTGTGTTTTTTGGGTCACCATTAGGTGCTGTTTCAAGGGGGGGGGGTTAGGCTTTCGAGTGGTGTGCATCATATATCATCATCTCTGTCCTTATATCTGATGGCGCACACAACTGTACCTGGGGCAGCCATCCATGATGGTGGTGTTGGCAGCAGCTGTTCAACAGAAAAGCCAGAACTGAAATAAATACGGGAAATGGGAAATGAGTGGAAGGGAAGACTGCTAAAATACTCTGCAAAAGTCTTTCTCTATCAGGTCTTAACACAAAATGCTGTGGTCTGCTTATCTTTTGACACTCTGCTTTTTGTAATAATCAGCTGGTTTTATTTTACCAGATTGGATCCCTTCTGGAGATGTTTGAACACTCACAAACATTTTGCAAACACAGATATTTTTATGCCTACTCATTTGTAATTTACGTAAATAAGGAGATTAAACCTGCCATGCCACACATTTCGTTACATTTGTTTCAGAAGGAGCTCTAGGGGTTAGAGTCTGACCCTAAAATGTACATGCCTGTTGTAATCACTCATCAGAGATTATCTGACATCTTTCCATATTCTCCCTTTTTTCTTTTTAATCTAAATATTTATTTTTCTCTTGCCTTCCATATTAGGAATACCAGCTATTGTAATTACTACTGTGCTCCTCATAAATAAAGACTTCTATGGCAGTAGATCACATTCTGAGAGCAATCCATTCACCAATTTGTAAGTATAATACCTTAAGCTTTTTGATGGTCACCAGAGTATCTCAAAGATACAAGAAATGACCAGAAGGCAACAACTTCTCTCTTGCTTTTATATTTTCTCCCCCATCTTAAACCCTCTGTTTATGGTTCTGGTTCACTGGATTATTTTGGATGTATGACTACTACATGGAGTAACTCTCACATCAGTGGACCAGGCTTGAGGGCAGGGAAAGCTTCTGCCAGTCAACTCAATTTTTACTTTCTGGAAAACCTCTTTCTTTACATGACATTAACTCAGTCCAATTGTATATGCTCCTGCATGTTCTAGACTTCTGGTAAAACCAGCAGAATAATTGCTCTAGTATTTTTCATATTGTTTTTTTTTTAATGTAAATTCTGATAATTGTCTTCATCGTTTCAAATTCTTTTATTTAAATCATCTCAACCTCCTCTCTTTTCCAGTGGGAAAACACTGCATTCCTTTATCCTTTTTAAAAAGGGTTTTATAGCAACGAATGCTTCCATTTTTTCACCTGCTTTCTGCAATCTGATGACTTGCTGGTGAAGATTACCTGCAAAATTTGAATTCTGTCCCATCAGAGAGGAAAACACACCTCAGTGGGAAAATTGTTACTCACCTTTAGCAAAAAGGCAGTAGAACTCACTAATTTATGTCTGAGGAAAAGCTAACCAGTGTTCATCTCTGTGCTATACTGTTACTTAGATTCCTAATTATGTTGTATTTAACTTGGTTTTCCTAAGGCAGTGTGTCTTTGTGTGTATACATTATTAAGTTGTGAAACAATTGTCGAGTTTATCTGAATTTGACAGAGATATTAAAGTCTCAAAGTTACTGAATTTCTATAACATCCATAAAAAAGGCAAGTGGACAGATTCTATGAATGTCCTTGCTGAGGGAAAGTAATGGACGTTAGGGAATGCCCCTTACTAGGTACTGGAGAACCATACGGGACACCTGTTTTGGAAACCAGACTTCATTAGCTTCACTGCTCGCAAAACTCCTTATGGAATATATACCTCCCTTTCTTGCAGTTGCTGGATTCAGGAGAACATAGTGTTTTACATCTCCGTCATAGCCTATGTCGTCTTAGTGTTTTTGATGAATACAGCCATGTTCATCACTGTTCTCCTCCAAATCCGCTCCATGAAATCAAGGACACACAAGAGATCCAGGCTCTGGAGATGGGGTTTTCTCCAAGATCTCAAAAGTGCTTTCAGCTTGATGTTCCTTTTGGGCTTAACTTGGGGCTTTGCCTTTTTTGCCTGGGGAGCAGTGAGGATATTTTTCTTGTATCTCTTCAGCATTTTTAACACCTTGCAAGGTAATTTCTGAATGGGGTACTGCTATAAATACAAGCGTTTAGGGCCGTGGAATAGAAATAAATTTGTAACATCGTGTAATTGAAACATGGGGGAAGAGGAGTGCTCATACAGCTGTCGTGTTAACTATTTTAAGTGTTTAACTATTTTAATGGGAAAGCTCCATTACAGTGGGGTAATAGTGTTGCTTGGATAGCGTTGCTGTGATAGATGCGCTATTAAAGACACGAATTCATCCCTTTGAAACATGGGTCCCAATAAATGCATCTTTTCTGCAGCCGGCACAATCCTTTTCACCGGGGCATAAAAATGGTTGATAGCATCTACGGTGACTTGCAGATTATTCTTAGAGAAAATCTGCAGAAAGCTCTTACCCTTCCGTATGCACAACGGGCTCAGTGCAATTCTGGGCCAAGGCGACAGCAGCCCAGGCACCACCCTCTGCCCACACTAACATACCGGTAACGGAGAGGCATACGGGTTTAGAAAAGGGATAACAGGTCGGAGAATTGACCAGAAAACCTGTGAATATAAATTCTTTCTTCGTTAGGGCTCTTCATCTTTGTGTTTCACTGCCTAATGAAGGAAGAAGTAGTGAAGCAGTGCCGAGTGCACTTTTTCTGGGGAAGATTTCATCTGAGTAATTACTCTGGTAAGCAGAGAGGTTTTGTGTAGCTTGGCTCCTAAGTCTTTGCCTGCTGCTGGTGTTACATTTTTTCTACAGTAAGAAATAATGCTCCCCTCAATGCCCCTTCTGTACTGTTCTTTAACAGGTCTTTATCCTCTTCCATTAATTGCTTATATGATACGATGATGGGGTGACAGCCTGCAGTAGAAAATGTAGATTTCTAAAAAATATTTCAGTTTGGTCTCTAATTCAGTTCTCACGTGCCATTCTGTGTTCCCTTATGTGAGCTATATTTTTGGTGGCCTTCCAGTCTTCATAAAGCTGAGATTCAGAAATTTATGCAGGATATTGGACATACTAGTATCTATTTTTTATGCACAAGACCCGGGTTTGCTCAGCCTGGGAAGAAGGGAGGTGTAATCACTGGTTTTGACTATCTGAGGGGTGATTATAGAGAAAAGACGGACTCTTCTCGGAGGCTCATGGCAAGAAAACAAGAGGCAATGGACACAAGTTGCAGCTATGGAAATTCCCATTATTATAAGGAAATTTTTTTTTCTTAACAATGAGGGTAGCTAAATACTGGTCCAGAGAGGCAGTGGAGAAAGTCTCTCTCCTTGGAGAGTCGAAATTCAGCTGGACAGATGCCTGGCCAACCTGATCCAACTCTAGGCAGCAGGTTGGAGTGAATACTGCCAAAAGTCCCTTCCAACCTGAATTACTCTAAGATTCTGCTGTCTACCAGCTCAGCAAGAAATAACATGTGCTATGGCTTATTCTGGGCTACCCAGTGATGTTGATTTTTCACAGAAATGTGGAAGAAATTAATAACTTCAGTACCTCTGCGTGGCTATCAAAATTAGTTGACATTATGAATGGGTATAACAAAGGAGAAGCTAGATTCGTTGGTTTAATCTTTTTAGGAAACCAGACTAAAAATGCTGTGTTAACACCCGTGTCCTGCACACAGTAGTCCTGTGCATTGTGTACTGCTGGGGAATATGTAGCTTTCCATTTGCACAGGGGGAATTCAGCAAGAATGTTCCAAGTAGCACATAGAGTATCCCCCCTTGACCATGAGCCAGTGCGATGCTGTATGGTACAATAAGGGTAATATAAAAAAAATAAAGGTAAGGCTGCCACTCTGCTCCTCTGTGTACCTCCTGTCTTCTTCGCTGTGACCTTATCCAAGTTAGTATTACTAGACTGGGTCCCAAAAGGGGAAACAGAAGACTGAATTGCAGGTATCCAGCCCCACCGGCACAATTGGGACGGAGCCAGTGTCAAAATTACCAGCAGGAACTGTGTACTGTGCTGCACGGAGACCCATGGCTTCAGGGTAGGTACAAGGACGACACAAGAAGCAAGCACAGACCCTTCTCTTCCCTGCTTCCTAGTGGTTTGAGATGTGACACCCATCCAGAACTTTATTCCTGTGCCTTCCATTCTGATTTCAGACTGGAGTGGGTCAGGTGCAACTGTTGGATCTACACCAAAGCCTTTAAACCACATATCACCATCCCAGGCCTCGTGGAGTCTAAATTCTAATGGAACAAGTTCAACTTTCAGTGGTTCAGATTTCCGTCCCAGGACTTGTCCGGATATACATTTTAGGATCAGTAAGAAAAACAGCATGCTCTGCATGGGCTAGAACGCATGGGTTCCATATGGTGATTGTCAAATCCCAACCAGTGGAGAGAAATGGGAAACTTTTTGCTGCTTTGTCTGTGCCAGCCTCCAGTTTGGGGTTAATGACCACACTGCAGATGGCTTTTGCTGTACTAAGGGAAGTAAGAAAGCCCTTAAGATCCTGGTACGGCTCTTCTCCAGCAGGAAGGGGACCCTGCTCAGCTCCCACCTTAGGCACCTGCGAGATGCCCTGCCTGGGCTGGCTGGCTGTCATTCTCAGGGACCTGCTTCCAGTTAGGGAGCACTATAGTCTCTCTCCTGCATTCCCAAAAGAGAAGAGGTCTTGAAGATTACAGAAAGATGAACAGGACCTGCTTCAGCCTGTTTAATCCAGAAGAATCCCAGCAGGATGCTTTGCCTTCTAAGATGGAGAAATTGTTGCAGACCCGTGTTCTGAAAAAGGAATGTCTTTATAGGAATCCTGACCTAAGCACCAAACATTCCTGCCTGGGGTTGGAAACACACTGATTTCTGTTATTTCCCCAAAGACGTTAAATCAGTGAGTTCTGCACAGACAAGTTTCTTTCTAAATCTATTAACTGATATTATTATAATGGAATCTTTTTCCTAATTCTTTTCCATAGCTGAAGTTCATTACAACCCCAGTGCCGTACCTCCAGAAGATGGTGAGACCAAACATCCTTGTTCACAAAGAATACTACCCATGGACACGGGGCTGCACTATCCACAGCAAGCAAGATTCTTTCATTGATACTGAATTTGTTTTCTTCTGATTATCTAATGTTTGTTCTCTTTTGTGGCATGTAGAAATAAACATTGATCTAAATAATTACTTCTAATGTTACAATCACCACTCTGAACACAATTACGCAGCTAAAATGTCCCAAGATTCAACTCTCTAGGCTTCACTGGAGTGGCAGTACTGATCACGTAAGGATTCAGTCCCCCTGTGATTCCAAGATTAGCCCTCATGTTTAACGGAGACTGGAAACATTCTCTTCCCCATCATTAGTCCTTCTCATAGTTTGTCCTCTTTTTTTTCCTCTTTACACCTTCCTGCCAGCCCTCTGCTCCCTTCTTAATCTTATACTTATCCTCAGAACCTAACACACCCATAATATTGAGTTTCAGGTCATATTTTTGAGCCTGTTGGGTGACCGTCTCAGGCATGGATGTCTAGGTTCCTCAATCAGTATCTTCCCTTACTTTTTCTGAGATGGACTTTGATCAACTTACAGATTAAGAAATTGGTCTCGGCTTTCCAAGATGTTCCTTTCAGTTGTATGTTTTTATTTTCAGACATGCTGGCACTGCTGACTTGGATTTAGATCTCTAAAGAGATGTAGATGTTTATCTAAATGTTTGAAAATATTGCCCAGTACTTTCAAATGGAATGTGGAAACAAGAAAACTGAAACCCCTACCTCTAATGGGTATCTGTGTATGCAATATAGGTTTCAGATTATCCCTCCTGAAAAAAAAAAAAAAAAATCCACAGCAAAAAACCAGCAGATAAGATCCTACCAACTTTGGGGGTGGCGATTAAGAAGCCTGCCCTTTAGTAATACTTTGCTGGGAATACAGCAGGAGGTAAACTTCATTTCCTAACTCAAAAGAGACTTTCCTACTAAAGAGGGGCTTGCTTTCAGCAAATGTGTTTGAATTGGTAACTTGCCTGCTCAACTGAATCCTAGTTTCAGTTTTGAATGCCTTTCTCTGTATCATTCAAGTAAAGATTTTTTGTGATTGCTAATATAGTGAAATACTAACCTGTACAGATGACAGAGAAGTAAAAAAATATAATGGAACTGGTATGTACAATAGCAAATACAGAAGGTTCTTTCATTCTGTGAATAACTCCCACACAGCAATTAGTGGAAAAAGATTAATATTTCAATGTACAGTAGCTACAGCCAGATTACTTGAAGTTAGACAGATCACCTTCAGTTCCTTGGCTTTTGGGGAGAAATGTTGGCATTAAAAATATGCAAACAAGTTCCACTTCATACCCACTTGTTTCTAACTTGAAATTGCTTTCAATAAGAAAGAAATTTAATATACAGTTCTGTATGTTGGACACTTGAACTATCATCTTCTGCTTGTATTCTTTATTTTCATTAGCAAACTCTTTGTTCCATAATCTGCTGCTGAATACAATTTTTCCCTGCTTTGCAATGAGCAGCATGCCATGCTGTGCCATGGTGCAGCATGCCAAAGCTATGCCTGACACCCCCCCTGCACCCCCAACCTGGCTGCTGCACACCCCAGCAGGGTAAAGAAGGAGGTTGCAGAGGTTTTTAGAGGAACTGGAGCTTTAGTCCTCCCCTGAGTCCATTTTACACCACTTTGTCTCTGCTGTGGCATTGCTAAGTCTACATGGATGGACAGCCTGACCCTGCCTCTTTCTGTACTGCACTGCTTTGAACCTCGCTGTCCTTCATGCGGTCATTCTTTCTGCATAGGCTTTACAGGACAGAAGGTAACAGACTTAAATTTAGACATTAGGTAACAATTTCTAATTTTAAGGAATAAGTGGTCCACACAGCACATGGAATTGCCATCGCTGCAGGTCTTGAAAAACACCCATAGTGATAAGACAAATATCTGCCAGCACTGGTATAAGTAAAGTTGATTTTGCCTTAGGGTAAAGGATGGACTGGAAGATCTGCTGAAAGTCTTCCCAACCCTGTTTTCTATTACTCTAATTTAAAATGAAAAGGCAGCAAAAGAGGATCAATACGAGAGCAACACAGGCCTGGCCTTGTCCCTTGCATGCTGTAATTATTTTATTACATTCCTGATAAAAGACAAAACGTACCCTGATCTTCTAAAGTTGTTGCTAAAGCTCTCATAACATTATAAAGTGATTAGAGGCAACAAAGATTTGGATAAAAGCTGAACAAGCAGTCAGGAAAGTGCTGGAAAAATTAAGACTTCTCAGGCTGCCGAGAAATGGCTGGAAATGCCATTTCTTGGGCAAATCTGTCAGTGTGTTTCCTGCTTCGGAGGTGTAGCAGCGGGAGGAAGAGCAAGCTGCACAGTGCAGAGCAATGCCAGGTCGTCGTTCTTGCTATTGATTTTTTTTTTCAGAAAGCAAAATCTGGAAGTAAATTTTTAAAGACCTGTCAACTGGCTTATGTAAAATGCAAAGCGCTATTTGTTTTGAGAAGGCCTAATGGCTTTTCCAGCTAAACAGTGTATCATTTATGTTTCAAGCATGGCATTGTTTAGGCTGTCAGCCAGAATGAAGACATGTAATTTTCTTTCGGCTGAAATAATATCTTCCACGCCGGCACCATTACATTTGCTCTTCTCCAACACATCTCTGCTGACGTTCTGTCACAGAATTGTGCATTGATGGTTTTCACAGGGAGAGGACACACACAAAGACAAATCTAATAAAAAATTGCTATGCGCTTCTGAGTCACATCCTAATAATTTTAAGTGATGGGAACAGCTTCCACGGCTCTGGCTTGAACGTGACCTGATGGGCAGCGGTGTGTTGCCGGTGCAAACGCATCCTCCTCCCCACGGCTTTGATTGTATCAGTTGACTCTGCTCGCCCTCTGAGAAAGCAGCAATCTCTAGGCTCCTTTGATTTCTAAGTCATTCTCATTTACTCCTAGATTGCTTATTTTTAGGAATACATACACCAGGAAATGCGTGCTCTTTTTTAAACCAGTGAAAGAAGGATTTCTGAGAGTATATTTATCTACAAAGACAATTATTCAATGTCAGGTCTCAGTGGGTTGTTAACAATGGGTTAGATGATGCAAAAGAAATAAAAAGTGATAGTAAAATCACTGCAGCAGCTGTGGTGACTCGGGCAAAATCCTCCCCACTCCCATCTTGCTATTTAGACTGGCACAAAGCTCCACCACCTTTTGTACCAGGTCAGTGGATGCAGATTCAAGGTCTGGGCAGCTCACTCAAGGGTCCCTGGGGACTCTTCATGTCTCCGCATGGACAAGTGACTAAAGCTGCCTTCTAGCTCAGTGTACGTACAGCACTTTGATAACCATGTGATAGATAAATATTACAGAGGATGACAGTTAAAGGTCATCTTGTTTAAGTTTTCTTCTGACAGTTTATGAATCTACAAGAGTGGTTAGCAATACAGGTTAGCAATACTTACACCCAACATGCATAATTCTTTCTAAATTTAGCAGGTAGTTATTATTGGCACAATGAAAGAAACATCATTATGGAAAATTATTTGAGATTGAAAATGAAAATACTGGGAAGATAATTACCTATTGCATAAGATGATTGTTAAGTCTTAATGCACAATACTCTGTGCTTTTAGGTATCAGAAAGTATTTAGCATGTAATGGCACTCTAATGGTTCTAAATTAAATGTATCATTGAGAGTTTCAAGGATACCCAAAAGAATTATGCTTGCTATATTATTTCATTGCCTGATTGTTCCTTTAACAGAAGAAATTCAAGGATACATTCCAGTGTTTATTCTTCTCTCTTTTCTGAGAAATGACACCAGTTTCACTGGCCATTCCCATACTGAAGCTGGCTGAGGAAACCCTTGGAAAAGGAGGCTGGAAAGTACACAAGAATGGAGAAACAGGATAAAAGGTATTTGGAGCCACTGATTAATGACAGCATTTGAGATCCCATCACAGACAGACCGAGTCCCACCAACTCCACTGAATAGTCTGGATTTAGGCATTGTAACAAAATCAGAAACTATTTTCCTAGATTTTAACCAAGATACCTATCTTGTTGCTGTATCACCAAACGCTGCTCCTGACAGCTCATCCAAGCTGACCTTCCATCTCACCTTCGCACCACTGAGGGCTGGGATGCTGTTATTTTTGCTCCCAGACATGCTGATAAGTCTTGTAGCATCTGAAAGTGTAACTGGATAGCTCATCTTCAGTTCCAAAACACAGGGACGCAGTTCCAATCAAACATCACTGCAAGATCTGATGCCCTGAGTCCGAGTGCCTGCAGAACTCCCTCTGCCCCCGCTGTAGAATCAGCTCCACACAGGTGATAGAGAGATAAAACCGTAACAAGCTCATGTAGTTTTTTCTCCTAAATGGGTAGTCTTTGACAATGAATGGTTACACTCTGCTATGAATGTAACACAGCCAAGAAAGTTCTCATTAAACTGTCCTAAAAAGGTATCTTCCCTTTTAGCAGCTCAGTAGTTATTTTGTCTCCAACAGAAGGACACTGGGCAATGGTAAAAAATCAAAATACAGGATACGGAAGACGTTCCCATTCAGTGGTGAAAAACATCAGATTGGCAGACACCAAAACCAAGCTCTTGTACTCATGAGTGAAGAAATCCAGCGTGGGCAGTGCCTTACACAGCCTCCCTCCCGTTGCCTGACACGGCTCTGGAATGGATGCCTGGCGAGGTGGGCAGGTGGTGGTCTCTCTGTTTAAGCAGGGACTCAGATGTAGCCCATAAAAACGACTCATTCTTGTTCTCTCAGTAGGACAGAGCAGAACTGGAAACAGCCCTGGATGCGCTAGTAATTTGCTCTAAACATAGAGCACTGTCTCTGCCACCGATGCTCACTCCAGGTGCGCATTCAGGCTTTCCCATTTCATACTTGCCTTCCTAAGAACTTGAAAATGGATTGGGAACACTCACACAAGGCCTACAGCCGATTAAATGGCTGTCAGATAAAAGTTTCATTCTTACTATTTCATTGACATGAGCTGTGATGCTCTTTGTCCCCTCCTCTTGCCATTATTTGTCATGCTATTGGCAATTTCGGTTTAAAGAGAGGACACTAAAGCTGCAACACAGGTGCAAGTCAGAAACAAGGCAATTACGCACACCCATCCCTAAGAATGTTGTCTCCAGAGCAGTAAGTCCTCTTCCCAACACAAAGGTGGCAAAGCCAGTTCAAAAAACACTAGGGGAAAAAAAAAAAAATATTTCAGATAACGTAATCCTAGTTATAACTGCAGAGTCTAGTTTATAAGCCAGAATTGTTAAAGGATTTCTTGATGGAGGAACAAAAAGCCTTCCTTCATCTTCATGTCAAAAGAAGACAACCTAAAAGGAAGGCTACTGAGATTTGCTGGAAGGGAAAGATTTGCATTGATCTGGGCAGACCGTTTGACTTAAAAACTGTTTTCTGCCCCCGGGGAGAAGAGGAATGTACCCATGGTGATCCCACCGCAGAGTCCTGCTTTGTGCTGAACAGTTTGGGCACGTGGAGAGCAATCAAGCTCATCCATAGAAGGAATCTTAATCTGATAAAAGCCTTTCATAAGAGAAGTTAACGCAACAAAGTCTACCAAAATTAAGGACTAGGATAGACAAGCTCTTTGGTATCCCTCTACCGATAACACCCGAGGAACATCAACATCAGTTTGCTCAGTGGAGAGACAGAAAGATAGATCAGTCAGCAATAAACAGATGGCGAAATTGCTGAGAGAGACAATCAAAGCAAGGGTCGAAAATTGGTTTGAGACATAAAAGAAGAATTAAGACAACTAAATAGTTCTATGCAGAAATTATACAAATAATGACTTAAGAAAGTGGGTTAAAACAATCCCCCAAAACCCAGGCTAGCTACTATAGCTGTAGTTCAGTGTAGATCAGTTTTGTGTTCCTAGCACTCTAGCTACAAAGCTTTATGACCAATGCATACTGAAATCACAAAAATATGCTACAGAAAATAATGACAATTCTGGCAAATCGATTTCTTTAAAGGCAGTTAAGATTTTGGCTGTTTTCTACGTATTTTGGCTTGGTGCAGAGCAAATGATTCCAAAAGAGATCTTCCTGAGTGGGTGACACTACGCAGCACATGGAAATGACTTAAGTCAGCAGTCACACTGCATTAAGACAGAAAATTTGCATTAAAAATACAGCTAAATGATAGGCTCTTGAGTATTGTACTAGCTTTTTTTTTTTTTTTTTTTCAACATGGAGTTCAAAAGAAACATTTTCTGTGAAGCTTGGTACTTGAAACAATAGTCAGAATTACCCAAATTGCTTTTCTCTTTGCACCAGAAGACACAGCTCTAAAATAACGCCTTAGAGTTGTTTACTGTTTGGAATAATGATGCCATTCTCCTCCTTTTCAGCTGGATTTGCACAACTGAAAACTATCGGAATGTATGTTAAAAACACAGTGTGTTTTCTCTTGCCTGGTTTCTACCCACGATACTAATGAGAGCACATAAAACTGATGAACAGAAACACTGAAATGCTACCATCCTAAACAAATTGCGTATTTGAAACATACTATCTGTCCTTCAGGGGTTTATTGGGTCTAAAGAATGTTATTTTTGTGCTTTTTCAAATTATTTTTCACCTCCTAACGATTGACTAAGACATAATCTTATGATCCATGAAGAGAGGACCTGGCCAACTAGCTAAAACCTGCAGTAATACAAGGACTGTAGGAAGAACTGGGAGAAACGAAGGAGCTGCCTTCTTCCAGATTCTCCCAAGAAGGCAGAAAGCTGGGAAAAATACAATCTCTCAGTAGAAAGAGAAAATCAAGGAGAATTTCATGCTGCTGTGAGCTGGGTTAGACGTATGTACTGTGCCTATTAGAGAGAAGGGGAAACGTGTCTGTGTTTCCAGGTAATTTGGGCTTCTAAAGTGTGAAGCATCAGACCGAGCATTCAGGTTGAGATATATGAATCCATGTCCAGTTTGGAATAAACAGCACATGAAGTACCAGGAGCAAACAGAATTTTAAGCTCTTGTCACTTGCTGAGGTCGCTTTCATCTGGGGCACATGTTGGCTCAGGAGGTT
The DNA here is from genome assembly GCF_023634155.1 of Falco peregrinus. Classification (NCBI taxonomy): domain Eukaryota; kingdom Metazoa; phylum Chordata; class Aves; order Falconiformes; family Falconidae; genus Falco; species Falco peregrinus. Next base: position 16,220,425 of record NC_073733.1, read on the forward strand.
TGAATATGGTTTGGGAGGTCTGTTGTTTTGCCCTTTGTACCTGAATCATCCCGCAAACCAACTGTTGGGAGCATCTCATAGCTCAAGAGCCTCCAGTCCTCTGGATTCTCTCTTACACAGAGGGGTATCAGTTCAGGTCCTCTATCCTGCCATACAAAATGATCCAGTGACAGAATAAACCGAGCCTCAGATTTCATGTTGTCAGCTCTAATCCCTTGGGATCTATGCTGCTAGCTGAACTTTGGTGCATCAACTCCTCACCTCTAGTGCAATTCAAGGCAAGTAACAGGTTTCTTTCAGCTAAATTCCAGTTTCAGCTCAACACCTGATGTTTCATTCAGATGCCACCCTGGAGTATTCAACACCTGGTGGAGAGCAGTTGATTCCCAATTGTTTGGTGATACCCTACTTCTCCTATACAGGAAATCTAAACATTTTATATAACTATCTGACATTAAGCTGTCACAATCTGCTACAGTTGCTGAACTCAATATTAAATATAATGCACAGTACTATGCCGGTGTGGGTGGACAACATAATCGGGCATCCTCAAAGGCACCTAAATCTGTGAGCAACCTACATATTGTGCCTGCATAAAAGGACATATTATGGTCGATCGTGACAAGAACTTATCTTCTAAAAGCACTTTCAAAATCTGTAACTGGACTTTTTAACCCATGCATCCTTTTTGTATCGGTGACTCCTTCTTCCACCTGGCCTGATCATTGGTCTTCCATCTGATTCTACCACCTACCATCTGGTTTATCGCCGCCTGATATCTAAATCATAGCTCTATTTGCAAAGAATTTGGATTGGGAAAGGGAAAATTAGACTTTTCATATGCAGTACTTAAAGGAGGCTTTTATTGAGTAAATGAAACAAACTTGGTTTTCTGTGTCTGCGTGTCTGTGTGTGTGCCGCTAAAGAGAAAGGGACTCGGCTATAAGCTTGCTTTTGTGATTTGAGCAGGGTACCTTCTCCACTCGAATGTCACAGCTGAAGAACAACCTGGAGGAAAGAATACTCCAGCTACTGATCTTCATTTTCAAGGCATAAACCTCAGTCCTTTGATACCTTTTCCACTTTTGCTATTTAGAAATTAGATCTTCGCTTTCTTAATTTCAGGAGATTTAACTCAACAGGTCACATTCCTTGAACCTTAGTTTGAAGTTAATCAGGAGTTCATCACAGCAGAGTTTAAGATTTGAGTATTGACTAAGCTAAACATAAGAAAACCCATAGTACTAACATGTTTGATTGATATAGCATCATGAAAAGTGATTTTTCTCCCAGAAGATTTCAATCATCAGTTGTATTATCCAAAGCAAATAAACACATATTGCAAAATAACAGCAACTATCTATTAAACCCATTCAAACTTCAGCATAAGCTGTGGTTTTTTGATGGCAATGGGACTGTTTGTGGGACAAACCTAAGCTTTAATGTAAGTGTTAGCAGGATTATGGCCATAAATTTTGATCGTTTATTGCCATTTGGAAGGTCACTGCATTTCTGTGATGGAAAGACTAATCAGAGCATAGACAAGCACAGGCTGTCTCTGGCTTTTTCAGCAAATACCCTCTATACTCTGAGATATTTTATCTGCCATTAAGGTATACTGTAGAGTTTTGTGTTAAGTTAGTATATTCTATTCTTACCTGTACTATTGAGGAAACTATTTCAAGTTTTCATTTTATTTCTTTTTTAGAATATTTTGAAAAACATTTACAAGTATTTGCTAGATAATATGTAAATTCTGACACTACAGTGATTACAATACAAGATTTACTTGCCAGATACCTCCAAGAAAAAAAAAAACATCATTTCAGCTAATATCTTTAAAGAAATTCCGTTTCTCTTTTTTCCTCCTCCCTCTCTGCTCCACTAGCTGAAAAGCCAATAAAAAAATTCTCCACCTCCTACACAGTTCAGAACAAGATCTGTATGCATTTCTCCTAGGCATGTTTTGAGACCCAGAAGGGGATGAAAGTAGTTAATGCGCAACAGGAATCTTAATTTCAGACGCAGATCTGTACCTTTCTATTGACCTTGCTGATATGCTGCAAGCTAAATATTAAACAATTTTTTGATCAATTTAAGTCCATCCTGGGGAGAAGAAACAGTTAAAGAAATGTCTCAAGTATACTTGCATTCAGCTAATCAGACTTTGTGTGCATCTACAGACGGTACAGAACTGAAATCAATCACTGATAATGAAACCACAAATGAAAAATGGACTGAAGACTCCTTTCCAGGATTAGAAATACTGTGCACAATTTATGTTACATATGCTGTGATCATTTCAGTGGGTCTCCTTGGAAATGCTATACTCATCAAAGTCTTTTTCAAGATTAAATCAATGCAGACGGTTCCAAACATCTTCATCACCAGCCTGGCATTTGGAGACCTACTGCTTTTATTAACTTGTGTGCCTATAGATGCAACACGTTACATTGTGGATACCTGGCTCTTCGGAAGAATTGGGTGCAAGCTGCTGTCTTTTATCCAGTTAACCTCAGTTGGAGTATCAGTGTTTACCCTGACTGTTCTCAGTGCTGACAGGTGGGTCTGATGCAACTGATTTGCCAGGAGATACCGCAAGTGTGAAGTTAGAAATTAATAAAAGAGCAGAAATGATCATTTTGCACCATATTAAATGGCACGTTATAATAGACAATAGGAAAAGAATAGGAAAAAAACAAAACCCAACCAACTGCTCTCCCATTTAATTTTAAAATGTGTGTTAAAAATTTGAGCAGTTCTTTTTAACGTGAAGTGAGAAAGACTCTTCCAAGTCTTTTGACCTTTTAATAGCTTGAAGTATAGTACATAGGTTTTTTCTCAATTGCATAGGAAAGGGAAATTGCTTAAGGCATGGAAAAGACAGTATATTGGTGCTATCTAGTGGTGCACTAAAGTAGTCAGTGCAGAGGAAAAACAAAACTGAAAATGACTGAGTGGAAATCCTTTGTCCTACGCACTTAGCGAGGCTCTAAAATTCTAGAACTGAAATGATTGACATGTGGGGTAAAAAGCCAAAAGAAAACACAGAACAGACTGGGGGACAAATGAATGGCTTATAATTTGATAGTTACTGCAATATTGTATTAATATTCCACTTGATAAGTGCTTAGTGCAACAAGATACAATTTTAGTATTTTCTCTTATACTTCTTAGATCTTTTCCAGAGATATTTTAGCCCAGAGGTCCTGAAATTAAACTGAGGTGACGACAACAGCACTGTTAGTAGGCATCAGTGCTCTCCCATCTGACTGCTGTCAGGAGCTGCTGATCAATCAGTTTTCCACGCACTTCTTTTCTGAACTAAACTAACTAAACTGAACAAAACTAACGTGAGATTTCTGTTCAATCAGTATGAGCATGTCAATGAGCAGGAAAGCCCCCAAATTAATTTTAGTGTTAAGAGAGAAAATGATTTTCATATTGTGGCCAGCAATTGTGGATTGTATGTAACAGCAAGTAGTTCATGTGTCCAGAATTTAAGCAATGCTGCTGTTACTGTACTACCAAAAAAAATCAGCCAACATACGAATGGCCACATTGGGTCAGATTGAGGGTCCATGTGGGCCAATACCAGCCTCCAGCAGCAGTAGTATAAGGACAAGAAAAGACACACAGGAAGAATAAAAACCACTATCCAACACTACGCTTATAACTTAAGCTTTCCAATGACCTCCTGAGCAGATGTGGTTTCTGTCTATTTAATAACCTCAATAGATTTCTCTTCTAGAACCTTGTTCAGCCTCTTGAACTTGTTTAGCAATGACTTTCACTGCCTGTTGCACATTATTTTGCTTTGCACGTGGCTTCATTCGATGGCCCTGGGTCTCGTGCCCAGAAGAGACAGAGATCCCTACCCACCTCTCCAGGCTATTCACATTATATTCTATACTTAGTATGTGGTTTTTTTATTAAGGTGTGCAGAGCAGCCCACGGTGTTCAAAAGTTGCATGAACCTGAGGCACAGATAATTGCACAGTAGTCTCTTTTGCTCTCCATTGTTTTCCTGATAATTCCAACCATTTTGCTTTTGTGTTGTTTTTTTAGGGTTTGGAGTATGTTTTTTTACTACTGCTGAACATTAAGGTGATGTTTTCACTGGACTATCTATCATAGCTCCAAGGTCTTGGTCCTGTACGATGTCAATTCTTCACACATCTATACGTTTACCCAGATTTTTCTCATACGTCTGACTCAGTCCACATGCTGCAGAATCACAGCCATGAATCAACAGCACTGTTAGCTCCAGTTTTATAAATATGAATGAATACTGGAGCATTACTTTGAGTCAGATCACTGCACTCAGCTGGGATCTTAACAACATGGAAGAAAGGAGAGGTGTACATGCTTGGTTTCATGTATTTATAAAGTAGTTAATCTGTTCCATACCAATTTTGCATGCTAACTCCCTCATTTACCATTCTAGGCAATGTCGTAGAAGTAGGAGAAATGTTTGCCCTTGCTGATCTTAACCCAAACAGCAGAAGTCACCTTTACTTAGCAAGGCTTTAATGATAAGTCCTGCCAGCCAAGTCATTAAAATACATGCTTAAAGCTAACTCTTACATTTCCATCTTGATTGCAAAGAGCTAGTATCTGTTTTCATTTCCAAGACGATTCTACTACCTTCACTTTAGCAAGAACAGAGATGGCTTTATCCTCAAGAAGTTTGCACTGTCACTGCTTGCATTATTTCTGTATTTGTTCTGACAATGATGTTGGTTGGGTTTAGGTACAGAGCCATCGTTAAGCCCCTGGAACTGCAGACTTCGGATGCGCTCCTGAAGACGTGCTGTAAAGCTGGCTGTGTTTGGATCATCTCCATGATATTTGCTATCCCAGAGGCTGTTTTTTCAGATTTGTATTCTTTCACCAACCCTGAGAAAAATGTAACTTTTGAGGCATGTGCTCCCTATCCTGTATCTGAGAAGATCCTGCAGGAAGCTCACTCCCTGGTTTGCTTCTTAGTGTTCTATATTGTACCCTTAGCTGTCATTTCTGTCTACTATTTTCTTATCGCCAGAACTTTATATAAAAGTACAGCCAACATGCCAGCAGAAGAACATGGTCATGCCCGTAAGCAGGTAAGCTATGACCAAGCACTAAAGTGTCCAATTTTCCAAAATCTATCGTGCTGATTAAGTCTGAATTCTTGAGTGCAAATCCTTTACCTGACAATGGAGTAAAAAGCTCCATAAACTCAGCCCATATTAGCAATCCCAATTCAGCTATGCACTTCAGCACATGCTCATGACTCATTAACTTTACTGTGTGAGTGTGCATGTTTTCCAAAGGAGGGATGGGGTTTGTTTTGCTTTAATATGACCCCATTAAACTCAGGAGTTAAAACGTGGAATTGTGAGCTGACATATTAACTATTGTACTTTTAGACCCTAGTCTAGATGAGATTGCCATGTGATTTATAATGGAAAGGGAATGTGCTCTGCACTGGAAATACTTTGTTACAAAAATTATTAAATAGATTTATTTTTCTGTTGGTTTCTTGGGGTTGGTTTTTTTTTTTTCCATTTTGGTTTTTTGGTTACTAATGCATTTAGACTTTTAGACCCCTTTGAAACTCAGCACCAACTACATAAACATGTGTTACTAATTGCTATTAATACCAGATATTCATTATTTTCTTGTAGATTGAATCCCGCAAGAGAGTTGCAAAAACAGTGCTGGTGCTTGTTGCTTTGTTTGCCTTTTGCTGGTTGCCTAACCATATCCTCTACCTATACCGCTCTTTTACATACCATGCTTCTGTAGATGCTTCCACCTTTCATCTGATAGCTACTATTTTTTCCCGTGCCTTGGCCTTCAGCAATTCCTGCGTCAATCCTTTTGCTCTTTATTGGCTGAGCAAAAGTTTCCGGCAACATTTTAAAAAGCAAGTCTCATGCTGCAAGGCAACATTTCGTACAAAGCCTCCCAGTGCTACCCACAGTAATACACCTACCAGAGCCCTGTCAGTTACGGGCAGCACGCATGGCTCAGAAATCAGTGTTACACTGCTAACAGATTATAGTATCACAAAAGAAGAAGAAAGTGTTTAGTCCGTCTGGGATGAAAAAGGACAGAAACTGAGCCTTTGCCATCAGTTCACTACTACTGGCATCACGGAAAGAGATGCCATGCCTTGCCCTGTCTGTGACAGAGTTTTTGTCAGGATTTCCTCAATTTTTTCAAATATACCATAAAGAAATCAATTTGTGTGGGAGAAGAAGCTGCAACAGCTGAACTTTCCAGTGTAAGCTCAAAGGGATTGTTCATGCTCCCAAGCATGAACACGGATCCCTAACTGGAATTCCTGGACTGGGCAGGACAGGAGTCAGCAGAGTTGGTGCGAGAATTGGCTGCGAGGATGGTTTTGTCTTCGTGACTTCCTTGACTTGTGACTGAGAGCTCCCTCTGTCAACTACTTGCATCTACAGCAAACAAGCAAAACCACGTATTTTCATAACACGGTCAACCAGGCAGATTTTTTATTTATTTCTTTTCTTGTCCCAAATGTTGAAAGTTGGCAAACTTATCAGAAAGCATGCTAAAATGAAAGAAAGCTAAGGTCTGAAGTATGGTGTAATAAAAAAAGAAAAAGCATCATGGGCTAAATCCACACCAGCCTTTGCTCTGTCGGGGACTTTGAAACTCTGGGTAAGAGCTGGCTGCTGTGTAAAGAGGTGCCCTTGTCAGTTCCTAAGGAAATCAAGGGAACCAGCAGGTGATCACCTCTCTTAAAAAGCTATAATCATCGTTAACCGCACTTGTAAAATTCTTGGTAATCTATGGGCAGAAGATCTCAACAGCGCAGAGTTCTTTATTGTTATAGTGATTGAACATCAAGAAATTGGGGTGGATCTGTATTAGATTTCTAGTTTGGATTTACAGTGCGCTTTTGAAGTGAACTGCTCAAACGTCCCCTCCTGCCCTACTTCATCTCCCAGAGTGGTCTGGAGTGCATAACCCACATTTCCCTCAGACGAAACTGTGTCCCCAGTCCACAGAACCAGACTAGAATGAATTTGAAATAAAGCCCCCAAAAGTGTATGGCGCGAGGGGTCAGCCCAACCCCTGCAGATCCACTCCTGCTGTAGTGTACATGGTCGTATCTCAGTGGTCTGCACATTTTCAAGCATGCTGGGAGAGCTTGATTTTTCTATTGTGCTAATTTTCTATTCTTCAAGTTATTCAAGTTGTAACCCTTTTTAATATTAGGATAGACTGTCCTTACGAGATAGGCCTTCTAATCTCAAATCCACTGATACTGTGACTCTGTACGCAGAGGCAGGTCAGTGACAGCCTACCACAGCATCCCTAGAAAGCCCAGCAGCACTGCTGGCAGGGACTGGCTTCCCATCAGGAAATACAGGAGGCAAATCTTCCTACCCCACATTACAAAAATGTTGAATGACACTTATTTTTATGAATTTTGTGTACCCTGAAGCAAAATTTTCTGTGGGAGTTAGTGATAGAAAGCACAATATATTTTCCATTGCTTAAACTAAGGGACTTCTATCTCAAAAAAGAATTTGTGTGTTGAAGTATAGAAGAGAGGTTGCAACATATAAATTAAACAAAATAGTGCTGTCAGTCACAGAAGTTTCAATTTTAACCAATCCTTGAAGATGTAACACCCCTCCAGCTGCACAGAGCCCCAACAACACATTGTTGGAAATCCATACATCCATCAAGGCACCGTTATTTGAGTTCACTGTAAGATGAGAAAATCTGTTTTCAGTCTCTCTCTGTTGACTGCCCTTATCATAATAATATAAGCAAATGATAAATCCCAAGGGTGTTGGAATACAACCCCTGTCACCATATTAAACCAGTTTAATGACAGTCCATTTTAATGCCATCATGCCTGGCCTTATTTTACTACACTCTTCATGTTACTAGCTGCAAGGCTATAAACACTAATTTTCAAAGGGATTCTCCCTTTTATTGTACCAATTGTAGACCAGGATAGGACCACTGAAATAAATGGAAATATAACAGCACAGAAATACGATTTATGGCAAATCAGACTCCAGAGACCTTATTTTACTCTCTTGGTCTTAATACAACACATTCCCTGGTAGTGAGCTACGTGCAAATATAACAAACATATTGGACTGGTATTTTCCCCTTTTCCTTTTTTCTCAATGGAGCTGCAGGGTGAGACTGAAATAAGTAATTAAGCCTACACACTTATGAGCCTATTTTTATCTTCCTGGATCTTACTGTAGGGACTTCTAAACAAAAGAAAAATCAACGCACAGTAGAGTTCCTTACGTCATTCTTCATTCCAATTTATTAAAGCCTTTGGAAAACAAATCTGCCACATGTTTCTGGACTTCACAATTTGTCTCTGTTGGAAACCAAATTTCCCGCTGCAAAATCCTTGGCTACACCTCACAGTAGCCCTTAATACCACAGTTTCCTAATTCATCATTTTCCTTGCTTTGCATGCAGCTACTTTTTGCTTGTGTAACTACGCTAACTGGATGGTCTATTGCTAACATATCCTGCTATAAAATTGATGGTTTTGCTATATGCTGCACATGTTTTGGTTAAAGACTGGCAATATTTTGAGCCATAATTTAACTACTCTCTGTACTTTATGCTTTTGTAATTCTGTACTTTCAAATCTTCATGACATGTTGTATTGGAGTGATATATTGGTCAACATTTATTTTTATCTAAGGAAGTTGGTATTATTCGTTCCATCTATTCCCCCCATATAATTACCCATAAAATGTCTCCACATTACCATACCCGGATTTAGGGGAAAAGAGTTGTTTCCTCTGCAATCTTTTCTAGTGGTCTAAAAACCAGTTCTTTCACACCTAGCTAATACAAGTGTAATTGTATAAGAGCATAAAGGAATAATGTCTATTTACAGAAATAATGAGTATTATTTAGCAAAGAACTGGCATGAATAACTAGTATACTATTTATATCTACAATGAAAAAATAGGTAGAAAAAAAGCAAAAAATACTGAAAGGCAAGACGCTATCAAAGGTCTTGTTCATATGGAGTCTTACTGAGTAAATAAATACAATTTCTAGGATGTACCTTTCTTATAGTTTGTTTTGTGACTGAGATGCACGCATTAACAGCTTTAATACATACGAATGTAATAATGTTTGTGTTAGTAACAGGCTTACTATCAGTTCTCTTAATTTGTGCTGTCACTACAAGATGCTGGTTTAGTTTAAAAAACAAAAATTCCAAAAAAAAGAACAAAACTGTGTCAAAGCACGGATGTAGTGTAACAGACTGCATCTCCAGCACATGGCACAGAATATTAAAGTCAGTTATGAAATTATAGCCATTTTAATGCTCACCCTCCTCTTTTTTAGAAAGTATTGTTTTATTTTACATAGTTAAATATGGGCTACCCACTGACGCTCAAGCGATGCCATTTCTTGATAGTTCAGACTATCTGAGCTGAGTAACACTGGAGCTCTTCGCACCATCCCCAGAACACGCAGCTTGCTGCAGCAGTGCTTGTGCAGCCATGAATCATAATATTTCAAGGATGTGACTGAGAGGAAAGCTGTCTTGACCCAAAAAATGACAAGTTTCCAGCCGAATCAGTTCCCTGAGCTGGCTCACTGTGCTGTCTTTACTGAAGAGGAAGAGGACAGATGGTGGCAACACATTAAGATACTGTGCCACAGTGGCTGCCACCACGCATGTTGTTATCTGTGGAAAGTGTGAGGGAATTTGAGGTAGTTTGTCCTCATAGCTACATTAAAGTGTGCAGATCAGATTTACCATGCACTAACCCTGCTGCACACAAACATGCTCTCACTTTCATCGGTCTGAGATTAAATTCGGATCTCCTGCTCCCCAGGACAGTGCCCCAGTCACTTGCTGTAGGCAGATCTGCACACTAGGGAAATCTGTACTGTGTGGGCATAAACTTCACCACATTTACTCAGGTTATGGAAGTAACAAACTTTGCCAAAATCGAACAAGTAGTTTAAGACTTAAATTGCATTGCTCTTACAATGTTTAAGGCTATGATTACCCTACCTCCAAACATCTACCCAATTTTTCTAAGTAAGCGCAATTTATATTAAACCTCTCATGTTCCTCACCAAAATCCAATACCTATTTGAGAGCTAATACAAATGCCTCTTAAGCTGTCGGTTTATAAGTGATCACAAAACAATTTTTGGACAACTATCGTAATAGCCCTGCCAAGAGAAAATTCTTGAAGCATGAAAGATGTCATTAACCAGGCTGGATGTTCTTTGTGTAATAGCCAAAGGTTACTAGAAGTCTATATTTATATCCTCAGCAATTTCATCTGACAGTCTGTTGACCAGCCAGTTAGATGATGTCGGTCTCTCCCTACAGAGCTTTGCAAGCTCAGGATTGTGTCTTTGATTTTATTATCATTCCAGTCTGTATGACAGTAAAGATATATTTGTTCCTGGAATACTTATTTCCAGAAAACTTCTGTACTGAATATTGTTTTTATTTCTGAGTAGAAAGATTGCTTTGTCATTGGCAACCAGCCACTGCCAGCTTCGATGGGGCTGTTCAGCTAAATTTTCATTTAAAACACATGCACTGTTTTAATACCTGGGGTTTATAGCTCTGTGTTAAATTTTGCAAAACAAAACTTAAAGTGTGCTTCTTCATCTTCTAAATAAAAATACTTTGAAGTAGGTACTTCAGCAATTGAATTTGGTTTTGGTGTAATGCTGCCTGGATGACACCGTGAAAACCACTAGATGGCTCTGAATTAAGTTATTTCGAGAGAACTGATTTGAGTAAGCAAATTTGATTTAAAATATTTAATTATCCACAGAGTACTACAATGCTTAAGAACTCATTGCGAGACTTATGCAGACATTAATGCAAACCAACGCAAAATTTTGAAGACAAGCTTCATCCTTTGCGTTGTATCAATGGATCAACCTTTTCCCAAGGGAGCACAACAGCTGTAGCTGGTCACCCTCTGCCTGTCACACTCCCGTCCTGTAGACAACAGATACTTGTGTCACCTCGGTACATCCGGGCAGCAGATGCCTCTTCCCCGGAGGCTTAATTGTTCAACCCATTTGCACCACCAACAAGTGCCCAGGGAGAAGCAAGAACCAATGTGGTTTTTTGATATTTAGCAAGCCATTTTCATCTCACCTACCTCTTCTTGGTTTCATTTTTGCCTCTGGTAGGGTGTGGATACAGACTTTCAGTGGCAGTGGCAGATGGCAGCCAGCTAACTGCACAGCGCAACTGACAGCAGCAACTTGACCATTCAGTGCTGCCCAAGGCACAGCAGGGGGGAAATACTTTCAGTGCTTCATGGCCCTTAGCAGGCTTTTATTTTATCATAGCAGTGGACTTGGCAGTGCTAGCTTAATGGTTGGACTCGATGATCTTTAAGGTCTTTTCCAACTTAAAAGATTCCATGTAACTAAAACCAGCCTCCACGCAAGGCCTCTCCGGGCTCGGCTCCCTGCCCACAGCAGGCCGAGACGGATCTCCCAGCCCCAGGGCCAGCCGCGCTCACGCCAAGGCCCTGCCTGCGGTGAGACAGACTGCAGGCTGAGGAAAAGGCGTTAGGCCGGAGCCAGCAGCGCCCTCCCCTGCGCGGCCCAGCCTGCCGCCACCGCCCTCGCGCTGCGCCATCACTGCAGGCCGCGGCCCGCCCAGAGGCGGGAAAGCACACCCCGCCCCCTACCGCGCGCCCCCAGGCGGCCGGCCCGCTCCAGGAAGAGCCCCCTGCCTCCCTCCCTCTCTCCCTCCCATTGGCTGTGTCTCTCTCACGTGATCAGTCAGCCCGCCGCTCAGTGGCTGAAGCGTGGGTTAGGGGCGGGAGGGCGGAAAAAACCCGTACGCGGGTGGGGGGCTGCTTCCGCTCCTGCGCGCGGCGGGGCTCTGGGGCGGTCACCGGCCGCGTGAGGCGTAGGGGGTCTGCGCGCTCCCGCCGCTCCCGGCTGCGAGTGCCCGCGCTCCACGGCCCCGCCACCGAGAGGGGCGGGGCGAGCGGGCGCCTCAGGCGGCGGTGCCGGTGCTTAGGCCCGGTGCGGGCGTCTCCGCCAGCCCAGCCCCCCGCCGAGGCCCGCCGACCGGGCCAGGATGAGTGGCGAGGACGGGAACGAGGAGTTCTACCGGCAGCTGCAGCTCCAGCAGCAGTACGAGGCCGAGCCCGGCGGCGAGGGCGAGGCCGACCCCTTCACCTACGTGGACCCGGCCGATGGGGCCGCCTACGAGTGGGACCGGGAGAAGAAGGCCTGGTTCCCCAAGGTGGGTGCGGGGGGAGCTCCCTGAGGGCTGCCGGGCCGGGCCCACCGCGGCCCCCTCCCCTCCTGGCGCTGTGAGGAGCGGCCTGGCCCGGCTGCGGCCCCCGCGGGGTCCGGCGTGGCGCTTGCCTGGCCCGCAGGCCGCCGCGGGGCAGCCCTTCCCCTGGCGTGCCCAGGTTTCCTCGGGGAACGGTGAGAGCGAGGAACTGTTGATGGTGGGCCTCCTCACCGCGGAGGTGCCTCACCTGTCTGCACCCAGCCACACGGGCGTCGGCTGCGAAGGCTCTGCAGTGCTGAAACACTCGTTATGTGCAGGCAGACCCACGGCAGCTGGCGTTGTCTCCATCTGTCTGTAACCTTACCGGCTGCTTTCTGCTCTTTTGTTATGACGAGCTGCAGGTTGGCTCTTCTCCTTGGCTGTGAATCTGTAGAATTGCTCGGGCCTGGCATGAAGTCACAGTTATATTTATGGATCAAAACGGATCGGTACTGCCTTTGACAAGCTTAGGTTTCTTTATCACAGTAACTATGGTGATCTCTGTCTTTCTGTTGGCAGGAAAGAAGTGACCTAGTCTGTTAAAGAGGTCTAGGTGAAAATGGAGTAGTATATCCCTCTTTTATTACTATTTGGAAACAATGCATGTGTAAAAGATGCCTTATTCCCTCTCCTTGGGTCTTGGAAATGCACTTGAAAATTAAGTGTATTTGGTTTAGAGGCATTCCACAGAATGGAAACATGTTGCAGTTTTTCATCTTGGTTTTGGTTTTTTTTTTTTAAATTAAATATTGTATGTATAGAAAATGAACTTACTCTAACAATGTGGCTCTTCAAAGTGAGAGGGAGCACAGATTTAATGTGTTGAGCCAATTACTGATCTGCAAGTGAAACAGTAGTTTTGTTACTGCATAACAATCAATGAGGGCAATTACTTAATTTAGAAGCATTAAGACGTTTGTTTATACTTGATAAACATAATATACCAGTTCTTATTTGTGGCTCTGAATTCATTGCAATTCAGAGAATCTGAGTGAGAGTGAACCCCGTAGTGCCAAGTTTATATGTCTGTAAACCTAGTAAGGTGTCCATGTAGCAGGTGGCTTACGGAGGGGTAAAAATATGTGAAAAATCCAGACTCAGAAAATGGAGCAGTGGATAACCGAGTATCCCTGGCTCCCTGCGGAGTGCTATATCCAAGTAAACATAGTAAAAGGGTCCTTCCTTCCCGCTGCTCTGTTTCTTCCCCTTTTGCTCACCTCTTTTAAAAATTTGTCTCCTCAGGACATTAGTTTTTTCTAAATGCCTTTCTTCCCTCAAATTTGTGTCTTGGAGAGGAGATAACGTTAAGGGTTGGACAGATTATATAGGAACAGCAAAGTTCTTTAGTAAAAATGATGTATAGTAGAAGTTGGTAAAGAATTATTGTGAAGCACTATGTGTCGTAGATAGGACATTGAGCTAGATACCATATTTCAGGTTTCTTCATTTTGCTGATGATTATTCAACAGAATGTTTTATCTAAATAGTTTTTAAGAGACCGCAGCAGCCAGAAGTTGTAGTTCTTTCTCTACTCCATGAGCAGTAATAAAATTTCTTATTAGTGTTCTTTGACAAAAGATTAAAATATTCTGACTGGTCTTGAGTGATCATAATCTACAGACTAGTATTACACTGCTACTCTACTTCAGGAATTGGGCATCTGCTGAACTTCTAAAGCACATTTCAAAGAAGTGCAAAAAGTTAATGATACTAACTGTTGGTATTTTCCGGAAAAAAATGGAGGCGAATTTTTAATAAAAGCGATTGCAACTTTCTGTAATTATTTCATAATTTTTCTTTCAATGGTACTGTCTTGATGGATACAAGGGTGTTTTTATCATCCTTCACAGACATAGCACAGAATTGCATGTTGAATTCATCTGCCTTCATCACTTGCTATGAAAAAAAAGATGGATGTCTTCTTTAGGTGTAGGGTATCTGTTCTTCATTTGGTTGATCTATTCCTTTCCATTTCGGTGTGGCCAGTAGTTATTTGCATGCTAGCATGTCCTGTAGTATTGTATTTCTTTTTCGATAAGCTTAATTGCTCCAGACTGTACAACTGTGTGGGTATGGAGATAGACCTGATCTCTTTCTGTGATGTTCTCCACCACAACTGGATTGGAGCCCCAAGAAAGAAATTCTGTGACTGTTTTCTGTGCAGACATGGTACAACATTACGTTCCAACAAAAGCCTTAATACTTGTATGAATTCCTTTATGCTTCCAAAAACGCATTTTATGTTGAAGTAGTTATAATGGTATATATGGTAGGATGATAGCGTATTACGGGGGAAAAAAAAGACTGGCAAAATTTGAAAGTCTGTGTTAGGTAAATTGCTAAGAATAAATTTAGCTTTACATGAGAAGGTGGTTCCCCATGAAGCTGAAAAATAATACTGCTGCAGGAAGGTGGCTAGTTGCTGCAGGTTTAATCAGTAATTTATCAGTAGGTTCTCTGATGAAAATGAGTAATACTGTTCACAGGAAAGTTTAGAAGCATGTTAATTCTCTGGATTTCATCAACTGTGAAGCCAAGGATTTGCTAAGATGGCTAGTGTCATCTAGTGATTAGAACACAGAGTCTTCTTTTCTTCACTAAAGATGGTTGTACTCTTCCTTTCTCTTGGCGTTGTGTCGTGTCTATAGGAGCAGCCACTTACATTTCTGATTGAGGTGTGTTGCAAATCTTCTTTAGTGTAGGAGCTATTTCATGCTAGACTTTTAAGTTAGATGAGGCTCCATGGCATCTTGCGTTATTCACAAGCCTGTGCATTCTGCATTTTTGATTTGTCATAATAAAAGCTTAGAGTTGAAATATCAAGCTTCAAATCACTATGGAAGATAAAAGATTACGTTATCATTGACACTTAGTACTGTCCATTGTGCTGTTCTCTTACAATAGCTTAATGATACTAAGTTTTGTTCTCTTTTGAACATGGATGAAGCAAGTGCAGCACAGGTAAGTGTCAGGTAAATTTTCAAAGGTTAAGGCTCAGCTTTGGGAATAAATCATTTCAGAGTGTGTAACTTCAGAAAATACTTTGTAGTGCAGTGATGCTAGCAAAAGCAGCTATGATTTATTATCTCATTGCATGTTATGGCTGATGGCTGGTATTAAAACTTACCTGGCTAGAAATGCTGGGTGTAATTTGTAGGGATTTTTTGGTCTCTAAAAGGTAGACGTTAGCCAATCTTACATTTTATCCAGATATTGTCTCACTGTAGAAAAGAGCAAGCTAATGATTTATGTATTAATAGGGTATAGGGTGTACAGCCTTATAAACAGTGTGTCAAGCTACCTCTCCATCTAAGTGCAATATTTCTTGTCTATAAGTGCAAATGTGTCACCTCTGAAAATGTTTCTATGAAAAGGCAGATGCCTACAAATATCAGTCGTTCATAATCTGTGAAGAAGTTGTTGGCTTACTGTCAGTGTCACTTTATCTCTTCAACATGGTCAGGAGCCCTTGGTTTCTGTCCTTCAGGCAATACCAATTTGTCTGGAAGGCAGAAAACATTGCTTGAAAACAGGCAGAAGTGAAACGTTTGTTTAAAACTTCGTGTGCTGTATGGGGTTAGTGTGTTAGTCTAGTTCAGATAATGCCTGAACTGATTGTTCTTGTATGTATGGCTTTAGAGATGATTAAAAGACAGTTTTAAAATAGTTATTTTCTGTGTTGCCAGATTAGAAAATGACCATCATCTATCTAAATTAAATTTAAAACACTTACAAACCTGAATTCTTCAAAATTTTGGATTATTTTTCCTAATTTCTTTTCAGATAACAGAAGATTTCCTGGCAACATACCATGCCAACTATGGCTTCCATGCAGATGATAAAGACAGTTCTTCTGCTTCTGGCACAGCAACTGAAAGTAAGCAACCAGTAAGTTCTAAGACATCAGGAACACAACCATCAGCAAATGAGAAAGGACCACAACAAACAGATCCAAAACAAAAACCAGAAAAACGAAAGCTTGAGCCAGGTAGGTACCAAACGGTTTTGCTCTGTGTAAGCTGTAACCTGTGTAGTACTGAGTGGTAACTGGCGATTGTTCAGTGTTACACACAGTGAAGATATGGGTGGTTCTGAAAACTTCCAGAATGGTTTAAAAATTGTATGGTAGTTCACAGCTATTCTCCTAAGTCTGTGTACGTGGTGGGGAAAAAAGGCAAATGTAAGGCATGTTAAGAGCTTTTCCTGTGAGCAAGCAAAAATTCTTAGAAATCTGATGGAATGCGAACATTAGTGTATGCTCCCATGTTTAATATATTGGCGTAACTGAGTATTAAATCTTTTTTTTTTAGGATGGTTTCATGTTGAAGAAGACAGAAACACAAATGTTTATGTGACTGGTAAGTAATAGCGTTTATCTATTTTGAGCTAAATATGGTAAAAAGAGACTCATATAGGTCTCACTGAGTTCTCGTATTATCTTTCAGTCTGTCACTTGCAAGCTACTTAATGTTATGTTCCTGACGGCTTAATGTCTTTGTGACCTTTAAATTGCCCATATGGGGAAATAATATAAGGGACGTATTCCATGCTTTTATCTTTTAAATGTGATATTCTGTGAGCTGTGTCAGCCAAGTCACTAATACTAGTTTTTTTAAGTAAGCTACAGCCAAGAAAATCAATTTCTGCAAGCTCCTAAGGAATTGGGTAATGAGAACAAGTTTATAAGTTAGTGCATTGACTATACACATCACTTAATATTTTAATCTTTATTTGATTTAATAAATACATCATTAAATCATTAGATAAGAAGGAGGAAACAATAAGTACAAGAAAATGCTGGGAACAGAATGGGCAGGTAACAGGGAAGCTTAAATGAAACTATCTGTGCATTTGTTATGGTATTTCTCTACCTGGTTTGGATGCTGAGGTGCTATGTTTAGGTGCATGCACAAAGGTACATTTGGTGGTTCTGAGCATTCACAGAAATGTGCACACTTGAGTTCTCAAAAATCTTCATTCAGGACAAACTAGCATGGAACATTCACATGATTTTCTTCTCAGTTTTGTTTCTTTTTCTTGTTCTCAATTCAAAAGTGAGACTTTAAAAACTCCATACATCATCATTGGCTTGTTTGGTCGAATTTGTGCTCATCATTGGCTTGTTTGGTCGAATTTGTGCATGGAGAAAATAGTTGTTCATAAGTTGGGTTTTCTTGGTTTGTTTTTTTTTTTTTGGGGGGGGGGGGGGGGGGTTGTGCCTCACATTCCTGGAGGTTGACTGGAACTTGAAACTTGGGCAGGATAGTTATATTTGCATGGGCCTTGTCAGTATCATGCCAGTGCAGTGTCAGTATCATGTATAGCTCTAAAGCTCTAGGTCTGCCTATTAGGGAGCATAAAGATGTTGCTATGTGTTACACCTATTAAAAAATAAAAGGATTGGCAAATTATTAGTATGATGTAATGTTTAAAAGGTAATATAAAAAATACTGGTCCCAAGGGCAGTGCTTCCTTACAGTGTATGTAAAATTTTGTTCTTAATTTTGATATTTCATTTGAAGAAACACTGGGGGTCTTTTTTTCTAATGCAATTTTTAAAAGAATTGAACATACTCAAGCTTTCTGTTTTAATTTTTGCAGGTTTACCTCCAGACATTACAAAAGATGAGTTTGTACAAGTCATGTCAAAATGTGGTATCATTATGCGAGATCCTCAGACAGAAGAACACAAAATCAAATTGTACAAAGATAAAGAAGGAAATCTTAAAGGAGATGGCCTCTGTTGCTATCTAAAGGTCAGCGATGCACTGAAATGCAGCTTTCCTTCCCATTGCAGATACTTGTGGCCACTGTTTCTGAATCATAGAAGATTCTTGAAATACCTGAAGTATAACTTAAGAGTTTAGGTGTCTGTTTTAAAGTTTTATTCCAGAAATACCCAGTTATTTGCTTGTGCACCTTGTTTGTTTCCTCCTATCCATGCCTACCTTCCCCCTGAAAATGTCCGTAATACCTGCTGAACATGTGTCTGCATGCTCCTGCCTGGGGTGCTGGTGGTTACGGCATGAAAAGGGTGACCTCTTTGCCTTTTAGTTCTAAAATATGCCACTGTGTGGCCAAGAATACAAAATAATGAGATGGGAAGGAACATACTGTAGTCCTGTACTTACTGCTTTTAGCTGAGAACTGGTTAGGTTCAGGACTGTTCTTGCATTCTGTATTAAACTATAAAATTTTAGGCTGCAGTAATATTTCCTTCATGTCTTTTAAATTCTTCAGCTTGCTTGACCATTGCACGTGGGTTTGTTTGAAATACTTGAATGAAATGTATGCAGCTGCTTTCGGGAGCATTCATCTGCTATAGCAGTGGTGAAGAAATACAGGGGTTTGGTAAAAAAAGCAGTGCCAGCTGTGTGTCAAGAGACTTGGAAGAGATGGCATTATGGTTTTCGGTGACAGAGAATTGATTCTTAGCAGAATATTCTTTATGAAATTTTATTGGAATAATTTGACTGTGCCATGTATTTTAAAGCTTGTCCTCTGTTTTATCTTCAATTAGAGAGAATCAGTTCAACTTGCATTGAGACTTCTGGATGAGGCAGAAATTAGAGGCTATAAATTGCATGTTGAAGTTGCAAAGTTTCAACTGAAGGGGGAGTATGATGCAAGCAAAAAGAAGAAGAAGTGTAAAGACTACAAGAAGAAGTTGTCCCAACAGCAGAAGTTTGTATTTTTTATTTCAGTTAAATATTGCTTGAATTCTAAGTGCTGTTAGTGAAGCGCTGCTTTCTTTCAAATGCAATGCTAAGAGTTATGCAAAAGTTGAATTTTTATCTGACAGTGAAATAGCTCTTAACATACATTTGGAGGGAAGAAACTTCTAAATTAAATGTTGGCATAATGAACTTCTTTATGATTGACACATTAAAATAATACATAGGGAACCCAGATCCTTTCAGATGTAGAAGAAAGTATTACAACGCTGGGGAAATAAAAGACTTTTTCTCAGTGTGTGAGACCGCAAGTCCTGTCACGATATCTAGACTTAATTTTATAAGGTAATAACACTCTGGCTGTCCACGTATTGTTTCTACTGTACTAGTTGCAAAGGGCAAGAGATGTTAGCTGCCATAGGAGCAAATACTGAAGTATCTCTGTAGATTCCCCGAGACATCTCTCTCTGGTATGAAATACACTGTTTTTTCAATTGTACCTAGATTCATTGTTTTTGTCATTTAAAAATTTTTTTTCTGCCTTTTGGAACCAAGATGATGAGGACTAAAGAAGAAAGAAGTTTGAGTATAAGGACTCCCCAATATTTCAATGAAAGCAGCATTCCACTAAACATTTTTAATAGTGATGCAGAAGCATTTTGCCAAATTAAAAGGGAGCAAAGGCTACTTTGTATCTTAATTAAAAATAAAAGTAGCTTGAAGTGTACCTGCCCTGAAGGTACATTGCAGTGCCTGCTGTAAGAAGTCTCCAGTGTGGAGAGAGACGTATGAAAATAGTGAAATTGCATTTGACAGTGATTTGTGTGAATAAACTCACTTCAGCTGGTGTTCCTTTTGAGTGGAAGAGCATAATTTACTTGCAAAACTACCTTCATTGGAAATCCAAGTTTTCTTCAGCTAAAGTAGCAGGTACAGGAAGGAACTTAAGATTCCACTTCTCCCCTCCTCCCCCACAATATAAGATTGTGAGATTTTAAAGTGTAAGTGAATGTGTCCTCTTTTTTTTTTTTTTTTTTGTAATAGGATATGAAGTAGGCATTTCTACGAGAAGTAACATTTTTCGTGAGAAGGCAAAAGTCATAGAACAGATGCCCTGGGTTACATTGCTAGTTTGTGGCAGTGGCTGTGTACACTGTGGAACAAAATACATCTTGCAGCAATGCCTGCGTAAGACTGAAGGTGTTCTTGCATGTTTGTTTGAATAAAAGCAGTTAAATTTTACCAAGGGGAATAGTGGATCCCTTTTTTTACAAAGTAAATTAGGAAAAAATGGTAAAATACCAATAGTTTCATTATACTTGGCATCAGCTGGTTCCTGTATCTGAGCTGATATTAGGAAGGAATTGAAGATTATTTTTTTTAATGTTTTTAAGGAAATACTTTGATTTTTAAAATAATTTGTATTCCCTCTACGAGCATTTAAGTACCTGAAAACCTCAACTGCTTTGTAGAAGTGATAAAACTGGGTGTTTATTGCATTTTGTAAAAGAATAATGTAACTCTGTGTCAAAACAAATGTTTTAGTTGATGTATTGCAAGAAATGTCAAATTAATCATTTTTTTTCAACAAATACTTGTAGAAACTGAAGAGAGCCGCAACAATATCTTCTTACTGTTGCTTCATTTCATTAGACAGCTGGATTGGAGGCCTGAGAAGAAAGATGGCACAACTCGAATGCGACATGAACGCATTGTCATTATCAGGAATATGTTTCACCCAAAGGACTTTGAGGTAGGAAGATGCACTTTGCTACTCTAGATTGTGCTGTTACAGTTAATGTTGTCTGAACTCTGCTATAAGAATTTTAGCAAAATTCTAAGCAGATGAGAACAAAATTAAACTTACCGTTCAGGCAGGGTTTTTTTCTGTACCAAGCATCTGCTTAAAATTCATTTCTCTATCTCCAAAAAGCAAGAAAAAGACGTTGGTAAGAATGTATTTTTTGAATCTGCCTTTTTTTCTGTGTGCGTCCTGAAAGTATTAATTTTGGGGCTGGAAAGAGGAGTAAACAGTAACTATGTTAGAATGGAGAAACCAGCACAAAATAGCCTGATCAGTAAGTACCATTTATTAAATTCAGGTAAGGGCTGTCTGCCAGCTCCTGAGTGGTTTTGAAAATGCAGTGTGACAACACTTAATTCATCAACTTCTAATAGATTAGCAGATGCACTCCATTGGTGATTGAGCAAAAATAAAGCTGAGAGAAGTGCTTTTGTTTAATTTAACCTGTGTGCTTGCATTGCAGGAGGATCCGTTAGTGCTAAATGAGATCAGAGAAGATCTGCGGACAGAGTGTGAAAAGTTTGGTCAAGTAAAGAAGGTTCTCATATTTGATGTAGGTATTTTTTACATGTTGTGTTGGCAGAATCGATGTAATATGTAAATGTGCAAAACATTTTTAATTCTTTAAATAAGAGTGGAGCATTTATTTGGGTTTATGTGTTTATTTCATGGAAACGCAACGTAATTTTTCAGTATTTTAAAATCAAACGTTTTTGAAATTAATTTCTAAGCACCTATTTCAGCCTGTGTGAAGGCAAACTATGTAAAAATACATTTATCTGTAGCTAAACTAGCTGAAACATTTGTTTTCTGTGTTCAAAAAGTGTGTTCTGTGTACCAATAGAATAAAATCTGTAAACTTGCCATTTGAATTTTTCAAACATGATCATGTATGATTGGAGAGGAGCTATATCTTGACCGATCTTGTACACAGTCTAAAAGATGTTGGACTAAAAGCCAGGTTAATGGTTGCACTTGGTGATTCTATGAAAGTTGTGTCTCCTTACAGCGACACCCTGATGGCGTGGCTTCTGTGTCATTTAAAGAAGCAACAGAAGCAGATCTGTGCAAGCTAACTCTAAATGGAAGGTGGTTTGGTGGCCGTCAGCTCAGTGCTGAAACATGGGATGGTGTAACAGATTATCAGGTAACCTTTCATGCTCTTATTTCATCAAATATTTCCTCCAGTTAAAACAGATTTAAGAAGTGCTTGGTGTTCCCATCCCCTTTCCCTGCCCACCCCTGCCCTATGTTGCTTCCTCTCAGAAACTTCTAGGATGTTTCCAAAATATCATCCTTAATTAATCAATTTAGCAAATATTTAAAGGACCCATTTGATGTTAAAAATAATGTGTTGGAGATGCCAGCTTAGAGGATTAGCCACTGGATGTACAGATCATTAGTGCTCAGTCAACAGGGCCTACTGAAGTCTTGAGATATTGCTGCAATATAAATGTATAACTTTATCTGTGTAAATATTCATTTTTACAAGTATAACTTCTTAATGATGTGTATAAACGTATCTTGACTAGGTGGAGGAGACTGCAAGAGAAAGGGAAGAAAGGCTCAAGGTGTGGGGATCATTTTTAGAGGATCCTGATGCAAAGGAGCAACAAACTACGGCTGATTCAGATTCTGCAACAAGTAGTGTTAAACTGCCTGAAGGCAGACAACCTTCAAAAGTTAATGACACATCTAAGGAGGATGTAAATGATGAAGCCCATAAGAGGGAGAATAATGGTGAGGGCATTAATGAAGATGGTGCTCCATCTACAGACAGCAGCCTTGCAGGCAGTGATGTTGAAGCAGATACATAACATCTTTAATGCTTTATGAAAGCATGGGTTTTAGGGTGATGTTTGAGTTTATCCCTTTCTTCAGGGTGACTGCAGACAATATTCATAGGAACATATGCATATTAGAATGTCATCAACTGTGTGCTTTGAAGTTTTCATTAAAAGCAGTATTTAATGAGGTTCTAAAAGTTTGTATTAATTGGCTGTTCAGGTAAAGTAACTCAAGTTGCCAAGAATGCAGTGAAACTCGTCAGGCTTCTTTTGTTCTAACTATGCGTGTTAGTGTTACATTATGTAAGTGTGAAATATGTTATAACCCTTAAGTTTTTGTAACTATATGTAACTTAAGTAATGCAAAGCTATTACAAAACTTGTGGATTTTACTGTTAATTTTCCTGTATGCCTTGGAACTTGGTATCTCATCCTTAAAAATGATTCTTGTCCTGAGTACTTTGGATCATTTTATGGAACAGATGCTGTGATACGTTATAGGGTGAATGCATTGGATATGTTGCTATGCATTAAGTAGCAAATGGTAAGAGTAGTATGCAAACTTAAGGGAGGTGGAATACAAACGGCATTGACGTAGCCAACATAAAGCAAGCTGAGTGAAGATAGACTATTAAATCACATCACTTAGTAAATTATTTTTTTTTCCCCTGTTTAGATCTTCTGTTGGGGCTGGAATTATGTCAAGGAGACTAGAAATGCATGAGCACACACATTCTAGGCCATAGTGAAATAAGACTGATCTTAAACTCTCATGGTCTGTATGCAGTAGGTATGCAGAATAGGCTTTTGATTGATGTGTTTACTTTGTTTAGTTTTTGCTTTAATATTAAAGGGTTTTGTTAACTTTGTTAGAGTAAGTGTGAGTTCACTTCAACACTTTTAGCTTAGCCTTACAGGCTCTTCAAAGTGGGGAAAATCTCCCATGTTTCATAAAATTTAAAGGCTTTTGGCAACTTGAACTACAGTTTGTTGTGCAAAAGTTAGAATACTTGAAAATATGCTTTCAAATAATATTCCTTTATATGGAAAAAGCAGATACTAGCCCTCTTAGAAATACTTCCAAAAGCAAGGGTTTAAAAAGACATTCTAACTTTAGATAACTTAATAAGTGGCAGGCTTTCAAAAATAACTGGGGGAGTCATTTTGGGCACAGTCATTCTTAATTTAGAATCCGATTCTATTGATACCTAAGGATAGGAGAATATGGATATAGGCACTAAACCATTAATATATTGGTGCTAAATTCATAGCATGCTGTTCATATGGATGGTTACTAGTGCTGATTTGTAAGGAGGATCTTTTGATTTTTTTTTTTTAATTCATACTGGATTGTAAGACCATAGATGATAGTTCTTATATTTCCATCATGAAATATTCAGAATATACTGAAAAATGGTGTATTCAAACTTTGTGCTCTGAGATTACCATCTATATTTTTTCCAGAAATCTGTATGGTACTCTTAAGTATGGCTTGGTTTTGTTGTGTTTTGGTTTTCATGTGTAATTGATATGTGTGGGCAGCTATGCCAACCAGAGCATCTAAGTTAACACTTGGCACATGGTTATAAATGGTATATTTTTGTGACAAAATATCTGGTCTTACAAGAGAGATGATATTTGAATTCAGGATTTAGAATTCTGGGGGCTCATTATAAGCTGGAATGACAGATTTCCACTTTTGAGTGGCATTATAAAGAAGACCTGTAACTCTTGCCAGCTAAGAAAGACCATTTTCTCATTTTTATGAGTGTGTGAATTGTACGTTTCAGCGAAACAGGTGTTTGAACAATTTGGGGAATCTGAAATACTGCCTGGTTTGTGGCTGCATGTAGTGGCATATTCAGATTACATCTCTGAGTTGTGTTGGTTCTGCCTCAGTTATTTTTACTGGTAATAAGCACCACAGACCTTTGAGGGCTGGAATTTTTTGCATATGGAGAGTGTAATGTAGTGTGGAGGTTATTGCTTTCAGTGCTCCTTTTTTTTCTTCCAGCTTCTAGACTCCAGGCGTTAGATCTGTTAGACTATAGCGTTAACTTTTTTTGAGAGAGCCTAGTCATGTAACACTCTACACAGTTAAATCACATGTTTTACAGTGGAATTGCAGCTGATACAGGGAAACTTAAAAGTATGTAAAGAATTGTACAGTTCTATGAACCCTTATGGTATCAGATATAAAAAAATAAGGTTAGTGTTAGTGTTTGAAAAGACTTTGAAAAATAATCATTATATGTGCAGTAACCTTCCTCTCTCCGATTGGTGTACAAATTTGATTGGCTTGCTTCAAAAGTCAAACATGATGTTAAGTCTTTTCACCTTTTCCTCTAAACAGTGAAGTCAAGCACCGACATATATTGAGACCAAATGCATTACTGGCTTTTCTATTAACTAGGATTCTTAAGGAAATAAAAGCTGTTTTTTCATGCAAACATGTTGTTCTGAAGTGCGGCATTACACTCAGACTGGTTTTTCCTTTTGTCTACCTCTGTTACTCCCCAGTAAAATGTAAAAATATATTTTTATAAACTATTGATTGAGTTATTGAGGCATTTAGTAGTCTATGGAGAGGTTAATGCAGCTGTGACTTTCCTTTCAGCGGATTTTCAGTGAGACTGAATTCTTTTGATTTTTTTCATTTTTTTAAACAATGAAAAATTTTATAAATTGAACAGAATTTTTTTCACAAAAGTTAAAATCACTGTTTTGAAGTATGATTATTGAAATCTTGTCATATAAAGCAGTAATGTTTAATACCAAATGTTAACAAATCTGAAGTTGAACAAGCTGAGTTGCTTTTAAACTTAGATTTTTTTCCTGACTGAGCAGCATCATAAATTGGTAAGAAGTTAAAACCCTAATGCAGTTTTCACTGTATTCGTTCTTTAATTAAAAGTGCTTTCTAATGGTTTGTCACTCATTATAAGTGACAAAATCAAATTTTTGCTCAGTTTCTAGTATTTCTTTGGTTCCAATCCCAGTATACTGCATGTTCCTTCATCCTTAGGCTTTTGGCGAGAGGTTTGTTTTAAGAAAAGCTGTCTCCTTCCCTCCATATATTATGCAAACAATAACTGGCAGCAGGTTGAAACAATTTGTGGATAATCATTGTTGCTCAACTTTGAACTAGATTCCTCTAGTTGTTTTTAGCTAATTCAGTTGTTTCTCTAGCTGTTTTTACTAATTTGCACAGGGTAACGAAATGGATGTGAAGCCTCTTAAATATAACAGTGGGGAAAGAGTATTAACCGATACTTCAGCATGATTCAGCAAAGATAATCGCTTTCTTAACCACGCAATACAAAATCAGTTGCTTAGCTTCAAGATACATTGGTAGTTTGCTTTACAATCAAATGCTGTTTAGTGGTTTGCTGGCAAGGTAATTGTATGGAGTTACAAGTATTTGTCAGAGAGTACGTGGTTTGAGGAAGCATGGCTAAGGTAGGCATCTGGAAACAAAAAGCCCCAAAAGGAAAGGCACATAAGTTGTAGCAGGTTCTCGAATGTTCATACACAGCTGTAAAGAGAGAATTAGTTTCATTTTGCATCAAAATGTGTATCTGTTTCTCCTGCTGACTTTTTTTAATGACTTTTTTTAATTGAATTTCAGTCTCTCGTACAACTTACATTTTGTATAAGGATTGCAATTCACTTAAAATCATTAGTATGTTAAATGCAGTGCATTTTGGCTAAAACATGTCCTAGACATTATTCAGTTAAGGTTAATCCGTTTGCAATTACAAATCCTTAGCTTAATTCACTTAAAAAAACCTTAAAGGTATTGGATGCTTCATAGTAACCCGAACTTGCCTTTAAATTTTCCAGTAAAATTGATATCCGTACCCTGAATTCTTGAACTGTTTAACCTAACAAAAATCCTTAAGAAAAAAATAAAATATTACATCCCTATAGCTTTTAATTGGATTTTCAATTCTTACTTTTATTTCTGAATTGGAGGAAACATACTGCAGTATGATAAATGAATTACGTAAGTTGTGTACTTGTGTTGATTTGACTTGTGTGTATTTTAGTGCTCATTATACAAGGCTTGAAGTCTTACTGTCAGGATACTCTGAAAGTTCTGTAAAATATTTATAGAATTATGAAATCTTTTGCAGCAAATTGTTTTTTGCTCATTCTGTAATATGAAAGTATATTGTTAGATTAAACTTTTCAGTAAGATGACTTTGGAATTTTTCTGACAGGTTATTTTCTTTCGATAAGTTAAATTGATCATTTTCATTTATCCTTTAGAAAACCAACATTTAAAAAAATAAATCATATTTGAATAATATCTAGACCTGTGACAGCATCTGAGAATCCTCGATTTGTCTTCAATTTTGTTTCTTAAAGGGGTTGTGTTTTATACTACCTTTTTAATAAACAAACTCCTGAACAAAACAAGTCTTTTCTGATCAGTTTTGAGATAATTTTTGTCTGACTTTTTTTCCTCAGTAAAAGATAACCATAGCATTCAGTGCACAGTGACTTCAGTTTATAAAGCGTGTGTTAACATGCCGAAGCTTTCCGACTGGAGTCCCGTAGACATGTTGCTAGAACTGTAAGTGTTCGCAGTGGGACGTGGTATTTGTTCCCTCTCTGTGGGTTTTGCCTCCAACTTCGTTCTGGCTTGGTGTGCTAACAGACCCTGCATAGAGCGGGAGTAATGACTGTAGGCACCATAGTTACAATTGAGACTGTAGCAGGATTTTTATTGGTTAAGGACAAGCAGAATTTCAATTTTTAATTTCAGAAATGAAGATTTTTTTAAGAAAAATTTTTCTTCAAACCTTGACACTTTGAATACTTAAAAAGCACTGGAAATCAGTTGTTTCAGTTGCTATACTACAAAGGAACAAGGAGGATGATCTTTTACCCAGTAGTTCTTTGAGGTGTTCACCTAGGAGCTTTAAACTGATGCCATCTAACAACCTCATGAGTGCTTTAACTGCCGACTTAAGAGGTAATTCTTGAGTGAGGTCTTGAAAAGCTTTAACAGAAGAAACCTCTGCTATATGAAGCGGTTTAGAAGAGGAGATCAACGAATGATGGAGGTGTTGAGGGCACTTGCCCTGCTGATAGTCCGGAATCCCGTCTCACAGTGAGGATGTGCTATGCAAAGTGTGTGTCAATAAAAAGACTAAACACGGTCCAGGGAAGTCTTACAGCCTGGTAGTTAATTTGTTCTGGGAGAGGGCAGAGGGTGGATTCATAGCTATTTAGGCAGAGGGAATTGGATTGTGCTCTCCTACTTTCTGGGTGAGTAAACAAGCTAGAGTGTAAGTCATAATGTCACCCGTTTGATGACTAGTTCCCCAGTGTGTTTTTCCAGCTGCGACTGGCAAATCTGACCCCAATTCAGCATTCTGGAATGGCTTGCAATTTGGTAAAATTCCTACCAAAAAACCAAACAAAAAAAAAAAAAAACCCACACCAAACTATCTGTTTCTTCCTATAACACGGAACAAGAATGGTATTTTTATTTTCTGAAGATTTCTTCAGTCATTTAAACAGATCCATCAAAGAGGAGAGAGAGAATTGCTTATCCAGTTTATCAGGGATGGAGACAGGTGATCTTTTCCTTCTTGTTGATGTTACCTACTTAATACTGAATATGATACAGTCTGGCACAGGAAAATCCTTTATGATCCTGGCCATGTTTGGTTCTCGCCATAACTTGTTTATCATCTTCCTCTAAACTCTTTCCAAAGTCCAGACGCTCTCTTCTTTATTGTGTACACATTGTCATACAAAAAAAAAAAAAAACAAAACCATACCCAAAACCTATTTACAATCCTATTTTCCTCATTCCTGAAACCTCCTAACCTGGTTGACTTGTTGGAGTGCATTTCATGCATTCTTAGCAGATAGGCTGAAGGAAACGCCTAGTTCACTTGCAGCTAGAGGCTAGAAAGCATGTAGGGAGTTCATGAACGTTGCTTGTCTCCTCCTGCAGTCGCTGGAGAGTGTACATAGCCTGCTGGGGGAAGGATCCCAAACTGCCGGACGCGGCATGACCGTCCCACGTCTGGAAAATCCTACTGTTGTAACACCGCTCGTGACAGTGAGTTAAGGTAGGAGAATTCAGTGAGAATTTCAATCTATGGTCACTGACTTTCTCAAATGTTCCCCCATTTGAAAACTACTTGCAAAAAGAAAACGCCTGTTTGTTAAATTGTTGCTTAATACTTGGGAAGTGGATTTTTTAATTTTTTTTTTTAATTTAAACTGGTTTGGGCTGCATGAAATAGAGAACAGAGAGTTCTCTGTCTGATGATACAGCGATGGGAGATGAATACTATTAGCCAGGGTGGGGAATGTGAAAAATATTGTAAAGTACTGTCACTTGTGAGCAGTCAACAACGTCTCTTAAACCTGTGTTGAGCATGAATCTTTGTCCACCCGAAGGACACGTAACTTTTAACAATTACACACATCATTGCCATGATGAACCCATTCTGAGAGTAGTGTGAGGTGAGCTGAGTCTGTTTCATCCTGAGCTCCACTTCTGCTATATTTTGACAACAGCTTGTGGCAGACACAAATTGGAAGGATTTCTGCCGGTTTTTGCAGACTTCCTGCTGGAAGATGGAAGAATGGGAAATTCAGGTAATGAAGACCCCAAATCTAAGTCCTGAGTCCTGGGACATCAGATTTCTCATGTGTATATGGTCACTGAAAGGACTGAGATGTAACCTGCGTTATATCCAGCCTTCTTATGAGTGCTTGTTGGAAGGCATAAGAAGTTTTTAAGGGAAATGAGAAAAAAAAATAGATAAATGACCATTCTTTCTGTAAAAAATTGTATTAGCATTTTTTTATTTATAATTGTTCTAGCATTGTGGTCACAATTCACACAAGTTCAACAGCTGCTACACACCAATAAAGGAGCTTACAATTAATGTCAGAAGCAAGTTAAGCATGTTAATAAAGTGGCACAAAGACACAATGGCTGGCTTGCACTGAGTGAGGAACAGGAAAAAGAGACCTCTGGGCCAGAGGTAACACTTTTTAAATTGTATGTTGATCTGTAGTGGTGGAGCAGTGTAGGAAGAGCTGGTTTGCTTGCTTGCCGTCGAGGTGGCATGATGGAGTCCATTCTCAAGCCATATGGCTGCTAATGACTTTGCCAAGCTTTTGCTGCTTGGGTTGGAATTTTCAATGGCAAGTGTTGGCCTCCAGCTGAGCAACCAGAAAGTTTCTTCACCTAAACCGTGGGTTGCTTTCTAAAACAGGACTGGGAAAATATAGTGTCTTTTCCTGTGCTTGAAGTTCTTCCAGTTGTTTGGCTGGGTTGTGCTTGTTCCTGCTCCCCTCATGGGCCTTTGGAAGGTGCCTGTAAATTGTGAGGAAGGGTTTTCGGTTTAAGTTTTCTGTGTTTTGGAAAGTTTGGTCAGTTTTAAAGTTCTGAAAGATTGTCTTCTGAATCAAAAGGCTGTTATAGAGTATCCCCATGCATTTCCTAACTGGTGACCAACCTGTATGTGTCCTATCCCCACCGTTGTGTTTAGGTGGACCGGAGGCTGGAGCCACAGAAAGGATGCAAGAAGGACGATTTCTTAGATGAGGACTGAGGAACTCTAGAGTTTGAATGTGAATTGGTAGTTGACAACAGGTGATTAAGGCTAGCTGAGCAAGGGACCATGAAGGGGGGAGAACTGAACAGAGAACATGGGGGAGGTGGAGGTAACAAGCAAAACCAGACATAGAAGCAGATGATAAACAGGGGCAAGAAGTTTGTAGATGAAGGCTTAAGCATAAAAAGGGTTAGATTACAGCTAAATAACCTTAAGCCTCATATTTCTGAATATCTGAATACTGGGCTTTGCAGCCTGAGCAGTCCTTTCATGTGTAAGAAATAGACCGTCTTTGCTGCCCTTTGAGATGAGTGCAATGTTTACTGGGAAGTTTCTGAGCATTAGTGTGTGTGTGTGGGGTGTTAGAAAATAAATCAGATAAATGTATTGGAATAGGTTAAGCAACGCTGCGTATTGTAGAGTCAGTGGGATGGAAACACCGATCTAATGATTCAGTAGGTTTTGTGTGATACAGCTGTCTATTGGCCAAAGGTTTCCCCGGTCTCTGAAAAACAACAGCCTTGGTTTTGCTACCAAGGTAAATGTTGCTGTTATGCTATGTGGTGTGATGAGCTGACAATGAGACTGGAAAATTTAATAGAAACAGCAGGCACTTCTCACAACATTCCTAACCAGAGCATTGCTAAATATGATTCTGATTACAGCAGAACATATGAGCTCTGGTTGCGGAACTAGCTCCCCTGCGGATAGAAGCTACATAAATGCATAAAAACAATGCTTTTCCAGGGCAAGCAGTGATGTGCCTTGTCCTACCCTTACCATATCTGGCAGCAGAGATTTTTAAGGAAAACGAGAAGTCTTACAGTCTTCTGTTGCCTGCAAACTCTTTTCAAGTAATTCCTGCCTTAAATCCCTAACTTCTGGTTGAACTACAGTGTGTGTTTTAGCAGACTAGCTACTAAGTTATAAGCAACTGGCAGACCCACCATGTTGCTAGGTAAGTTGTTTTGAACGAAAAAAGGTTTTTTGGTTTGGGTTGGGTTTTTTTACTTGAATTTGCCACAATTTGAGTTTCCAATAATTTAATCTAGTGTCTTTTTCTAACAGGTAGAGCAACTAATTACTCTTGGAAGTCTTTTCCTTGTGGAGGTCTGTGCTGACAGTGATCAAGGTACTTCAAACTTTACCTTATCTAAAGTTGTTGTTGTTGTTATTTTAACCTCCAATGAGTATGTTTTCTTGGTTGGGGTGGGGTTTTTTTCCCCCCACTCTGTCAATATGTTTTTTGAACAACGCAAAAAACAGAGTTGGGCAAAGCATTTTGATAAGTTCACCTGGAACTTCACCCACAGCTAACACCACCTCTGAATTATTTGTCGAAGTGCTTCAGTTCTTTCAGCGCAGTTCCATCCTCAGGTCATATTTGCACGGTACTAGGTCCTAAGTGCAGGGTTATAAAGGCAGGGTGAGAAATGATGGCTAGTGGATAGATGTGCCCATTTTATTCTTCACTAGAGCAAATGCTATGGTGTTGACAGGGAACTTATACAAGGTTGGTATCTGTCAGGCCCTCTGCATCTCTGGACCATTCAGTGCTTTCAAGGTACAGGATCCCTTGCTAAGGCTGCGTATTGTGCAGTTACATCAAACTTGGAACTCACCAGTAAAAGATACTGCATTGAATGAGTTAAAGACTAATTGTACTCAATTTGTCTGATTGGGAGACGTGCACTCCCATCACAATTCTGAAAAATGTAGTATGTATTTATTGAAAGGTTTCTCCTTCTATTTTATACTTAAAAGTATTTCATATTAGAAGTATATAATAGGGAAATGGGTAAAGAAAAGGTGTGTGGAAGAAGCAGAAACCCAGAGAAATAATTTAATCTTCCTAGTAACAGTTCTTCTGGCCCTGCTAGTTTCAGGAGAGAGATGGGCTCACCACTGTCTGTGCACTTTAAGTTGAATAGTATTTCTCTGACCAGTCTGGGTCTTTTTTTTGCAGGGACTGTTCGTCGTTGAAAATGGAAGAGACAAGGAAGCTCTCTCCAAAGCCATGTAAAAGCAAAGAACCTGTGAAAACAGAATGGGGATCTCAGAGTGTTGTATTTACGTATTTTCAAGGGGATATTAACAGCGTGGTAGATGAACATTTTTCTAGAGCTCTAAGCAATGCCAAGAACCCACAAGACCTGAGCACAAAGCACAAGGGCGAGACTGCTGTCCTGAAGAACGGTGAGCTGCTTTCCATGTCTGAGCATGGTGTTAGATGGGGGTGACTAGCTTTCGCTAAGGAATTTAAGATGCAGTGTGCTTAAATGTGGAACTCTGCACAAACAGAAAGCAAGAAAATCGTGCTGACAAAGCCCTGGATTATGTAGCTGGGACTTGTGGTAAATCCTGTGCATGCTGGGTTGCTTCTCAAGCTCTTCATAGGCCTGTTGGCAGGACTGGGTCCTCACTTTTCAGATAAAAGTCTCCATTGCTGTCAGATGCATTAAGTGCCTTATGACTGACTTTGTTATCTTTGCAAAAATATATTTGTCTAAGCTTGCAGTTGTTAAAAACCTGCCTATGCTAGTGGCCTATAAGAAAACAAATGTAATATTATTTTAAAGTATTGGTGGTGGTGCTTTAGTCTGCTTTTTATATGAATTTGTGATTGATTTTTAAGATGAGAAGCACTAAAGTAAAAATATATTTCTGTAAAAATGAATACGCAATCTGGTGGCATTCTCATCCATTGGAATTTGCCTTGGAAAAAAGTAAGAATTGATGAGTCTTCAGATGCTTTCTTTCTCTTTTTAAGTAGATAACATGTCTCCCCATCAGTGGAATTTCTCTTCACATTGCTCCAAACCATATCCATCATCTTCTGCGACAAGCATGCCAAATTCTGGTCTGAATTTTTCTGCTGCTGGTATGGCAGGCCAATACCACCCATCAGCTCTGCGGAGTCATCCAACGCAACCTGCGGATTTATGGCCCTTCCCTTCAATTGGGACTCCCAGTCTTACAAGTTCAGCGTATCATCATGCCTTGCCTGACCTGCACGTGGTAGATGAACCGATCTCTGGCAGGAAATACGGTTCTCTTCTTGGACTTCTGGAACAGGAAAGGTGCCTAACATCCATGCAAGAATGTACCATGAAGCAACACTCAAGTTCTGCTTGTATGACTGGACCTGCTAGGTTACAAAATATAAGTCAAAGTTCAGCTCCTGGGGGAGGTAAGGAAATACCATCACTTTATTCTTTGGTGGCATCATATGTAAAGAGACAAAATAATACCATCTGTTTCTAAGGCTCTCAAATTGGAGCCATCTTCAGCCCAGCTCATAGAAATTTTTTTTCAAGAGATGACCCATGGTGTGTAGTGTGTTACTTTGGATTGATGAACTGTATGGTATGGCTTAATCAAAAAATACGCATTGCCCACTTGCACAATATTTTACCTTCTGGCTTAACTTAGGGAGGTATTTTAACTGAATATAACCATTATTCACAGTGCTATCAGGATCTCTACCTTAGAGGTAGAAGGTATGGTGTGTACCACATGCTCCTGTATTATGACCGGAAAGGGATGGCCAGGTAAGAGCCCTGAGCAACCTATCATACTATGTAGGGCGTTACTGGTGCTCTGAATTCAGGATGTGACACTGCAGCCCTTACCAGAAAGGTCGGGGGTTTCTCTCCCTCTCCACTTTCTTGTCTGTGGCTGGAAGGATTAGGGTAAAGGGGCTGGTGGGCCCACCTTGCCTGTTCTCCCAGCTAATTGCTTTTTTAAAAATTTTTTATTAATTGCGTGTCAAAGGCTGTGTTTGCTCTCTGCAGTGGATTTCCCAGAGCTAATGCAATTCACGCAGAAGCGATGGTTGTTGCTTATTTATTATTAACAATTCGTAGGAATCCCAACCCTTAGGTACTACCAGCACACACAATAAAGATGGCTGGTGAGTCCAGGCCATTTCCCAGGAGCTTATGACTCCATAGTATCGAGGTGTCCTGGATAAAATTGCTCCGCTGTGAGTAATTTCTGCCTTTGAGAAGCTCTCTGGGATCAAGCCTGCTGGCCAGAGCCCTGGTGCCCTGTTTGGGTACATCTGCATTGCTGTTCCTGGGCGTTACCCAGATAGTCAGCTTGGCACCGGTCTCCAAGAAAAAGGGTTGTGAAATTGTTTTGGGAGTCTGCTGGAAAAATACAGTACATCCTACCTGGTGCTTCTAGATAAAAAGGACCAGGCACGTGAAGAAGCAATCCTGAGTCTTAGGTTTTGAAAAATAACCAGCTGTGGAATACCTACTAGTTACCCCGTTTCTAATCTGCATCAGCAGGAATTTGGCAGAATGGGGGCTAAAACTAGTATTTATATCTGCAAGCAGTCTTATCCACAGTCCTCTTTCGAGGTGTTTTGCTAACTTATTCCTGCTGGAGTGTCTAATGCCTGTCTCTGTGCATAGAAAAGGGCAAGTACGTACGTCTTCAGCTGGAATACAAACTTTCTGCTCATGGTACATAGGTAGATTTAGCTAAGGCTGTTTGTGTGTGTGGCACAGGCACGCACCCCAGACTTCATGCAGCTACTAAATGTCAGTCTACTTTAAAGACACCGTCTGGACTTCTAGGATTTAATTTAAGAACACGGTTAGGTGCCCTTTTCCCCCAAGGGGGCAATGTGGGCCTATCGAGGCTTGAGAGCCCCAGGAGCCAACTCCAACAAAAAAGATGTTTCATGAAACTAGTCTTGGGATCAAAAAAAGGGGAGCAGTGCTAGCAACAGTGGACTTTTTTTTTTTTTTTTTTCTTCTTTCTTTTCCCCTCTGCAAAACTTCAGCAAGAAAATGAGCGGGGAAGAATTGAAAAGGAAATTAAATAGCTTGATGTTCCCCAGCTATCGTCAATTAAAGCCTTTTCTTTAAGGCTGTTTGCAGGGCCTTTCTGAATATTTGGGGAGCTTCATAACACCACATGTATAATGCCAAACACGCTAATCAAGCAAACCAAAAAGAACAGATAAGAAGTAGCTGGCCCATGTTCACAGGGAGGCTTTGGCAAGCCCCTAGGATGTGTGCAGCTAGTCTGGCTGTGCGAGTCCCTGTTTCTTGGCTCTGTCTGTTAAATATACTTCTTGTTGCGCTGTGTCATGTTTAAGAACAGCTGATATTTATATTTGTGAAAGTGTATGTTGCTGTACCAGACAGCACAGAGCTCCCCAGCACCTGTGCTATAGGCTGGGCTGCAAAAGCACAAGGTTTATTTAGGAACTACTGTCTACTTTTAGCTCTGTGTTGAATCTCTGCTCATCTCCAGTATTTTATGGTGGTTTGTTGGTTTTTTTTTTTTAAGAGAGGAAAGCAAGCTCTTACCAAAGCTCAGAAAATCCCGGTGTAAGCCATGGCACTGCAGGTGAGTAACAAAACCAGCAGATTTGGAACAAAACAGTGCTCACTTATGACAGATAGCTGCCTTGCTTAAGCATGCGGAATTAAAGATGCTTCCCTGCTTGCTTCCAGACTGTATTTCAAAACCTTGTTTTCTTCCCACCTATAGATACACCATCTCCTGTAATTACATTAACAGAGAAGAAGGAAAAGATCCTATTAAAATAAGATACATGATTTTCTAACCCCATCTGCCTTAGTTTTTGTGGTTTGCCATCAACCATTTCACGATGCCTATTTGGCACTGGATGTCAAAGTTTCAGATCCCAGAAAAATAGGACAGCTCTTGCTTTCTATCTCAAGCGCCGAGCTTCAGGCTGAAGTCCCTGTTGGACCTGTGTGCTAGATTACTGCAGTTTTCACCAGCAAGCCCACCACGCTGCTAGAAGAGTTGTTCTAAGAAATTATTCCTGAAGTATTCAGGCTTCCATATTTTTATTAGTCTTTGAGACTGTCATACCCTGATGTCGGTTCTTTGACGTGCAATGTTTTGGGAATACTTTGGATGGGTCATTCTGGTTATTCTAGTAAGGGCCATCTTGCATCAGACCCAGAGGTGCAATTCTGTTTCACAACATCTGAAGAGATTGCGTGGACCGTGCTCTTTGACTGTCCTGATACTGCTGTGTCTTTCAGGTATTCAGATTCATGACAGAAGACAGGATTTGTACTTCTAGCAACTGGATGTTTCTACTTTATTCTGAAAGAGAAAGTTCTTGCTGTGAACTTTTATTATTTGCAACTGTGAATCAAGAAGAAATGAACTGCAACTATTCTGTGCTTTTTCTCTCAGTTGGAAGAATACGTGTATTAGTTACTATTCGGGGAATGCAAAATCATCTTTTTCTACTCACTAAATAATTTCTAATAGCAGTGGTATTAAACCTGACAGTATGTTGTGAAGAAATACTGTCTACTTCAGGCTTTTCATGTAGCCCTCTTGAAAGAACTCCTAGCACTTTCATCCTTCTGTGTTTTTGTTTACCATCTCTTGATAAGAAGCACAATTTTTATTCAATGCAGTTGATAACTGATAAGTGCAGGGATGCAGTTTGCATAAATTCAGTGCTGCAGCTTCTTCGCTTAATTTAATATCTCCATATCGTTTAAAATAGTTTTAGACCATGGGCATTTAGACCATGAGACTTACAGATCAGCAAAGCACGTTATTCTATTTGTTTTGAAATACAGTAATTTGTGATCATACTCACATTCTTCAGTAACTATATAATATGCATATGCCCAAAGACTATTTTGCTTCCCATAATATATAATCATCCTCTAAAAAAAGGTGAATTGACACTAGATCTGGGATGAAATGTGGATCCTCATGG
Source organism: Falco peregrinus (assembly GCF_023634155.1). Classification (NCBI taxonomy): domain Eukaryota; kingdom Metazoa; phylum Chordata; class Aves; order Falconiformes; family Falconidae; genus Falco; species Falco peregrinus. The sequence continues at coordinate 16,257,325 of NC_073733.1, forward strand.
GATGCAATTAAAATACCATTGACCAAAAAGCTGGAGGTGGGAATGGTCTATTTTCCCAGTCTCTCTGCAGGTATAAAAAGTTTGTGGGGCTGAATTTTAAATTACTGAGTTTGAAAGGCTTGGCCACCTGAACAAGGAAAAATCAATCCCTTCGTGGTAACTGCATCCCACAGACCTCGGAGAGGCTGACTGGGGGTGGTGTCTGTGCTCCTCTGTGCAGAAGTGGCAGCTATGAACTGTATGTCGATACTGCACGTTCAGATTCGTCCCCCGTCCGTCCCCGTCCCCCCCCCCCCCCCCCCCCCGCCCACCTCACTTCACCACTTGCCCTTGGCAAATATGTTTGTTGAAGCTACTGTGAGTAAAACCTCATGTGACTGATGTTTAGGTTTGTATATGTAATCCCTGCAGTAAGAGAGACGGCTTAGCCTTTATGGTAAATCCTAAGGATAAAAAAAAGATTTGGGCGGTTGTTCTTTTCCTTCTCCATTATCTATCGATTTATTTACTATAAAGGAGCACAATTAACTTTTTCTGACAGCTATATGCAATTGCTTAAGGAAATTTGACCTTTGAGATCCTAGAGCTTGTGATTTTGTAGGACAAATCCTTAGCCAGTATAAGTGTTTGTGACCGTTTACACCACATATCTCTATGCTGCCACTGGTCTATGTCAGTTATAATACCCTGTGTAATTTTATAAATAATCTGAGTTCAGCAACTTTAGATGTTTATGGTACTGTCTTAAAAGAAAAACTGAGAAAATATCATCTTGTACCTTCCAAGTTTGCTCTAGCAAATACATGAGTTAGACCAACCTGAGATCACATACAAGTGGACCTATTTTAACTAAATTAATAAAAGGTAGAGCAACATCCTGCCCTCCCTATAGATGAGCACTGGAAAATCACTTGTTCTCAATATTTCTGCCAAATTGCCTTTTTTCTCCTTTAAGTTTAGGAATACCTCCCCAAGTAGTTTTCTTCTGCCATCCCAGATCACTTAATTCCCTGATTTTTAAGGCTCCATGGAAATATAATCTGACTTTCTCTTTGGGCCGAAGCAAAGATTTCCAAGCCATACTCTGTACATCTGTCTTACTAGTGTGTGTTGTGATTCCAGTGGAGTTACTGCTTCAAAATAGTGGAGTATTATTTTTGCCTCCCTCTGCCATTCCTCCTAAAGGAAAATGCTTAAATAATTTCTCTCTAAGGTCTGAAAAGACATATAACAGTATATTTCTATGCTCTTAAAAGGTTTTCTTGGAACGGTTTGGTCCTGTGCGTGTCACAGCTGGGAATATTCAAGGTGACTTATAAAAGCCTGTGTTTCTGGTGAGCTGACCAAGTGGGGCCGGGCAGTGCGAGGCAGGGAAAACACCCCTTGGTTTTATAAGCACATGACTTACTGCAAGGACACCGAGCACCGGCAGCTCTGCCTTGAGGCAGTAATGCTTTGAGCCACTGCTGCAAGGTGTCCTCACCACCTGGTTGTGTGTCACATCTGGGAAAGGGAGCCAGTGCCCGGGCAGCCCCAGTGCTGGGGGTTTATCCTGGACCCCCCCGTCAGCGCTGCGAGCCACGGTCTGGGCTCTGCACCAGGCACAGGGGTGCCTGCTCTTCTCCCCAGCTGTCAGAAGAATGATGGCTTTGGGGCAGAGGGCAGGGGGCAGAGGCTCTTACTGCTCTGGTGTTTTATCTTGCACCACCTCAGCAACACGCACCCAGAGCATGCCTGGGTTTGTCAACGTCTCTATTTTCTTCTGCAATAAACATAGTTAACCTACCTGTGCAATTTGCCTTTAATGATTTAGTATGAATAGAGGTTTGACCATTTCACAGAAGTTCCCTACGTTAGGTATGCTTTTATACGTATATTTTATATATATATATATAAAATTATATATACATATATATTCCTCTATGCTATTGTTTGTCCAGAGGGGAGTGTTTCTTGCTTTTCTGCCCAGGCTAGCGCCGTGCTGCCATGCTGCCGTCACGCTCCAGCGACGGGGTCTTCATTCCCATTCAGTGCCTGCGCTCTTTTGCTCGGGACTTGGCAGACAGCACGCTGCCTTCAGCAGCCGCCATCTGGTACTTCCCACGGTTATTTTCGGTTCCTCCTGTGAATGCAGCAGTCGTGGTGGTGATGGGAGGAGAGGAGATGCAGGAGGTACCCGTTTCAACAGCTTCCAGCTCTCCGGATGCTAGCGCACCTCTGCAGAGACCACACAGACGGACAGAAGGACAAACCTGTGCCTCGTGTTGCATTTTCTGGTAATTTGCTGACCCTGTGGGAAACCACTGTTTTCCCTCACTTGGGTACTGTTTCTAAAGCTGTAGTCCAGGAATAACTTCTCCGCACAATTTTTCTCCTATCTTTTTCTGATGGGCGGATGAGCTGCAAACTACATGCTCTGGGAGCCCTGTTCGGAGATTAATGCAGAGAAAAACACTCAAGTGTTTCACGTACCTACACTGTGAGGAGTCTGGGGCTTTTTTTAATAAGCCACAGGAACTGTTGTACGTTTTTTCACTGTGCATGTCCCAGGACAGACATTTTCTTTCGCCCCTTGCTCTGCTTTCTCATGTGGGATGGCCCTGGTCCAGCTCCTCCTCTGATGGTCAGATAAACCTGGTGGGTGGCTGGGAGCAGCATAGCTGGCTTAGCTACTCCACCTCATTTTAGTCACTCATTAGTAGTGTTAAAAATAGTCCTGGACTGCAATGACAAACAGGAGAGATTCTTTTGTATTAAAGAAAAACCTAAAGGTTAAAAGGAAGGGGGGAAAGCAGGAATGCTACGGGGTAACTCAGCCACAGTTTATATGGCCTCTTCTGGATGTTCATTGCCTCTCTTCCCCACCAGCCCAGCTTTTTACTTGAAGTCAGTCTAGCTCCAAAATATCCCAGAAACGTGATGGAGGTATGACATGCGTTTGCATTTGTGTTATTCCTAGTTTGGGATGCGCAGCTGAAAAACACACATTCTCCCGTGTGCACTTGGGCTGGAGTTTGCTGGGGAGCTGGGCTGTCTCGGGGGTCACCAGGAGACGGCTGGCTGGCCCCAGCCCAGGGGACCACCAGCTCACAGTGGTGCAAGCAGTGATGTCACCTCGGAAAATGGTCATGGCTGGTAGCCCTTACCCTGGAGTTGATATCCCTCATCCCTTTTAGAGAAGAGAACCCAAGCTACTGTTGCTTTCATTTTTGTTCCGGTGTCAATTAATTTGTCCCATCACAGATGAGAAAGGGACATCTCATGTACCCACGTGGCATGTAGCCTTTGGTAAGCAATTACTTGATCACTGGAATTTTTTTACAGTCTTACAGTTTTTAAGCCTCTTTTCTGGCAGGCTCTGCCAAGCAGGACAATCCTGTTCCTGGTGAAAAGCTCAGAGTTGCACAGCGAGGCTGACATCTGGCCAGAGCATATCAACGCTGGTGAATTTGCAGCTGTCTGAACGGAAGGTGTGATCTGTGCCCTGGGCCATGCTGCAAAGGTCAGGAAATAGAAGTGATGTTTGCAAGTGTCCAAACTTTTTTTTTTTTTTTTTTTTTAATAGAAAATAGTCTCAGAAGTGGTACATGGGGAAATTTCTCAAAGCATTGAAGAAAGCAAGCAGTTTGGGGTAAGAGAACAGCGAATTCGTGGCATCCTTCCCTTCCAGCACAGAGAGCAGCACAGGTAGGAAAGAGTTCACCACCTGACCAGAGAGGCTCTCACCTTCACTCATGAGTGTGACAGCTCCTCCTTCCTGGGTAGGTGAGCTCCCAAATCCCCCCAGGAAAAGGCAGCCAAGCCCTTTCTATGACTTTCTGAAAGGCTGGACCAGCTTGCTTCGTTTGCAAACAGCCCCACGGCTGGGCTGGGCGCAGGGAGCCTGGTTGGCTATGGCTGCTGCCTGCAGCCCCCCAGCCGGGGGGTGATCACAGGGGTACTGGAGGGGAGGTTAGGAGGGGTGCTGGAGCCAAACCTGCCCACCCCTTCGGTACCTCTGCTCAGAGAGCACAGTGCTCCACATGCCTTTTCCAAAGGTGGTGTCAGTAAAAGTGCCTCTTACTGGGGTGTTTTTTGGTGTGGATTTGGGTTTTTCCCCACCTTCGGCAGATTTATGACTAAGCAACAACGTGGCTTTGGCACGGATTGAGGCAAACCTGAAATAACTGGCAGAGGTGACTTTCCGGGAAGGGTAAAAGTATTGTCGCACCCCTTTGTCCTGTGATCTGTTTTCCTTTACTGTCTGGTTCAAAACACTGAGTGTTTTGTGCTCAGGGCTCTAATCCACTTAGCTGCTGATCCACCGTAGACCCTGGCGCTCCCCTCTGAGTTATCACATATCATTACACTCGGAGAATTTCAGCAGAGAACCATGCAAACCTGTGGGTTTGGTGCCTTGGCTGCTGGGAGGAGGATGCTCTCCTAGTTTCAGTATCACACACCATGTCAGAGGGCTGTGTGTTACCGCACTGACAATATTGCTGTGCAAGCAGCTTGGCTGTGGTTGCATCATACAGATCATGATTTCATTGCTGAGGGGGTGCAAAGGTGGCTGAGGGGTAGGAAGTCAGTGGCTGGGCTGCAGCATGGAGCTCTGTGGGCCAGCTCAGAGGATGCTTTTGGGTAGCTGCAGCCGTAACAGAGCTGGCTGACCCAACCTGGCTGTGAACCAACTCAGATGCAGTATTCTCCAAAACATGGTCTGGCAAGACTCCCCTCTGAGCCAGCGTGAACCTGGCTGAGCTCATCAGCACCCATGATGCTGGTTCACGCTGTCCCCACAGCCTGTTTTCTAGGTGGGGCTCAAGGTGGGTGCACTGCTTGCCATGAGCAAGGCTGGCCCCCCAAAGCTCATGCACCCCAGAAAGGTGGCTGCTTCCTTGACCTCCATCCTCACCTCTGTCCCCCCCATCACCCCAGCCTGGGCTTTGCAGGCTCTGAGTTTGCGTTTGAGCAAAGCAATTTGTATTTTTCCCATCTCTCTTTCTCCATGCGGTGAACGCTAGGTAGAGCACAGGGCTATAGAAATACTATCAAGCAGTATTTCGTACTGAAATACAACAGTATTTCATCCCCTCCTTGCTACCTTTCTACCTGAGATAGGGATAAAGCAACAGCTCTCTCCCACACAGCACAATTGTAATAAAAAAGTTTTTCATGCTCAGCATTATAAATTACTCAATTGGCTCCAATACTGTATGTTTACCAGAGGGAAGTGTCACTTTAGGTAAATGTCTCTGCCAAATGAAAAAACAAATTGAGCGGATGGAAGGAAACTGAATGTACCGAACACCCAAAGAGCATCTCTGGTAACTGAGCACAGCTTAAAATAATCTTGTACCGGCTGCCTGTCGCATGCCATCTCCCTGTGCCTGGACGGCTGCGGGTGACTTCATCGGCAGCACCCCCGCACGCACGGGCTGCATCTGTTACCCCATGTTCATAGGCTCAGAGATGACCCAAGCCTTGCAGATACCACTGAATGATATGTTAAGGGACAATGCTTTGGTCTGGCCTTGCAGAAGATCAACGATTTCTTGGTCTTTAAAGATTCGTTTCCATGAAAGCCCCAAATGTCCTTTTGTCCCAAAGTTTTGTGGACCCCTTCCAGCTACTGGCTCCATTGGGTCTGGTTGTGGCTCTGGAAACCAAGACCTCTGGATTTGTGTAGGTTGTAGAGCAGTGTAGGCTAATGCAGAAAAGCCACGTTCCCAGGAGGGCAGGGAGAAATGGTATTGCTTCTTGTGGACTACCCAAATATTGTCAAGTCTCAAGTGTGTGCCTGATAAATGATATTTAACAAAAGTCACCATGTGCAGCTCACTGGCGTGAGGAATGTTGTGCACAATCTGGGTACCACGCTCCGGAGAAAAACACAAGGGCTAATTAAAAATGATGGGCAATTAAGAAAGTCCTCCAGCTGGACTTTTTGATGTGTAAAGGAGGTGGTTTTTTAAGGTAGAATAAGTAGATTTCAAGGCAAACCTCCTTCCTGGCTTTAGTCAAGCTGTCACATAACTAAGACATTTGAGACGTGTGATACTATTACGGTTCCACCTACCACACGGTGTTTGTTGTGCTGGATTTGTGTCATGTTTTAAGAAAAGATTAGCATCAAAACACCCTTTTCCCCTGGCTAAGGTTGCACCAGTGGTTGCTGATTGTAACTGCAAAGAGCAGCCAGGTACTGTTTTGCCTGTGAATCACAAAGGTGCTTTGCTAGAACAGCAGCATCAAGGACTGCGCTGCCTGGCGGGTGCGTGGCACTCGAGGTCTCTGCGAAGCACAATGATGTGTGATGTGCTCTGAGTAAAAGGGCTGGGGCAGGAGGGGCAGGGAGTGTTTCCACACTGCTCCATGCGGGATCTAAGCACCCTCTCTTTGACCTCTAATGTTTGCCGACAGAGTGTGAAATGATTGCCCAACGCCTGCTCTGGGCAATTTGAACTGTTCTGGGTTTGTCCAGATATGTAGGACCAGGATCATGGTTGCACAGTTTGTCCTGTTTCTTGGGGGAAAAAAAAATATTACAGAGAGTTCTGTTTATTAGATGGATTTACAGTGCAAAACCCATGTGTATCATCTATAAAGTGACATATTGAACAGAGCTGGTCAGCAGGGCTCCTTTGCCCCCCAAGCCAGGGCTGAACTGTTAACAGTGCATGACTTACGCCTGCGCGGGCAGGGCTGGAGGATGAGCCAGGTCTGATAAGGAGGCCTGTAGGTCTGGTGTTCCGAACACACTGCTACAGACCTCTTGTCTCGGAGGAACACCTGTGGGACCATGCGACAATGGGGAAAATCAGGTGCAAAGCCACAGTGGAGCTCGCAGACATGGGCAGGCAGCGAGTTGGATGCAGCAGGCATCGTTGTCCCGCAAGGCAGCCCCATGCAGCATCCTCCTAGCACAGGCGCAAGTGGTGACCCCCCCCTCCCTGCACAGAAACCCATTGTCTGCCCACAGGCTTTGTAGTGCTATCCCAAAAAGTAGTTTGTTGTTTTAATTTTATTTTTCTTTGCTTACACAGGAAAGCAGCCTGGAAATGGTTTTGAGGAATGACGGTTTGGGAAGCAGCTCTGACATCATCCCGCAGGGCACTGGTGCTGCCCAGGCTGCAGCAGGCTGCCAGGCTGGTTTTGCTCTAAGCAGATTTCCCACACTGACAGGCTGTAGGGCACAAACAACTCTATAACGGTGAGTAATGAGAATTGCTGCCTATCTCCATGCAGGAACGCTTGGGAAGGGAGGGATTTCAGGAGAATAAGAGACTTCACCTCCATGCCTGGGAAAAATGCTTTCTGTGGCTTTCCAAACTGGGGAGCATTCCTCTGTGCGCATCCATCCCCCTCATCTCTCATGTACGCAGCTGCAGCACGCACAGAAATTTACTTTAATGCAGACTGAAAGCCCAAGGATTTTCTGTCGTCATTCTGGCTTTTATGCTTATGAAGTCAGACACAAACTTCCTCGCATGCAGTGGTGCATCAGGAGTTGAAGCTGTGGCAGTCCTGCCCATGCCTCCGACTTTGTTTATGTCAATAAGAGCAGGAATGTTGCACATCCCTGCAGACACCACTAAAGGAAAAAATTAGTGCAGCTAGTCAATCTGGCTCTGTTTGAGCAGTTCTGGGATTGTGTTCTGAATCTTTTTAGCAGTCTTGAAAGGAGGGAGAGAAATCTGTAATTACATCAATACATACGTAAATGAGCATCTGCCACAGAACCAGTTTTGCTTCTTTGTGTTAAACACGTATTTCTGTTGATGTGTTATATGTGACATATTCTTTGTATATAAGGGTGTTATTAAATTGGATTTTGGCTTGATTTAAGCAATTAAGTGAGTCAAATCATTCTATGCACTTGCAGGATTTTGTAAGCTGTTATGTTGGCTCTTGATGTGTGTTCTTGGGACTGCCTCTTGGCTAACAGCTACTTTTATGATTTATGATTTATGATTTATGATTATTCAGAAGTAGGTTTGGGTAAATCATTCGGGTCAGCGTTCAGGTTTTCACTGACCAAACGTGGTTGGATGTGAAACTAAGAGCCCTTCTTGCAAGGCTGCGTTTGGATTCGGTTTGTTTCTGAGCTTCTCTAAGAGCCCTTCTGAAGCAATGGTTTCAGTAACTTCAGTCTAATTCTTCGGTGGCTCTAAAATCAAGTAGCTCTGTTTCAGTCACCTGGCATACAGTAAAAATACTGAGAGTCTGAAGTGTTTATGGCATGAAAGAAGATACTGTTATTTCCCAGGTAGGAAATTAGTCTGGTCTTGCATTTCCTGAACACTCAGCGCTGCCATTTATTTCATGGATAAACATGATCCATTATTCTTTGTTTCTTTCCAAAGACTGGTTCAGAGCTTGGACATCCCTAAATCTCTCTTTAAAAAAAAATATATATATTCCTAGCTGATCTCTTTGGGAAAAAAAGATCGTATTGGTGATTTTGTTGTCTGTGATCACTCATTCTGCAGTGGCACTCCACAGTGTGCGGGGCTTGTGCATTGGACTTGGATGCTGCTGGCGTGGGTGGCAGGGTCAGACAATTTGCTTCTCTTCTTCCTGAGGTATATACTCATTTTTTCCTAAATTGGGAAATCCAGCGGTGTCATATGGCTGTTGGGAAGGATACTAGGTCTTGCCTCGTATATATTTTGGCTGCAGCAGGTTTCCACCACGTGTGCGTAGTCCCCTGTGTCATTGGATCATGCAAATGCTACATCTTCCTTCCCTTTTGCAGGACATTTTATCTCCTACCTTGTGTTGCTTCCACCTCTGCGACAGAAGGAGAGCAGGAGCAGTCCAAACAGCAAGGGTCACCTCTGGCTGCTTTTGCATATTATAACGCTTGGAGATTATTAGTGCTATTAGTGGTACTTCGCACGCCTGGGGATATGCCATGTGTTTGCACATATGCAATGAAGTTTGCCCCTGGTTTGTGGGTGGATTCGTCGTGCTGCTGGTGCTTGTGATAGATACATGGTGCAGCTCCAGGGTCACAAATGTCATGTCGTGATGCTAGTATGCTATTGTGATGCTAGTATGGTAATTCCAGGAGGCTCCATCAGGGCAAGTCTCATCTGCTGTGTAGATGCCCAGAATGAAAAGATGCTCACTGATCCTAAAGTCTTAAACATCTGTCACACTCTGCTGCCGCTGCGGTCTTCAAACATTACGTTTGCTGTATAGACAGCAAAAGACACAAGTATAAGAAATGGATTGAGGCAAGGAATATGAATATTGCCTTTTTATCTGATGATGAACCAAGAAGATATTTGGTAAAGCCACCTGCAATGCCCCATGGAAGAGAGATAATGCAAAGTTCACACATGCTCCAGGCGCAGTGCTTTGCATACGCTTTAGTCCTCAAAAGGAGACGGTAACAGGTTGCATGCAAGCCAGCTCTTCTTCCGAAGGTCCTGGCTCCCACAGCTCCCACTGCTTCCCAGGCAGCCACGCTGTGTCCCAGAGCTGCCATCAAACGGCGCAGTGTGGGAAGGAACTTCCCATAAGGTTTAGCTTGAAGAAGCGCTACTTTACCGTATTGCATCAGTACAGCTAGTGAATTCCCACTGCTAAGGAAACGAAAACTGTAGAGCAGCTCAGCAAGGATCAGACAGATGGATGAAACGAGGGGAAAGAAAGTGTTTCTGTCGCACTGTGTAACCAAACTGTGGTGCTCCCAGCTGAGGGATGCTGTGGGGGACAGCAGTATGCACAGGTCTCTTCTAAATGCAGCTCTCGGGATGCGATCCCCAGTGTAGGGAGCCACAAACAACCTTTGATGGGCATGAGGTAGGTCCTTAATTTTGTTGGTGGAAGTTAAGTGGTGGGCACTGGATATTTGGCCTTAATGTAGGATGGCTTTTATACCTGGTGGCTCCTGAGCTCCAACAGGTCTGGTCTAGCATCATAATCCAACCCTCAGCTTGTGTAATGGTGCGTGCTGAGCATCATGCAACTCCATCCTGCATCCTCTAACACCGTGTGTGGGAACCGAACCTGCCAGCCAGCGCGCTGCCAATCCAAGGGAGACTTGCTGCCCTGCCACCACCGAACCCTGCAGGGACACCACAATTCAGGAGCAGCAGCTGCTGAGTGTTTCCTTGGATTTAATCATGTCCCAGAGCTGCTGAGCGCTGGGGCTGGGTGTTCACCGAGGCTGTACACTACTGGGCTGATGTATGAAACGCTCAAGGGCTCTTCATTAATTTTGTATGTTAATAACCCCAGGACAGCTATGTAGGTTCCAGAGCATTTAATTTCCCATGCAGAGCTCTGGCCTTTTTCCTACCTGAGGCATAATTTTATGAATGACTCACTGGCACCTTGCCACCCAGCAGGAGCCACTGCCTTGCAAAGGATTGTAATGGCAGCTCTTAGGGAAGAAATTTCCTTCTCGTTCAGGGAAGGAGGAGAAAGTTGACCCATCCTATGAACACTGGCTATCCACAGGCTGTGAGGAGGCCACGGCAGCTGAGGCTTTGGGTGCCCCGTGATCCTCCAGGCCATGTTGCTGCTCCTGTGCCGTGCAAGGAGGGGTAGGCATGTCCCCACCTGCATGAAGGGATTCTAAATTGTGTTTCCTCCTGAGCCCTTATACACCGCTGGAGGGGGATTTCTCAGGGTTTCTGGAAGTCTGCTCAGAGGAAGGAATCGGTTGCTGCAGAGCTATTTCGTGTCACCTCTCTTCTGACATGGAAAAGTGTCCCTGCACCAAGGTGGGCACCGTGTCTGGAGCTGGCATGGCTCCACGATGCGTCTGCCCGCTGGGGTTTCAGTTCGCATGCCTCAGTGTACACAGAGCCTTGGCCTGGACCATCCTTTGTGGGTAGAGACGGTTTCGGCTCCAGATCCCATGGCATGGCTGGGACAGCTCACTTGTCAGTGTGTCCGGGTGGGCTCCCACATCCTCGTTCTTCAGAGTAATGCAACTTGCTTCTTACCTTGACTTCAATTCAGTGGGATTTTTAATAAAAGCAGCTAGTTATTTGAGGAGGTTCGTAGAAGAAGGAACATCACATCAGTATCGTGGTGGTGTCTATGGTTACCTGCCTTCTCTGCTGGATGCTGTGTGTGATAGTGCCTTTGGCCACGACCAAAGAGAACCTGGAGAACCTGTCTGGATTTCAGCAGGAATGGTGTTTGGCAGCTCCTGAAATGAGCTAAAAGGACATAGTTGGGTCTAATAGATATCCATTGTCTAGTGTTATTCATATATGGCCTTTCCATGCGGTTCTTTGCAGGCACCATGAAGCTCAAGCTCCATCCTGCTGGAAGATGCCTGTCCATCCTTGCCACGCAGGGAGGAAACCTTGCTTTACGTCTTCTCCCTTTGAGCTCAGGTATGTGAAAGAAGATGATATGAGAGCTCTGGGTTTGTACTGAAACGCTTGCAAGATTACTTGAAGACTGGGGCTCATTCTTAGAGACCTCTAAGAATTATGTGTTCCTACCCTCTAGGACAAGTTCGGTGGGTTTTCTGGCAATAGCAGACCAAGAAGTCATTTCTACCACTAAACTCTTCTGAGGCTGTTTTCAGTAGCAGCGGTGCTCGGAAAACGAACCTAGTAAATATTAGAAGAAGATTGTGTAATTGCCTGGTTTTGTGGTTCATTATAGTTTTGCATGGGAGGACACTGTGATGTGAACCTACTTTCAGTTCCATTGATGTTCTTCTCTTGCAGAACATCCCCTTCTGAAAGATCCTGCTGACCGCCCCAGAGGCTGCATGCTCTCTTATTATTTCAGGCACCGCAGGAGGGAATTGGGGGGAATTCACCTTTCTGCACCAAATCCAGGCTGTCGCTTAGAAACTCTCTGCATCACGTGGCACTGCCACAGACCACAGACCTTCGTGGTCCAGGGGGCCGGTTAGTAGAGATGGGAGTTGTGTACATGCGGCGATACTGAGACTCAGTATTGCATGATGTCATTATTAACAGTGATTCGGCTCAGTTCTTTGAGAATTAGGGTGAATTCAGTGGTCAGGAAGCCAGGCAGGGCGGGTGATGCTCCTCAGGGGCTGCACTGCAGAGTGGGAAGTGGATGGGATTGTGGGAGGGCTGGGACCTTGTGGTGGGTTGACCTTGGCTGGCTGCCAGATGCGTGTTCCCCTCCCCCCCCCAGCCACTCTCTCACTCCCTTTCCTCTACAAGATGTAGGGAGAAGGTAAGATGAAAAAGTTTTGAGATAAGGACTTGGAGATCATAATTACTGTCACATCCAAAACAGACTCAACTTGGGGGGAAAAAATGGATCTGCTAATCCTGCAGCCTCACCTCGAGATACAATCTGCTCTGAAATAATATTGCTCTGAAGATTAGAGCTAGCACGGTGTTTCTTTTCTGTATCCACTGAATATTTTGGGATGTTTCCACCTCTGCATATTTACTTTCCCCAGCAGCAAAGCTGCTTCATTTCACCAGTGATGAAACGAGAGCAGCTGACTTATCCAAGGTATTGTGAGCTGGACACAGGCAGCAAGGGAAAGCCGGTGTCCTGTCTGCCAGATCACCTATACATCCAGCGAGCAAAGGCCAACAGGATCCGCATCCCGGCCGGCTCCTGGCCCGTGGCAAGGCGTGGAGTGGCTGATACTAAGGGAACCAGCTGGGATGTGCTCTGGGTTTGCTTTCCTTTCTCTCAAACCACTTACCCTGTTTCTAGTACGGTTCCCCCAGCTTACTGTCACGGGGCTGACAACACTGAGCACTTACGTGGGCAGATTTCCTTGTGGCTCAGCAAAATGGTGGTAGTTTCTTGAACCGCTACACGTTCATCTTCCCCTCCCTGAATACTGGGAGGAAAATTGTCCTTTTTTTCTGTCCTTACGGTTAGTACCATTTGGGTGTTTTCCTTTAACAGGGTATTTAGGGTTTTCTTTTCACTGTTTTGCAGCAAGTGGTCATTTCACCGTGCAAGTCTCTCTGACTGCGTCACGTCTGTGTAATAGTTCCCTCCAGGTGTGCAGGGATTTTTTGGGCCAAGTATTTTCCACTTTAAAATAAAGGTTGCCTTTCTTCTAAAAGGGAATTACAACCTCTGGGGTTTGTTGACTCATTCAAGCGAGTGAAGAGAAGCGTGTCCCCCAGCCTGGGCTCATGAGAAGCTGCTCTGGAAAGGAGAAAGTGTACTCTGAGCGTGTTGCGTGTCCCCAGGCCAGCTTTCATCAGCTGGCATGGTGGCATGGTGGGGTCCAAGGGGAGGTGGGGATGTGTCACCTGGGACTCTGGCTGAGCCTTGGGCACCAGCAGAGAAGCTGGAATCCCATGATTCTGCAGTTTGATGTCGGGTTCTGTCCCCTAGACTCATAACTAGCACCCACCCATGAGGCATGTAGCTCTGCGTCCAATTTATTATGTGTGAGAGATATTTGGAGGAGTCTTTTCCAGATGCAGCTTGTTCCTCTGGTGTGACTTGATCCTGGGGGACCTGCATGTGAATGATAAATTTTAGGTTTTTAGCCCCATACCCTTCTAAAACAGAATGCTTGAACAAGCCGTGCTTTTCTGCAGCTCTACAGGGAAGTTGTCCACATCTTATGGGAAAGCTCTGGGAAGGATGAAGCCTGCTGACACACTCCGCATGCTTTCTGGGGGTTTCCAGCCACCAGCCCCTCACAGCCTGAGTGTGGTGGGACAGGAGCCGGAGCAGAGCTCCCATACCATGAAGCAGCCCTGTGAGAGGGACCCGGGCCGGGTGTGGGGCTCCCGGCACGGCAGCCACTCTGTGGGAACTGCCTGGGTGCATGCCTGGCCCCTGTGGTAAATGTGAGATGAGCTGAGGTGTCTCAGCTCTCTGCAAACAGGCTGCAAGCTCCGAGAAGTGCCGTGCATCTGCCGGTAAGAGTGACTTGTACCTAGAAACGGCAGCAGATTTGCTCCCAGCATCAGTGGTACACAGGCACCAGGGCTGCAGCATCTTCTGTCGTCACATTCCTGGAAGGATGGGAGATGCCTTGCTCGTGCATCATGGCTATGATTCACCTGGGCTGGAGCCACTTCTTGGAAATGCCTCTCTTCTGAGCTGAAAAGGGCAGAGGAGATCACTGCAGCTGGCATATTCAATGCCAGACCATCAGCAGGTACTATGTGTGGCCAGATCTCTTGACCTCATTACTCATTTCCAAGTTTGCAGCACCCTTTGCAGAAAGGATGGTTAGCACAGACAGCTCAGCAGGGTGTTTGGAGACCTGCACCTCTCTGGGCAGTGACAAAAAAAAATTCAAAGCAGGTCTTCCTGGTGACAAGTGTGTCTGGCTGTGATGGAAATGGTGTGCCAGTGGGCAGGAGAACTTGAGCTGCAACACAGCTATTTGCCACTGGTTCCTTGGAAAGGAAATATCTCCTCTAGCAAAAGTTTTGGTAGAACAGCTCATCTACACAGTGACCATGGTTTTAGCTTTCCACTGTTCAGAAAGAGAAACATCTTAAAGAGCCTCGTGTCGATGCTTCTGGTAGCACCATCCTGCTGCAGCACTGCTGTGGGAAGTCTCCATCCTTCATCTGGTACATCCCCAGGGCACTGCAGGGAGAGGCAGTCCCGGGCCTCCAAGACACAAGCTTGACATTTGTCATCGTGCTGCCACCATTCTGCTCTGCAGAAGCCCCCCCGAGCCACTGGGACCACTGGTGTGGAGGCAGGAGTTTGGGGCTGAGCCCATGGTGCCTCATGGCCCATGGTCATGCAGTGTGGTGTGCTGGCCCACAGGCCACCTCCAGCTGTAGGGGTCCTGCATGTGTGGCGCATGCCGGGATGCTGCTGTGGAGGAAAGCAAAAGAGAAAATGAATTCCTGGTGTGCTTCAGCACTCCCACTTATCACACACAGCTGCCTCTGCACAGCTGAGGCATGTAAGGTGTGAGCTGGGACTGGTGCCAGTGGTATCCTTGCCCTCATGTCCAGGTGTCCCCTGACCTCTGCAGCTGGAGCTCCTTTGCTTTGGAGCACTGAAAAGAGGGATCTGCCCCAGCGGCCTGGGTTTAGTTCGGGAGGTACCTTCTTACCCTGTCAGGATGGTTTCCATAGCACCAGGGATGCTCTTCTATTTCCACTTCTGCACATATTGTTTCCTATTGATTTTACTAATGAGGAAACGCTGAGCTAATCTTGCTGCTCAGGTTTCTGTGTGCAACCCATGAGCAGCAGTTCCTACAGAAGGTTGTCTGCGCCACTGTGGCCGTCAGCAAAACCAGCTGTGTGAGGCTGGGGCTCAGCCTGGACCCAGGCTTTGCACCGCCCGCCTCTGGTCACAGCAGCGGGGCTGCCAGGCTAGCTTGGGACTGTCACTTGCTCTTCCCCACCATGGCTGCCAGCGCAGCGCTAAGCCAGACCTGGGCTCTGTCCCTGCTCCCGTGGTCTGTGGGGAAAGCAGATGTGGCCGGACCTTGAGGAGACACACGCCAGCCATGGGGCACTGCTTCCTTGGCCGTGCAAAGGAAAACCTGCAGCCGAGGTCTGTTCAGACACAGATTCCTGAAACACCAGTGCTTTATGCAAGTCATACTTAGTCTCTTCTTTAAGCAGGTTTTGTCCTTGGCCTGAGCGCTAGGAACATGGTTATGTTGGTAGCAGCTTTTGCAGATTGAGTTTGCTTTTCTCCTCACAAAGCCCCTTGCCCTGCAGCCTGAGGACTACCTGAGCTGGGCACACGTGCCCACGGTGCAGGGCAGGTGATGCTGCAGGCGTGCTTGGCTGCAGGGCTCCTCGGGAGTCACCTACGGCATCTTGTCCCAGCAAGGAGGCCCGTCATTCTTAGCAACACCTCCCCAGGTGGCTGCACGCAGCAGGGACGGAGGGGTGGACCGGGCAGGCAGAGGAGCCAGAGAAGTCAGTAGATGGCAGAGTTGTTTTAGCATCCGCTCTCTGCCGGGTCTCCCGCAGCCTCACAAGGATTTCATGATGGATTTGTTGTCAAGATGATGCCCCAAAGCTCGGGCCATTGCAGCCTGGCCTAGGAGCAAGCTGGGGCTGGGGCTGCTGCAAACCAGTCGGTCAGGGCAAGCGCTCAGACTATCGCGCCGCAGCAGCGGCGAGGCTGGCACCTTGCAGGGAGAGGGCTCCTCGCAACGCCTACGTGCCTGGCTCGGAACATCCCGCTGAGGCGAAAGGGCTGTGGGTTACCATCGCAGTATCTATTGCATGCCATCGAAGGCGACGCTGTTCTGCCTTTGCATCGCTTTGAAAGAGATTCCAAATTGGATTTGCTGCCTCTGACTGTGTGTGTATTGTGTTGGTTGGGCTCTCAGACCGAGCGTTGCTAGAGAGCATGGCTGCAGGTGGATTTCTACCCCAGCAAAGATCTCTCCTACCCCCAGGCGATGCCTTCTCCACAGGGATGGTTAGTCCCAGGCAGGAACTGAGGATTTTATGCAGAGAGAGGGGGGAGAAATGACAGTGAAGGCTGAAAGGGGATGCAGTGAAAAACCACTGAGTTCATTCTTGTAGTGGTGAAGAAAGCCCTGTGATGGGAGTCTTATGGAGGTCAATGTGTGTGAGGTTTTGAAAAAGATGAGTAATTTGCATTAATATTGCCTTAGCAGGGGGGGTTGTCGTTTAATACAGGAGAGAAAGGCAGAAGATTGAGTTAGTGGCTGCCAAATCAGCCCTGGGAGATTGCCCATCTCTTGATCATTTCTGATAGGGATCCAGATGATTCGCTGCAAGATGTGTTAGTGCCACACAGCCCTGGTATATGGCCAGCCCAGAGCTCAGCCCATGCGAGGGCTCACTGCCAACCTCTGGTTACGGAGGGACAGGCTGTGTTGTGTCTCGCCTACCTCCCATGACAGAACCTACCCAAAATCCTTGGGGTCTCATCCATCCCAGTGCTGCACATGGCAACACCTCCTGAACTTTGGCCAAGAGGTGCAAAACCCTCCTTAGGGCACAATGCAGACCCTGACCTATGGGCATGTCCCACCTGTGTGGCCGGGGACCCTCGAGGAGCGGTGGGACCGGAGGGCTGGGTAGCTCTGCCACAGCAAGGCTGGGTTTGACCCCATGGAGCCCAGCAAGTGCTTGGAGCCGGCTGCAGCAGCGGCTGCTGGGGGCTCAGCCCCACAGGGTGGAGAGGAATGGCAGCGTCCTCCCCCTCCCAGGGCTTTTGTTTTGTTTGCGGATGCAGAAGATGTGGTCCTGGCTGCCTTTTCATCCCGTCTCGATAGGGCGAGTGGGGGAGGAAGGGGCGATGCAAAGGCGATGCTGGGACCCTCCCCACCCACCCCATGGCGCTACGCCGTGGGAGGCAGCCGCTGGCACCGGCAGCCCCGCAGCCTCCCGCAGGTTTTGCTTTTCTCCGCTCTTACCCTCTCCTTTCACAACATGAAAGGGCAGAGCCTCACTGGAGCGTTTCGCTGTGGCTTTGATGGTCACAGGCCCCCACACCCCGTGCCGGGGAGAGCTGCTTTCGGCACTTGGCCGAGTGTGGGGGGATGCATGGGATGCTCCCGCTCCCTTCCGCTGTGACTCAGGCAGCAGGGGCTTGTTTGGCAGGGCCGGGGCTGTGGGGCTCCCCACGCCAGGCTCTATTTTTAGGAAGCTGGGAGAAGTAGGTGCAGCCTTCACAGCAAGAAGTTTCTAGTGCAATTTGTGGTTTCACAGCTTCAGTAAGGCTCAGCATCAGCAGTTTAGAGGCTGGGTGCTCTCCGTGGCTCAGCACAGCAAGGCTGGCATCGCCGCCCAGATGTGGTGCGAGAGCCACATGGTCACAGGGCTTTCCATCCTTTCTGGGGTCACTGAGGCTTGTTCCTCTGCCTTTCCCTGCTCTCCATCCACCTCGATCCCCTTGGGAAAGGCTGGCTCGGGTGTGTGTCTGTGGGTGGTATGAGTGGGATGGAGGGAAGGGGGCACAGGGGACAATGGCCCTTGGAGGAGTGTGGCTCAGAGGGGCAGCGGCACCCCAGTGCCACCTCCTGCAGCTCTTTCCCATTGCTCTTTGCTGCTATGGAGAGTGGCAGGGATGGGGCAGGTGTCTCCTCACATCTCTGGGGAAAATGCAATGGAGATGACGCTCTACACTCTCCTCTGATCTACCTGCTGGGGAGAAGGAGCCTGGGACGGCTTGTGTTCATGTCTGCTGGAGCCTGGAGCTGTTGCTGACCTCTGCATGGGTGTCTCCGTGACTGAAGGCCATGATGAGCGATGGGGCTGCAGCCTGCTGTTACCACCGTAGTGGCTGCAGCCATCATCTTCTGCTCTTCCCTTCCACAGAGAGACATGACCATCACGAGTATCGACACAGTTATCTCTCCTTGAGGCTGCTTCTTGCTGCTCTGGATTCCAAGAGCTTTCTCTCATTCATACCGAAGTAATAGACAAATGGAAACTGCAATGCAATTGTTCCTTCTCCGGATGCTGGTGATGTTTTCTGCGGTGTTCTGGCTATGTCTGTTCCCCCTTCCCCCCTGGTGATGGGTTGTCCTGGAGACACGAGAGCTGAGAGGATACAGGAGAGGGAAAAATCGAAAGAAGTGACAAAGCAAATGGTGGAAAAGCTCAACTTTCCCTTCTGCTCATGGCCCTGTGCTGAAGGGACTTACTTGGGGTTTCTCTCATAGGTTCCCTTCCTCATTCCTCCCACAGCATCACAGGCAAACTCCTTTTGTGACTCAGAATAAAATCTCCTTTTTGAATGTATTGTTCTTAGTACCGCACAGCACCCAGCTTTTGTTAATTGTGAGGAGCATGTGGGGTGAGCAGCACATTATAAGGAGCAAGTCAAGAAACCACAGCGGGCACCCAAAAAAAATATCACTCTCTTCTCATCAGCTTTCACCTTGCTGCCTTCAGAAATGCTCCCAGCCTTTGACAAATCACCGGCACAGGCAACCGGATATTTTCTCAGTAAACAAAACTCTGAGCACTGAGTACAAGTGGAGACAATGTGCTGATCAGCGGAAATACCACAACTAGGTCAATAGGAATGCAAACGATGGATCACATTTTCCCATTGTCTCACCCGGAGGTGATCTGGCTGGAGGAACTGTGCCGGCTGGGGTGCACAAGTGACTGGGTACGGTTGTGTTCAGAGGGTTTGGGGGGTGACAGAAAACCCTGTTGTTTTCTCGGTGGTGGGCTCATCACCAGCTGAAGGCGTGACTTCACCTTCCCCAGGGTTATCCTACGCAGGCAGGATCTTTCCTCTGGTGTTGGGTCCTCTCCCACAGCCCATCATCCCTCTGGACTATGCTCCTCTGTCCTGGTTTCCGCTGGGATAGAGTTAATTTTTTTCTCAGTAGCTGGTGCAGTGCTGTGTTTTGGATTTAGTGTGAAAACAATGTTGATAGCACCCTGATGGTTTTCATTATTGCTAGGTAATGTTTATACTAAGTCAAGGACTTTTCAGTTTCTTGGGCCCTGCCAGCAAGAGGGCTGGAGGGGCAGGGGAAATGGGGAGGGGGCACAGCCAGGACAGGTGACCCGATCTGGCCAAAGGGATATTCGATAGCGTAGAACATCATGCTTACCATATTAACTGGGGGGTGGGGGGGTGGGAGTGGTGTTGGCCAGGGCCTGCCAATTGCTGCTTGGGAACTGGCTGGGCATCAGTCCGCAGGTGCTGAGCAACTGTGCTGTGCATCACTTGGGTATTTTCCTTTCTGGGTTTTATTCCTTTCTCACTCTCCTCATTACAATTGTTGTTATCTTTATTTTAAACATTCCTTATTATAATTTATTTTCATTATTTATTCTTATCTCAACCCATGAGTTTTACCTTTTTCCCAAATCTCCTCCCTGTCCCTCTGAGGGGCAGAGGGAGTCAGCGAGCGGCTGCATGGTACTTGGTGGCTGGCTGGGGTTAAACCACAACATCACTTTTCCCCAAGGCTGATCCCCCTTTCTGCCGCACTCCCCTATCTTCCTACAGCAGCCAAGCAGTCCAGGATGTGCAGCCATGATGCTACCTGGCCCTGGAATGGGATAACATGGATTTTGAGGGTTTTGAGGGTTTTGAGTCTTTCCCTCCATCCCTACCATCCACGTGAAGCAGTGAGGTGGCAACAGAGCATGTCCACAGGGGCCATCACCACCACACACCCCATGGCAGCTCTGTCCTCCTGGCTGCCTGGCTCTGCACCGTGGTGGTGGTGGGATGGCCCAAGGGGGCTCTGCCTTCCCCAGGGATCGGCCAGCACCTCCTGGTAGGTCTGGCACTACTGGCATCGACTCCTGGCTCGAGCCGGAGAAGCCGCAGGACCTGGTGGGGTGGGGTGGAGGAGGTGGCTCCCCGGCTCTCACCACCAGGCAGGACAGAGAGGGGCTGGATTGCTGACGTGGAGCAATGGTTTCCTGAAGAGGAGCAGCCAGCCTCCCCTCCCCGCTGACGAACCTCTGCCAGGATCCCTGCTGTCATATTTTCCACCCAATTTCTCCTGTCAGGGTGCTGGTGACTAGCGACTCTCAGTTTCCTGGTTTGCAGCACAAGCCGGCCAACCCTCCGGTGAAGTTTTGTGCTGGGTACCCAAAACCGGAGCCTTTCCCAATCCTCCTCTCCGAACCTGGCAGCCCCTCCAAGGCTGCCGCTGGCTCCAGCCTCCCCAGCAAGGTGCAGGTGATGGGGTCAGTGATGCACTTGGGGTTTCTGGCATTGCCTGCAGGTTCTTCTCATTTTGGTGAAACAGTGATGGGTGCCTGTTCAGAAACAGCTTTGAAAAGGTTTTGTCTGCCAGGGACAGCCAGGTCTCAGGAATAACTGGATAAACCCTCACTTGCTGCTCTCTGCAACACTCATTGCTGAGGTTTCACTAGTTACTGGCTGCCTCTCAGTCCCGACACTCAGAATTCAGGGAAAGTATTAAGTAACGACTTCCCTTGTCATTTTGTTTCTCATGTAAAGACTTGCCCCAAATGTGAGTGTTAAACTCAGAGGAAACTCTGAAGAGCCCTGGAAAATGCTGGTGAGCACCGCGGGGCTGAGGGATGGGATGAAGGCTCTGGGGAGCGGGCGCTGCTCCCCGCCGTGGCCCTCAGCTGTGTGGGGTGTCCCTGGGGATGTCCACCATGAAATGGCTTTTTGCCTGTGGCAAGCTTGCCATGACGGGGACGGTGTGTAGGAGCTGGGTGTCAGACCAGACGTCTTCCCAAAGATAATGCCAATTTTAAGATAAAAAGGAATAAAACTAGCAGCTTGGCAGAGCCCCCAGGCTGTGTGTGGGTTTGGTCCCATGCACAGCAGGGCTGCAAGCCCAAGGGACTGGGTCCAAAGCCCGGAAATGTTGAGGGGACCTCCTTTGGTGATCCAACATGGTGCATCCTCAGCACCATTTGGGTCACCTCGCTGCTACCAGAAGGATGCTCCTGTGGAGGCTGGGTAGCCCCGGTCAGCTGCACGGCTAGGCAGCCCTCAGAGTACGGGCACCCAGGGACGGGGACCCCAGCGGCCACTGTCTCCTCTAGTAGGCAAAAGTGACACGGGGAGCTGGCAGTCCCGTCCCAAAGCTCCCATTGTTGCAGAGGGGTGACAATCCTGGCACGGTGAGGGGTTACACGTCTCCAGGGCACCATCCAGGTCCTCAGCCCCGGGCTGTCCTCTACCTAGCTGCTGCCCATGAAGACCCTGGTGCCATCCCACACTTGTGATTTGGATGGTATGTTTAGGAACACGGTGACCTGCCAAAGTCAGGCTCTGACTTGGTTGCAGACATGTTTGTGCTTTGTTACCAGCTTTTGCATTTGCAGCTCGCAGCGCCCTAACCACACAGGACAGGATGCGAGAGAGTGGGTAGATAAGCAAAAGTGAACGCTGGACTCCATCCTGCAACTCTGAGCAGCCCAACAAGGCGCTGTGTACCCTCCTCTCCTGGGGCTGCTGGTGAGCAGCGTCCTGCTCAGCGCCCTGCTGCTTCTAGCAGGATCCAACCCTTCATATGCTGCATGCTGTGCTGGTTTTGGCTGGGATAGCGTTCGTTTTCTTCACAGTAGCTTGTATGGGGCTGTCGTTTGGATTTGTGCTGGAACCAGTGTTGATAATGCAGAGATGTTTTAGCCACTGCTGGGCAGCGCTTACACAGAGCCAAGGGCTGCTCTGCCCCTCACCCCACCCCACCAGTGAGCAGGGGGGCACAGGGAGCTGGGAGGGGACACAGCTGGGACAGCTGACCCCACCTGACCCAAGGGATGTCCCACACCATAATGACATCATGCTCAGCATATAAAGCTGGGGCAAGAAGGAGGAAGGGGGGACACTCCAAATTATGGCGTTTGTCTTCCCAAGTAACCTTTACTCGTGATGGAGCCCTGCTCTCCTGGGGATGGCTGAACTCCCGCCTGCCCATGGGATGTGGTGAATGAATCCCTTGTTCTGCTTTGCTTTGTTTGCACATGCAGCTTCCTGATCAGAGTATCACCTTTAGCATGCTACTTTGAAAAGAAGTTTACATGATGACTGTCTTCAAACTAGTCCCCCAGCCCTCCTCCTCTGCACCCCAACAGAAACCCAGATTTATCCCCTTTATGTGAAGACAAGGAGGTCTGTCCCCTGTAGCAAGCAGTGAGGACCCCTCTGCATTAACCCTAAATTATTTTACTGGTGGTGCATGGCTACACAGGTGCCAGATGCCTGAAGAGCTTGGGGGCAAGACCTCACCTCCCTGCTGCTCGCTTGAGACACATGGGGACATATGGGTTGCCCAAAGTTGCATGGAGGTGATGCTGGGAGGTCAGCAGCTGGCAGAAGTGGCCAGCAACCCCCCACAGCCCTTCTCACGCCTGGGTCTATAGATACAGGTAACATGGGTAAGTGGGGACAGGGCTGAGATGGCTTGTGCCCTTGGGTGTGGGGTGAGCACCTCATTAGGGCACCAAGAGAGCTGCTTAAAACTTGTCTCTTCAGAGTGGTGGCCAAGCACCAAGACCTAAGGTCCTGCTGTCTGTCAAGGAGCATGAAAACTGAGCCCACACTAGGGTCACAATGTCCATACAGATGGTCTTTTCTCCAGGATCATACAGCCTACCCAGGCAGACTTCACCCATGTGGAGCACAAGGGAAGGCCAGAAATTAGCACAACGCGTGTGCCTCAGCCAAGCATCTTCACTGCAAAGTCATCGGAAACAGGGCAAAAATCCTTTGTTGAGAAACAACCGAGTTCCCGAGTGCTTCCTAGCCCCTGGCAGCCCATGTCTGTGTGTTCATGGTCTTCAGTTCTTTGAAGACAACTTGTCATGAAACTTTCATCCACAGCAGAAAAAAACCCAACCAGGGCATAGTCTGGATTGTTTCAAGGGCAAATATGAATATATGGAATAAGAATATCTCTCTGCTTTTGGTAGAACGGTAGGAAAAAGCATGGAAGTGCACCAGAGAAGAAAGTCTAAGCAACCTTTTTTGTTGTGGGAGACGGTAGTGAACAAACTTACCCACTACGAAGAGCTTTTTCCAGGAAGTGTAGGTTGCTGCAACCTGTATCCCTTCAGCAGCGGGTGCTCACACAACAGTTCTCATGCTACTTGCAAGCAGTGCATTTGAAGGCGCCCCAGCAACGTGCACGGAGGATGAACGAACCCTACAGCCCTGCAACACCCCGACCCATCAGCAGCACCTCGCCCAGCACCATGAAAATGTTCATGGGCTTTCTCGCTGTATTTATTGTAGCACAGATGATTGGGACCGTACTCTTCTGTTTGTATCTTCACATGAAGATGGATAAGGTAAGTGGAGAAATAAGGTTGTCTCTGTTGGATTGCTAACGCGATCTGCCTTCAGCTGCAGCGAGATGTGCTCACCAAAAGGATGAACAAGGTAGAAATGATGCTGGCCACTGGATGGATGCGGGAGTGGCATTTATTACACCTGACTTCTCATTTCTGCTTTAATTTGCCACTAAGATGTATGCTGAGGAAGAGATCTGTTCTTTTCATTAACAAAATGAGATTGGATCAATCGAGAAGAGCCATTAGTAGCAAACCTTGCAGCCCATGGCCAGTCCAGGGAGAGGAGAGTGTGGCTTAAACACACAAGTGCTTATTTCAGGCTTGTGGTTGATTTTTCTGGTGCCGTAGCACTTGGCAGCACTGTGACACGAGGCACAAGGATGGGTGGTCCAGAAATGAATTTTTTTTAGTGTTTGCCTGTATGAATTTTACCAGCATCTCACTTCAGATGCTGTCTTTCTGTTTAGGGAGGAAAGGAGTGGATCCCACTACTTTGTCTTCTTTTGAAGAGACGGAGTATTAGTGATCCTGTCCCATACTTGGGACAATATTTAGCAAAAAATTAAGAACTGAAAAGCTGGTTTTGAGGTTGCCATGACTGCAGCTGCACTGCACGATGTTTAAAATCACCAATCTAAAACAAATCAGAAAAGACTACCAGCTAAAGGAATAAAATGCGTCTAAAATCCAGAATGAGTTCTCCCTACCAGATATGAGGATCGTCATTACTGATTTTTGAATTTTTTAAATTGAAATTTAAGTGGGTGACTTCTGACCTTCAAGGGTGGAAAGAAATCCTGAGCTAGAGGGACTTAAAAGTCAGGGCGATGGAAGGGGACTTTGCTGCAAGGAGGTTGCAGCCTTGGAGTGAAGGGGTGAGTAGAGGGTCTCCGGCAGAGCAAAATGTGGCTGCACAGGGCTGTGGCAGGGGTTCAGAGGTGGCCAAAATGCAGTCACAGGTGGCAGGAGGGTTTCAGCAGCCTTCAGAGCTTGTGGCAGGGCTTCAAACCCGACCCTCTGCATGCCAGTGCTGCCTGCACTGAGCACTCTGCCAGGATGTGTCTCCTCGTGTCCACCTGCACTTCTTTTTACTGTTTAGCTGAATGTTAGGTTTTTACAAATAAGTGGTGTAACTTCAAAAATTAGTATTATATATATTTATTTATTCTTTTTTGGGGGGTGATTTTTTTACATCTGTTTTTTTTAACCTGAAGTTCTCGGCAGAATTCAGCCCCAACCCAGAAGTTGTTTTAGTCTCTTGGCAGCTCTTCTAGTCAATAAGCTAGCTGAAAAAATGAAAAGCCGGGCTGCACGGGCAGGGCAGCGTGGGGCTGGGTGAGCATCCCAGCTGCCTGCTGGGGCCGCTGGGGCAGTGGCAGCAAGCCCTGAGCCACCCGCTGAAATTGTGTGCTGCTGTCTGTAAATGCAGGTGGGTGGATATTTGCCACCTGTGTTTTGGGAAAGGCAGAGTGGGAATTACAAATACAAAGTTAAGGTGATAGAAAATAGGAAAAGATCCTGAGCGATCATCCACTCATTCAGCATTGCCAGCCAGGGTCAGCCCCCCGGGTGCAATTCCTGGTGGATGCAGGTGTAGATGCTGTGCTGGGCGGCTGGTGGGAGCGCTTGGTACCCGTGGTGTGTCTGCCCGGCTCACCCCGATGCTGAACAACTGATGCTGAGCTTTCATGCTGTGATCTGTCACTGGCAGGAGCACAGCGTGGCTCTGCTGCTGGCCATTACAGGTTTCCCACTAACATCCCATTCACTCTCTCTTCTCTCCCTCGCTGGCAGATGGAAGAGACATTGAGCTTAAACGAAGACTACATCTTCCTGAGGAAGGTACAGAAATGTCAGACGGCCGAAGGTCAGAAGTCGACATTATTGGACTGCGAAAAGATTTTAAAGGGCTTCCAGGACCTCCAGTGCAAGGTACACTGCTGTTAGGCAGATAAAGACCCCGCTGAAGGTGGAGGAGGGCTCCCAGGCACATGCACAGCTTCACCCCAAGCTTTTTTTTAAGACCATGGGCACGCTTTACTTTGGGGCTGCACAGACATGCTCTTTTTTATGCTATATTCTTTTTACACGATATAATTGAAAAATCTCATCCATATTTTTCTCAAACCAGTCTTGGTCAGAGCACGTCCAGCTGCAGCATGCTGAGGGATGCTTGGGGCTTGTGGTGGGAGGGATGGAGCTGCAGCCACCCTGGCACTGCACTCTGATCCCAGTATGAAAAATATTGATATTCTGCTGTCTGGCACCTAGCTCCAATCCTGTGCCAGGTGGCTGTGAAGATGCTTGTGGCCACCTGCTGCTGGGAAGACTTTTATGCCCACTTTGCTCAGGTGTCGATGATTATGCAAGGCTTGGGCCAGGCAGTACAGCTGCCAGCAGCCGGTGAGGAGGAGGAGGATGCTGTGCAAATGCCACCCCACAGGCTCAGGGATGGCACCTCCAGCCAGTGCAGCGGCTTCTCGTGTTTGGGTGCAGAGAACTGAACCTGCACTGTAATGCCCTCTTAGAGCAGCTGAGGGCTGCCCAGCCAGGGATGAGGTGCTCTCAGCCTGCTCAGCCCTTGAATTCACTGTTTAGGAGTGGCTGTGCTGGCCAGAGCAGGCAGGAGAGGGACATTTCTTCCTCGTTGTCAGTGTCCAATGACATCAAATGCCTCAGCTAAATCTTCAGATTTGCATTGGTACCAAACTGACAACAGAAAATTGTGTCTCAGATAGACCCTGCTCAGCAGCCCTGAAAACCCTTTTGCAGGGACTGGGACATGCCTGGCTGGCTGGGCAGCATCTGCAGCATGGCTCACTGACATGGTTTTAAATGAAATGTTTTTTTTGTTTGTTTCATTTTTTTCCAAATAAATTTTCCCCATCACATCATTTTAATCACATAAAACCTAAGATCATAAACCCTACAACCCCCCTGCTGCACACAGCCAGCCAGCCCATGGCCCTGTGTGGTCCTGGGGAAGGTACTGGAGGGGCCTTGCGGTTCCAGGTACCCTCTGCCGAGAGCTGGCAGGGCTGTTGGGGACAAACCATGCCAACCCGAGCAGTGAGCACAGCATCCTTTATACAGAAACTTTCAAAACCATTGATTTTTACATCTTAAAAAAAACCCCACACATTTTTGTTGTTGTTACAGGACGGGGAAGCCAGCAAGGAGCAGCCCAAGTTTGAAATGCAGAAAGGTGAGTCTCCTGGTGCCACCAGTGCACCCCTGGCTGGCTAGGGCAGGAGGAGCTTGGCGTGGGGAGGGCTTTCCTTCACCCTGCAGCAGCCCACTGGGGCCCCGGGGCAGGGCACGGAGGCAGGGGACGGGGCTGGGGTTTGGAGCATCCCCATGGGGTTAGGACTGTGCACAGCACGGGGCTGGCAGAGGGGGTCACCGGGCATGGCTGTCTCACCAGGGCAGGCAGCTCTGGGTGCCACAGTGCCTGGAGCTGATGAAAATGAATCCAAATTTAAATCTGTGGCCTTTTTGCATTGCAGGCCATGAGCATCCCCATTTGATGCACAAGGATGAGACATCTGTGGCAGGTAAGGGGCAGGCACATCCAGCTCCCATTCCCATGGTGGGTAAGGTGGCACAGTCTCCTCCGCAGGATTTATCCCTCAGAGGCTCCACCTGGAAGGCAACTGTGTGTTTTTGCTGAGCAGAGGCCAGATCCTGCCTCACTCAGGGCTGGTGGGGGGTGGGGACACGACGACTTCTGAGTGTGTCACTGAGCTGGATTTGGCCCATAGAGAAATATCAAGGGTGGGAGGTGCCACAGTCCCGGCAGAGGAGCTGTGCTCCTGTGGGGGGACCGCGGGTGCCAAGGCATCAATAACACTGGCTCTCCCAAATTGCAGCAGAGAAGAGGCAGCCGGTCGCAGCCCACCTGGCAGGTCACCAGAGCAGCAAGACAGTCTCAGGTAAGACAGACCCACTCAGCACTGCCTTGGCCAGGGAGCCAGCGGGGCATGGCAGCATGCGTCCCCCAGCCGGACCCAGCAATCCTGCCCCGTGGCTCAGTAAGGGCACGGACAGGGACAATACAATCCCGGCATGAAAGCATGTCCCCAGAGTACAGCAAACCTCTCGGTGGTAATGTCACCACATGCACCTGTGCCACATGGTTCGTGCATCCCATGCCAGCTGTCCTCAGTAACCTTATTTATGCCTTCCTAGAAATGCACCCCAGTGGCTTAATCTTTGCAGTGTTTCTCATGAGCAGAAAACTATTTCTTTTTGTATGTAATGAAACCAACCTCTCATTTTTCTTTTGGACTCAAAATGCAATGCTTCTGCTCTCCTGGACGTGTCTTGCCAGGGTGGCTCTGCTGGCATATTGTATCTGCTGATCTAGTCATCTTCTTACCTGTAGTGGTCCTGATAGCAACGTGGACGAGGTGATGACTTTACAGTCACAGCATAGATAGCTCCAAACTGATCTAGGCAAGATGCACTTATTGACAGCCTCAGCCAGGTTAGTTTTGAGAAATGCACGTGAGTCCATTTGCACATGTGCATCCCTCTGCACAGACCATGGTTGCTCTCGCAGCTCTGTCCCTCAGCGTAGCCTTAGCTAAGGAATATCCCACAAGAGCAAGGATTACCAAAGCGAGCAAGAGGTTGCAAGGTCAGTCTCTCAATCAGGCAAGGCTTTCGCAATCTGAGTACTTTTGATTTAATTCTGGAGTAACTGCCAGTAATCGGCAACCGCTCTTTCCATCTCTGACGCAGCATTTCACCCAGAGCTCAGTCTGCCTATGGAAAGCTTAGTGTTAGATAAGATCAAAGAAGTGAGAAACTTGCTGCATTTTAAAACTCCCTGCTTAAGCACTTGTTGAGCCTATAAAGCGGGTTGAAATTCTCCAGAGAGCAGCAGCTACCTGGAGCTCGGCTCCGCGCCTCGGCAGTCAGGCACAGAGGCAATAAATGTCCCTGTGGGATGCACGGGCACAGACCGTGGGCTGTGTGGCTCCCCCAGGACCCCCCGCTGCGGGGACTGGGACTCTGGGCTGGGACAGCTGAAATTATTACTCCCCTTGGAGCTGGGTTGCTCACCCATACTGCTCTTGCAAGTGTCTCTGGGACTGGGGAAGGCGGAGGTCCAAAATCGCTCCCAGAGGTGGCAGCTGAGCTCAGCCCCTACGGCCATGGCCTCCTGGTGTCCGTAGGGACTTACCTGTACAGACTGGCAGGAGCGCCTCCTCATGAGCTACTCTTACGCTCTGATGACAGTGACAGTGTCCAAAAGCCCTGGCAGCAGCGGGTTTGCGTGGGCAGTGGTCCCAGTGGTGGGAGGCAGGAGTTGCCACGCAAAACCCTCCCAGCTCTGAATGCTGCCAGGGACCAAAATTGTGGGACGTTGATTTTTGCACTTCCTTGGCAAAGTCTCACCTTCTTCAGAGGCCAAGTGGAGCATGGACTTTGGAGGAAAGGCAGCACCCAGTTCAGAACACTATGTGCCCTGGGATGGTGCCTCTGGAGATAGGAGCTGCGGTGTGTTTTGGCAGTGCTCTGAGGGCTCGGAGGCTGTGCCACCAAAAGCTGTGGAGACAGAAACCCTACGGGGGTGGGCACAGGGGTGTTTAGCCCGCGGTGGCAGCTGTGTGCAATCCTCCACCCTAAGCATTTCCACTTGGTTGGGTGAAGGAAACCAAGTGCTCCTCTGCTTGCATAATGGATTCAAGGGTGTCAAGGCCAGTGACCAGGAACAAGGGTTAAACGTGTCCTGGCTTTGGGGAAGGGGACCCTGCTCCCCTGGGCTGGGGATGGTGTCCTGGGGTGGGCAGGAGCCAGCCCTGCATCCCGCAGCAGACAGAGGCTGTGATGCCAAATGTCTGTGGGGTGTCCCCCCAGAATCAGCCTGCCAAACTGGATGTCACCTTCTCCAAGCTCATCTGTCGTGCTTTCCCCCTACAGTGCTAGAATGGAGGACAACGATGTATGGCCCCATGAACAACAAATCGCTATCCTACCAGGAGGGGAAACTGAAGGTGAAGGAAGCAGGGCTCTACTACATCTATTCCCAAGTCAGCTTCTGCACCAAGGCGGAGACTTCAGCACCCTTCACCCTCTATATTTATTTGTATCTCCCCATGGAAGAGGACCGGCTCTTGCTGAAGGGACTAGACACACACAACAGCTCCACGTCTCACTGCAGCCTCCAGTCCATCCGGGAGGGCGGTGTCTTCCAGCTCCGGGAAGGGGACATGGTCTTTGTCAATGTGACAGACTCAACACGAGTGAACTACAGGCATGGCAGCACCTACTTTGGCATCTTCAAGTTGTAGTGAGGAGGGGGCCGCCCCAAGCTGGGGGTCCACCCAACTTTGTTGAGCAAAGTGGCTTCCCCTGTTTCCCGTATTTATGTTCCTCTGTCTCTTCGGTTTTCTTGTTTCTTAATGTGTATATTTTGTTATTTATTAATGAGGGCCAAGGGGCCCTGAGAACACAAATGGAACAAAGTTTGAAGCTGTTGTTGTTTGCACTTTGCTTTTTTCTTTTGTTGCCAACAGTTTGGTACGTGCCTGGGTCTGCCATGCCCCACGTGCCTGGCAGGGTGGATGTCCCCGTTATGTCACAAGAGCTTTATTTAGCGAGCTCTACCATCAGCGTTTCTTTCCTAGCAATGTAGGATGGCTCAGGGCACTCCAGCCAAGCTAGGTTGGTACATATCTTCCGTACCAATCTGCTTACAAAACATCAACGGAAAAACATTAAACGGCTTAGGAACGTCTCCTCTAAAGGAATCAATCAGCCAAGCACTGTCCTTACGTGCTAGCTGCTGGTGATGCATCGTTGCCATCCTAACTGTCTGCTTTATCTTGAGAACCTCCTTTTTTCCACCCGTGCCTATCTACGAAACTCAACCAGCCTTCTTGCTTAGGGTGGCACTGCCTTGGCCCTGGTCGTGCTCGGTGACAACCACCCTGCAGCACAGGGGCGATCGGTGGCAGGGGACACTGCTGATTTCAAGTCAGAGTGTGGGTAAGGTGCTAGTGGTGCTCTGCTCTTGGTGACCCAAATCCGCTCACCAGGCTGTCCTTCTCCCACCTCTGCAGGTAGAGTCTGGACCCTCTGCCTGTGGACTGTTTCACTCCCCTGTGGAACAGGTGTTGGCCAGCACCATCACATTTGGACCTGCCTCCTCTCCTGAGACCCCTCCTGCCCTAGGAGGACGACCAGGAAAGCATGGAGGTGGCAGGGCCAACTGCTTCTTGCCAAGCCCTCCAAGGTACATGTGTAGAGCATCTTCTGGTTGTCCTCTGTGAGGATGCGCCCACAGCAGTGCTTTTCCTGGAGCTCCAGGAGGGCAAGGCTGTGCAGAGGGGCAGGACCCCCTCTCAGGCAGGAGGTACCTGGGTGGCACTGCATGCTGGGCTCTCCCTGACCCTCTTCTCCAGCTTGGCCCACAGAGAAAGTGAGCTGAGCAACAGCAGGGCACAAGGATCTTGATGCAGCATTTTTTAAAAGCATCTAAAGATGCCAAAGGTGGCCAGTCTGGAGCGTTTGGTTATACAGGTCACACTTGTCGGAGTGCAGAAGTTTGGAAACACTCCTGGAAGCCAACAGGTTTGCAAGTGGAAGAGCTTTCAGATTTGGGCAGTCCTTGGGGTTTTCTTGGCTGGAGGCTGCAGGTCTGGTCCTAGCACGGCGCCTGAGTGCCACCACTGCCGGGACGGATGGGGCAGTCTTCGCACAGCTCCTTGCAGTGCTGGGTGCCCGACACGGCCCCCTCCCAAAGCCAGCAGAGGAGAGCTCAGAGCCACTCTGGTTTTACTATAATTTAATATGTATTTGTTGGCAGTTCTCCCAAAGTGCCTACCTAACTTCATCAGGGAATCGAGCACTCTTGTCTGACACAATGTATAAAAACTATTTATTTAACTAAAACCATCTTATTAACGGAGAAGCGCCGCATGCCAAGGGACTGTGCATGGCCAGCGCTGTGTTTTGCAGCGTATTTCAACATTCATGGTTCCCCTTGCTGAGAGTGGGGGTTCGTCCACTGTCACCCCACAACTAATACAATTTGGGAATGAAGAGACAGGGTGCTTTGTGTGTTTTGAATGCCGCTCACTCTTCTCAGCGCCAGGCTGGGATTTTCCAGGCTCCTGCTTGGGGTCTGGGGACAGAGGGCAGTGGGGTAGCACTAGGGGGCACAGGGGGAACAGCCAGTCCCTAAAAGCGTCTGGGGGCAACGGTCCCACCCCACTCCTTGGGACATGTTGGGGTACCAGGGCCATGCAGTGCTGGGGACATTCTGGCTGGAGAAGGGAGCAAGGACCCCCCCTGCCCTGGGAAGGCAGCAAGGCCCTGGGGCTGGAGCCCCCTGCACAGCTGTGAAGGAAAAGGGTGGGGGCAAATTTAAAGGTATTTAGGACACCTGGCTGGAAGAGGACTCTTCCTGCTTGTACCTTCAGGGATGTCTCAGCTTTGGAGCAGAGGGATGGGTACTGCACAAGGTAGGATCCTATGGGTGCTGGGTGCAGGGGCTGGGTGGCCGCAGCCTCCTGCGGTGGGTCCCACCACCTCCTGCGGTGATGTGGGTCCAACTGCATCCCCACTGCTGCTGAAACCTGGCCACCCTTGCAGGTTGGGCTCGCTAAGGCAACGCTTGCGTGGCTGGAGAGCCCCAGAGCTTTGCAGGGGAAGTGGAGGTGCCCAGCAGCGGTGGGGGTGTGGGTGGGAGCCACGGGAGAAACCAAAGACGATGCAAACCTGCACGGTCTGAAACGGGGGAGAAGCTGGCTGGGAGCAAGTGGATGGGGAGGGAAGAGCTGTGAGGAGTGTGTGCATAGCTGTTGTTGGGTGTCCATGTCCTTCAGAAACAGTTTATCATGGGAGAGGGGAAACAGTGCACAGCCTTGAACCCCCTGCAGCTCCCAGCTCCATCGGCCAGGGGGTTTGAGCTGGGCTGCAGTCCCTGGCGCCAGTCACTGAGAGGGGATCCAGGAGCTGCAAATTGCATGGAAAAATAGATTTTCCTGCGTGACTGGGGGAGACAATTAAAGAAGAGAGAACAAAACAAAGCATAAAAGCACAATAAATGCTGTAGCGAGAGCAGCAGATGCCAGTTGCCACCTCCCCTGCCCACGGGCTGCCTGCCCAGCCCGGCCCTGCCCGCAGCACTGCCTTTCCCAGGGCTTTTGCCGTTTCTTGCCTCTGTTTCTTCATTTGTCAAAAATAGCCTGTGGGATTCGGATGTGAGGTAGTGCGTGGGAAGGGAGGAGCTGCGATTGCTGCCATCCAGCTGTGGCCTTCTCCCGAGCGGTTTTGTTGTCCCTGGCCCCTGCCCAGTGCCGTGGCAGGTGCAGGTTTCCTCTACCCGTGGAAAGTCTGAACATCACCAATACGTTGATTTTTTTATATTTATTTATTTCTCCCCTTGATGTGGGCCCTCTCTGTCATCCTTGGGCTGTGGATTTTACGGTTTCTGATTTTCGCTCTTTCTAAGAAGGGGATGAAAGGGTGATGAGTACGTGGGTCACATCAGCATGGCAGCTGATGGGGGGGCACAGGCAAGCAGTGGCAGGAGCAAGCAGCAGTATAGTCATCTGCTGGGAGAGGTGCTTGCACGGCTTAAGACGCACAGCTCACTGGGAAATATATATTTATTTTTTTTTTAGTTCTGTATAAAAAATGAGATTTTGGTTCAGGTTTTTTTCCCCTCAAAAAAGGTTGGGATGCCACTTTCCAAGCAGGGTCTCTCCAGCTGGTGCCAATGAGCTCAGGGCTGCTGGGCAGCAGCAGCTGGAGCAGGGCTGCCCACATGCTGCGGGGCTGTGCACAGTGGCCACCGAGATGACAAGCCTGTCCTAGAATCTCTGCACTACTTTGGGGTCTTTTTTTTGTTGTTGTTGTTTTTGGGGTTTTTTTTAAAATCCCCCTTCCCAGTTAGGCACTGGTTGCCTGGGTGCCAGCCTTACCTTGGCACCCCTTGCTTGGTGACAGCTCTTTCCCCTGCTTGGCGCAGGCAGTGTCTAGGTCTCCTCTAGGAAGCCAAACCTCTTGCATGCACCCTGGGGGCATAGGAGCCTTCTCCCCCCCCCCCCCCCCCCCCGGTTTTAGTTCAGAGCTGGGGGCACTTGTGCTGTGGGGTGGTGCCGCACTGGGGCAGGCAGCAGGAGCAGCCCACCACCTCCAGGGGATCTCTAGCTGTGGCAATGGCTGGGGCTGCACAGATTTAAGCTGTTGGTTGGGCTTTTTTTCTGGTTTTTCACATTGATGGTCGTTTGGAGCCAAAACTCCATTGCCTGGGAGCTGCTGGCGCTACCTGTGTTGGAGCTGGGTTGTGCAAAGGGGCTGTTTGGGGGCTGGCATAAGAGAGGGGGCCAAAGAAGACCCCATGTTCAGCAGGAGAGCAGGATGGGCGGTCTCTGGTTAAGGTGTGGATCTCATGGGGACCTGGGAGTGGAGATGCTCCCCCCAAGATGAGCCTAGGGGATGCTCCCTCCTTGCTCTTGTGCCCAGTGCAGGCTCAGGGGCACTCTGGTCTGGATATGGCTCTGGTCTGCCTCTGCAATAATTCCCTGAAGTGCCACTTGGGTTCAGGCTGGCTCCCTTGCAGACTTCATTGTTTTTCCATGATGCACCCGAGGCCAGTGTTCTTTTTTCACTTTTTTTTTTTTCCTGCTCCGACTGCTGTGCTTGTGGAGGGAGAGCAGGGCCTGGCCCTCCTGCCCTCGATCCTCCCGCTTTGGCTGTGGGCTGGGAGCGCGGTATGTCTCTACCAAAGAGTTAAAAATACCAGCATGCAGGAGAGGTCTTGTCCAAGTGGTAGACCAAAGGAAATCCTGTCACCACACCTAAATGCCAGAAAAAAACACAAGCTAACTAAGAAAAAAAAAACAAACCCAAAACAACAAAACAAACCAAACTTAGGCAGGAAGTCACTTATCTACAGCAACCTGCCCGCACAGCTAATTCTCCCTAAAGCATCCTTGTTAGCAGAGTGCAAGCAGAACTTGAGGGATGGAACCGCATCTCCTTCCCCTGGGACCAGGTGCCCTTCCCTGCTGCAGGTCTGGGCGGTGGTGGGAGCAACAGCTCAAGTGCCAGCATCACCATTCACACCAGTATCCCTGCCAGCAGCCAGTAAACTGGAGGGTGGATGAGGCACCCACGGGCATTTTGAGCAAATCAGGGATGCCCAGAGCAAGCGCTGGCTTTGCTTTCGTGGCGGAAATGAAGCAGCACCGAGAGCTAAGAAGCCATTTTTATCCTTCTTTATTTGTTGAAAATGTCAATTAAAAAACTGTTCAAAATAAAAACATGTTAGAAAAGTTGAACTTGCATAAGTAGTTACAGTAAATAAACCTACATGACAAAGATAAACTGGAAGGCAGCTGACACAACATCCATCTAAAGACAGACTCACTGGAACCTATTTACAAAGCACTGTAAACAAAGTAAATATGGAAACATTGCTGTCCATCCGGCATGGCTTCTTTTCCTTTTTATTTTCTTGTCTTTTTTGGCTTCTAGCTCTTGACAAACGCTTGATCCAAAAAGTCCCAGTGTGCCCTCCATCACATTACATCTTACGAACATGCATATGTACACAGCACAGGTTTCAACTAAACCAGGGGGCAACGAGGAAACGTTTCTACCCTCTCCTTGGAGTGTAAGTGACCCTTGGTTTGCTGCCTAGCACCCAGTGCATGTCACCAGCCTGGCTCCCAGCCCACCTTTGGGCAGGCAGCAGGACTGGACAGTGCTGGGGTGCCTGGGCACAGCACCCCCGATCGGCGGCGCGAGCTGCTCGGTGTGCAGCAAAGGCCATCATCCTGGCAAACCATTAACCAGCACGGTAGAACCTGCCTGCTGACCAAATGCTCAACGGCATGCCTGCACCGGGATGTGGGGAGCTGCCATCCAGCTGGGAAGCTCTGGAGATGTCAAATGTAGCCAGAGCAAAAAAGACCTCTGTTTTGTCCTAGAAACAGCTTAGATTTAGAGAGGGTTTCTTTTTACACTCCTTGTGATGTTTTGGAGTCTAGCTCTCCCCAAACACCATTTGCTATGTTCTGGCTAAATTTTAATTGCGAGGAGGGAGTTGTAATTATTGCCTCTATGTCTTTCATGACCAACGTAACGATGTGACTGTAATGAGCTGTGGTGTGTCTGCACACCCTGGGACCATGCTGCCCTGTGATATACATTAAGACTTATAATTAACTGTAACAGAAGGTTACTTTTATAATGCTGCTAAGGAACAAAGGAAAACATCAGTTCTAAACTAGGGTATAACACCGAATAAGATGAAGATAGCCAATACATATGCATGTTGCCTGTGTGCTGTGTTCGAGGTGCTGTGCAGGGATCTGGAAGGGTGCTGACCATCCTTGCCCCAGGAGCGTTCCAGCTCTTGTCAAAACATAAATACCTTTCCTATTCCGAGAGAAAGTTCCTTTTTCCTAGCAGAAAGCCCGTTGGGGGGCAATGGGGGTAGAAGTGGTCATTGGCTTTGTTCCCAGCTAACACGGGCAGACGGGAACAGGGAATCAGCACGTGTGGGGGTTGTTCCTTGTTGTCAAGCAGTGTTTACATTTCACACAGAGAAAAGCATGTCCTGCAAGGGGAAGCACAGCAAAACTATAAACTCATATGATACCTGGACACTCAATGTGAAAACAAAGAAGGGAGTAGGAGTTCTAGGTCATGCATAAGAAAAGGGATGTGGGGGCAGAACAGCAGTTACCTGTTGCGCTAATCACGAGCTCTTAGGAGGCAGCACTGTGCAACATACCTTCCCATGCGCTCTGACAGGTGCTCCAGATCTGACTTCCCCAAAGAGTTCGAATGTCTTCATGTTAATTGCACATTTTAATCAGTATCAAGGCCACACGGGAACCACAGTATTGCTGGGCTCTAGTTCGCTACAGTCAACTAACGGGGAAAAAGAAGGTGGATGGGACAAGCTTCCCCAGCTGTGATTATCTGAAAAGAGGAGCATGGTGCTTCTTGGTTTCTGCTCAATGCTACCTCAGTAATGTTTTCATTCAATAAATAGGTACCGGTGCTTTTGGAAAGAATGAAAGCATTAAAAAGTGCTTAAGCTTCCTCTAGGAAACTGCTGCCAAACCCTTTGTGAGCAGCAATCATTAGCAGAGTTTGTATTTGCTCCCAGTAGCAGGTACGATGAGGTATTAGTTGCTGCAGATGAATTGTGAATCATGGACCGCTTGCTTACTGGTTTAGTTGTGATTGATTGTTTCTGGTTTATTTCCTTATTGGATGGAAGAAAACCTATTCTTTTTTTTCTCTATGACTTTTTTTTTTTTTTGGTAACAAAATTCCCCAAACCAACAAAATAAGGAGCAAGAAGAGGCAAAGGATCCAGTTCCGCTTCCCAAAAACCACCTGAGGTCACACACCACTGCCAGCAGCTTCTCCCCAAATTCAGGCGATCAGAGACGACTTGCGCCCCGTGTCCTCTCTGCCACACTCGTCCGTCTGCTTCAGCAGCCTTCTAACCAGCTTCTCCAAGTCCTTCCTGGATTTAAGCTCTTCCTCCAAACACTGTTTCATCCTTTTGTTCTCCTGCAAGGTAAAAAATAAAGAGCTAAAGATGCAGGTGCGATGAGGTAGCTCCACACGCCTGGTGCCTCAGAGGTGATGAAATACCAGGGACATCTGACAGGCCCTGCTGGCTTGTGAGGATGGACACCACAGGTTACTTGTGGCCTGATCCACTCAAGCAGACCCTTACTACCTTATAGACCTGCACAGAAGTCCCTGTGACTTTGAGCAGGCAGAAGCATCCTTGTGGAAACCTAATTTTAGCCTGGCTTGGAGGACCCTGTCCTCCTGGGGTGGGCTCTCCCACCTTCAGGCGGGGGGCTGGAGGGAGGACGTATTTCCTCCGAGTCTACAAGAATTGGTACCTACCAGACCCCTATAAAATGAACAAGTTGAAAGGGTTTTAGAGTAGGGGGCAAGTTTCATGTTACCACAAAGACCAACAACTCCTTCCCTCCTGCTGGCTCTGGTGCTCAGCAATTGTGTGGTGAGTTGATTCAGGGAGCTAAAAACCAGAAGAAAACTAATGCTGACGCAGGGAGCTGCAGGATTAGACCAGCATCAGCAAGACTCTTCCAGGGCACTGACCAGTCAAAGATAATGACCCAGTGCAGCCTGGCTGGCTTCTGCTCAAGCCCCAGCACAAACAACCCCGCTCAGAGTACCTGCTTCAGTTCTTTGACTTCATCTTTCAGTGCATAAACTGTGTCAACAAGGCTCCTGCAAAAAGAAATGCCAACGTTAAAAAAAAAAATTTTAAAAAAAGCTGGAGTATAGCAAAACAGCAACAGCAAGGGAGCTTTCGTGAGTGAGGTGCTGATGGGGAAGGTGCTTCCAGCTTCTGCTTGGCCAGCATCAGGCTGCTGCGAATGCTGCTGCCTGTGAGAGGATTCTGGAAACACAGCCCAGGAGCATTTAATAGGCCACCGGTCTGATATTCAGGGCTCTTTTCTAAAAACTCAAGAAAAATACCTTGTTCTGCTATCTTTTAAGTTATCAACAAAGGTCTGTGGTTTTGGCTTCCCTGCTTATGCTACTGCAATAAATAACAATGATTTTAAACCTGGAAATGCCCGAGCATCTTTTGTAAAATGGCTTTGATTCCTTGAGGTTATACTGCAAAAATAACAAGCACGAAAGCAATGCGCTGTCTGGGTTAGAGAAGGAGCCGATCAGCGCTGTCGCCCAGATGCTGAAGCTGGGTAGCCCTCACAGACAGGGTGCCAGGCAGGCTCCCGAGGGGTAGCAGCAGCCCAGTATGTCAGAAATTAAAAAAAAGCCACTTGTTTGGTTCTGTCCTCCCTGACGCCATTAGCTACACCCGGATAAGCTCTGGGACTCAACAAACTGGCTCTCAGGACCCAGCGCACGGACTCCCAGAGGGTTTACAGCCACGTCACGGCAGCTGGCTGCTCTGTCCTTAAAAAGGGACAAAACAGCAACTGGACTAAGGCAGCGGTCGGTGAGACCAGCCCCGCTCCTCTGCAGGGACGCAGAAGGAGAGCGCGTCGGGTTTTAACGGCTTTCCAAAAAGCAACAAGGGGATCGGCCAGCAGCCACGCTTACTTTTCCTCCGTGACAGTCTGGCCGTTGCTTCGTGTTTCCTCTATGATGATTTTCTCTTCCTCAGGAAGAAGGACTTGGGGGATGGAGTCTTTACGGGAGCCTGTGTACAAGAATTACCCATCAGGAAGAAGAAGGGAGACGTCTCCCCGGTGCCCACGGTGCTCTGGAGGCAGCAGCCCTTGCTCTCTCCGCTCCTCTGCGGGGACACAGGGGCTGGAGAAGCCACCACCTATCTGCCACGGTTACGTACGGGCTTATACGTACCACCGACCTGGCGCTAAAGCAGCAAGTGGAAAGTTTTCAAGAGTGCTCGCTGCATCTAAAGCTACGTCATGACTTATAAATGAAATTATTTGATTCAAGTCAAGAGCTCTCAGAAGAAACACGGCCTCCCCTCTTTAAATGTACCATTATTTGATAGTTCAGTGATTTAATTTGACATCTCACCAGCAATGATAAATAGTTATATTTCCAGAGCTGAAGATGTTAGATAGGTTCTTATGAAGCAGCTTGTTCTTAAACATGCAGCTGATTGAGAGATAATATACATGCTTCCTTTCTAAAGCTGTATGCAACCTGAGATTACCATCACGTTTTCAGTGCTGACAGCCACAGGCACTCACTAGGTTTGCTTAATTCCTAACAAGTGCTGGTGAAATAGCGGTGTCTCATCTGCCCTCCTACCAGCTTCATTCTCTGCGTTTAGAAGAAAGACAATGGCAACTAAACCACTAGGTAGATGAAGCTCCCTTATCTTGAAGATTGAACACCACACAGTTTCCTAGCATGAGCCTCACTGCTGTATGATGCAACCATCTGTTCTTTCTCAGAGGGGTTATCAGTGTTGCAGGCGGAGTAAGAACTAAATAATCTGGTTGTGTGCCCACCTGAGCTGAGAGCTTGCTGGAAACCTGCCCCGGTGCAGTACGCTTCAATCACCTTCAGGATCTGAGCATCTTCTTCCAGTGCAGCAGTACCTGTAAAACATTGTAATCAACAGCTATCACAAAAGGCAAAGTGCGCTGGCTTTCACCTGTCCCAGCCTTTGCTCCGAAGTGCCTTAAAAGCTGTTTCCCTGACCGACACCGGGGCTTTACCGAAGTCCCTTTTGAGGTCATTTACATTTTCTGGCCTTTGCAACGTCCCGAGGCATTGAGCATCACGACTAAACTTCTAGCTGCTGATACATCTAACATATCTAACATCACTTCTAGCTGCTCATCTCAGAAAAACCCAGGGGGTGATGCCTGGGTGCAGGAGCACTGGGAGATGTGTAGGCAGAGCAGCTGTGCTAGGAGGGGTCTGGGACAGCTGCATCACCAGCAGGATTTGGAAACGTGAAGTCTTCATTTCCAGCCCTAGCTCAGTGGTGTCTTCTCAAGGGAGACAACTGACCTTCAAGCTGCATACCGCAGGAGCTCACCACTGGGTGACCATGGCCTCTCATGTAAAACCCCCAAGGGGTGTCCCAAGTGGACTTCGGGGAGCTGTCAGGACACCCCTCTTTGGAGGTGAACACCCCTGCAGGGACAGGGCCTTTTTTTGTTCCCTGATCCCCCACGCAAACTGTTGCAGGTGAGGATTTATCCTGCCTCTCAGACATATTCTGATGACTGTTGATGCGCAGTTTTACTGCAGCTCTTCACTGCTTGGAAGTAGTTCCTTGGCTCTGCACCCAGAACAAGGCAACCAACAACCCGTGACCTTGTGCTAGCCATCATGAGGAGGGTGGCAGCACGTCTGGCAGTCAGAACTGGGAGGGGATCCGTCAGAAGCTGAGGACCCTTGCTCAGCAGCACGTAGGCTTGCGCACAACGTGAGCATACGGTTGCATCCTGCACCATAAGAAAGGTTGTTCTTAAAGTCCCATGGAGATCACTGAGTACACAGAAACCTCCAGAAAGAAGAGAAAAA
Organism: Falco peregrinus; assembly: GCF_023634155.1. Taxonomy (NCBI): domain Eukaryota; kingdom Metazoa; phylum Chordata; class Aves; order Falconiformes; family Falconidae; genus Falco; species Falco peregrinus. The sequence continues at coordinate 16,297,989 of NC_073733.1, forward strand.
TACAACACTTACTTTTCCGAATAACAAACTCTTCATCAGATGGTTTTCTCTCAGTTTTCCTTTTTGGAAGAAACTTCTTCATTGTTTTTGGACTTTTGCTGGAATCCTATAGAGAAACAGACTCTTGTGTTTAACCAGAACCAAAGACAGCCCAAACAGCAGAGCAGCGCAGCTGAATGCAGCTATCCATGTTGCACACAACACATTAGAGAACTACAAAGCAGACAATGACAAAGTTGGGGAAAATGATGCTTTTTGCCCTTCCTATGCGCTAGTTGTGGCCAACTGCTCCCTGGAAGAGCAGAGGGAGTTGCGCCTGCGGGGCTGGGCTGGGACAAGCTCCTCTAGCAAATTCAACCCTCGGCTAAGATCCTTTAGCCAAAGAATTCAAACACATTCACAGCACTTTTTGTCTGCTTACCAGCTCTGTGGTCTCTGTTGGAAAGCCCTATACAGTTGCGTATTTCCTTGACTTGATTTCTAATATAAAACAGTTGGCAAATAACATTGCTTCGAAGTGCACACAATTTGTTTGAGAGTATAAATCCCCCCTCCATGTACACAGAGAACAAACACACACACATAAAGTTAGTGTCTGCTATGACTCCACAAGTAAGAAACACAAGCTTTTATCTTCTTCACCGAGTTACAAGTCTTGCCAATTTGGAGAGAATTAGTGTATTAGTAGGTTACATGCAATACAGATTTCAAGCAGGAGAAGAGGCACACCAGGAGTTTAAGTACCATAATACTAAATCCTTCTTGTGAGTTATCTCTATACGTATTTGCCAGTCACTACTGACTCTCACGATAACTAACTGATACAGCCAGACAAAATTAGGGTCATGCAAGCACGACAAGCATGAACAGGAACAAGCATTCTTTGCCACAATAAGCCAAAGAGATGTATCTACCCTTACCTTTAAGATATAAGACATCCTCTACAATGAATATGCAAAGAAAGAGAAGATGAGTGTGAGAGATTGATGATTTTATTGACCAAGTCCATTAAATCCACAATTCTAAAACACATTTGAATGTTAGTCTTGCGATTAATGTGGCACACCCTCTGTACTGGTTTTAGAGCACTACCAACATGCAAAGGAGCACCGTGTCATGCAAAACTGAAAAAATTACATGTGAAACGCATGGTTAAGTGGGCATTAATACACTCTAAACACATCAAAACAGAAAACATGCCTCCTCGGTTAGTAGTAGGTTTCTGCAGATGTTGGTTGTCTAAAATGGTGCTTAAAAATGTGGGACCCACGGGTGCAGCCACCCCACGTGCCCGGCTCTGTGGGATCAGCTCAGGGTCTGGCCCCATGCTCAGCACCAGTCCTGCAGTCTTCAGCCCAACCCTGCCAGGATGATGGGGTGCTCTGCCCATCCTGGTGACAAGTCTCCCAGGACTGCATCTTCTCAAAGGGGACCTCCTCAGAGGGGACCTGCCATCCTCACTGGAGACCTGGCAGCATCAGACATCAGCATCTCTCTGCTCTGCTGAAGGACAGGTTGCTCCCTGCACACCCCATGGAGGGTCCCATCCTTGGGATGCTCAGTACAGGGAGCCACACTGCTCTCCAGCAGCTCTGGCCAGCAAAGTCCTGAATCCCGATGTTACAAACCCTTCACCTAATGCAAAGCAGGCCACTCAAAAAAAAGAGGGGGGAAAAAAAAAAAAAAAAGATGTAGAAGAAATCATCTGTAAATCTTTTTTCACTTTGCTAACCTGAATCCGGACACACCGCTTTACCCACAGCACCTGCTCTGTAATTTCAAATGATTACTGGAAACAGAACAGGAAAAATGACCCAATTTAAATGGAAATAACAAGAGTGCTGTGCAGTACGCAAGCAGGTTCTGGGGTTTCCTGATCATAGCTAGGTATGAGGAAATGCACAAGACTGTGCCATCCCATCCTACACTATCAGAAGCCAATTAAAGTAACGCTGGATGTCTGAAAATCTCTAATCTTTTAATCAAACTCCCCCACTCGCTTCCCTGCAAATAACCTTTGAAATGTGTATTCCTTCGTTACATCTTCATTATAGGAAGATGACTTGCACCAAGCAGTTAGCATAATTTTTTGTGCCCTACTTTAATTTAAAAAATAACAATACAGTGAAATAGGAGTTCTGCTTAGCGATTGAGCACCCGGCAGGAGGGACAAGGCAGATGCAGAGCTGTATGGGCCAACAACTGAACTTATTTCACATTTTTCATTGCAGGCTGGTGCCCACGAGCCCCTCCCCTGAGAGAGGAGCTGCCCCCCAGGCTCAGGCTGGACCGAGTGGGTTACCAGGCTGTGCCTGCCCAGCTCTGCTCCAGCTCTGGTAGACCTGTTAGCCTTTGAGTTTCCATCACTGTGGCCAGCTCAGCCTGTTCCTGTGCAAACAACATTTTTGGTCCTTTGACCCCTTGCACGCTACCATCCAGCCTGCAGCAGAATCACACCCCTTGGGGCTCCCTGCCTGCTCAGCCTCTGTGGCAAAAACCTCTTGCCTGGTTTTGACACAGAGACTTTAACTCCTGCTGTGCATGGCAGGAGACAACTGAGAAACTGCAAGGCACCGTGGTATTCATAATATTGCTCAATCCGTGGTTTTGGCCTACCTTAGAAATAAGTATCAGCCTTGCCTTTTCACACAGAAAAACTCCTCTGCTTCAAGTCTCTTCCTATATTTTAATTCACCATGCAAGCAAGAAACAGTTTAGTCTACGTTAGGGATTTGGACCATGCAAAGATTAAGGGTCATTTGCAGTCTGCCTGCTTGGCTGTTTTTTGAACAGTTTAATTTCTGAACTGAAACGCATTGTTCTACAAATATTAATAAATAAATGTAACAAAATGCCGTGAGGCTACCTAAAAATCTCTACCTGGAGCAGTGAAACCACAGCCCCCCCCTGCCGCCAGTCTCTCCATCCCTGAGTACTGGGGTGGCTGAGGGGGTCCAAGCCCCCTTTCCCCATCCCCATCCCCACTGGGAGCCTGGGCAGTGATGTTCCCAGGGCTGCTGTACCAAGAAATGCAGCTGACTCAGAACCAGAGTGCTCATTCAGTAAGGAGAACGTTACCCGAGTTACTGGTGAGTAATCCCAAAAGTTTAACGTGAGGTAGGGATGGAGAGCACTGCAGTTGCAGCGGGGGGTGAGAATTGGAGCTGGGCGATATTTGGGGTTTCCCCACGCAGCCTCCTACCTCCCAGGCTTGGGGTTTCTGCAGGGGAAGCGATCCCTTGGGCTGCTGCATCCCAGCAGGGTACAGGTGTGTGAAACACTCAGGTGGGCAGCGAAGGAGGGTTGAGCCCCACGGCTGCTGCAGGGAGCCCTTCTCCAGCCACCAAAACACAGGGTGGAAGACATAAGAAATACCAACAGGCCTTTTTCATCCTCCTCTTGGTGCAGCACTGCTGCTCAATCCTGCAGCATCAGCCTGGACAACGCTGAGCTGCTGCTACAGCTGGAGCTGGAACACATCCCGGCTCCCACCCACAGCTCCAACCAAGGCAGGAGGAGGAGATGGAGGCAGCTCCACCACGGCACCACCGAAGGAAAAGGCTCAATGGGACACGCAAGGCTGTGGGACACCCTGCAAGGCTGTGGGACCAGTGACATTCAGCAGCCAAGGGCGCTGGCTGCAGCAGCCGACAGCAAACATCAAGCCTGCAAACACACGTGCTCACACTTCACTTGTAGCACAAAGCCAGCCACAGCGACGAGCATCCATCGCAGGACTGGGGAAGAACTGGGCAGCGTCATTTCTCTCCACAACCCCATTAACCTAAGCTTTTGTGCCCTCGCTAAGGGATAAGCCACCCGGGCAGCAGCACTAGGGATTGCCATGAGGTGAGGGTCCCCCGCAGGCACGCGGGATGGTTACCTCTTTGTAACTCAGCGCTGCTGACGGTCTGAGTGGTGGAGCAGGACGGAGGCAGCTCAAGCTCCAGGGTTTGAGGATTTTGGGCGGTTCCAGAGGCCCACGGATCTGTCCAGCTGAACTAAACGTCTGAGAACATAGACGAGGAGCAAATGAAGACTGTTAGCCACCAAACAACATAGAGAAGCAGAGGGGGATGGGCAAGAGCTCCCTGTGAACTCCTTTGAGACATCTAGGTTGCAACAAAACTAGGGCAGGATACATGTAAAATGGTACAAGCATGCCACGGTTGCAGAGAAAACTGCGGGATGTGCCTTACGGCTGTCCACATCACCTCAATATCAAGGTGCGTTGCCGAAACAGAGAGATCAGCCAGCACTGAGGAACCCAGCGCAGCAGAGGGGCTGGGGAGGTGAGACGCTTACCGAATGAGCGCTCCAGGACTGTGTTTTGGATACGGTGTTGCACGTCCCTTTGGTCAGCCTTTGCAAGTGGTCCAGCCATTCGTGCAAGTCCTGGCTGGTGCTGCAGGACACGGTGATCCGCTCCGTCATGTTCCCTGGGGCAGAGGATTAATTAACCATCTTTAGCAAGCAGTAGAGACCGAGGAGGAAACGCAAGGCAAGTTCAACTCAGCCCAGCAGCCAGCAGCTCTTCACTTTGCAAAGTCCAGAGGCTGCAAAAAGGCCAGGGCAAAGATGCCACTGCCCATCCTGCTCCAGGCACCCAGTGTGGGAGCTGCACAGAAAGGCAAGGGAACTGGCAAGATGAACATGCGAGGAATTATTTAATGTTAAAAGGAAACAAAACATTTCCATGATTAGCAGGACCATGACACCAAATGCCACCAGCAAGAACAGCTGCATTGCAGCCAAGGCACTGAGCATGAAATGACTGTGTATAGCTACAAGGAATGAGGTAAATCGAAGGGGAAAATTGGGAAGAACATTACGAAAGCTACCTGATGACCAGAGCCATTAATCTGTCAATAAACAAGGCACTCACAGATGCATGGGATAGATGCTGGACACAGACAGGGCACGTATAGCACAGAGCAGCGCTGCTGGGGCAGAAGATTTGTCCCACATGAAACACTCTGGTCTTTGAAAGCAGCCCAGTGTCAGAGACAGCTCAAGGGCGCTGGGAGGATGGTGCCTCAGCCAGGAGGGAGATGTTCAGGAGTTCAGACAACACATGGTAAAAGAGCAAAGCGTGTGACGCCATGGTTAGAGGGACAAGGAAGACCAGTACCTCCAGCAGCAGCTGCTGTTTGGACTGGGAGGAAGGCCCCAGGTAGGGGTCCCACTGACCTGCAATTTCAAACACGTGTTCATTCCCTTCAGCATCTTCCAGCCTTGTCAGTGTCATTCCTGTCAAAGGCAGCCTTCCCTAGGAGAATTGAGGAGGAGTCAGTGTCTGCATCTCCTTCTCAGTGCATCTTGTTCTGCTTGTTTCTGCCAATTCCTTTCTCTTTGGGAACCACCATGAAAAACTAATTTATGAAGGCTTCAGACTGCAGGAAAAGCCTGCTTTAATTTATGGATCTAGATTTCCCTGTACAATTAGGTCAAACCCCGGAGAAGAGGCTCCCGTGACAACTGAGTCATCCCTGGCTCACCTGCCACCCCTTCCCTTCACTAGGTGCAAACCCTTTTTACAACCAAGTCAGCAGGATCAACTTCCCCCGGTTTTTCTGAAAGCCTTCCCTGTCCCTCTGCTTTGCATGCTGAACTGCCTGCTCGCCTTACTCCTGCTGGTGGGTGAAATCAAAAAACCCAGCCAAATCCTTCCCAAATCTTTCCCATCTCTCTCATGTATGAAAGACCATCACTTTCCTGGTGGGTATTGATGGTTTCAGGCAACTGGAGAAAAGCCAAGCTCCCAACAGCCTGATCGCAGCCATTGAAATGGTAAAACACAAGAAATGCCGAGTTTTGGAGTGGAAATTTTGGGCTTTTTACAGTTGGCTTTATAGTAGTGAAAAATTTTCACACAACACAGAGCCGGCTGGCTGGTCGTGTGGGGCAAAACCCTACAGCTGGGTCAGGACACCTTACATACACACAGAACATTCTAGAAAACAGCATGTAGGCAACATGCTGGGATGGTGGGTTTTTGTTTTTTTTTTTTTGATTTCACAGCATTCACATTTACCAAATGCTATTTAACGAGTTGGCAGGACAAAGGCACTAAGTGTCCTGGCATGCATGGTAAAACAAAGCCCTGGTTCCCAGCCTGGGGTGTTTGCATCACAACAGAGGGGTTTAAGGAAGAAAAGGATTTTAAATTGATAAGAGATATCTGATTTCCTTTTTCACACCTAACGCCTTGCAATTTCAAATTAAGCATGCCTACCTGATAGATGAACCCACTCATCCGTGGGCTTGCAGACAGCATCAGCAAAACGTTTGAGAACAACAAGAAATATCGCTCTTCTTTCTCCTGCGGGGAGAATTTAGGTTAGGTTAGTTTGCAATGCAGCACAAGAACCTTCTTCCAGCAAACTGAACCTGTTGCAGCTGGAATCACAGCCTGTGAGAGATCACTCCCAAATCAATTCTTTGGGCTTTTTTTCCTTACAGGATCTCATTTCTGTACTTGTTTTTCCTGCATACGTTTCTGTCTGCATCCTGCTAATCCTCTTCCCATCACTTCAGAGTGCCTCAGAAGACCAAGACCTTATGTCCTCCAGCATCTCAAACAAGACTGTGGGACTAGACTCTACAGGGCTTTGTTTTACAGGTCCTTCCCTTCCCAGGGAAAAGTTCCTACAGCAAACACACAATTCAGTGATAACAGGCACTTTCCCCACACCAAACATGCAGTATGCACGGCTTTAACACCACTGCTGAAGGTCTGCGGCAAGCACTGGTGTGATGCTTTAGGACCAGTAGCAAAGGAATCCCTCCAGTTATTTCCAAAGTGCAGTCAGCTCTGGAGTGGGACGTCAAGGCAGCCACCGCACAGGACGTGGCAAAATGGTTATGCTAATGCACACTTTCAAGTCACTCTCATTTCTCAGAGTAAGTCACAGGGGGGAAAGAGGGAAATTAACGTACTATACGACATTGAGATACTTCTTTTGCTTGCAAAGTGTGTCACCAAAGGCCTGAAGCTATGCTGCCAGGGTGCCTGACTCCAAAGATGTACACAGCCCCATGGCACAGCTCTTCTCCAGGTAAAATTATTTATCAGCATTATTTGTCAGCACTTTGCTGGCTTGGAGTGAGGGTAGCTGCCACCTCGCATCGCTGATCTGGTGAGCAAGGGGGTATTTGGACATCGCACTCACCTCACTTCCCCCACACTGCACCATAACCTGGGACATGTAGATGATGTTTCCCATCGTTTTTATGTCCTCTCCTTCCCAGCGCTGGATGGATTCAGAAAGGATCTGCAGTTCGAGTTGTTTCCTCTTCCTCAGCTCCTGGCATTGCGACTGGGAATCACAGCAGGGCACTTTGTTAGCCAAGGGCAGGCGCAAACCCAAACCACCCCAGCAAAGACTGTTTCACCACCAGCGCTCCCACAGCCACATGGGCTCAGGGCTGGTCACATCAAGAGAGCAGGAGAGCCTCTTTGGCTCTGGTACACAAAATTTGTTAAAAAGAATCACACCCTAGCAATTTATGAATGAATTGATACATCAAAACATCAAAGAAATTGCAAACTGCACTGAACAAACTTTTCTTTCCAAACCAGTCCTACCTCTGAGAGTACAGGGTCACATTTTCCAAATCGAGACAGCCGCAGAGTTAAACACCTCTAATTTTGCTGCCGATGAGAGAGATTCTGCCCATTTTGCCCAAACAGCAGAGTTCTATTTGCAGCAATGCAAAGTCCCCACGAATCAGATGGGTGGATATTTTCCAGCCAAAATTTGTAAACCCAAAAGCAGGACTTGGTGCAATATTTCTGCGGGGCAGCGGAGTAGCACAAAAAGAAGCTTTGAAGGTGCTGTAATTGAAAAGATTGCACCGATGCTCAGCGGCTGGGGACTGGTAGAGTTCCACAGAGCGGCCAGTCCTTCAGCAGCTTTCAGCAAGCAGAGGGCAATGCTGACTGAACAAGGACAGTCCTGCAAATTCAAGCAGAACTTGCTCTAACCAATACCTCTACCAACGAGGAAAACTGCTGCGAAGCCAAAACCAGGCTCGTTTTTCACCAGCTGCTTGGTTTTTTCCACCCCCCTGCTTCTGACAGAGATTTTCCTTCTTTCCAGCTCAGTTTCATACACTCTTTGACTATCCAGATCCACAGAGAAGCTGCACTGGGTATAGTATGAAAACACACAAATTTGAACCAAACTGTGGGGGCTTCCTCTCCTTTTGCAACTGTTGTGTGCTTTTTGACAGCTCCCCAAGCGTCCAAACCCAGTGTTCCCGTGATGGAAATCCATATAAAATCCACAGCATTCCACCACAGTCTGTGCAGAGGCACCACTGCTAATCATGGTGGCTCCGTGGTTCCTCCCTGCCTTCCCTCAGGAGCCTCCCTGGTCCTGCCACGGGACCATGTGTCCACGGCAAGAGGCATCTCTGCCTGTCTAACCTCAAATCCGCACTGAACCTCTTTAGTTGTATCATAATTACATTCAATTACTCAACACCCAAGTACACATTTCAAGTAAAACCATCCCATCACTTACGAGCATTCCTAAAGATTAATGACACCTTGTAATTTAACTGAATTATTCCCCTATTATCTACTAGAATAAATGGAAAGGGAGATGAGTTTCTAAGTAAATCTAACATCATCGCCCTTTCCTGTTTTCTATGAACTTTGTCCTCCCCATCTTTTATCTGCGCTGCTAAGCACTGAAAACTTGCATCTGCTGCGCTGAGGAAGGAAGTTGGACCACATCTGGAGTGGTTGTAGTGAAAGGTATTCAGTGGCTACAAAGTGAGACACACTATGGCGTTTTTAATAACCGAAAAAAGCTTTGACAGGTAAAAGCTTTGTGCACATGGATGGCTTTTCCCCCTCTTTTTCATCTTGGTGCAGTAGGGCTTTGAGGGGTGTAGGAAACGCAGCTCACAGAAATAGGTTTGTTATCTCTGACTCATCCCTTCGCTGATACCTTCGCAATACCTGCAATATGGCCAATGCCTCCCAGTGCCCATGGAGCAAATCTCAGCAAAACCAAGAGCCCCTCGACGGGCTGGGAGCGTAGTAGCTCACTGCTGGCATCAGCAGCTGAGTCGGACAGCCCTGCTAACCTTTCACAGCTCGTCTCAATGAGCAAGGGGCGGTCCAGTTTCAGGTGGCAAATGCTTAGGGTATGGAAGCCAAAGGAGATGAAAGGGACCCCCCCACCACCACTACCCACGTGTGGCTTTCTGCAGCTGAAGAGAAAGTTGGAGATCCTCCGTCTCTGCTGCTGGGACCACGCAGCCAGCGTGCAATTGCCCCAGAAGGGCAGCTCTAGGCTTGAAACTCGAAATTAAGATTCTTTGTCACCCATCTTTTCCATTCCAAAAGACCTTTTTTTCTAATGAGAAGACAAATGTCAGGCTTGACTCATTCTTCATGAAATGCAGCCCTGAAATGGAGTGCTCTATTTTAAGAATTGCCACCTACCACAAGGGACTTGAAGGATGTGATGGCTTTCAAAACCTCTTCGTGATCTGCATGCGCCTCCTAGTGAAGAGAGAGAAAAATCCATCAGCCACCACCAGCAGCAGCCACCCTGTGCAGCACCCACCACCCCAGCGCACCCAGAGCTGGCAGGGTGCTGGGGGATGCAGGGCTGAGGGTGCAGGCAGCATGGGCTGCAGGAGGGGGACAAAGTCTCCCAGGTACCTTCCCCGCCACCCAGTTCAATGTGACACGGTTTAAGGCAGCTACGCAATTCATCAACACCAGTGTAATCAGTGCAAAGTGGCCAGAGCAAGAGCAGGTACGGTTTTACTTAGAACAAACTCAGCTTGCAAAGAAAATCAATCAAAACAGGCAGAGTTGCAGGGTGGCTTTCTGGTTTCACCTTCAGGAAGGAATCGTCCACTGGCATGCAAGGTATTCCAGCCATTGCCCCATCAAGCGTGCCATTTCCATGAGCATCAAAGGGATCTTCACCTCTGGGTTTAAGTCTGAGCAGAAAGCTCTTGGGCCAGGGAGGGAAATGCAGGATGCTGCCCCGTATCTATGACTGCAGCTGCATGCTAGTACTCTCCTGGCACCTCCTCCTGGATCGAGGGCCCTACATCAAAAGGTCTTCATCTTCCAGTCCTCTTGCCAAGCAAATCCTAAGGTGTCTAGGTTGTGACGGAGCTGTCCCCGTGGCTGTCAGAGGCTGCCTGGGATTGTTCACCTCTGAATCCGGGACAAGAGCTGCCCTGAACATACCTGCCCCATCTCCAGCTGCACACAGTGCAGGGAACGCTGTGGCATACATCCACATTGCACACATCCACATTGCACACATCCACGCTCTTCCCATGGCACCACAGCTTAAACTTCAACCCTGCTGATTCATGCACAAAACCCCCACTCTCAGCTTAGAAACTAAGAAAAATAGGTGATGTGTGTCCCCCCCAAATCCACTGCTGACCCCCTAGAGAGCATCCTGCAAGGAGCATGCTGTCTGTATGGGCACAGTGGCTGCAGCCAAGCTCAGCTGTCCCTGCAGCTCAGCAAAGCCAGGTGACAGCGGGACAGGTCAGGTCTGTAGTGTGCCTACAGTGCAGGCTCTTATGCCCTGCCCTATGCAGAAAAACCCCTGGCCCAAACACAGAGGTTTTAATCCTCTGGCTGGGATGTGGATTTGAATGATCATGCCTAAGTGTGCCGAGTCATTAACTGGTAATTAATACTGAAAGGGGGAAAAAGCAAACCCACTTAAAAACAGACTGTTACTTCTGTTTTCTTCCCCTCCTGGTACAACCCCTGACGTTTGCATCCCCGTGGCTGGAGTACACTGGCAGGCGAGTAGCAGAGCTCTACAGTCCCTGTGCGGGGGGAAATGTCCTACAGCAGATGTGACACTTGCTGAGGAAATCTCTGTTAGCTGCTCTCCCTGCTCCCAGGCACTGGCTCCTCCACCCCCGTGTCTGCGCTGGCTGCCAGGTCTCTGCCTGCCTGCACGGCTCTGCTTCCACCCAGGAGCACCAGCCTCAGGCAAGGGCTGGGGATGTGCCTGCAAGCTGCAGGAACCAGTGGCCAGGCATAGGAATCTCAAAAAATGGTAATAAAAGCACTTATTTATTTATTTCCCGCTGTGCAAATAAATACTAGTTGTAGCCTGACCTTGAACGCTGGTTTTACTTGTGCTGGAAATGGCCCATCTTTGAAGGAGCGGGGTGAAGAGCTGGCAATGCCTTCCCACAACGCCCCCCAGACCTCTCCACTGCTTTCCCACACTCCTTGGAGGGGTGGCAAGTACTTTTAGCAATGTGGTGCTCAAATACCGACAGGCAGAGATGCCTCTTGCGGCTCTGGGGGCAGCTCTTGCAGCATCAAGGGGCACAGCCTGCCCAGCAGCCCTGAAGCCCACCTACCTCCATGTGCCGCTCCAACTCCTGCAGCAGTGTCACATATTTATCCAGCCTCAGGAAGGGTTTGCTGAGGCTCGTGGTTAAGATGAGAATGCCTGGGTTGGCCGCACCCTGGCTCTCCATGAACTTCTCCAGCTCATCACTAAAAATAGAGACAACAACAACGAGGAGGGCTCGCCACCGCTGAGGGCTGTGTTTTGCTGCCTCCCATGTTTTCCTGATGGCCAGGGCTTTGCTCCGAGCTGTGTCTTTCTAAAGACAGTCCAGCCTCCCCTCTGAGCGTCCCCCTGCTGCAAACCCAGCAGGGCAGGCAGGGACCTGTGAGCTCCCAGCCAAGCAAGACCCTGCTCCCCAGGGATGCCGGGGAGGATGCCCGGTTGGTGTGCGCAGCCTCCGGGGTACATCGGTGCTGGCAGCTGGTCCCCTGGCACAGCGAGGTGGCACAGTGCCAGGCATCTGGTGGACAGCATGGGCTGCAGAGGCTGGTGCTGTGCTGGAGGATGCTGCAGCAATGCGCTGGGACCCTGCTGGGAGCCATGACGCAGGTGTTAGCGCATACATCAACTCTGGAAAACATGGCTTGCGTGTGTCAGCACATTTGCCAAAGCTGAATCTTTGATTGATTTAAGAAAAGAGGTCAGACTGAGGAACCACATGAATGAGTCATTTACAGGAGCCAGACTTTTCGTCAGGCTGAATTAAAGCTGGATTTCAGCAGGTAAGTAAACATATTGTGAGTTCCCATTACAGAACGGGAAGACTTAAACAGTATGGCTGGGGTCCTGGCTTTCCCCATCACTGCAGCGGGGACAGATAAACTGTATTAGGGATGACACAGCTGTAGCCTTTTGGTTTGGCATGCTCAAATCCAAGTGTCTGCTCAAGTGGGACATGCTGAAGAAAGATGTTATTATGGCGATCTACCAACAACTCTGCAAATCAACCACTTGGTTGAACAGCAGCTCAGTTAATCAACTGGGTAACTCCGGGTGACTTGATGAGCACCCCCCTTTTGCAATGATGTGCCCCACATCGTAGTGCCACAGGGGAACGTAGCCCCACCTGCAGATGTGTGAGCACTGCAGCAACGGGTCACATATCATCCGGGTCCTTCAGCGAGTAAGTCATAGGAGATACTACTGCAAGGGCTGAGGTTGCCTCTGTTTTACCCAAGGCAAGAGTCCTGCATGTGCAGAGGGAACCTGTGGGACCAGCTCTGAACACAAGCAGCAGGAGTTGTCCCCAGGCTGGAGCTTAGAGGCTACGCTGAAGAGCCCAAAGCCCCAGCGGTTTTCCCAGCAGCAGGATCCCATGTTATGCCCTTGCCCTATTGTCAAAATACAGGTCAAAAGCCATACCAGGACAAGCAGTAATAAAAGTGACTTTTTAAAGGAGGGATTTCAGTCTGAATCTCCTCCTCCATCACTCACCTGTGTTGCGTGAGGACGTTGACTGCCGACGGGTGGTTAGCACAGTACGTCAGGTACAGCGAGCGGAACTGGGGCATCAGGTTCATGAAACAGCCTCCCACACGCTGCTGGTTCTCGGGGAGCCTGTGGACACCAACACACCAGCCACAAAGGTAAGCCTCTTGATCGGCACCCGGCAGCTACAGCACTCTCAGGTGTCTGCCCAGGAACTACCCACTGCACGGGGACAATCCCAGGTCACCGCATAACTGCGGCACCCAGCAAAACACCCACACCTGCCACCTGGGGAGGAGGAATACGGAGGTTCTCAGGTGGGTCTGGGTTTCTGTGGTGCAGACAGTGAGTATCACAACCCGTTATCAGCCTGGGATAAGGTGTGACCCAGCCTGTCCTGTCCCACCAGCAGAGCTGCAGCTGGGATGCGGCAGCCCACCGCAGCTGATGAGGATGTGCTGGGAAGAACTGGGTGCAATGCAGCAGTGGTCCCAATGTCTGGGCTGCCCATGAATATGAGAGCAGATGGAGAGAGAAAGAGAAGCCACACCTGAATATACTTCCAATATTCAGTCTTTTCCCCATCTCTTTTCAGCCCTTCCCAAGGAGAGGCTGGGCTAAGCCTGAACACGTCTGCCAGCCTCCCCGTGGGAAACCATCACCTCTAATAATCTGCTCTTTGCTCCCTGACAAGCCCCATCTTCATGCTGCCAGATCTCCCACACCACATGTGTCTGCATCTTTGGTCTAGGTACACTTTCATGTCAGGTCTAGTGATGCTCTCATTCAGCAGGTGACTTACCAGTGGAAATGTCAGAGTTTCTTCTACCCTCCCTCCTCCCAAAGCACTACCTGCCTTTCTTCAAACCTGTTATTTTCTTCTATATTTAACAAGCCTAAGACAGCAGCCAGGAGGAACATCAATGAACGTGTCTTTCTATTATTTTTAGCTGCAGTCTAACAGTTTAACAACCTCACTGCTATGGCATGAGCTTACTTTGCAACTTCTTCCAAGGCTTGGTTCAGTGTTTGCTGGAACGCAGAGATTTCTTCCATGTTTCCCAACAATGACGCGATGTCCACAGCACTGAGCCTAAGAGAGTCAAATCACCAATTAGCATCAAAGAGATGTTGCTCTCAGGAGCACCCCCATGGTATTTGCAAGCAGTCCTTCCAAAAAGGCCCAAGAATTTCTCTTTCCCCAGGTACACCATCGGACATGGGAAAACACAAAATCCATGATCTGTGAGCTACAGACCACAGCCTCCCGGAGAAGATGTCTGCTGTCAAGGATTATCTTAATTGGATTTTAATCACTTAATCACACTAATCTTCTCAGACGTTTAGCTGTCTAATAGACACAGACAGATGGGATTTCAGCCAGGGGTGGGGAGGGAGGTGTGTGCACACAGAAACAGCTTTGTCTTCAGGGATTCATTCTGTGGGTCTCCCTAGGGGAGGAGGGTCCTCTAGAGCAGCCCCTCGGGTAGGGGTCCTTTGTTCCTTGAGCGAGGCTGGATTTTCCCTAGGCAAAGCTAATGTGCCTGCTTCTCTCATCCTCCAAGCCATCCTCAGAGTCACTCTCATACCACCCTCATTTAAGCCATTTGCTGTCTACAAGGCTGAGAGCACGAGAAATATTCACAGCTGAATATCTCTCACATGATGATTTGAGGAAGGGAGGAGAGATTTAAATACAGAAGCCTTAAGACATCACTCTCCCATCTTGTGGAACTGCATGATGACTAAACATCTGCCCTCTGCCCGGGATGCCCCGGGGCTGCCCAGCCCTCCCGCAGCACGCTCAGCTGGAGGGGTCCCAGCCCCAAATGCAGCTGCACGGACAGGGTCGCCAAGATGGCACCATTTGGAAGAGATGACGGTAAAGCTGAAGCAATAAGCAGGAGGTGAAGTTAACTGCACCAGGTCTTTTATGCCGGGTGAAACTATCAATAGGAGCCTGCCAATAGGCACCAACGCGCTGCCTGGGTAAGGACAGGATGGCACGTGCTGCCTCGGCACCACACTGGCCAGCACGGATGGAAAGCACATCGGCTTGTTTCTGCAAGTAAGCCCTGACAAAGCCCCCCTGTTGCCCCCGGCATACGGGATGGCAGCATGCTCTTCCCGAGCACGGAGGTACTCAATGCTGATGGCTGCGCAGACAGGGAAGTCACTCCTGGCTCAGCAGCAGTTTGGATTTAGCGAGAGGCAACCTAACCGCCGAGAACGTGTGTCGTCGCGCACGGAATGAAGAGATGACTAGGAGATGCAGCTTGGGCCCGAGAAGTCACAACAAGGCAAATCACAAGGGGAGAAGCCATGCAAGGCACACCGCCAGGACACATGCACGCTGGGACAGCCACGCACGAGCTTGCAGATGGGTTGGAACAGCCAGCACTGGAGCAGATGGAAAAGCCCGTCTCTAACACAGCCCAATGCCTGCACCACCACTGAGGAATAGGAAAGAGCAGAAACCTGTACAAGGTGGGCTTTTTTTCTGGTTCACAGAGAAGCTTTACAAGAAGAGCAGTAACAGTCCCTAAACATTCAAAAGCAGGAAAGTAATGAACTATGGTCGATTTTACAGGGTTCTCTCCACCTCAGATGCCCTTATATCTTACTTATCATAAGACTGGAGGGGTCTTAAGTAAGTTCCCAGAAGTGACTGTAGTTCCTTCGCATAATCTCGTTCTGTTTCCAGAATATTTTGCAACACCTAGGGTGAGAGACAGAGCACTGAGTAGATCTTTGTACTAGTGACTAGTCAAAGGAACACGACATCAGCTTCCAAGTGTGGAAAAGCACGGAAGTGTATTTTAAATCCATAAATTACACTCATTAATGCAGAACCCAAAACGCTCAGGAAAGCCCTGGGGGGTCCAATTTTGGGATTTTACTTTGGCAACTGGGGGAGGCCTGGAAAGCAGGTGTTAAGGGCTGCTCCTTCTTCTCTGGCAAAGCATGAAGACAATGTCAGTTCAGACCTGAGTTTAGTATTTGACCCCCGAGAGGCTCATGCCTAACCCTGCATGCACAACTGGCTGCCAAGGTATGCAAACAAATGATCTGTGCATGCGTCCTGGGAGCACCGTTTGCACGAAGGCAGGCAACAATTTAAATGCAACAGTGGCCGGACCAAGGACGGCTCCTGCGGCAGCTCAAGCCAGGGCACAGCTCACTTGCACTCAAGGACGTGCCGTGTTGGGTTTGGTCCTGCTAATCCTGCTCAGCAGCCAGTTCGTCTCCAGCAGCAGGGTAGGCAAACCCACTGCCTGCACACTCCCAGTTAGCACTCCAGTTTCTCAGTGTGGATGAGCTTTGGAGACAGTGGAGGTGGTTCCCAGCTCTCTGGACATATTGTTTCTGCTTTGCTTTGCTTGAAATATATTTAGACATGCTGATGAGCACGTTTCACCTCCAGCACTGAGAGCCAGGGATGTTCACATGCAGGCATTTTAACTCTCCCACACCGCAGGGTTCGCTCTAGCCTGGACACAGCGGGAAGGTACCTGCCGCCCTCTGCCAGACCTCGCTGCTCCTGTAGCAAGGTGGTAGAGGGGGTGATGCTTCACCCCTTCTGCAGCCGCAGTTCACAGCCCGGCAGGCTGACCTGCTCCAAAGCCAAGCCCAGTTAACAAGCCAGGCTGTGAGCTGCAGCACCTGCCCCTTCTCCAAGGGAGAACACAGGGCAGGCAGCTCAGGGTGTAACATCTCCAGCCAAACCTAAGAAAGGGATCATGGATCAGAGCCCTAATTTGGCTGGCCACGCACAATGACATTCTCTCCCCATCTTTATCAACAGAAGATGGCCCTCAGTTAACGGCAAGGACTGGACCAGAGACACTGCGCTTTATTCCCCAACACTGGTCTCAGAGCTGCCACCTCTGCCATACTATCTAGTTGCCTACTTTGAGTCTCTCTCTCCTTTTGACATCTTGCAGCAACTTCCATTTGCGGTTTACTGTCTTGACAACCTTGAACCAAGGAAATGGCAACAGCTGCATTCAAATACAGAGTCACATCCCCAGTTGTTATAAATTGCTTCAATGATTTCTGAGGGAAAGAGCCAGTTCAGGAGATTAATAATATGCTACTTATTAAAATGTATGATCAGCACTTTAAAACTTACCACAGGGTAATAATTCTTTGTCAGCTGAGTGCTTTCAAGTCCTTTTAATGCTTTGGGAGAGAGTGGTTTATCTGTACAAAAAAATACATCAATAAATTACAGTGTACAACTCTCATTACTCCAGCAGGAAAAGTCACTGCTGCATCATGTCCAGCAAACAAAGCTTCACCCCTGTGAATGCAAAACTTCAACGGCAGGGTTTGTTTGCCGGCTCCAGAAAAACTAGGAGCAAACCGAAGGCATGCATGGCACCGAAGGCAGCCGAGCAAGTCGCACCAGAAGCACTGCACAGCCTCTGCCAACTAACTTACAGGTTTGCTCTGAAATCCCTGGCAGTAGCCCAGTGTCTGGCACTGTTTGGAGCTACAGTGTGGCTTCACCCGGCCCACAAAATTTGGGTTTCAAAACTGGGTGTCTATCAGAAATGCTGGATACAGCATTTTGTTCCAGGTGATTCACAAAGCACTTGAAGCCAGCGCCAATCAAGACACTGAACCCTGATCCCCGCAGTCATTTGCGATACAAAATCTTTCTCTGAACGAAGGCAGATTTGAGCACAAAGCTCCCACAAACCTGGAAGTCAATTCTCATCTTCTTCTGCATTCGCTAAATCCCTGTGGATGCCTCCAGCATGGTACGCATGTGCACGTACACACACACACAAGTCCCTGCTCCACTTTTCCTTCCCTAGAGAAGCCTCTTCCCTGCCAGCAGCATGGCTTTGCCAGCTCTGCCCGCACCGGAGAGCTGTGCCGCCAGCCCTGGCCACGCTGCACACCTCGTACCGATACGCCTTTGCACCACGCAGGACAGCCGCCTCCTTGCTCCCTGCCATCACTCACAGAAGGCAATTACTTTCACACCGATAGCAAGGCAGAAGCTTGGAATTGATAAATTTAGCCCCTGGAAACCGCAGCTTAATGTATTGTCTAATTATTGCCCTTGTAGAGTTTCCTGTCACTTTCAGCTGGGAGCTCTGCGCCTCATTCAAAGACTTGGAGGAGCCTTGCTCCACGCAGCTAGTTATTTCCACCAAAGGGCACGCTTAGGACACACCGGAGGTACAGACACTGCTGAAAAACAAGTAACTCCATTTAGAGTGACACGTCTCACGCTTCGGAGGTGAGGAAAGCAGCTTCCGCTGGCTTGCAGGGAGGGGTCCCCCCGGGTGCAGCCCCTCGGCAGTGGTCCTGGGGCAGGAGAGGGTTAGCTGATGGTGCCTGCCCCCATCATTTGCAATCCAGCCATGCCTCCCGAGCAAGCAGAGACCAGAGGAGCAAACCTTCCTCCCATGTGAAATGGGTGCTGGTGAGAGGGTTTCAGCGGAAAAAGCTCTGCAGGTAAAAAAAAATCTGCCGGGCTCCTACAGTCAGGATCAATTGGAGTCTTGCCCTTTGCTTCAATGAGGTGCCGTTATTTCATGCAGCTCCCATCTGATTTTCCCCATAGGACTGAAATCTGATCTCCTTTTTTTGAAACATTTCTCTTTTCCACTCACTGACTTAATTAGCGATTCCTGGGTTGTGCCAGACAAGCCTTCAATCTCTGCTGCAATGTCCTGCTCCAGCTCAGACATCATTTCCCAGAGGGAAACGGTGGGAGATGAGATATCCTAACAATGATTTTTTCACTTAGAATTAAATAAAATCTGGCCTAATTCTGAGCGCTCACTAATTTTATTCTTCCCTCCTTTGCTTTTTCACTTGCAAGCATGGCAGCGAGGATGTCTAACGGGTTGTACATATTGCAGCCACTTTGCAGGCTGCTGCTGATGTCCCACATGTCTGAGGCCAGGGCTGATCCTGAGCCATGAAACCAGCACTGAGCGTAGAACTGGTCTCTGCGCAGGGTAAGCCCTCAAGGTGCATTAAGGAATTAAGTTGGATTTTGTAAAAAACCAAGTTTACTGTCACACAACGGCCTCAGAAGCACAACGGGGTGAGCTGCTTGAATGGATATGTAACACTACAGGGCAGTCAGCCAGGGGCATGCCTCGTGTCATCACCACCCCACATCTGGTTAGAATCACACTGCAGAAAACATGAAGGACACTCAAGACAAAGCTCAATAAAGGCAGATGTCATCAGATGGACCGTCCCCTCCCTCTTCCCTTCTCATTATCGTAGCAGAAGACGCATCTGGGGGAAAACGTACTGTGTGAAATCAGCCACCACGACAGGCAAAACCAGGGAACCATTCCCTGCGGCCACCTAGTTTTTGTTGGTTTCCTCACTGTGACCACGAGCACCCGTTCCACTGCCACCAGAAATGGCAGGATCAAACACAAATACAGCGCCTGACCGAGGTCTCTAACAAAAAGCTAATTCTTTGCCCAGACACTGGAACGACCTGGCAGCTCCCCAGGACAAAGGGGACCCACACAGCCATCTCCAGCCTCATCCTCCGGCAACGTCCCCGCTCCTGCGTGGCTGGGGGGAGCCATCAAAAGGCACGATGCGCTGGGGAAGAGGGTGAAGCAGCTCTCAAACAACTCATGCGAAAGACTAGGCTTTACCCTTCTGGCCTTGTTCATCCTTCCATTAGTCCTGCTGCTTTAAGGACACAAACGGTCCTTACTAAATAGCAGCAATTTCCCAAAGGCACAAGGATCTACGCTGCATTATACCGCTGTCATTCAATCAGCCCTTGAAAGCAATTTGCTTACCGGTGGATTTGATTTCTCTGACGTAGTTGCTTGGGAACCAGCCTGTTTTTCCATTCAAGGTCCCTTCCCACCAGCCCCCTTCTTCAACCCGGGTGACATAAATAATGTCTCCTTTGTTAACGGAGAGTTCATCCTCATTGGTCTGCTTAAAATTGAACCTGGCCTTTACCACCAGCTGATGACTGCCATTCTCGGTCATCTCCTAAGGAAAGAAACACGGGAAAACATCACTAAATAGTCCAAAAAAGCAGAAACCACTAGGACAAGCCATTGTTGTTCTTTGTTGTGACAGCTGTTTTTTCAGTATTGCTTGTTATAACAAGCAGTAACGTCTTGCTTTTGTGCAAGCGCTCCCACCAGAGGACCACAAGGTCCCTTCCCAAGCATTAATTTCGTTTCACAGCCCAACGGATGGCAGATAAGAATCGCTCTCCTCATGTCACAGAGAGGAGCACCGCGGTTTGCAGAAGCCGCAAGACTGTCTCCAGCCGAGGCAGCAAAGCCATGATGGAGATCGGGGGAGGACAAAGCCCCCCTGGCATGCTCGACCCAGGGGTACCACTCATACCCCTCTACCCCCACAGCCACCAACCCCCTGATGAGATGTTAATTAAAGGATACCACAGGCTTGGACTGCCTCCTTAACACCTGCGCTGACTGTGAAGCTGTGCCGTTGGAGTCAGTGTGGGGACCTCCAGCCACAGAGCTAAGAGACGACAGATGTGCACATGGCCCTTTTGACGGCTGATCTGGTGAGGCAAAAACAACATCTGAGTTTTACCCATCTGTCCACCATCCCTCTGCATCACAGCAAAGCAAAGAGTAAAGCCTATAAAGAAAACAAGAACAGGGCACAACAGCTGAAAGAGCATCTATCAGAGCAAGAGAGCAAGTGCTCTGCATCTCCAGTGCGGGTACTCCTAGTCAACAGCGAGGATGGTTTTGCTGGGCTGGGTTAACCCTTCCATGCTGGAAGAAGTTGATTTGCATCCCACGGCACTCCCAGGTTATGCCACCTCTGCAGCCACACATCCAACCACAGTATTTTTTTTTTAAATCCCCCTCAAAACTGTAGAAAATTAGAATAATTCTCAGCCCAATGCTGTCCAACTGTGAATGTTTCTGGGATCCAAGTAAGCACTGTTGAAGGTGTTTCGAAGTTTAGCTCGCAAGTGAGCGCTCTCAGGTCACCTCCACAGCTGCAGCTTAGGGCTCCCCGCCGAGCGGGGAAGAATGCTGAACAGCTGGTCAACACAATCGCTTCTCTATTTAGATAAGTCCGTCTGGGTTCATTATACAGCTGAAAGAGGCTAGGCACAATTTTGATTACTGTTCGTGGACTGCTGCCATTAGCCATGTGAGAGAGGGATTCAGACCACGCCGAGGAAGGACAGGACTGTCACCCCCAGGAGACAGACAGCCCTCGGAAAGGCTCAGGTAGCCCCAGCAGCTCTTGGCGTTGCCTCCTTCACACGCTCGAAGCTCCTCGCTTTCTCAAACTAGTCTCTGGGCTTGTTCCTGCCACCGCCTGCCTGATGCTGGAAATAAATCAGTAATCATGAAAACCAGACATGTGTCAGAGCAGCAGCTTTGTTTCTATATTATTACTCAAAAAGCTGCCAGAAGGTAAAAAGTTTCCTGGTGGCAACCGCCCTGTGCTGAGATTGAGTCAGTGGCCTTGTCACTATGAGCAGTCCCAGCTCCTGCAGGACCTGGCAGCGCTCAGCCCCAGAATCCTGCTTGGGCGCTGCAGAGCAGCAAAACCCATGGGATCCAAGCCACCCAGTCATTCCCAGTACTTCTCTGCCACTGTACCTCACACCACGCTGTGGGACAACGCTCAGATCACCTCCCTTCTATATGCCATGGTGCTAAAATGCAACCACAGCAGATATTATAATTTCAGCAAACTGTGAAGCCCTTTTAAGATTTGCCTTGTAGATTCAAGAACATTTCTGTATTCCAGAGCTTTTGTTTTCTACCTGCAGCGTGGACCTGGCATGCCCGTGGACCTCAACAGGAGGACAGAGAAGAGTGTTTTGCAGGCATGACCGTGCAAGGTTCCCTGGGTGATGTTCGGAGTTGTTCTTTGAAAATGCTGCAAGAAGAGAGGGTGATCGAGCCACCAAGCATACGCAGGAATGAGAAAACATAAACTCTAAAGCTGCTGTTCCCCCATTCTCCTCCAGTCTGAGTGTCAACATGGAAAAATCATTCCGAAGGGGAAGTTTGGTGGGAGTTACAGGAACTCAGCTGGGCTTTCACTCTCCCCAGAGAATTTTTGTTTCAATAGAAAAACACCGCATCCTTAGATTGGGCCTGGAGCAACACAAACTGTGAGCTCCTGGAGAACAGACTTGCTTTGTCTTTCTCCAACGCCTTGCACAATAGGGACCAGGTCTATGACTATGACTTCCAGGCGCCGCTGCCTTAAAAACCCTTAACCAGACCATACCCACACACCAGTCCGCCCAGACCACGCTCCAGTGACAGACAACGCTGTTGGTAAGTGTTGTGTGCTCTCAGTGAGTCAGTTTTCTCTCTCGCCCTGCTCCTTACACAACTGCCCGATGACCGCACGGTGAATTCCCATCTCCCTGGGCTGCAGCAACAGCAAAACCCTCTGCGTGGAAAACTCACTTTGCAGACACAAAGTGGGGTTGTTTTTTTTCTCTGAAGCATCCTGATATTTGAGCAGGAGCGGTTTCGGCTGCTCCCGGCGACTCCCAGGCCAGGAGGGGTGGCTGGCTGCCAGCGCGAGATGCTCTTCCCCTGATTCCTTCTAAAAAGGGAGGGTGTAAACCGCGAGTCCAGACTTCTCCGCTTATTCAAGCCATCAGCAACAGTCCCACGGAAATGACTCGGTTACTGTAGATTTTATGCTTCTCCCTGCCCCTCCCAATCTTCCAAAGCTTTTATAAATATCTGCAGCAACCTAGAAACAAATGTAAAACTGACTTTGACAGTTTGGTAGGGAAGTGTATCATTTATCTTGCATCGTGACAGCGTCCTATTTTATTCCTGGTCCAGCATGGAACACTGCTGCCATATGTTGCTTAAACTATGGTTAAAATAGCTGGGTTTTCTGCTCACATTCCTACACTATTTTTGGCAGATGAGCCTCATCTGATCCAGCCCAGCTGGTTTTCCTCCCCTGCCCTCTCTTTCAGATAAAAGCATCAAGCTCTGTGTTGCTGTTATTTGATGGACAGCTGCTGGACTCTGTCTGAGTTAATTTGCTACAAACGATGCCTCTAGTTATTTGCATAACAAGATCCACAAAGACTGAAGGATTTGAACTTCAAATGGATCCTCACAAACACATCACATTCCCACAGTGTTTCTTTATCTGTCACCTGCTTCCCTTTGCCTCCAGCAAGGGTGTTGGGATGCAGCAGCTCTGCGGTGTTGGGATGTGCAGGCATGCCAGAGCCTTGGCCATAGCAGGAACTGCAGTAGCCAGTACCAGGCTTGTCCTGATGCTCCGTTCAGCCCTCGGCCTCTGGCAAGAGGGACAAATGGGACCATCTGCAGTGGCAGTTTGTAGGACACAGGCTCCTGCTTCTCAGGAACTTGGCCAAGCCACCAAAAAGCAAACGTTTTAGGCATGTATTTATTTTACCCTGTACTTTTCCCAAGAGTGCTCTCTGACGGAGCAGCTAATTATATCACAGGCATTGCGCTTTTAAACATTTAAACAGAGAAAGCATATGTTCAAACAGATGTTTGCCATGAAAACAAGAGGATCCCAGCTTCCCTATAGCCTGTCGGTAACGTGTGCTAGAAATTATTCCCCAGCAAAGCCACGTCCCGAGCCTTGCCCAGCGACTGCAGGGGTGAGCTGGGACACGGGTGGCTGCACGAATAGAGTGGGGGCTGTAAATAAGGGCTGTGACAATGGCACTGGCTGCCCCATTGGCACACACCCCCATCACACCCCTCCAGTCTGGCAATAGGCAAGCACAGAGGCAGAAAATTTTCTCACTCTTTTTGCTTTCAGAAAATTGAAACTAACGTCGATCATAATGTCAGCATTTGCAAAGGTTGCTCCTGGACTAGGTAACCTGCATTTTACATCCCCCGTCATAACAACCTGCAAGGGCTTTCTACATGGGGTCACCGGGTGCTGGCATTTAGGGGAGCGGTAGGAGGCTGTCAGGAGATGTGCTGCAGCTGAATTACCGTGCACTGACTTCTAGGGAACGAGCTGGCGGCAGAGCTGAGTGCTGGCTGCAGAAAGGCAGTCCAAGAACCTTGATTTCTTTACAGCAACATTATACACACACATACAGGTGTGTATGTACAAATATATACTATTCCTATGATTATAATACATTATATAGTATCAGATATATGTCGTTATTTATATAACATATACCTGAAAATTCACACAACACTCATGTGTAAGTATAGTATATATTTTATATACATCTGATTTTATAAAACCTGGCATCAGAACAGAAGAGAACAGAAAAGAGGGAAAAGGGAGAAAACGGTCCAGTCCCAGCAATGAAGTTGTTCCATTGAACAACCTGAGCAGCCTCTGTACTAGCAGAAGAGAACCCAAAAGCAAAAACTAAGTTGAAAGAGAACTGAAAGAACCGAGAAAACCACTGCAAACCAAAACTAGGCAAAATGCAGTAAGCCAACAGAAAAAACATCCCATGACAGGAAAATCGTTGGGTTTGGGGTTTAATTTTTTTCGCTTTTAATTGCCTAAAATGTAACTTGCAAGAGGGGAATTGAACTCCTCTCTTGATGTTGGATTTTGGTGGATCAGGACTCCGTGCAAATCCACTTGTATGACAGGGGGCCATAAAAGCTTTCCACCCTGCAAACTCTTCCCAGGTCCATGCAGACCTGCTCCTCATCCCCCAGAAAAGAGACCCTGGTCCTCTCACCCCTCCCCAGAGCACCACACTGTCATCACCCTCCCTGCTGAACTTCTCCTTTCACAGCCTATGTGGACAAATATCAGTTTAAAAGAGCCTGTGGGGAACAGCTATGTATTTGGGATGGAAACAAGAGGAGCTGATTTGCTTTGCATCAGCAGCCCACTCCTGCTCCCAGGGAGGCAGGACAAGCCATCACCACCCCGATTCCCAAACCCAGGAGCCTCCTCCATGGACCGAGGGAGAGGAGAGAGAGAGAAACATCAATACAATTGACTGAGCATGTGGCAACTGTTTGTTTTGACATTCAGTAAAGATATTATGCAGATGGATCTGTTTTTCCCTTCAGCTTTAAAACGCACTATTTAAAATCTGCTATTTGCATTTTGGGAGATGCATGCTCATTTACATTGAGGCTCCTTTACGATGACCTACTTTGAGGTCCCTTAATACTGTCAAAACTGAGCAGAGGTCCCTTAGTGTAAAGCGATAACGTAGCTCTGCAAAGTGCATACAGCAACTCTGAAATGCCACGTTTAAACCCGGAGCTGGTAGAAGCGTGAAATATTGATCCCACTGTCCAGCATCAGGCATCGGTGCCATCAGCACAATCTGCTAAGCCTCCAGAAATCATCATAAACTAGGAATTACCAAAAAAATAACCCCACCCCAGCATACAAATGAGACAGAAATTGAAAAGACCACAGGAAAAAAAAATAATGTATTTTTCTTACCTTCAGTAGCTTTATTTACAGCTGTTAACGTACTCAGGACCTTGGAGAACTGTTCTCCGGTGTACAAATCATGTGGATCAAACACCTGTGAAAGAGGAACTTGGTCAGTTGAGCTCGAAACATCTCACTAGTGCTGTCTGAGCAGCCCACGTCGCTGGAAGGTGACAGTGAGGGTTAAGCTGCCCCTGTGTCTCTGCAGGGAAAGGGCGTTTATTCAGGGCTGACAAGTCCCATTTCCTTTATAGCGAGTGAATTCCTGGGGCGCAGGTGGCAGGCGGCATGGGAAGGGCAGGGGGACCCAGCAGCGTTTGGAGACAGGGAAGGAAATCAGTGCAATCTGCAGAGCAGGAACTCCTCTGAAAACCACGGAGAAGGTTATTGCTTGCCTTGAGGGAAGGAAAGATTTTGCTGCTATTTTTGTTATCGAAAGCTGAAGAGATTGAGACTGTACATATATATGTATATATACATACACATTTACTTTCCACAGCACAAGAAACATACAGAATTTTCTGCTGTTGCAGTATGGCATACATAACACATTCACATTTTTTACAGGAAGCCAAAACCAGTTATTTTATGTGCAAAAATTTCACTCTAAAGAATTGTGTGTTGCTAAGCCTCAACAGCAAAACAGATACACATAGTGAGCAAGGGCTTATTTTCTATGACTGGTAACGTGAACCTTGTACACCCAGCCCTTCAGAAATCACCACCAGCACAATGAGGGTCAATCTGAGTTTCCAAAACACTGCAATCCCCTCTAACCCCTGAGAAACGCCCTCAAATTCATATAGACTGTATAAATCCAACCATTAATGAAACAAAGACAAGCAATACAAAAAACCCCTGTTACTGGTACCACCAAGGCACTGCCTCCTAACCCCCAAATACACGTCTTGCAGAAGGAGACCACAGATCTGCAAATCCAACGAAGAGGAAAGATGCTTTTAATGCTCTCCTGGCAGACACCATCTACTTAGAAACACTTCCAATGCACTAAAGAGCGTATCCTGCTAAACAAGTACATGGGTCTTAATTACCTTTAGGGTAGTACTGCCCTTTAAAATGGCCCTTTCTTGCTTTCCACATATAGCTCCTTGAATACACTTGGCACATTTCAAATAGGAAGGGGACTGGCCTCTTCCGCAGCCCTGGATGCTCGCGGCATCTCTGCCTTTTGACAGACACATCAGTGCAGCAACAAAGTCGAACATGGGCAGTACAAGGGATGCTCTTTGTTGAGAATATATTTCAAAATTGACTCAGCCCCTGAGCACTGGGAAAAAGGCTTTACCCTAAAAGAAATTTAATCCACGCTCAGATGGGGAACAGCCTGCCATCATTACAAATGTTAAAGTCCTTAGCTCCACAGCTCTGGTCATATCTACCACTCTGCACATTTTGGGGACATCCCCACCTACCTTGGGCTGTTTCCAAGCTGATCTATCTCCTGCGCTCGCTTGGGTTTGCTCCTTGGGACCACACGGACCCCATCCCCTCTGCCAACTGGTGTGTGAACTAGTTTTCCTGCCTTGCAATTGCAGGCAGCGCTATCTGAGCATCGCCTCCAGCCCTAGGCAGCGATGTTAGAGGCTCCGTGGAAAGGGAGATGGTAACGGAGAGCCTGGGCGTGCGCTGACCCTGTTGGCAGCCGCTGGAGGATGCAACCTGGAGGATGCAAAGTTACCGTAACACGTCTTCACCCTTCTGCAGAGCAGAAGAGGAAAGTCAACAGTGAGGCTGGGATGTTTGCGTGCATGTCTCTGGTGTGTCATTTTCTCAGTCATACCCTCTTTCTTCCCCTTCAGGAAGTCCAGAAAAACAAGTCCTGCCTTGAATGAAAGGCTTTCTTTTTTTTTTTTTTAAGGTACCAAAGGAGTAAAATACATCCCTGATCCTTCAGTGCACAGAATAATGCTGTAAGCTCAGAGTCAACAGACTGAAAAAGTATAGAGGAAAATGGTAACAAGAGCGATATATAAAAAAATCTAGTACAACAGCAAGCAGTAACTTTTAGGACTTTTCTGCATGGAGAAATTGTCTGGAATAGCTACTGTGGAACAATGCCTATGTGGAAAACTCTCCTGGATCAGCTACTGTAACGTAAATGCAGTCTGCAGCTTGTTCCAGAATAAATTAACCATACAAAAAAAGTCTTCATTTATGAGCTAAACATTACTTTTCCCAGCACGATCCATCCATAATTCCACTCCTAACTAGAAGACAAGCTGTAAGGCTAGAAGAAAAACAGAGGGGAGAAAGGCTTTTCTGCTCTTGGGTCATGGAAGATCCTGGTGGACGTTAAGTAAAACCCTGCTTAAATCTACGGCTGTCACCTGAGGATCTCCATTAAAATGCTTTTCCGACTTTTCATAATCACATACTGCAGCTGCCCTGGGTGAAACGCTCTGGCTGCTCCATCGGACATCGCACCGGGAGGGAGCAACCGTGCATCGGGGGAGAGCAAGCCCCGCACCGGGGGGGGGGGGGGGGGGTCCGTGCAAGCCCCGCAGCGCCAGCGCTCCTGCCGGGACAGCAGGGAGGCGAGGAGCGGCCGGTGCTCGCAAGGCAGCTACCAGAACACCCGGCTTTTCGGGAAGGTCAAGAAACATCCAGCCCAGGCGCACCCAGCAAGTTACCGGCCCCCCAAATCCCGGGGCCGGGCTGGGAGGGGCAGGAAGGTCGGGGGAAGCCGGGCTGCGTGTCAGCCCGAGCTGCTCCAGCGGCACAAGCTGATCCCGCCGCCAGGCAGACCCCCGGCAAACCCCCAGCTGGGGGCAAAGCCCAAAGCCCGGCGCGACCGCGACCCCCGCAAACCCGAGGAGGAAAGCTGGAGCCCACGGTCCCACGGCCGCGGGGTGCCCGTGCCCCGGGGCTGCGCCCACCGGCCGTGCCGCTGCCCGCGGCGGGAGCGGGGCGCCGCCAGCTCCGCCGAGCCCGGCGACACGGGGACGCGCCGGCGACCGGGGAGCGCCCTCGGCGGCCGCAGAGCCAGCCCTGCCGCCGGCCCCCCGAGCGCAGCACGCCGCGCCGGCCCCGGTCGCTCACCGCCGGTGCCGCCATGCCCCGCACCCCGGCCGCGCTCTGGCCCTGGCGACACCAGCGCGGACACGCGTGGGTGCTGCCCGGCGGCGGTAACACCCGTGGCTGCTGCCCGGCGACCCCCCGGGGGACACCCCGCGGGACCCCCCGCAGACGCCGGAGGGGCCGGGCCCGGTGCCGGTGCCGCGGCGCGGTGGGTACTCACGGCGGCGGGCGGGCGGGCGCGCAGCCCCGGGGCATGGCGGCACGGCGGGCGGTGCTGCGGGCCGCGGGGCGGCCGCTGCGGCTCTGACCCGGAGCCGGATCGCGGCGCGGGGAAGGGAAGGGGAAGGAGAAGGGGAAGTGACAGGCGGCGCCACCGCCCCGCTCCGCCCCGCCGCCGGTGCCGGTGCCGGGCCCGAGAGGCCGCAGCTCCCTCCGCCGGCCGCGGGCGGGAGGCGCGGGGCGGCCCGGCGGGAGGGGGGCAGCGGGCGGGGAAGGGGAGATGGGAAGGGGAGAAGAGAAAGCGCAGGGGAAGGGAAGAGGGAAGGGAGAAAGGGAAAGGGAAGAGGGAAGAGAAAGGGAAAGGGGGGCGGGAAAAAGGGAAAAGGGGGAGAGAAAAAGGGAAAGGGAAAAAGTAAATCAGGGAAGCGAACGGAAAAGGGGGGGGAGGGAAAAAGTAAACTAGGAAAGAGGGGTAAGAGGAAAGGAAAAAAAGGAAAGGAAATAGGAAAAGAAAGGAAAAAGAAAGGGAAAGGACAAGGAAAATGAGGGGGAAAGTACAGGAAAAGAAAGGAAACCCCAGCCCATTGCAATGGCAATACAGCAGTGTTGTACCACCGAGAACGGGCCGCAGGCGAGGCACAGTTCCGCTGAGGCACGGGGTTCCCAGGGGGAGCACGTCCTCGCCGCGGCCAGCATGGTGCCACTGCTGCCTGTGCCCACCTGCCCGGGCAGCACGAATGTCCCCAGGTGCTCCAGCACGACAGCAGGCTGCGGCACGGAAAGGGAACGAAGCCCTGTACTGACATCCCGGCGCGAAGCCCGGCTGTAGGTCCCAACCCCACACAGGGGTGTCACAGACACCCACACACCTGCAAGCCTGAGGTCTCCGGGACACTGGGGCGCTCTGAATCCAGACATACCCATTTCCCAGTGCTTGTGCTGGTTGATGCTGGGCAGGAGCTCTTGTTTTGACAGTTATCCAGCTCGGAAAATGTCTCTTGGGAAGTAAGCCAAAGCAGTGCAGGCTTTGGGAGCACACGGATGGGGAGCTACGGGGGTGATCCATTTCTCACGAGCTCTCACACGCCCTCCGTCCAGGTACAAACAGTTTGGTGAAGGCTGCGAGCATCTCCAGCTGCAGAAATAGCTCCAGTTCTGCCCATGATGGCAAAGACACGCTGCAATGCTCTCTGATTGTTCTGGACAGTCAGGTTTAATCCAGCTACTGATTTATCCTGCAGATACTGTTCTTAATTCACAAAATTCAGCCCCTTGCCAGAAGTTTTTGGTTGTATTAGCAATAAAATGCTGCTGCTGCTGAATGAAGGGCTTGTGCTTCTTCAGCAGTAAATGCTGCTTAGCTGTTGAGCTGCTGTTCTTAGGTGCACAGTGGCATCAAGAGCAAAAAGCAAAGACTAACAGTTCCCATTTGTGTTCTCAAGCAAGCTAAGCCAGGAGCTTTCTACCTGATTTTTCTCTTTCCCCATGGTCTTCTCCCTGTATCTTCTACACTAGACTCCACCTGGCTATCGGGACAGACCCTCTCGCCTTCCACTTTCCACCTCAACCCACCTGCATCCAGCTGTCACTGCCTTAGCAGAACTCATTCACTGAACCAGGTCTTCAGTCAGACACAGCTCAGAGGTTGAAGCCACAGTGTAAATGAAGCACAACCAGGTTATCTGCACCGTTCCTCAGTCCAAATCACCAAAGAATCCTCTAAGGACACTTAAGATCCCCTCCATGTGTGGGCATGCCCCCCTAGTCCTCTGTCTCGGCAGAGCTGGACCGATAGATGCTCTTATGGATCAAATTCCAGCACTGAAAAGCAGTTGGACAATTTTACACACACTCATTGTTTCACCTCATTACAGCACTTCTCTAGTTAGAAGGTGCTGATTCCTCTGCTTGCCTTCTTTTTTAGGACTAACACATCTGAAAGCAGCAAATGTTTGCAGGCTTCAGTCCTGGGCTGAAGCTGAGGAAGAGTTTGGTTATTTATACCCTGCAATGAGATGGACTTTTCCAGCTCACATCACCAGCCTGTAAAGCTGCTGCAACTTAATGGAGCCACCTCGAAGCAGGAAAGTCACAGCATCCTTCTCCCCCACCTTCCACGTCCAAACATTTCACTGCTCCTGTAAAACAGGAGAAGGTGCTGTCTGCCTTGCTGTGTCTTTCTTCCACTTCCGAAGACTGAGTTACCAGGACAACAAAGAAGAGTAGGAGGGGAGTACGTATGTGGAGCTCTGCAGGAGCAACCTCTTTGCACGCCTTCCCACTGGAAGAGATTGGCAAGCAGTATCCCTTCAGTGGAAGGCGGGACCTGGGTTTCAACCGAAAACTGGTGTTGGAAACCCTACCTTCCGCAATGATCACCTTCCCTGCACACTAGCAATGCCCGGTGATGTGATGTATTCAGCTCCAAACGGCAGCTGTACAAACGTCTACGGCAAAAACAAATTTAAGGCATAGAATGAAGGGAGCCCCTGCTTTGGCAAATGCAGCCATGGGATGCTGGGACAGGATGCTAATGCCATGTATGAAGTTCTCCATGCTCGAGATTCCCCAGGATGAGGCCCTTTTGTACAAGTCGGTATCCAGAGTAGAAGTTGTGAGCTCTGAATTTCCTCAGAACATCCTCTTCTGCTCACATCTGCAACATTAACAGAATCTCAAACCTTAACATGCACTTGTCAGTCTCAAGAGAGGAGAAGTGGCTCAGATCCCGTCCCAGGCTACTTCTTCATATCTAGGCAACAAGAGTTCTCCATGGCATTTGGAGAAGGGCAGAATTAGAACCATTAAGGTTTTATTGTCAAATCCAAGGTCTGGGTAAAAGCAGC
Organism: Falco peregrinus; assembly: GCF_023634155.1. Taxonomy (NCBI): domain Eukaryota; kingdom Metazoa; phylum Chordata; class Aves; order Falconiformes; family Falconidae; genus Falco; species Falco peregrinus. The sequence continues at coordinate 16,329,304 of NC_073733.1, forward strand.
AGGGAATTCAAACATTTTAAGCCAAAAGCTTTCCTGACATTACTCTTTTCTCAGGCCAGGTTACTGGAGCAGAACAGATTTTCTAACCCTATGCTCACCTTCCTTAGACATAATAATCATTGCAGCTACAGTGCTTTTAGATCTTGGAACCAGAATGTTCTTTTGCCTGTTCTGATGCTCCAAACATGCTTTCAGAGTAAATGTGCTACCGAGAAGCCCCCTCTGAAGGGCAGCAGCCGCTCCCAAGGCAAACTAAGAATCAGGCATGACAGAGGACCACCTATAGGCATGCTGCTTGGAGTCTCTTTTGCCAAGAGGGACCAAACAGGGCTGCTTTTGGAAGGAACAGATGGCAGAGGGTTTTTCATGTCTCTTCTGGCTTTGCCTCCAGAGCACTCAGAAAAGCTGGCAACATGGGAGGCAAAGAACCAGAGGGAAGCATAAGTGCTGTCTTGTGCCATGTCTTGCTCACCATCTCATCTGTCCTACCTCAAGCATTCCTGTGCCCGAGGCTACAGAGAGGAGCCAGGAAGAAGCAAAATTCCTGTCTTCACTTGGCATTCTAGTATGATTTCATATTTTGGAAAAAAATAAGCAGAAATAATTTTCAATTTATTGCAAATTTAGTGCAAAGTTTAACCTCCACCTTCAGAGATTTGAGCTTTTATTCAGCTTTTGAGGCCTCCTTTCACAGCAACCAAGAGGGAGGCAACCGCATGAATGCTAGGAAACTTACTGAAGGGTCAGAGTATTTCAAAGATTAAGAGGGTTATAAATCAGAAGAAAAAAGAAGTCGGAAACCCTTTCTTAAATGAAAACTGAGGAAGAAGAGCCACAGGGAAGATCAGAGCAACACTCAGAGCTGGACACACAATGTTGCTATTTCCTAGTATCTGAAAATTGTGGAGTGCATTATCGCAGAACTGGTCTTCGAAACTACGAGATGTTAAAGCACAAGAGCTGAGGACTGTACCCTTGTCCTACCTGTTAGCTGTTTAAGACTGCTATTTTTTAATATTTTCCACTACAACCATTATGATTAGTTTTCAAATAGAAAAATAAACTCTCTGAAAAAGGGAGGAAATCACACATGGCCAGTTCCAGAAGATAGGCAACACCCGATTTTTGATGTGATAGGCCTTCAGTGATTCTATATACATCCGCTCTTAAAACTGGGCTGCCGCAGCAGGCTCTGAGAAATGCATGACTAGTGAAATGGTTCTGGAATGAGCAAATTTTCATGCTGTTTAGCTAAAAAGCTGTGAAAAGAAGGAAAGCTCTTTGCTTGTTTAGACCTTCAAAGGAAAAGCGCAGGAACAGAGCTACCATGGGTTGAACTTTTCTCACTGTGGTGTATGAATATTCCATGTAATGCCCAAGGATGCTGTCCCTGCTTCTGGCAGAATTTGTCTTCAGAATGTGGTTTTTTCACAATGTTGAGTATATTTGAAATGCGACAGTGACAGCTCTTGGTTACAGGTTTCTTTTTTACTGTAGGAATTTAAGTGTGATACAAAAGTATTTACATTTTAAATCCATATGCACTTAGTAAAAAATCTGATGGCAAAATTAGCTGAACTCTTAAAGTGATTTGTTTAGACTCTGATCTCGTAAATATGAGCTATTCTTAAGCATAAGAATTAGCATATAGTAGGATCAGGATCAGCCACTGAAAAGGTGTCTTTTGACCTCATTAGGATTATTTTTATGTGTAAGGATCAACTTAATATTATGTGTAAGGATCACTTTAATATTATGTGTTTGCCAGAATCTCATGCAACTGTTGCAAGATGAAAAATACTGCAGTATTAAGAATATTTCACTTTCATATTAAAGCAAGGCTAAAACCTGCAGTCTCTTCTCTTTAATAATAAAAAAACAATGTAAACAGGTCCACACTGCTCAACTCTGTTTACACAGACCTCCTGGTATTGCTGCACATTTTTCTACCATTTAGGTTTGTCTCAAAAGACAAGAAGGAATCTGTTAAGCTCGGTTTCTCTCAATACACTCAGTTTCTAAATTCTCTGGACAAAGTATTAAATTACCCACACTCTCATTTGTGTTATTAATACACAAGATGAGGAATGACTACAGATTTCATCCCTCTGGCATCTGTCTTGCTTTCAGAAGGCTGATTAAACAAGCATGTTATGACAATAAAAGAAAGGATCCAAGTTGACTTACCTCCACTTTAAGGAGTGCACAGCCTTTCAAGAATTCTTGAATATTACTGATGCAATCAGCTTCATTTTTAGGCTCCAGGCAATACTATAGAAAGAAAATCCACTGAGATCATTGCGTTACTTCCCGTCTAGCCTCTGTTCAGAAGGCCTGCATGAATATTGACATGTGCGTTTTATACTGAATTAGGGAAGCTTCTTAAGGGGGCGGATGGGGGTGGCAGGCAAGCTGTCGAAGCAGGAAGAAAGAGCCACCGGAGGAAGTGATGCATACATCGAAATGGTCGGCATCTTGTTTTGAATGTCAACATATGACAGTGCCCTAAGTGACAGTGGGAAACTGATGACCTTTAAGAACACACTGCCTTCCAACCATCACACACAAGCAAAAGATAAGGAGCTAGCAAAACTGATTTTTGCATAACAAGACTCCTGTTTTACAGGGTGGAGAACCTGTTTTTCTTTTTAATTAAACAGCTTCTCTTCTGCGTTGCCATTTCCTACCTCTCATTGGACTCCTTCCCTTTTTTTCTCCTGCAGTTACTTATCACACTTCTGGACTGTGTGAACATATGCCTTATAAAACTGTAATAGGATGCACCCACATGGCTTAAACAACTTCAGTACCAATGGATTTGTGGCCTTGCGACACTTCAGAATGGCACAGATGCAAGGTTTATTATTTATTCCTAACCTAATCCGCTCCTCTAGTATATTTCCTGACTAATGAAGCATTTTACAGTAAGAGTTCTGAAATAATTAATATATTTGGAGTTGTAATTAATGATATTTACGTAAATACAAACTGCATATCCTTCTATTCAAAACCAAGATATTTTGATCTCTGGTAGGCCCAGTATTTCCTGCCACTCAACGAACATTCATTAACTCGGCCAGCTGCAACCTTTCACTTTTTTTTCTGGATGTTGAGACAAAACTCAAAAGAACTAAAGCTACAATCGTACTTTGCCCTCAGTTAGATACTACTGAAATGTAAAAAATTTCTCTCTGTGATGCTCCTTGCTCATCTTACCAAGGAAAACTGCACCTCGAAACGACGAGGGCACTGTTTCACCGAGCAGTGCTCTGTTTCAGGCTAGCAAAGTACATCTGAAAGAGTTACCTTTTCTGCAGATCCCGGAAGAAGTCGATTAATGAGTTTACAAAGCACAGTTCCATCCTTCAGAGAAGTTTGCAGGAACTCCTCCGGATCATCTACTATTTTCTTAGGGGAATTTAGGACTCCTAATGAAATAAGCCACGTTACAATTTGTTCTTCGGGATTCATCGTGAGGAGCTCTGCCACCAGCACGGTTCTCCTGTGCAGCAGCTTGCTGGAACCCACATCCGTGATTACATCTTCCTGCCTCTGCTGCTGCTTGCAGAGCTCAAGTGTGAAACTACTTTTTTTTTTGCTCGGCACAGAAACTCACCAAATCTTAAGAACCAGAACTACTGTTACTCTAAGGTAATAAACATTTTAATAGAAGTTTCTCGTGCTCTGTTACTTTAAAGAGAGACAGTGAAAGATCTTTAACTACACAATTTCAACATTATTGAAAATAGAAGAATTTTATATGGATACTTATTCCACTAAAAATACCTTACCTAGTGACTTCCTCCTTGTGGCAGCTGGTAAAGTTGGTCTTAACTTCTGGCTATCACCCAAAGAAGTAAATGTGTCTTTAATACTGTAAATACTGAAGTATTACAATTGAACTTCACCCTAAAGATGAAATGGCAGGAATATCACACTAATTTTGGGTAAACATTTATCAACTTTATGCAACAAACCAAGTTATTGAAATACCCTTTTATAGTAGTTTTCTATTTTCATGATCTGATCTGATTTTTGAAAAGAAATTCTCATCATGCACTTCAGTGGGTTTTTTTCAAGGTTTTTTTACAAGATGTGCACATGTAATTCAAAACGTTTTTTTGAAAGATAACCTCTCAAAACAAACATCTGAGTAACTTCAAAAAGTTCATAAATCTAAGTCATCCAAAGCTGAGAATGAAACTTCCCAACCATTTTACTAGTCTTATTAAAATGTCCCTTTCCCTAGCTCTTCAGGATCCACTGTATGCCATACTACGTTTTTCACCCTGCTCTGGGACAGTATTAACTGTCACTATCTATCATACCAGTTTAGAAAAGTCCAGTCATCTTGCCATTTTCTCCTTTTTAATTGTCATTTTGCTATAACAGATGGAATGAAGCATTCTGTTTGTGATGTCAGGAAGTTGAAGAGTCATGGACTGAAGCAATAAAGCAGGACCAAATTACCCTAGAGACCAGAATTACTCAGTGACAATATTCTGAGCCAATTCCTAACCTGACTCGAGGTAAACGTTTTCAAAAAATCGGCACTCTCAAACTGCCTAGGCTATTAATTTATAGGGTAGGGAAAAAACAGAACGGCAGCAGGATAAATTATATACAGCAAATATGCATGGTTTCATGTGTTAAAACTGCTACTGGGACCTATGTAAGGATCATTTTTAACAGCTACCAGTAAGAATTCAGAATTACCCTTTTAAGGTTAGACAGACTTTTGACCTTTATGAGGACATGGGGACGAGTGCCAGTTCTCTGCTGTGTGGAAACACCAGGAACACATAGCTGCAGACAGTGTGAATGATAAAAGCTGGCTGAAGCTAAATCACAGAACTCATGGCCATCTGGTGAAGTACAGCTACCCGCATGTGTGCAAAACATTTCGAATTTATGACTAATTACAAGAACTTTAGGTGTTAATTTTCATTTTTCCAGTTCTCATGAGCACTTCTATTTTGTGGAAGTGAGTACTTGCAGTCTCCGCTTCTGTAGCTTGCTCTCTTTTTCCACATCTGTAGTAGGCAAGACAACTGCTACTGCTCATTCATCTACTGGAGACAATCACTTGTGATGGAAGACATCCACTTTAGTCATCTCATCAGAACACACCAGTTTCTGATGTAAAGAGCAAGAGAAGTATTTCAACACAGGAAAAATTACACACCTGCTTCATTAAACTCAGTGTTATGAACGTGAACACAGGAGAGTACTTCACCCACTCCCTCCTCTAAAGCGAACATTTTATTGTGTAGATAAGCAGGTTTAGTTTCATGGTTATTTCACATGCAGCTGTTGCAGCCAAGCAGATGTTAATGGTTGCAACTACAATGAAATTAAAATATTCCCGCATTTTGAACACTTACCAACTGCTTTACAGACCTGGAAACATACGAATATTCAGAAAGCCCAAAAATTTAAGGCATTCCTGATTAGCTACCTCAAGACCAACCTTACATTTTTCTGAAAAGGACACATCTACAAATGTTCCAGCTTGTTCACCCACCCCTACTCTAAAATTAATTCTGTGGCAAGCCCATAAGCCCAATGTATGACTATTCACCAAACAAGGAACAGCTTCTGATCGGGTCTTTGGAAAAGACTTCAGCTTTGCTTATTTGCTGACACGGACAAATAAAATGAACTGTCAATCACCTCTTGCAGTCAACCTCCACCCCCTAGTCAGAAAATATTTATTTGCACCCCGACTTACACCAGTAATGACTATATAGCACAGTAGTATTTAAAAAATAAAGTGGGGGGGGCGGTGAGGTAGTCTATACCCAATTATCGAAGGACTCTGATGGCATATGCATCAGTAACAGCATAGTAACAGCAGCAACTTAACATTACTCGGATGTTCAGAAAATATTCTGGAGCGATTCTCCTCAAAGTCACTTATTTTTATGTAACTTGCTCTTTTTTTTCAGCAGAGGTACAACACCCAATACAAAGAACACCACTGGAGTATTTCTCCAGTGCAGAATCTACTGATGCCTTACACGCAAACCAGTGGCTTTCATGAAGTCTGAGTCAGCACATGAGCCGATTTACATTGCTGGTACATTCTCATTGCTTAGCGTTTTAGGCAGGTACCAATCTTTGTTCATGATAGGTCGTATGTTGGCATTACATTTTAGTTAGGATGATCTGGTTCAGCCTGAACAGCATTACCCAGACTATAAGCTACTGCTGAAAAACTAGTCTCTTAATACTACAGTATTTTATTCTTTCTTGCACAGGAATAGACTAGGACCAATTTGTACCAACAAATTCTCATCACTGTATCACGTCAGTAATCTCTTCCACCATGCAAATGTCACCAACAGGTTTTATTTTGTTTTTACTTAAAAAAAACCAAACAAACCCAAACCCCATAATGCTTTTGTTTAACAGTAAGTTTATTAGCCCTGGGAAATACTGCAATTCTACCCATCTCCTAAATACAGGCAAATGTAACTCTTCGAATCTGCAGTCCGTAACTGAAGTTTAAAGTGATATCCCAAAACCCAAAGGCAGTTTTATATCCCTAGGCAAAGTATGTGTGCTTTTTCTTCTTCAGCTACTCGTTACAAACTGTCAGCCATTTAAATGAGATCAGTGTATGTGTACCACAGAAGCAGTCAGTGTAAATTTTATTAGCCGTGACTGTTTAAGTACTTCAGTCAATCTGAAGTTATGTCTTCTACATGAAACACTGGTGGATTCCTCTCACATACACTGGCACATCAACATACAAGATAAAACTGCACCAAACCAAGGCAAAGTTTTGAACAAAGCATCTTGTTTCAAGAGATGCAGTGCTGTCTAGAGTTTTGCAAGAAGCTATTACTCACAAGAACACTTAATTACTTTGGGGATTTATCACTAATATCGTCTCAGTACATCAATACTTCCTCTCATCCGGAAGGCCTGGACAATTACAAAACTGTAATACAAGAATATAGCAAAACTTTTCATGGTTTCTTGGTGAAGAATAATCTGTGACAATGTAGTCCTCTGTATTTTAGAGGACTAAAATTTGCTGTCATGTAACTTGCTCTTTTTTTCAGCATAAATGGAAAGCACCCTATATAAAGGGCAACCCCAAATTCTTTCTGCTACAGAACCTACTGATGCATGTATACTGACCAAAACAAAAGGCTCACTCTTGACTCTTGGAAGATGTTAGCTATGGCAGACCAGAGCTGACTTCCACCTGAGAATCTTTTTATATCCAAGAGATTTAGTAGTGCTACTTTCAAAGGCAACTCCTGAATGGTAACACAACCCTGTAACACAAACAGTGGGCAACACCACACTCAGAAGCCAAGTTTTATCAGTCATGTTTTGTATCCTTTGATTTTCAAATGCATATCCACTGCTGCACTGCCTTCTTCTAGTCACCATAACTGAAAAAAAGGAAATGCAAGTTAGTACCTCTCAGAAACCAAGAGACAAAAAAAGTTAAATCATCTTCAAGATTACTGTTTTTATACACACAATGCATACGTTTTTATTATATTCCATTTGTTCCAACAGTACGAAAATACATCAATAGCTAACTGCAATGATCAAAATGATTAGAGGTTTACTTGTATTATGTACATTTCTGTACAACAGTCTCCACAGCAAGTACTAAGTAAAGCCTCCGTAATTCCTGTGCGTATCCTCCCTCCAAACTCTGCCTACCACAAAATGTCACTAACTCTTGATCATCTCAGCACAATACTCAGGAGTCCTTTAATAAACTGGTATATACACTGGTACTAATCTGTAAACAATTATGTGCTCTAAAGAAATAAAACGTGATCAAGAGAAGAACAGCTTGCTGAATTAGCAGAACTACATCCTTATGCTTTACAAAGATAATATTACCTTTCCTGCCATGAGTGAAGTTCAGTTTACTGCTCCCTAAACTAACATTGGCACCATGCCTGTTAAGAATTTGGAAATGTTTATGTGCTGTAGAGCAGGCTGAGAAAGTGTGCTTTAAAATCTTTAAATCTTTATTAATTACATGACACACTACCACCAGTAAGTGACAAAACACTCAGTGAATTGAGAAAAAAACACTTAATTTTTCCAAAAGAGCAGCTTTTTCACTTGACAAGAGAGTAATCCTCAGCTTCCCAGCTAATACAGAGAACAGAAGCACACACATTAAGAAGTCCAACGCATCCTAACACAACCTATGTGACGTTTTGGCAAAACCTTTCAGTGTCACCTAGGATACTGCATTGTTAAAGACAGTGTTCCATCTCTTTATTAGAGGATTCATGATCTGGATCAGCCTCTATAAAGTAAAAGATTGACTCCTGCTGATATTTTTTGCAGATTTCTGGGGGAGTGAGAATGTACTTTTTAGACATTATTTCCCTAACCCTCTTTGGTGTCACACTACTGATCAGCGAGTTATGAATGAAAAAGCTTAGGGTTTTTAATCTTTAAAGAGACACCTGTAATTCACATAGTGTCCTTTCCAATAGGATTTGTGAGTTAAATATTTCAACAGTCAAGCTTAAGAGGAATGCAAAGACAAAGAAAGTAAAGCTTTTTGTTGGTTGAAATTCTACCAGGTCACAGAAAAAAAAAAAAAAGCTGTGCCAGGTAGCAGTTTTTATTTTATTTAACTACATGCTTCCTTTGACTCAGAACAGAAAATACTCGTGCTTCTACTGTACTTGATTTGAAATACAACCCAGTATCCTGAAATAAAAGTGCATTTTTTCTTCTTAATCAAGGTAATAGCAATTTATCTGAAGTATTTACAAAACACTACTGGCACATTCTGACAAAGGTGCTGCACAGAGCTATTTAGTTGCTGAGACACAAAGAACCGACTGTAAGCCAACTGAAAATACGAACATCACACAGTATGCAACAGAACCTAGCCTTCACACAAGATGGAAATTCCCTGAAATCAGTGACCATGTGTCAGATGAACAACACTGTACAAACTACAGCTTTTTTTCTGTCATCATTTCAAAGTCGATTCTCAAAAGCAGTATCTGAAACGAACAGCAAAGTATGTTCTTGCATTTACGAAGTACTTTGGAAACTAATTTAAAAATTACATAAAAACACACAAACTTCTTAAATAACTTCCGTTGGAAAAGGGATTTGTCCTTATCCTTTACACTTTACTAAATTTTCACACGTTTTGTACACATTATAAGCCTGGGTTTGTTGTTGGGGTTTTTTTTAGTAACAATTATTTAGTACAGAAGTTTTCCAAAAAGCTGTATTAGCATAACGGCCATTACCACTTTTTCCCTGGCAAATTATCAGAGAAATGGGAGACAACCACTCTTCCACATAATGTCTGAAGACAGTTGCTCCTACCTCTACTTGAAAAACAATTTTAATAGGGTAGGCTTCAAAGTCACAAAACACAGCTGACCTACAAAGTTTTAAACCACTCTGGAAGCACCTGCAGGGGTCTGCAATTTAATCCAATGATCTCTGTAGAGATTAATTCCTAATTGAAGATCATAATCACTATAATCGTTAAACTGCATGTTCCACACACTTAACAAGAGTGATTTAACATCTGTACTGACTGTGCTGTATTACTCCAATTCAGATTTTTATGGTCTGGTCTTACAAGATTAAATACTCTCTGCAGCGTGATTTACAAGTCCATTTCTAATCTTATTTTATGTTCAACCATACCCGAACTGGACCAGTTTCTGCAGGGCTCACCATCATTCCTAACCTGTCAGGCTTAAAAATCCTATTTAAACCTCCTCCTCCAAAATTCAAACACAAGTTGAAAATATTATTTAGCCATGAACGATGCCCATCCAAATATCTGAACACAGAACCTCCAGAAATCTTCCTTTCAGCTATTACACTAGTATATTTACCTTACATATCGGTAGAGGCACCATCCATCTCTGCGATCAAAACAGATGACACAGCACTATACTTCAGTGGTATCTTCTAGAAGTTATCACCCTGCAATCAAGAGAAGATACAACTAATTGAGAAAAGTACATTTTACAGCATGAGTCAACCTATAGTGCTTCCCCCCCATTTAAAACAAAAAAAGTCACAAGCTTGGGTTTGCAGATTATTCTGTTGCAAGTTTTACTACTTCTCTTTTAAAAGTGGTGGAGGATTCACTGCCTTGGAATGGACTGGAATGGCTTAGTGATAGGTTGCATGGCTTATGGATTCTCATTCCTTTTCAATGGTGCACTGCCATGTTAAATCCATAAGTTGAACGACAAAATTTACTGAGGACTAAACAGTAGTGCAAAGCTTTTGGGTTTGTGGTTTGTTTTTAGTTGGAGGTCTTCATGCCTACTATATTCAAGAGCATCTTTTGAACTTCATGGCTTTACCTGAGTCACAACTTGCCACAGGTTCTGCCACATGTACTAGGTATCCCCGCAATGCAGTGTCAAACTAAACAGAGTCAGGCATCCAACTAAACGTCAAGTTTGCAATGGCTCGCTTCAAACTCCCCATAGCCGAGCTGACATTTGTCAAATCTAAACCAATTCCTGATTTCACAAGGCTTAAATTTTGTTCAAATATAGCATATGCAGCCTCTTTAAGCATCTTCACTGAAAGATACTGGGCACAAAATACCCCCTCCCAACCCTACTTGGCAATATTCTGTCTACAGTGAGCTGCATTAATGTCTTTAGTTTCAAAATAGGTGCCATAAATGCTTTTATCCAAGAAGAAATGTTGAATTTTGAGAACTTCTAATGTATTGGAGTATTTCTTTTCCTTTTTTTTTTTTTTTAATCTAGACAGCACTTCCATTGCCATGACGTGCAGCTTGTCTTACTGTACTAGAGGAAGATAACTTGGTTCAATTTTGACTTAGACTGAAAAACTAGTTTGCTTTGCTTACCATCTTTGCTGTTTCACAGGCATTTGATGCTTTAAATCAGCTGTGGAATGCTGAAAGATTCACTTGTTTTTATGAAGCCATAAGCCTTTGAGAAGTTGGAGAGAAAGACTTCTTTGCTTATCTTATTTTCTCCTTTGGAATCAAAGATGTTCCTTTAAAAGTGAAACACTACAGAGTTGCAAAAATTTGAAACAGTATGAGTAAGCATCGTTTTGCAGCTTCTTTGATGGAATTGGTCAAATTCTTTTTTTTTTTTTATTTTTACAGTATTCTGTAGCTCACTTACATGTACATGATTTATGGAAGGGGAGACCTTTTCAAACTCCCCATGAAACAGTAGAAAGGCAGAAAATAGTATTATCCACTTGCTTTCTCAGGTTAATTGAATGATATCCTCTATTTTTCTTTACACAAGGATCTGAAGGCAATTTGTACTGGGAAAACTGTGACTTCAAATTCTAGGCACAACTGTACTTAGTGTGGAATATCCCCACCACCCTCCACATCACAAGCAATACTCTGTTAAAGAATGAGATGCTGAACATGTAGAACAATCCATCTCCACGTTAGATGGCTGGATGTTGTGTGGAAGATCTTAAGAACTGCTTGTTCCATTCATGAGGAAAATCAGATGGGAAGTGTGGCATTTCAGGGAAACTTTACTTTGAAAATTACAACACTAGTACACAGCTCAAGTTTTATACATTTAACATCTGCTTTCTGAAAGAAATGTTAACAATTTTGAAATGAAATTAAACATTGGTTTAACTTTTCCTCACAAAAGCATAAAAGTCATGGAGGGGAAAACTTAACAGGCAACAATAAAAAAAGGTAAAAACAATGTTTCCTTTTAGTAGTTCTCTGGTAGTAAAGATAGAACAACTTCCACTTTTCGTTTTTTTGAGAAGTAATCTGTCTTGGTCCAAAAGTTTAAGAGTGTTTTTAGTATCTGCTTCGGCCTCCACCTCTATCGGATCTGCTTCCACCACGGCCACCACCTCTGGGTGCTCCGCGGCTTGAACTACTGTAAGAATCACGAGGAGGTGGATAGCCCCTTTCCATGGATGGGGGAAGACCCCTGTCTTGTCTTCCAACACGATCACGGCCACTTGAGTAGACATCACTTCTGCTGCTTGAGTAACTTTCTCGGCTTCCATATCCATCTCGAGTGCTGCCGTAATCATCATATCGACTGCTTCCACCATAAGATGGCGGGGGCCCTCGTGCAGGTGGAGCACTACGTGAGTTACCTGCAGGGTCAATGGTCAGGTAATATGGCAACACCATAAGTTATATATAACAATTTCAACCTGAATTTACAGAATTGCTGTATTTAAATGTTTACTGCTACTCTTTCGTATGTATTGAGATGTTCTAATATAATCTGCCACATTATGGTATTTAAAGTGAGGACTGCATATCAGGCAGTGAGTGGATTTAAAGACTCTGAAGGAATGAAGACGGTGTTTATTCAGGCAGGCTCTTTACTGGGTATTGCAGAACAGCTTGTTATTTTAGAGAAGAAACTCAGCCATTATTTTCCAGAGATAGTTGCAATTCTGAACTGTAGACTTTGCTTCTTTAGCTTACAGCTTATTTAACAAGATGATCAAATGATAACCAACAACTGCACTTTCACTGTAGGGGAAAAAAAGTGTGCCACTTCCCCCTAGAACATAAGCAACCTAGTAAAAGTCAGATTTTATGACACCTGTACAGATTACTACATAATCCTCAAAATGGATTCTTACCATAACTCTCATATGAATCTCTGTAGGAGCCTCCACTTGGATGATCCGAGTAGTCTCTGTCACGTCCACCACCATATCCATCACGATCACTGTAAGAGGAAAGACTACTAAGACTTAGTACAAATCAGTGAGATCACAGCAAGAATAAAGTGACAGAGAGAAAAATCCAATAGTAGGTACCTATATCCCCTAGATGGGTATTCGTCACGTGAACTGGAATGACCATAATCACGATATGCATAGTCTCGTGGAGGTGGCGCGTAGTCCCGTGTATCCCTGGAACTGGGATAATCTCTGCTTGAGTAACTACAAAGAACAAGAATTGGTATGTTAGCCATACGTCACACCTCAAAATATCAGGGATCAACATCCTTTTCTGAACAAAAAGAAAGTCAAACTAAATTAGAAAAATAATTTACCCGTCTTTAGTGCTATAGCCATCATCTCTTGGAGACATGTAGACATCTCTTCGTGATGGCATTGGTTCTCTGCGTGGAGGACCACCGTAACTGTCTCTTCCACGAGACACAGGAGCTTAAGAGAAACAGTCCCAAGTTTTTAAAATTAATTACCATTTAGCCACACAGACTCTTCAAGGCAAAGAAGTATTATCAGACTGTTTACAGCTATTTCAAACTATCTCCAGCCTACATCTGTAATACGTTTCTGCTTGTACTGTTTTGAAGCAGCATTAGAAAGAACCCTCACTGAATCACAAATTCCACACAGCTACAAAATTACATTGGTAGGCATGAAAAGAACTGATAAGATTAAAAAAACCCCACCACGCTACACTACACTACCCCACAGCACATTTAAGTCAGAATCAATGACTTGCAACACTTCCTGAAGAGAGACTAAGGTGCTACAGCTGACCAAGCAACAGAAGTAATTCAGCAAGTCCTTACCTCTTCCTCCCATACTACTGCTACGCACTGGTCCTGAAGGTGCAGATCTTTTAGGTGGAGGGCCTCCACTTCGTGGAGGTGGACCTCTCTTCATAGGAAGTGGCCCTCGAGAAGACCCTAGAAGAGTAAGCCATGAACCAACTTTTTATTTCTATGATACTTACCTGCACACCCCTAAAGCCTGAGCTGCAATAACCTAGGCATTATTTGTTATTACCACCATGTGATCAACCAGACATCTCTAATATTAAGACCTCAAAGCATTCTCTTGTGTTTTGGTCACTATTTGATGCTATTGGCAGAACTGAGAGCCCACCAAGTTAACTTTCCACAGCCTAAATTCCTGTCAAGAACTGTCTTTTAGAACTTATCCAAAAGCCACAGCACGTGACACAAGGCAGAAAGACAGCTGACACATGTAATCAGTCACAGCTTAAATGCTCAACAAGTTACTGTTCTCGGAAGACAAGAGCCACCTGGGAAGATGTACTAGAGAAGATCCTAGAGAGGTAACAGAGGCACTAGAGAGTCTGCAGAACCTACTACACAGACTCTTCAAGACACGAGTTTTCACTATTTCAAGTTTGCAATTCTTTCTGTGCATTACAGCTTTTACTGTTATACCTCAGGTGCTTTTTCTGTTAAGCAAGAGTTTTGTTTTGATACTGAAAAGTCTCCGAATAAATAGACATATCTTAAGTTAAAAAATATCCAGTATCAAGTAGTATACTATTCTTCCACTTCAGAAAGCTTCAACTCAACACACTAATATGTTATAACAACAAGGCTTAGCTTCCCTAACTCCCATTATAATCTGGAAGGATCAGTCCTAGAATTTAGTAAGTTTAGACCTCTTGCTAGTAAGAACGAAAGGCAGTTCCCTTTCCCTGGTGGAAGAGAATCACTTTTTCAACTTGAAATACCAGAAAGCTTCCTTCCTCACGTGCAGGGCAGGAGTATTGCTTTTCTTTCATAGCCAAAAGTCAAGTGGAGTGTTAGTTGTAGAAGGGAATCTTCATATTTGGAAGCCTTTTCTTAAGGAGTACTTGCCTAATCAAAAATTTGACTAAACTGCCGAGATCATTTTAACAAAGAACAAGGAGTGCACTATTCAGCTGTTTGGCTTTTTTTTTTCCAGTAGGATTACTGTGATCTTCCAATGGGATTCTCTTGTATGTTGTCCAAGTATATAATGAGAGAGGTAAATACATACCCAAGTGACTCCCTCTTGAAGGTGGTCCTCTCGCGCCACTTCCGCCTCTTCCACCTCTAAGGCCCCTGGGAGGACCTCTGCTTCGTGGAGGGGGTGGCGGCCCACGCCTACCACCACTTTCAAAGGATGGCTTGGTTGCTTGTTCCACTTTAATTGCTTTCCCATCTAATGACTAAAGAAGAAGCTGCTTTACTTACTGCTCAGTCATGTTTGTATTTAAATTAAGCCCCTCTTGCTTCACTATTACAGGGCTTCCATTTTATAAAGTTAGAGCAATTCTAGAACTGATTTCAGTCTTCAGTATTAGTCCCCATGTACTCAGCGGCATGTCGGACCTAATTTCTACAGTACTTCATTCTTGTGGTATTGACGAAAAAAAAATACAGAGCAGCATCAGAAAGGACTTTCACTGAAAACACAAGCGTCCAATGATTACGGCAGCCCCATGTCATTTATTCTGTAAATGAAACACGATTTATGATCTCCAATTTACTTTTCAATTGCCACGGACTTTTGTACCAAACTAGGACCGCACCAGTAGTTACAGGATTAAGCTGAAGATATCTTAGCTTCAGTTGGGATTTCTGGCAATGGGGAGGCCGTTTAGTACATTCTCTTGATGTCCTCATAAAACGGTGATCACTGAAGTATTTAGAATTTCAGCATCTATAAAGGAGACTGAGTATGGTAATTCACCCCTCCTTCCTACTGTTTCAAGCTGGGTTTTCAAAAAAGGTGACTGTCACGATTTACTCTATTACTTGCTTTTCCACAGTGGAGGTGCTTTGTGGTTTAAGGGTTGGGGGTCTTTTTGTTTGGGGGTTTTGTTGTATAGGGTTTGGTGGTGGGGTTTTTTTGGTGGTGGGGTTTTTTTGGTGGAAAAAAAGTAGAATCTTTTTCTGGAACTCTGCAGCCAACAATTATACCTCAAACATGTGCAGCTGGTTAAGACACCCTGAGTAGCTCAACCTAATTAATCAAAATTCTGTATATTCTTTCAGATACCACACATTTAGTAACTGTAGCAAAGCCAAGATCACAAGCTCTGCTCAAGTTAAGTTACTGCACATCTATCCAGGCACAGTTTACTTGCCATTTTGAGCAGTTAAATATTTAACTCTGCTGTAACAACTGATGAATTATACAGGCAAAAAGTGTTGTTTATTGCACTATTTTGCTGCAATGAGCAAACAGAAATTTAACTGCTAGTAATGCCCTTCCTCTGAACTGCCGACAGTATTTTACCGAGGTACTGAGTCTTTCTTGCTCTTCACTGAAACTAGGTCTTTCTGAAATCATCCACTTCAGCAGCTTATGTATTCTGCCACCATATGTAGTTATAGCTACTGTCTGAAAAAACTATGTGTATACCCACAGGTCCAACTCGATCCATTGTGAGGAAAAAAAATACTAGCAAAATCATATTAGTCTTGTTGGCTTTGACTTAATAAAGATGTATTAACATATGGAAGGTTCCTCAAAAAGCCTTTTGGCATGACAATCTGAAACATTCCTGGAGCGAGCATCAGTACCTCTAATCACTGGAACTTCTCAGTTTGTATCATATCCATCATCATTCATCTGCCTCAGTCATCCTTCTCAAAACAGGAATAATTAGTGGGCCTGAAGCCCTAAGGTTCACCATCATGACCACTGCTATCCTCAATTGCATGGCGTATTCTTGACAGCTTGTTTGAAGTTTGGACACCAAACACCATCCCCTTCTGCTAGGCTTGGGTTTTGAAAACCTGGATGCTAGGTCCAAGTTCTTTCCTTTTTTTATGCAGGAGGTAGTGTTTTCCTTATTATTTCTCCTCCTATTTCCTTCTGCCTTGCACTTGCGTTATCTTACCCAGGCAAAAGATGGTTTTCTTTTGAAACTGCTTTATACAAGCAGTCTTAAAAAGCTATGCCCCAAGGTCCAAAAAGACCTTTCAATAGGTCCAAGATGACTATTTACCTTTGTAAATCAGAAAATACTTGTCTGTCCTATTTTAAAGCAGAGGGGGAAAACTCATGTTACAGGTTTTTAGCTCAAAGAAGAAACTTCTCATCTCACCAAACAGATAAACTTACACAAGCCATCTCAGAATAAGGAATTTTTTTTTCAGAGCCCAAAACACCAGCTGTCAACACAAACATTCATTCATTGGTGTTTAGAACCTTGATTCAGAGTGTTACAGTAGCATTTTTAGTATGATATGGCCACCATGAAGTGGGAATCACCTTGGTGCTACAAAGCAGGAAATAATTTGAAGTCAAGTCATTTAAGGATAATAGATTGGCAATCATAAAGACTCCTGTATGTGGAATGAACAATCTATACAGCTTTTTAGTGTGAACCAGGGAACCTTAACCAAACAGAATCAGAGAACTGTCCTGCAAACTATTCCACATTCCAACAAAATTGATGAATGAAATTTGGAAAGTTTTCGGAGTAGGGCAGAAATAAAGTACTTCGAAGAAACTGTTACAGAAACTTGCATGGATCTGCAACCTAACACCACATAGGGCTTTCCTCTCCAATGGATCTTTTACTGTTGATGCTGCAGTAACTCCATTTCTGCATGTTCCTTGACCAACACATCAAATGGGCTTCCTTTCACCAAATATATTCAAGAACTGAAGATCACTTCTTACCAAGGCTGAGCTTCTACATATTGCATCTCTTCTTCACCAAAAGAACTGGGAACACATTCTGTTGATTAGAGGACAACAACCTTCTGCAGCGCTGAGTACAGATCAGACTGTTGACTGGACTGTAATATTTGCTGCCAACCTTTTAACACAGTCCAGCTGGCTTGGCAGGTCTACACTGGAATTAAATCTTTGGCTTGTCCTGGATGTTTCCTCTAAGGTCATATCCTCTCTTTCATTAGCCATTTTGTCCTCAGGACTTAAAAAAAATCAAAAGATCTTGAGAACAGCCTACTGCACAGAATGGCCATTATAGGCTTGGGAGTATTAACACTTGTGTCCAGGTAAGCACGTGCACTCCATGACATCAGGACGTGGACTTGATGACTGCCATGAATTAAGGTTCTTAAAGGCTAGTAATTTGCTATGATAAAGTACTTAAACATTTCTTCTGTGCTGCTCAGACATACTAACATTGATCCAGTTCTGCAGAGAAAGTAATTTAAGTGAAAAATCTCCACCCCCGCTCCAAAAATCATTATCTTCTGACCTCTTTCTGTAGGACTGAAATGGCTCTTCAACAAGCAAGCTTAGAGGAGTCCATGCTTGTCCCATTTTAGAATGGAATATAATTAACCTTCTTCCTTCACCCCACCCAGAAAGAGCAAAATATTTTATATGCTTTTTCATGCACACTTACAAAGCAAAAAATCTAATGCAAATTCACTCTTGCAGAATCTAAGTCAGCCTCTTCTACTGGCTGCAACTTTGAATTCTTTTGGAATGACAGAACAAGCAATGCACTGGCAACGCAGAACTCTTCCACCGGCTAGACAGGTCAACTAACTTCTTTGCAGACTGCTTGAACTATTGTCTGCACCGTACTTCTGCTGCTGCTGCTTCTTAAGTGCCTGAAATTCACGAGTGCTCCAATGCATTATTTCCAACTGGACAGAAACTCCGAAGTGCAGATTTATTACTATGATCTCTTCCCACAGCATGCCTCAAATGTCACTCCTCCTCAGATCTAGAACACAGAGTCTTTCTAAGGTACAAGCAGTACTTGTCCAGAAGGCTTTCTGAAGACGAGGACAAGAGACTACCTCATGAACATCTTCCACATCTTTCATATCCATGGTCAAACCAAGCTAGACCAGTATAGAACTGGAGCTATACATAGCATTCTTTTCATACACTATTTGCTGTTCAAATTTCAAAGCAGATGAAGGAACTTTGAGATTTGTAGTGTTGAAAACAGAAACCACGAGCATGATGATCCACAAGGCAGTACTTTCTAGCATTTCTTGCCAGTGCTGCAGACTGTGCATTCCAGAACGCAGACATTACCTCAGTCTCGTTGAGCTACTTTACCAGACATTACCCTCCTGAACGTTTCCGATATGATCAAATACATGCCACAACATTCAAGATTTAGAACAGCTGGCAATTATTTTCAGAGGTATTTTCATTTGAAAGCTGCACTCCACAAACACTTAGGATTAGTGACTGAACTCCTTTCAGTCTGCCAATTAGTTGTTGGTGCTTGAAGTTACCTTATGTGAGGGTTCAGTGTAATGCCTACTTCAGAGGAAATCAGTGTTTAAGAACTACAGTAAGTCAGTCTTCAGAACTGTAGCAAACCACACAATGGAGAAATTCAACAGAAAGAGTACCTTTAAAGATGTTTAGGTTGGTACAGAAAGGACATTATCCAACTTGTCACTCTACCTTTACAAGAACTACAAACTTGTTTAAAAAGGAAGCAAGTCTCCAAAGAAAGTAATACTAATTGTCATGAGGTTGTCCTGATGCACCCAGAAACTAAGTACACACAGCTGAAAGCCTGCTATAATACAAGATTTACTAATTGTGTTCACTGAGAACACTACTGCAAGCTCATTTTATGTGCAAGTATTCGTTATGCTTCACTGACTGCAACAAACGACATTTTTCTTCCATTTCCATGTCTTATACTAACATGACAGCTATCAAAATCCCAAGTGCTAATTAACCAGAAACAGTAAAGGCTTCTTCACCTTACATGAATGGCATCTCAGAAACACTATTTAGAAATAGGCCACTGTAGCATGACCTTAACTTGACTGCTCAGATTATGCATTAAAAGACCAGAAGAGACAGCTTTCACTGCCTGAAGAGACAGCACTTCTATGAAGATATGCAGCTGTTGATGATTAAATTGCAAAAAACCTGCACCTAGCTTTTCAAACACATGCCAGAACACAGATCTCAATAGCCTACAATCCTTTTGACAAACTCCTGGTATTATTTCAGAACTTTTGCTCCCACTTCCTAGTTTTCCTTTCTGAAAACATTACATATGTATTCCATTTTTATTCCCTCATAAAGTCATATCCTTGCATTGCAGAACATAAGCAAGAAATTTACTAACTGCGAAGCTGTTTCACATGAACTGGCAAGATGCTCCTCATACATGCCAAGTGGATTGACAATGCCACTCACAAACGTAGGAGGTTATCTACAGATTACCAGATAGCACATCAATGCTCCAGTACAGTAGGGCAGTCACATTAAACCCATGTTAAGGGAACCATTAGTTTTCAGACAAATCACTTCCCTGAAGTGTAATTTACACAGTACTGCATTAAAATACGATAAAACAGAAACATTGTATGAGACATCCAACAATGAAGAGCTGACTACTAAAAAGCCCTCCATAACCAATTTAAAAAAAACAAGTGTGACTGACAACCAGACTTCACTTTCTACTGTCAAATCCACAATCAGGAGAAAGTGATTCCAGCTTTGTGGAGACAAGACACATTTTGCCAAATCTCAAGTTACAACTTGTCTCAAGGACCTTCTAACCCACTGTCTTCCAAACTTTTATTACTAGTTAATTCACCCCAAAGAACAATTCTGCTGGTCAGTAGCAACAGCAACATATAACTGGTCGTAATTCCTACCTTTCCATTCATATCTCTGGCAGCATCCTTTGCATCTGCTGGACTCTCAAATGTGACAAACGCAAATCCTCTGGACTTGTTGGTTTCCCGGTCTTTCATCAGAAGGACTGCAGAAATAAAGCCACATTACCCTTTCCTGCAATTAGGCAGCCAACACTTAACTTTTATTTAACCTTTTAAGCTCAGAACTTCTTAGAGGACATGAAAGCACCATCATTTCACACGATCAATGCCAAAAAAGTCATCACTGCCATGCTGCTGCTGTTTGTTTTTTATTATCTTGAAATAGAGTTTTCTTTTTACCTTCCACAATGCGTCCATATTTGCCAAATACAGCCTCAAGGGCTTTTTCATTAGTCTCTGTGTTCAGGCCCCCAATGAACAGCTTCCCAGGACGATCCGCTTCTACCATTTTGATTCTGCAAATAACCTATTAAAAGCATAAGGTTATTATTAACAAAACATCAGCCTGCAAGAGACTTCTATACCACCACATGGAATATAAATTACTTTTCTTAAACGTGCGATTTTTTTTTTTAGAAAGATGTCAATTAAGAGGTATTAAGTACAAAGACCATTAAGAACTTCACATTTTTATACTGAAGCAACTAGAAGTACTACTGCCTTCAGTTACTTCACATTACACAGCCTACTGAAAATAGATTAAGAAGCGGAACAAAGCACCCGTAAGAATTCTTGTTAAAATCAAGCAGTATTGGTGAATGTCTTTCAGGGTTACCATCTTTTTGCCCTTGATGGCAATCCTAGCACTTACTCCCTCTAAACCCCATCATGTTTCAAGACAAGTACTTAATGTGTCAAGGTAAACCCAAAATATCAACTTCAATGCTATCTTGGACCAACATTCCAAATCGAGGTCATTCTTTAAATTATTTACAGTACATCGAGACTACAAGGAAGCGCTTGCCTACACAACACGTCAGCCCGAACGGACACCAGACCATCGCGGCAGTTCTACAAAGCAAGGCCACGGTTAATACAAGGCGGGAGGGCCGAGAAAAAAAAATAAATAAAAAAGCAGCCGAAGACAAAGCAAAACCTCAAAGTGCCTGGCAAACCGCCTAGCGCCTGTGGACAGACGTTACCCGCCGGCTCCCAGCCCCATGGCGGGAAGCCCGCAGCGCCGCGCAAGGGGGGCCGGCGCCCTCCCCGCCCCCGCACACGAGGGGCGCGGGGACAAAGCGTCCCGTCCCCCCCCCCCCGGGGCGCAGGAGGCGGCGGGGGCCGGCCCGACCGGGAGCCTGCGGCGCGCGCGCGGCAGCCCCCGCTCTACCCGCGACGGCGCGCAGCGGGCCGGGGGGAGCGGGGGGCGTCAGACCCTCCGCGATCTCCAGACACCTCCACAAAATGGCGGCCACCTTTAGCAGGGCCTCCTCTCCCTCCCGGCGCCGACGGACCGCCTCGGCGCCAAGCCGGCCGCACACCTCAACCCCGCTTTGCACATCCGCCCGGCCCTCCAGGCGCGGCGGCCGTCCTCCTCAGGGATGCGGGGGCCCACGCGGCGGGACCTCGCGCAGAAACCTCCGCACCTAAAATGGCGGCCACCGCGCCTCACGCGGCTGGGACCCCCCGCTCGCCCCGCCGCAGCCGCACCGCTCCCTCCACCCCACGCAGGGACAGGCGGACAGGGAGGCCGGCCCGGCTCCGCCGCGCCTCGCTTGGGGCCCGCAGCGGCGGGCGCCCGGAACGCAGCTCCCCCGCCCAGCGCCCGGGCCCTCCGCCGCGCCGCCACGTTCCGCTGCCCACTCCCGCCGCGCAGGGCGCCGCTTCCCGCTCCCCAGAGCCCCCGGGCCCGGCCCGGCTCGCCCGGCGGCACTCACCTCCGCGCACACCGAACTGCAACTGCGCAATGAGAGCGAACAAAGGCGCTGCAGGCCTTTATAGCGCTGACGTCACCTGCCGGCTGGAGCCCCGGATGCACGCGGCGGCGGGCCCGGCAGGGGGAGGCCGGGGTCCCCCGGGGCCGGTTCGGCCCGCCCGCGGCTGCGGCAGCGGCCGCTCCGGGGTCTGCGTGGGGCCGGGCCGGGGTGTGCGGCGGCCGGGAGCGGGAGCCGCCATGGCGGAGCACGGGTTGACCCTCCCGGCTAGGAAAGGCGGGTAGCGCGGCCCTTTGTCTGCCGGCTCCTCGGGGGCGGGCGCGCCGCGCTGCTGAGCGGGGTGCCCGGGGGGTGGCTGCATCACGGCTCTGCGAGCACAATCGCTCGCCGTAGCGTCACTTTAACGTTGGGGACGTGCCTGTGTTAAAACAATCTTAAAAGTGGTTGTCGTTAGTTGAATTAATAGCTGTGCATGTCAATACCCCTTCCTTGGAGACTTACAGTAAACTACAGTAAGCGCGGTTTAAAATGAAATATGTTGTCCATAGCGCCAAGTTTTGCACTGGTGCAACTAACTCCATTTCTTAATTATACCTGAAGTTCGTGGCCATTTTCTTTTGCTGGCTAAACCTGATAGCTGGAAAGTTAGGAGGAAATCTGTACATACAAAAATTGGCCAAGCTTTCATGATTTGAACTTGTAGATGATCTAAACAGGTATTGATCCGTCAATGAGGCCTGTTTTCTTCGAGTCACCCACTCTAGTCACCACCTAGTCTTTTGATTTAATCTAAAAGCATTAGATTTAATCTAAAATCTAATTTTCCTGTAGGCTTCTTAAAAACTAAGTGGCAAAACAAAAGGGAAATTGATCTTGTATCCTGTGTCGTTTTTCAACAGGACAGCTATTTTGCAAGTCTGTCTGTCTCCATTCATTACATTTTATCAAAATTCCAGAAGCATGGTAGCTTGGTCACTGAAAACTGGCAGCCAGGGCCTGTAAATAACAGCTATTCCCACTCGTTGAAGAAGGACCCTTAGAGTTGATCTCTAGAAGATGCAAAAGCTAAGGAATTGTTGAATGTTTGGGGATTTCATATAGCTCCTGACTCATCCTTGTGCAGTGAGGGAACAGTGCCAAGATGTATCACAGGTAGATTATTTAATACACCTTGTTCCAATGGTGAAATCCCACTAGGATCGACCAGAGGACTTAGAACTTCAAGTGAATCCCCTGATTCCAGGTTTGAGTAATAGGATGCCAAAGGCCAGTCCCTGCACATTCTTGGGGGTTTGTGGTGCTGAGGGATGCCTGTCATGTCTGAGGAGCTGGTTCCCAGAGCCACTCCATGTTCCTGTGCTGCACCAGCATCAGCCGTGGCAGGTTAACAGGTATTTTTTCCTAGGGCTTTTCAAAGGATATTCATGCTGGACAGTAGGCAGCGGAGCCTGGTACCTATTCAGTCTGTTGCTTGTACATACACAGATGCATGTCCTTCCAGACACCATAGCATGTTGTTACTGAGAAGTCCCTAGGGCTAACAGGCTCTACAACGAACCTGCAGGGCACTAAGAAGAAAAAAACGCTGCCTCTCCCACATGTATCTACTGCCCTCGACTCCTTCCAACACTGCTGTTTGTACCAGCTGCACGGGGGGGTGTGTAGGATGGTATGTGTGGGGTTGAAGCAAACAGCAACTGTGTAGTTCCCTAGGCCGTGTTGTCTTGCAAGTCACAGGAGACAAAGAATATGGTTCACCAGCATATTACCCTATCCACTTAATGCATGGGATGGACATTGCTCAACTTCTCTGTGATTTCTGTTCTCCCTTGTGGTATTCTACAGACTTTTATTTCTGAGAGATGCCACAGAATAATCTACAGACTCTACTGCTATTGCCCAATGCCGTTACAGTGGCAGAGCTGCAAAATTGTTGCATTCTGGCAAGAGAACATCACACTCCATGCTTATCTTCAGTTTTTCCGTCTCCTCTGTTCATCCTGATACTGAACGGCTCTTTGTGTTAGGGAAAGCAGAAGGCAACATTGCTTCAGACTACCTCAAAGATCTGTTGAGAATACAAAAGAAGGTAGCTCTCAAATGCTTCTGTAGACTGTAGTACATAGTTAAAGATTATTACCTTTCCTGCATAGATGCTAAGAGTTACTGGATGCTGTTACAGTGCATGGGAAAAGGGAAAGATGACCTTGGGTAATGAAGTGGGAGGGCACTGCACGTGATAATAATGCAGTTGCCAAAGAATGGCATAGCTAGATACTCATCCAATTATCATATGAAAAAAAGGTTCAAATTCTAGTTTCAATACAGCAGAATTTAAACATTAGAGCCTCCCTGGAATGGATAGTGAAGACTAAAGCTAATTATTAGTCCTGTAAGACACATGCTAAAAATAGACAGAATCTATGTGTGAAGTCTCTGTGTGCTTCTATGACCTACAGTAGCGTATTTGCTGACTGCCTCACAAATAATTGGGAAGATAAGCAAATGTAAACAAAAGTATCTTTTTCCTCCTCTGCTTAGAAGAGTAAAATTGGTAACTCCAGGATTTATTAACATTCTGTTTATATGTACTGTACATGTAGCTAGATGGGATTAGCATGAACATAATTACATTGGAAACAGCATTTGAACATAACTGCTATAATTGTTTTAGGAACAAATTTTTCTATCCTTTGTCCTAAAAGGTATCTTCATCATGCTTCTCATCAAAACCTTACTTCCATTGCAAAATGGAACAGTATTTTAATCTATTCTACTACATAGTTTAAGTACGATCTTGCTCCAGGTTTAGTGAGACAGATTTTTTTGTCCTAGAATGGAGAATATATAAGTCTTTTAATTCTTCCCTCTCCTCTTCCCCCCCCCCCCCCTTTTTTTTTTGTACATTTGAATTTTTATAGAAAAACTATAGAAATATTCAGGGAACAAACTGCAGTCTGAATAGAAACTAATCCTTATGCTTCATTCAGTAAGAAGTTCAAGGCTGAAGAGCTATAACAGTTTCTTTCACAAATGATCTCTCAACTTTGAATTTTCTGAGGTCTGAGTACTGGTCCCTACAGAATAGGGAACAGACTTAGATTGGATAACTGGGGAAACAGAGACCAGGAAAACTCTACCAACCTTTACAGAGAAGACAGTTGCTATCTAACTAGCACAGATATACTTGCCCTTGCATTATCATAGCTTAGAAAATTTTCCTTACATTTTTTAAAGTAGAAGAAATGCAATTAAGTATGTTACTTACAAACCCAATACATATAAACTGATCCCTTCGTACCTTTTCAGTGATAACCATAAAAATGAGCCCACTAGATGGGAGAGGTGGACAACATTCCATGAGGGTAATATTTTATGAATTTTTGTGCTATCTTTCACCTAAAATGTCACACTCCTGAATAAATCCTATGATGTTCAACAATGTAGTTGAATGTACACTACAAACTTGTTCACACAGCGGGCAGTACTCTGGATCTCCCTTGTACAATGCTGCATATTTTCATCAACCATGTTGGCCTTTTACCAACTTCATCATGCTTTGGCTTTAAACTGGATAAAGGGTTCAGGAGAGCTGGGGGATGAGGACTAATAAATACATAAATAATCTGATCACATAAGACTCATTCAGAATGAATAAAAAAGGGAATGTAATTTCCTCTAGAGATACAGTCCAGCTCTAATAACTGAAAAGATCAGTTTGATACTGTCATGACAAAGAGCAATTTACTAGGCAGCTGTCAGTTGGTAAGTATTTATAGAAATTCAGCATTTTTCCTCTGTAAAACTCAGACTAGAGCGGATGAGGGCAGCACAAAGTAATTGTTTCTGACAGTGACTTTGTTAGCCATTTCTAAACTGGAACTCCCTCATGTGCTTCTCCCAAATCACTTGTTTGGGATCTAATTGTGGTCCCTTTTGGTTTAGCAATAGAAGGTGGACCACAGGTCACTAAGACATAGCTGGAGCTGCCTGAAATAACTACAGCTTTCCAGGCTCAGCTGAAAAGACACAGGCAAAACAATTATTATAAACCTTTTAGTCTTTCCCCTTTTGCCTGGTGCTGTCCTATGGTAAGAGCAACTCACTACTGATTGACGAGTTGAGTAAAATTGTTGGACCTGAAGGTTTTTCAGGAGTAATGCAAACATAATGTCACAGGTTGGAAACCTGAGTGGCAACAGCTTGCCTAAACAGGAAATACAGAGAAGATGGTGGAGGTGGTGTCTACCCAGTGCCGACAGCAATGCCATTAGAGCCATGTCTTAGACAGTAGTATCTGTCTTGCCATGGTAGAACGGAGCTCAGCTCGTACCTGTCATTTGTATCTACCCAGCTTCTCAGACGGGTTTTGCAGCTGTCCCAGAGTGCTGATCCTACCATTGCCACCTGAACGAGCAGGCCTGGAGCTTGGCATCAGGTTTGTGTCACCATAGTGGCTGTGCTGTAGCAAGGAGCCACGGGACACTGGGAGCTGGTGCGCATCCTGCTGTTGTCGGCTGCAAACATCACAAGCTGCTGAACCAGGCATCAAAAAACTAATCAAATAAAATTCTTAAAAATTGCAGGATTGCAGATAAAGGTTGCAATACAAAATCTTGGATTTCCACCCCTAATTTTCTCAGCTGGTAAAATCCCATTTGAGTCTTCCTCTGCTTCGCCGGAAGCTAAAACCTGACAAGAGGTTCTGGTACAAGTCACTGCAGGGGACTTGGGGAAAAAAGGCTGAGGTGAGCGTGTAAGGCAAGAAGGGAAATCACTTGCCCAGCGAGACAGAGGCGACAGCCCGCCCAAACGTCCCGAAGCCAACGGCGGCCTCCGTGAGGGAAACAACTGCCGTGCCTCAGCGTGCCCTGCCTCAAGATGGCGCCCAGCGCCTCACCGCCTCACCGCGCAGGCGCCGTGGCCCCAACGCGATGTGACGCTGCCGCTACTGGCCTCCGCAAGGCGCTGGCCGGGGCGCTCGGGGCTGTGGTCTCGGCTCATGGTGCCTTGGTTCCTTCAGGCTGGAAGATGAGGCTGCTGGCGGCCGGACTGCTGCTGGTGGCACCTCTCTGCGCCGCCTTCTACCTGCCCGGCTTGGCACCCGTCAGCTTCTGTGAGGAGGGCGAGGAGAGCGAGGGCTGCAAGGTGAGAGCCCTCATGGGAGGGCCCCGCTCGGGCGCCCCCCCCGCCCAGTCGCGGAAGCCCGGAGCGGGCCCGTCCCGCGGCGAGCGGGCACCGCCGGGTACCCCCCCGCCCTGCCGCCTGCGGGCCCGCGCGTTCTCCCTCAGGCGGCAGCCTTCGCTCTGGGAGCCCAGCCACCCCTAGCGCCCTTTTCCGTCTTTCACCCCGTGTTTTTTTCGGGTGAAAGCTTTCCCTTTTGCCGCTGAGCTTTCCGTTGAGCGCCGGGAGGGTCGCTGGCCGCTGCTGCGCCCCCCGCGGCGGCGGGGCTGGCGGGGGAGGGCGGCTGTGGCGCGGCCCAGCGCCGCCGCGGCGGCCGGGGCCTGTCACGGGTCTGTGGTAACTCCGCCGTGGGATAGCCTCGGAACTTGCAAAGGCGCTTGCCAGCTGGCTATGCCTTTGGCGTCGGCCACGCGTGTGTTTTCACAAGCCTGTATTTTCATACTTCTTCCTCCTCCTGCCCTTCCTTGTTTCAGTCGTTAATCGAGCTCTTCGTGAACAGACTGGACTCGGTTGAATCTGTCCTGCCCTACGAGTACGATGCGTAAGTACGTTGCAACAGGCTTCCAGAAGCGTTTGGAAAGTCTGTTCTCTGTGCAGCAGTGAAACTCCTGATACAGCACGCATGTTTCTTGCAAGCAGTGTTTTGGATGTAGGGGCGGAAGAGTAAATCCAGCGCTTGGTGGCAGGAACGAAATACATGGGTGTGGAGTGGATGAAGGCCACACCTGTGCCTCCTGACCGTCCTCTGTTATTGTTAAAGGCAAGGCTGCTGGGTTTCTGATGGGTGCGTATTTTTGAGCCCAGTACTAGAATTAGTGTTGAAAATTCTTCCTGTTAGTCAAATCTGGGAAGACAGGAGCTTTGTGTTCTTTGTTTCTGGCAACTAAAAGAAATTGGAAGAAGAGTTACTGTTATTTTTTTTCCTTTTTCCACCAAAGCTCTGTGTCTAATTGTTTTTTGTTTTGATTTTTGTCTGTGAAAACTATTACCTGCTTTTTCAGATATTTATAGGCCTACAAAGCAATGATACACAACATGATTTGCACTCTTGCTCTTGGGCATACAGAAAAGAGAAAAATGTAGGTGGTATACGTCTTATCCTGTGCAGTGCAACAGTAGCAGCAAGATCAGAGACTAGCTCAAAAAGCCGATTTTGTCTCTATTTTAATTCAGCTTTATGGAAGCCAATGAATTTAGGGCCACTTAAGGAGCAAAAGTACTTATAAGTGGTTCCCACCCCCGCACCTCCCAACCTACTACTACTCACATTTGAATAATGAATATCCAGAATAGGAGGCATGTTCTCTCTCCCATATTCAGCTGTTTCAGACTGTATGTAGTTGAAAAGAACTGCTGAATGGTGTTTGGCACTGTGGCACATCAATATTAAAAGTGCTTCCCTTGTTTGGAACATATTTCTGGTTAAATACTATTTGTAAAGACTCCTTTAAGATAGGATTGCGGTTGTTTTTCTGAAACCTTTTAGCAAGTGAAATGGACAGGCTGTAGCATAGTCTTCTTTTTTCCTACTATGGAACATTCTGTTGTTTTAGATTGCCATTTGAAAAGGGTGCTTGTACCAAGCATTATACCTTTTGTTAAAGATACTTCAGCTGTGATACATCTTGGTTGAAAGAGATATCAAAGCAGATATATTTCTGTGTAATATACGCCAAATTTCTTTGCAAAGGCACTCAAATTTTTACTAACAGTATCTGACCTGCCAAAAGAAGCATGAAAACTGCCATGTTAAAGGCATAACTCAAGAAATTGTTTTAGGCTCATCTTTAGACTTGTATGTCAATTAAAAATCAAAGGTAATGTTTTCCACTTCTTTCCAGATTTGACTTCTGTCAAGACACAGAAGAAAAGAGGCCATCAGAAAATCTTGGACAAGTGCTGTTTGGGGAGAGAATAGCATCATCTCCATATAAGGTTATTGTATCCCTTGAAGTTGATCTTGTTTAAATTTGATAACTGTCATTTTAATGACTGTAATACAGACATAGCTGAATATTTGATGATTGTGTGATATTTTTTTTTTTACTTTTTTCAATATCAGCCTTATAGTGTTTATGTAATAAAAACAAAACCCCTCCCACCAACCACCCCAAAGGCATCTTAGGGTGGCTAATTAGAGTTAGGAAGCTGAGCCAGTAATCGCTGTTCTTTCCTGTTCCTCTGTCATAGAGAAGTTCAGAAACTATAACTTAAGCAATTCTTTAACAGCTGTGTACAGGTTGTATAGTGTGTTAGGTGATCTGAAGTCATTATTTTTTAAAATGTAATGTTGGAGGCTGTGACTGGTGGTTCAAGAATTGTTTCATATGCTTGGTTGTACTATTGGGCAACTTCTGGAGTGGGAGGTGGAATTTGGGGCTCAGTTTCAGCTTTTCCCTGTTTGTACACACTTAGTACCTGTTGCCTAAAACCAAATTTTCATTGTTGATGCATGTCACTTGAAATCTGTAAAATAAATATATGGACGTGTTTTGTAGATTAGGTATGTAATAATTTTCTGTCTCATGCCCTGCATTAGCAATGACCAAATGGAGCGTCTCTAAAAAAGCTTGGGAAAATTATTAGCAGTAAAGAGATATGGTCAGATGCTGGCTCTTAATGCTTGAAAGCTATGCGCTTTTCAAAAGCAGTTTCCAGACTGGGATTTGATGGTGAAACTGGAAACTGGGCTGTGTTTGTATGCATGGGTTGCTAGATAATCCAAATACCTGTGAGAAAAAGAGGCAGTAGAGTTTATGAGTCTACTGCAGCTCAGCCATTAGGGACCTAGTCACATCTTTTCATAGGACTGTTAAGGAGGTGATGCCTCTTCCCTTGTGTAAACTGCTCCTAGAAGTCTCTTTTTCTTTGAAGCTCTGAGCTAATGTAATTTTAAGTCTTATGGCTGCTGGCCACAAGAAGCTTTTGAATATGTAGCATGATGGACCATTTGGGCTGGATACCCATGGAACAGATTATTATAACAATCACTTGTTTGAAATGGCTGCATGCTGCAGGAATTAGAAATTGCTGTTACTGGTTAGCACTTAGGCCTTGATAATGTTAGAATTTTAAGTCACATTTTAAGTATGTTAGCTCACAAACAGGTAAATCCTAACTGGGTTAGACTAGAAGTCTGATACACAGATGCGAGCACATTTGTGTTAGGTGGTGTCTGCACTCGGACTTTAGATCCTGTGCAACTTGTTGCATTTTTGGCAGCCTTGTCTAATAACTTAGTCATGGTGGGGAAACGCAGTTAAAATTAATGTGAAACATTCAAAAAGGGTGTAGTTAATCCTGTTTTAGCAGATGATGAAATTACAAAAATAAAATGGTAAAAGAAAAAAAAAACTTTTTTACTAATTTTTAAGTTTCAGTCACTGAACCACAGAATGGTCAGGGTTGGAAGGGACCTCTGGAAATTATGTAGTTCAACCCCCTGCTAAAGCAGGTCCACCTTGGGCAGGTTGCACAGTCCTCAAGGTTTATCTGGGCTAGAATTTATCTGAAGAGAATTAATTTGAGCAATATTCAAGGGGATTACTGGTGCTGGATATACATAAATCTTGACATTTAAGTTAAAACTGTTATATGGGAAATTCTGGCTTTAGAAACTTCTAATAGCAAGGAAGTGAAGTATCTCAAAAAAGTCAGCTTTACTTAAAAAAAATCCTCTTTGGATTTTTGAAGCAAAACTGAAATTACTCTTTTTGTGTGTTTTTTTAATCAGTTCACTTTCAAAAAGCAAGAAACATGCAAGAAAGTTTGCACAAGATCATATGACCCAGGAAACAGTGCGGATAAAAGCAAACTGGCTTTTTTGAAGAAAGGAATGCAGTTGAATTATCAGCATCACTGGTAAGCTGTGTGCTTGAGATTGGTGGGGTTTTTTGCTGCTTTTTTACATTGTTATTTATGTTCTAAGTGGTTGCTTTCTTCCTTCAATGTGATAGTTGTCCTCTACTGTGCATCTTGTGGGCAGTACTGAAAACTGTGTGTTACATGAATGTTAAATATCAATGTGAAATAAGGTGCATCCCTTGCTGAGGACGTGTTCTTTGATGATTTCTGTCTAGGATTATCGATAACATGCCTGTAACGTGGTGCTATGATGTGGAAGATGGACAAAAGTACTGTAATCCAGGATTTCCGATAGGATGTTTTGTTACTCCAGATGGTAGAGTTAAAGATGCTTGTGTTATAAATGTAAGTGGTGGAATTTCTTTTGTTAGTATAGCAGACATAATTTCATTTACAATTTTAATTTTAAGTTTTCTTTTCCTGAGAAAGAACAGATAGCCTTGTAAACATGGTTAATGTTCAGACATGGGCGTTGACAACATGGAGTGCTGCTTCTGTATGCGGTGTCTTGCTGGTACGATTGTCCAAAAAAAAAAAGTTCATATATCTTTTGAGCAATATAGGTAGAGATGTAAACCAACTGTATTTGTGTCTAAAAGCCTTAGAAAATTGAGGGGTTTGTTCTGAAATTTCATGTGTATCTGTCCTTGTACCTATTCATTCTTTGTCGTATTTGCATGCAAGACTTTCTTTTACCCATTTCAGATAGAAGCTTTCTAGTGAAGACCTAGAAATGAGAGCTGTGCTCTAGTTGCAAAAGTTACGTCTAGCACAGTTTACAAGTTAAATGTGTCGAGGTTTTCCCAGATGGCTGGAAGATAACAAACACAGCTGTGACAAGGAAAGAATTATATTGACAACAACTTGAAATGTGTCAGTCATCCTGGGAGTTCCATGGTGAACTAGTACAGTTACAGATAATAGCGATACAGTTTTATCTGTCTTGGGGTGAGGTAGCACACTCCTCTCAGTGAGGGGGGAGCATTTGTGCTATGTCTCTGCTCTGCCATATGACTTAGTGTTCTTTTGCAGTGCAGTCAATTTATTTGTATTCAGCAGGTCTGGTGCTTCTTGGAAGTGATGCATTACCATGCATGTTCAGTTTACTCTGCAGTTACCTTCCAGCTTGGTAGGCTGGAAGTCCTGAGGCTCCCTAGAGTATTAAAAATGGTCTGTGAATTGAGTAACTTGTTCCAGTTGGGTGTTCAACTTGCTTACTTTAAGTGAGGTTGTTTTATGTGAAATTGATACTAGTGTATGTTGTGTTGGAAGCTATCTGATACACAGAAAGCAGTTGCAGCAAAGTCAGCAACTTGAATGAGAAGTTGATGTTTGTTATTTTTTTTTATGGGGAGGCTTTTGTACATCAGCATCAATGTTGAATTCCCTAGTGAGTGCATAAGGAGCTTGTACTGCGTATCTATGAAGTGCTGTGCAAATTATGTATGCTAGCTGTGGCGTGGATGCTCTGCCAGTGTAGCTGTCATACCCAGTGTCAGTTTTAGTCTGTGACTTCTAATTGGGATGCGAATGTTGCATGGCACCATGCTAGAGGGGTGATTGTTACATGGGCAAATAAGAATGTAGCACAGTGGGTACAAGTGTAACCTCTGGGCTGAGTTGGGGAATGTCATCTTTCAGATGTATACCCAAATACCTATTCCAGCAGACATAATTATCTTTAAAAATGGGGGCAGGAAAGGAGTTGTTATCATGCAATGGCAGAACTACAGTTCATCCTCACACTTATGCAGCTGGTGAGCTATATTATTGCTTCAATTGCTGCTTTGGAAAAGGAGGAAACAGGTAGCTAAAGATAGGGTTATAGTATGGCACAGGTATGGTTCTAGTCTTCTCCCGATGGGAATCTTGATCATAGTGAAAGAAGAGCAATCCAGATAAATTTAATGC
Source organism: Falco peregrinus (assembly GCF_023634155.1). Classification (NCBI taxonomy): domain Eukaryota; kingdom Metazoa; phylum Chordata; class Aves; order Falconiformes; family Falconidae; genus Falco; species Falco peregrinus. The sequence goes on from NC_073733.1 coordinate 16,362,422, forward strand.
AGGACACCTTCATATTTTGCTGGGGGTGGGGGGGCAAGGGATGAGGTTGTATGGCAGTTGGAAAATGGCTAATATACACAATAAATTGAGGAATTATTTTACTTGGAAACTCGATGAGCAGTCTGTTATCCTGGTCCCCTAATACAAATCAAGTTTTTTTTTAACAATGACAGTGTCGAGGAGAAAAGAAAATCCAAGCCAACTTAATTGACTCTGGTGTCATCTGAGCTTTATATAGTTTTTCATAATTCCAGATTCTGAAAGGATAGGAATGACAAAGCAGAATAGCTACTGAAAGTTTATTTTAAGCAGAACCTGGTTTGTAAGCCTTGGTAGCCGGAATGTCTACCAGGAAAATTTTGGGAGGAGGGGGCAGGGAGAAATGGTGAATCTGAATTACTTGTACCTTGAATATATACATCTTCAAACTTGTTTTGGCAGCCTTGTGTGGTAAATACAAAAATGGTGTCAAATGCATTTAAGTTTTCCTAGTAACACAGATGTGATGCTTTATTATATACATTTGTATTTATATAATACATAGAAAAATATATAAATATACAGGTGTATTAAAAAAAGTAAATATTGAAGTGTTCCCCCTCCTTTCTTGCTCCTTCATTGGACAGTAGTCTCATTTTAAAGTTCTTGACTGCTTGTGCCCTCTTTGTTGGAGAAGTTTCTCAATCTGTTGATGGTATTTTGTAGTCAGAGTTTAACAAGAAGAACACTTTCTACCTCTTCAACCACGTTGACATAACAATCATGTACCATAGTGGGAAGGATGAAAACTGGCCTGGTGCGAGACTGGTGATGGCAAGACTGAGACCGCAAAGGTAATGTGTATTAAAGCAGCAAGCTGTAGTACTAGGGAGTCCTAATAGTAGTTGTAAACTTAGAAATGATACTTGGTGTCCGTAAGTTCTGAGGAACTGGTTACTTTGACTTCTGATAAAACTCTCAGTATACTGGTTCGTGGCTGGAACTATTACAAAGAGAGCAGTTCCACGACCTTAACGTTGCTTTTAAAAATGTTCCCCAGAGTCTCTCCTGATGGGAAAACTGTTTATGCAGACTCCTAGAACCTGACACAAACAACAGAAGCTTTTTCATGTGTTTATTGATTTGCATCTGGGTGTGCATTACTTTCTTTTAAAATACATGTTTTCAGATACACTGAGAAACATCCTTTAACTGAGAAAGTTTCCCATGTCATCTCTCTTACCGTTGCTGCATTGCGTCCCAGTTGTACTTTGTATGAGTGTACAGTACTTGTACAGGTGTACTTTTTCCTGTGTTAGTTCAGATACTAAAGTACAGGTAAGATATCAGGTTAGTACTGATATTCAGAACAGCAGAAGATGACAACCGATTTCCTAAGACTTTCTCGAACAGTAGTTTCTGTGTTGGTCGGGGAGGAGATGCAACAATTCAGAGGTCAGAAACAGACTGAAGCAATTGCTTTGGCCTCTTGTCAGTTTGTTCATGCTTGGTTCATACTTACCTGTATTTGAAAACTACAATCTGTTTATAAAATATCAAAGCAAGTTGTGTTGTTTTTTTTAGCTAAGCTCTTTTTTATACAGAGTTAAGTACGTTCTTAAAATTACACTCCTCCAGTTTTGCGAGTCATACAGGCATGTATGGTACAATATGACTCGGGTATACTGTTTTTTTCTGTTGCAATGGTACAGTGTGTTTTTAGTGAATTATACTTGCTATGCAAGTTTTTTCCTTCCGTTTACATATGCTCCGAGGTAGTGGCAAGAAGATTCTACCAGTCTTCTCCATTCCTGATTAACGCTTTATCAATAGCATACAGAGTGGTTGAAAATTGGGAATTTGTCTTTTCACTAGTAGTGCAGACCACAAGGGGGCACAGTTAGGTTGCACATAACCTCAGTTCTGTCAGTCTCTGACCTGGTGGTTCGCTTGCTGCTTTGCTTCAGCCTTGCTCTCCTGAGATGGGGAGTGTTTGTGGTTGGAGCACCAGGGTTGGAGAACCCTGAAAGGCTCATGAAGGTTTTTGCTACCTTGTGGCTTGATTTAGTTGTTGACATACAATAATGCGTGTAAAGTAGAATTACCTAAATTGGGTATATACAACTTGGCCAAGAGGCTGTGAGAGGGAAGCTATTTTCCAGTGTTAGAGGAGGTTCACAGGAGTAAATTCAAGCAAACTTTAAGGTTTCTTTGACACTGTGCTTCTATAGCTGCAGTATTTCTAAGATACTACAGGGAAGGGTTTATGTATTTGAAGTTTATGTAGGGTAAAAAAAAAAAAAAAAGATAATAGTAATTAAAAAAAAAAGACACTTCCAAATCTACCAAAATAAAATAAACACCCTTTTCCTTATGAAACTTGAGGGAAGGTGAGAACCTGTGGGAAATTGCTAAGAAATTCTCAGTCTTCCTTACTGACGATCACACAGTGAGGCTGAGTCCCTCACCAGTAACACAGTGTTGTTAAAGCGGGAAAGAGAGGAATGATGGCAGAAAAGGGATATTTTATGTTAAAACTTACAATCTTACCAGGTAAAGATCTCCAGACTGCAACCCGGTTAACCATGCAGTGCTTTAGCTTAGGGCTAGGACTTCATTTTGATGATTGCAGAAGGTTGGGTAGGGTGACACCACATCTCATGACCTTTAGAGATCTGTGCTTCTCATTTCCCATACACTTTGCAAACAACTTTACCTATAATGTTCTCAAATACCTAGAAGTGTGAACAGATATTAATTGAATATAGGATAGTGATCCAAGATCCAAATCACTAGGGTGCTTTCTGTGGATTTTTTTAGCTCTTGCTTGTGAAAAATAGTATTCAGTTCTGGTGTGGCTTTAAGGCTGTTAGAAAAATTCTGAATAATGATACCTAATTGTATATGTGATTTCATTTATCTCTATCTCTAGCTGCAAACATAAGTGTTAATAAAAATATATTTTAACATCTTTGACTTTTGATAGAACAGGAAACAGATTCTCAAAGAACTTGAATAGCTGGTACAAAATTATATACACAGCTCTCCTTGTTGGTTTGTGGTTTGGTGGTTTTTTTTTTCTTTTAAGTAATTAAAGCAAGTTTTTATTTCAGAAAAGAATTTGTGAAAATTCATCCTGTAGAGCATATGCAATTATATTTGACTTTTTTTTCTTCCTCCCCTTAGCTACAAACATACAGATGAGAACAACTTAAGTTGTGAAGGTCCACCTATGGAGATTCCTGGAGAATTCACCAACAAACTGAATTTGATCTACACTTACTCTGTGACATTTGAAGTAAGTATTGAATCTGTTACATGAATATGTAATTCCCCAAAAGAATGAAATCAAGACAATTGGATAATTTGCTAATAGTCATAACTGGATTAAAGCAGTGTAAATTCCATAAGGATGGTCTTGTGAAGCACTTTCCCCAAAATCTCTTACTTTTCTATTAATGTAGTTTGACACTTGGAATGTATAAATAAAGGTGCTTTTTTTTTTGCCCTGTTTTATTACTAATAGAAATAGAGGTAGTAGATTGAATAACTGCAAGAGTTGTCTTCCTTGAGGTATGCTCTATTTTTTTCAGTTCAGTCAGGATACTGAAAGTCTTGTGTTGAAGAAAGGTTTGTATTATATTTGGAGGCACTTTTGTGTTACAATATGCTAAAGATCAATATTTAAAGCTCTTTTTTTGTAGTGAACTTGCAGGTGTTGTCTCATTTTCCATTGTTTTTATTCACTAGCTTTTTTTCAAGTAGGTGGCCTTTCAGATTCAATACTCTAATGTCTACTAATACTCTCATGCTTTATTCAGCCTATTATGACTTAGGAGGAAATTAGACTTTCTCGCAACTGGGTCTTTACCCCAGCATGGAAAGTGAGCCTCCGTGGGGGATGCGAAAGATTTGATTCAAGCTGCTTCAAACCTTGGTACTTTGGTCCCAGTCTGTCCCAAAAGCATGGTTGTTTTTCTGATGTAACGCACCAATCTTACTGGATTTGGCTTGAGACCACCAGCTTATTTTGTATAGGCAGTCAAGCAGCTGTCATACGATAACAACTTTTATTCTACCAAATTGAATTTGATTTGAACCAGTGACCCGGAGGTGTGAGGCTCTATATCCCGTTACTTTTCCCTTGAGACACCCAGTCCTCCTCAGACTCTCCAGTTTTACTACATGAATGAGCCTCCTGTCTTTTAACATTGGTGTTCAAATGAGGATGGATTGCCATTTGGAGTTGCAGCGTGAGCGGTGCTGTGTCACCCGTGGGGCTTCCAGGTCCCCGCTCCCTGTCCCATGGGTGGGGAGCAGCTGCCGTGGGCCCTGTGCTGCCGGCTGGCACTGGGCACATCTCGGTCACGGGCCCTTCAGCCCTGCTTGCTTTCTCTGCTGCCTGGGACCCTGCACTTGAAATAATACCTGCTATGTTTTACTTTTCATTACTAGTTTCAACAGAACTTAAAAGGGGAGCAGTTATCAGTGTTTCACAGTATCTTTAAATAGGAGAACATTAGTTTCAGTAAGCCCAAATATGTAAACTAGTAAAATGCGTAACTGTTTCATTGTCCTTTCCAGTATGGCAGCTGACTTCTGATAAAAAGCTACATTGTCTGCTTTAATTCATTGAAATGGGTGAGGTATTCAGCTCTGTGTATGTGGAAAGTATACATGTTTGTGCCTCTAATGTTTAATACACAAGTACACAAAAATGTAGGCATGTGAGCAGGTTGGTACTCAAGTAACAAGCTTTAGAACCACACTTCTGAAACTGTCCCAACTACCTGTGAACTACTGATTGGGCTGATAAAGAACAACTTACGGCATTTCGACTGCCTCGTTGGTGCAGTTCTTCATTGTTACATGTTCTTGAGCCAAAACATGAATCGGAACTTAAAAATTCTAGGCTGGAGACGTGGTCTAAATTTTGAGAATTATCTGTACAAACTTACCACCTGGTGAATAAATGAAGAAGTTCAGCAGGACTTCATGCCAGTGAGGAGACAAAATTTGTTAACAGGGCAGCAGGTGTACATCTCATGAGAGAAGCTGTAGAGAGCAAGGCTTGGGGATCAGAGAGAACCATCACTTGTACAGCTTTCACATGAAGTGTTTAGAGGAGGAGATAGAAGGGAATGGAAGTGTCTTTCAAAGGTGAAAGTTGTTGAATGATTTCCTCTTAAATCCTTCAGAGGGGTATCTGGAAATGAAAGTTGTCTGCCAGGAATCAGAGTGGAAAGTAGTCTGTATCAGACAGCATTATGACAGGGAGCAAAGAAGCCTGTGCTAAATACATTAAAGATGGCAAGAGAGAAAAATTCCAGGGGAAACTAGAAACATATTCATAGAGTATGTTTAACAAAGTTGAAGTTTCAGTATCAGTGTGCTATACTGGGAGTATCTTGTAGTGATGGCATGATTGGTTTTTAGCATGTGTTTGGCAGCTGCAGGCAGCTACGTACCAAATTAGGGAAAGATGAGGCTTAGAGAAGCTGCAGTTGAGGGTGGAAGATGTGGATAGGAGATTTTGGTGAACAAGATATTCCTTGAGAGACTCAAGAGATGAATTAATGCAAGAGGGAGATTTAACATCCAGGGTCGGTACCAAGCTTAGGTATTAATGCTGAATGGAAGGTTTGTGGAGGAGATTTGATGTGCTTATTCCTTCTCAGAGACCGCACCAAACTTGTACTTGTTTCTGTTAATTGCCGTTTAATTTCTTTATAGGAAAAGAATAATATTAAGTGGGCTTCCAGATGGGACTACATTTTGGAGTCAATGCCACATACAAACATCCAGTGGTTTAGGTAAGATTTGCATTCTTTCAGTGAATAACCCTGTAGGGGAGCACAGAGATTTCTTATTTGTGCTGCTAGGAATGTATAACTTCAGCTGTGGTAGAACAAAGTCTCTTAGTTTTCAGGCAAGAAAATGTTCTTGTTTTCATATGTGAAGTAACTTTTATCAGTCTTCCATCTCTTGGGAGCAACTGCAGTATTGCATTTCACCAAAGGAATGCACTGTTAGTGTACAAAAGAAAAGCAGCTTCCATCGTTTTATTTTATCACCTCCATTCTGTAGAACTTTTGACACATTGCTGCTCTGCAGTGTTCCTGTTGTTACTGTCTGGCTTTCTCTGCCAAGTGAGAGGTACATATGTGTACTGCGTGTTTTGTACTCGGCAGCTGCTTACAGTAAAAAGAAGGGCTGTTTTTGTGAGTAAAAAGTATATGAAAAGCTCTTATATATTTCCCTCTGTACCATGGAAATGATATCAAGTATGTAATTTATGTTGAAATGTTAATGTTTTGCAATATAAAATGTTTGAAAAGGCTAATCTGGTTAAATATGTCTCTACAAAATATTAAATGGCATGATATAGATTTCATTAGTTGATAGTTACAAAGTCTTGACAAAGTCTGCTTTAAGAGCTGTAGCTGTTTCACTAGAGAAATCACTTCTTAGCTATGTAAGGGGAAAATAAAAGCAGTATGTAACTGTTTTGAGAATTAACAATATATTATGGAATATTGTTCTCGCTTCTTTCTCCTAACAAGTCATATATGTACACAATTTAAAACAGTCTACTGTCTCTGGGTGGGAAAATACTAAAAGGTCTGAATTACTTTAACTGTAGATATTCAGAATTTATTTATTCCTCAGATTTGAGCTGTACATGTATGTGGTATGCATTGGCGCGAGTGTCCTGAAACCTGAATATGGATTGAAAGTTTGACTTCTTCTTTATCTGCAGTATAATGAATTCCCTCGTAATTGTTCTCTTCTTATCTGGCATGGTGGCTATGATCATTCTGAGGACTCTTCATAAAGATATTGCAAGATACAACCAGATTGACTCTTCTGTGAGTAAGATTTACAGCTTCCACATGAGCACATTTTTCTGGTAATAGTGCTGTCTACCAATTAGTTCTGAATCAGTCTAAAGAGATGTGTAAATACCAAGAATCTGATACATGCTAATATATGTGGGGGTTAAAAATAGCTTTATTGCTAGTTCAGCTTTTCTAAAGCAGGAATACATGGGCAGATGTGACAGTTGTACTTTTCTAGCATCGTTCGATGAACTTGTAATGTGTGAGGACATACTTCAGATTTTAGAAGTATGTGGAGTGATTCACAGAAACTTTTTGGTAGTGAAAAAACTTGTATTTGAAATGCAAGTCCCTTTGTTCCAAGGCCTTAACCAAGGAAAGCCTCTTTTTTTGATAAATACTTTCACAGTGCCAACAGCCACAAGACACAGTGCAGACATTGAGAAGTGTTCTGGCGCTGGTTCACCAGCAAGATGCGGTGGTTTCTCCAGAGTCGTATGGTTGCATTGTGCAGTCAGTCAGGTCATGTAGCTGGTGGTATGACGCTGACCTAAGCAGCCAGTGTTTTATTTAGGGAATTTCCATCCTTGGAGATACGGACATGGTTCTGGGTAACCTGCTGTACGTGGCCGTGCTTGAGCAGGGGAGTTGGACAAGATGACTTCCAGAGGTCCCTTCCATCATCATCTGTTGAGTGATTCTGTGCCACCTAGGATTATATGTAAGATTCCTTGTCAACGCAGCCCTGTTTTAAGTAATGTTATGTAGCCTTAGTGAAAAGGACCTGCACTGTATCTGTTGCAGTGACATTTGTAATGCAGAAGCAAAGACTTGCTACCCACTTTGGCCTATTTTGTCTAAATATTTGTCTAAAACTGCATTTTATAGTCTGAACAACCAAACTTGTGAGGAGAACCGTTATTTTTGATCACTGTTTTTTTCCCTTGTTCAGGAGATCAGGCTTAAGAGTGCTGCAGACAGGTATTGTCCCCCCACTGTAATGAAGCTGTGTTAGGAAGCTCAGTTGCTGCAATTTTTCAGATTCCAAGGTGGTGTTTCGTTATAGTAGTTTGTAGCGTGCCTTGTCCAGAAAGGAAGTGTGTTAGCATGTGACTTGTGAAGTTAGGAAAGTTTGTGGTCTAAATTTCATGAAAGTGTGATGCTATGCAACTTCATAAAGCAAAGTGTTTTTTTTAAAAACCCCGATGACAGATGATTATCACAAAAGGATCAAAAATTAAACCAACGACTAATAATGGAGTGAAATCAGTGTGAATATCAGTAGTTTTGCTAAATGTTAGGGGAGAGATTGATTAAGATAGACTAATACAAATTGATGTTGCCTTTTGTCTGTGGCTAGAAAGTGTGATGAAATCATATACTTTGTCTGCAGTTAGGAAATTCTAATATTGCAGTTTATGTGCAAGACAACTTACGATCTCTAATTGTGTTAGAACTACTTCGTGTGTGTGTGTGTAAATTATGTTGTGGGGTTTTTTTAAATACAATTCTCCTGGTGATCACTCTGTCAAACAGAGCCTGGTTTGTCTAACTTAAGGTAGTGACTGAAGCTTGTTGCCATCTGACTGAACCTGTTGGAAGTTTTTTTGAAATACGTGCCTCTTAAAATGGGAAGGGGGCAGGCCTCTACAGTGGCTTGCTGCCTTGGTGGAAGAGAATATAACTGACTGTGAGTTAAAGACTTGACCAGTAAGTAGACTGTGAGTGAAAGGCCGAGTAAAAATTACTCTGTCATTGGTAAAAGTGGTATCTGCAAGCAGAAGATGAAAAATAACGTCAGATACTAGAAAGGCTTGAATTTTCACTGTTGTTGCTATCTGTCTGGATAAAGAAATACTTTAAAATGCACAAAAACGTTTCATATTGAAACTAAAACATCCATCTGAAAGTATTTTATTCTTCTATGTGGTTTTGATATTTAATATCTTTTGTTAATGCAAATTCAGTAAAGTGGAGGAATTTTTGCACATCTTATAACTGATCGTTTTTGCGAAGCTCCTGTTTGATCTTTCAATTAAATTATGTTCAATATCTTATACTGTGTTATCCTTATTGGTCATTCTTAACGTGCTGAAGAACATGACCTGTAGAAGCTTGGTTCATTTTTATGGCTAACAGCAGGGATAGGTGTGACTTTCAGAAAACCACACTTTTTTTATTTTCTTGCCAGTTGTAAGACACTTAAAGACCTGTTTGCACTTCAAGGAACTGATTTAAAAAGATGTGAAGTAATTGTGCAAAAGAAGACCTGGGCTGAGGAAGCTGCAGTGAAGCAAGTTAATATCTCACACTTAGGGAATGCTGGTGCTTCTACTTGAAAAGAGATCAATGCACAAGCCAGTAGTTGTGGTCTAAGTATATGCATTTAATGTTCAGCTAATACCTTTTAGCAAGATGTAGATTTAGTGAGTCATACTTTAATTAATGAAGTGTTTAGAAATCATTAGATTACTTCTAGGGTGTTAGGACTACGAGAAGATTCCTGAGCTGCAGAGAATTCATGTCAATATATTTTCAACAGTGAATGGTAAAACTAGTCTCTTTTTTTGTTTGTTTGTTTTTGTTTGTTTGTTTAATTTTTGATCATGACTGCTTGAGTGTAGAGGACTTAGATCTTTGTTAGAGTATTTTGAGAACTAGGCTAAACTTATGGGTAAGATGAGGATTACTGCACTTTGCTAAAAATTAGGCTAAATTTTAAAATATTGGCCAAGAATCATAAGCGTATTTTTAGTTTTTCCTCAAGTATTTTTTTGTAACTATAAAGTATAGCTTCCTACTTGGATTAGTTGTACAGTTCTTGTCCTTTGAACGTTAAAGGTTAGCAATATAAAATACTACTGATTTCTTTAAACAAAAGTCTGGAAAATACTTTGTCTCATAGCTAATTGGCCTGTAATAGAAGAGTTTTATTAAAAATCAGGCTTTGAGACAAACACTGTGGCCCATAGGCCCGTAAAAGATAAATCAGGGGTCTCGATCTGCCAAGCTTGTTTTCTGTCTATTTTTTCTTAAACAAAGATATTTACTATGTAGCTGTATGTTTTAAAGTTTGTGTTAGAACCAGAGGGTGTGTTTTGAGTGCATTTGCCAGATTAGGTGTTGATAAGAAATCCAATACCAGCCATTCCAAATTTGTACAACGCTTTCCTTGTTCTGTCGGGAACTAAAGTACTAAGCATTTACTTCTGCTTAGTGTTCACCATTTTGAAAACGGATAAAGATTTGCTTCAGATGGTAACCTTTTAAATTCTTTCATTCTTCACAACTACCTGGGGAAAATCTTTTCTTCTGTCTTACTTTGACAATTTTCTCATTGTCACAATTAGTTCAAGTTCAGAAAAATCTGAACTTTATGCTTTTTTAACCAAGCAAACCTTCCTTTACTGGAAGAGTGCTGGTGTATTGAAATTATACCTAGATACCCGGTATAATTGTCTTTGCAGGCACAGTCTGGGGTTTTTTGTTTGTTTGGGTTTTTTTAATCAAATTTTATATTAGTTTAATAGTTTTCAGTTTTTGTATTAGTATATCAGACTTCTGAGAGTAAATTCTAGCCAGCAAATGAAATCTTTTGCTAAAAAAAAATAAATAAAATTACATAATCTGTCACAAGTTAAGATGCTGTTATGTCAGTGGCCAGTTTGGTCTTTATTCTTTCTTGCCTTATTTTTTTGTGTACTGTAATTCTAGGGGTAAGAAGTTCATTAAACTAAACTCGGTACTCCTAGGTTGAATTGAACGTGTAGTTTGTAACGTTGTGAGGAAGAGAGTGGTAGTCTTGGCATGTTGTTTACTGTTTGTGGTCACGGGTGTGTGTTTGGGTTTTTTTTGTGAGGGAAGATGTGCGAGTGACTTTATTTAAAAGTTTTATTCTTCAGCAGTGGTTCCTTAGAGCTGCTGGACTGAGATCCCTCCCGTGCCACCCATCCATTCACCTCTGGCAGTGGGATAAAGATTGTTGGTACTTGCCCCCAGTGATTCTAGGGAGCAAACTTCCTTCTGGAGTACAGAGACTATTTTATTCTTTTCCAATGTTGTCATTGAGACTGATGTTCTTTGTAGTGGAAGCAAAAAAAGATAAATGCTTGAAGTACGTTGCAATGCTATAATCTGAATTAAATTAAATTGAATGCTCTGTTTTTGTTTAAATTTAGAATGATGTAATTAGCCAAACCATATAACGTTTTGGTTTTTTTTGCTTTGAGATGAAGATTTTCTTGAAAAATCCTGCCTTTTTCTTTCACTGAACCATTAGGGGGTTATAAAATCAATGAGTGATTCATTGGATGCAGTTAGTCAGTCTTTGGATCTAAACTGGAAGTCATTCAAACTTTAAATGTATATTTTACATCTTGTTTGTGTTAATTCACTACTGCATTATGTATCTTTGCTAAAGACTTTGTTGATTTTATACAGGAAGATGCCCAAGAGGAATTTGGCTGGAAGCTGGTTCATGGAGATGTATTTAGACCTCCAAGGAAGGGAATGTTACTGTCTGTCTTTTTGGGCCAAGGAACGCAAATTTTCATTATGACATTTATTACTTTATGTAAGTAACTTTATTAAGGTGATATTTGTGGTGCAATATATTATTAAAGGTGATAGAAGCCTTCTTTTGGAAATGAAGTCCATCCGTTAGTAAAATAAAATATTAGTGCTGTTAATACAGAATATATAGTAGTACTATTAATTAACCTTAATCTAGGTAGTTTTAGTAACACTGTTAAAGAAAAACAGTTTGTCATGATGTAAATTATCTAAGGATCCAGTAGTGCAAGACACCTAATCAAAGCTGTAATGTTCTCGGAACACTTTCTGTCTAATACGTTTGACACAACAGTCTGCAGCCATGCAGAAATAAGAGCAAGAATGAATGCCAATGAAATAATACTGACACAAAACTGAGATATATGAGAGCCTACCATAAATAGCTATATATACATGCGATGATGTAACCTGTCGCAGGTTGATGGTTTATTATATGTTATCTATAAAGTATATGACAATTCATTTTCTTACTGTACAGCAGAATTGGGAAGTATACTGATACTTATTACAAAGGAAGGTTTTTTTTCTGATTTCTGCTCTCCAGGTTTTATTCAGACTTTTTGGTCTTTCATAGAGGAGCTGCTTCATTTCTATTCGTTACGTGTTGCTGTAAGATTATTAGAATTTTCTTGATGTGCTTGTCTTTCAGTGTTGATCACAACTTTTTGTAACTTACTTAACTGTGATAGTTTCCTGTAGCGTAGAAAGAAATTAGACAGTGGGAGTCCTTTTTCTGTTAAAAAACAAAACTCCCTACTAGCGGTCACTGATGGACTCCTTTTCTGAGAATATCTCCAGGCTGGCCTCTACAATTAGTTTGGGCACGGGCAGCCTTCTTTAATAAAAGAGGCTTATTTTCAAGTTAGTGCATTCTTGACTGGAGTGTTGTCCATCATAGCGGCTGAGAGTCTTTTGTGGAATTTCAAGCAAGTGACTCATACCTCCTAAGATCTTACGTCTTCACACTTACTTCTACCTTAAAAAAGCCCAATAAACAAATATTCCCCCCTCTGCTCCCCACCCCCCAAAAAAACCCCAACCCCAAACCCCTAACAACTTCCCTGCACAACAAAAAACCCTTAGTGCTGTTGAAGTTCTTGGTTTCTTCAGACCTGCTGTCCTCGGGTATCCTTTATGCCACATATTAAACTTCTGTTGTTACTTAGCATGCGTAAGTATTGACCACGTATGTTTACAGGAGGACTGTAAGATTTTGGAAGCACAGTTTTTCAGGCTGAAGTTTGGTTCAGATTCATCGTTTATCTCTGTGTGGCGTTTTATTTTTCCGTCTTTTGCTCTCAAGAAACTTTCTGTTTAAAAGATGAGGTGGAAATAAATAATACATTATTTTGAATGAAAAAATGACATTGGGAGTATGATCATGTGATAGGGCTGTATGAGATCTTATGCACATAAAACTTTGGTAGTTTTAATTTAAATATCTGGTAGTGAAAGGGATAAACCTGTTCATATGTGTTAATAGGGAATTTTGATGTGCCCACAAATGACTAAATCTTTTCGTCTCTTTAGTCCTAGCTTGCCTTGGTTTTCTTTCTCCTGCCAACCGTGGTGCTTTGATGACCTGTGCAGTTGTATTGTGGGTCTTACTGGGAACTCCAGCTGGTTATGTGTCTGCTAGAATGTACAAGAGTAAGTACATGTGTGTGTTTAATGTGACACAGCATGTTAAATTCAGAATTTTTGGGCTTAATATAAACCTCAATCTGGAGCAGGTGTCTCAGACAACAAATCTGCATCTTGCTGCCGTACTGCAAAACAGTTGGAAAAAGTCTTGAACTTAAAATTGTTTTTACTTTTTCCTTCAGCATTTAGAGGCGAGAAGTGGAAGACAAACGTTTTGCTTACAGCTCTGCTTTGCCCTGGGTTAGTATTTTCTTCTCTTTCTTTCCTTTATTCTTAAGTATAAATGAATCCTAGGTGGGAAGGAGTGGGCAAAAAAAATGAATTGTTTGTGTGATTATTTTCTTTAATGTTATTAAGTTGCTGTTCCTTTTGTGTATTGCCCTTCTGTGAATATAAAGAAAAGAATTCTGAGGAGCTGAAGCCCAGGACTCTAGAACACAGCTTCTTAGCATCTTGTTTTGTAATCAGCTGTGGGGCTAAGAGGGGTGATGTAGCTCTTGCAAGGTAGTGTCACAGCCTTTGAGAATTGCTGCACCAGAACATGAGGCATAGTGATGGGGTAATTCCAATTTGTTATCACAGCACTCGGTATGTTCCAGGTGATCCTGTCTTAACTGGTAATAGGTATGGACACCTTGTTAGGAAGTACATGGTTTTGTAGTAACCTTGTAGTGTCTGGAGTGCTCTTCTGTAAGTAGGGAGGGAGCCCTTTAGGCAGAACCTCTGTTACCTTAGTTACAGTATCAGTGTTTTCTTGTAACCATGTTATTGAAAAGGACAGAAGAAATATAATTTAGGTGTGGGTTTTTTTCTTAAGTAAATGGCTATACTAAACAGTAGATGTTTATTATGCTTCTGGGTGAGAATGATGCAGAGATTCTCTTAAACTGATAATAATCTTGTATAAATTTAGGTAGTGTCCAGTTTTGGATATGACTGTAGTGTATATCATACTATGGTCAATACTGTTGTGCTTGGGAAGGATGATAGCTCTCCTGCCTTTTGTTTTCTCATAGCTCTTAGACATTTTGTGAGAATTAGGTCAGTGAAGAAAGGGAGCAGAAACTTCCTTCTGCAAGTCTACTGTTTTTCTTGGTTGCAACTTTGGGTACATGAAGCTATCTTGTGACAAACGATCTTGACAAAAGTTGAGGAGAAGGTTATAAATATTTTTTTAAGGTGAAAAAGCCCTGCAAAAGCCCAGAATGAATAAAACATGACTTGGTTTCAACTAAAGTAGAATTTTATCAAATTAAATGTAATGCATTTGATAACAACTGAGTGTAGTATTTCTATGAGGAAATCTTATTTCTAAACAAAATGTGCTTCAGTCTCCCTGCTGTCATTTAGATATTATCATGAGAGAGAAGAAAATATTTATCAGTGGAAAAATATCATGCTGATTATTTAAACTCCCAAATAAATTAAGTTTCACAGAGGAAGTAAAATGTTTGGGGGTGGTAGAATAGGAACAGATGTCTTGATTATGCTATGCTAGTTCAGTGAATTTGCATAATATCATAAACAGCCTGAGGCCATTATAGTCTCAGTAGACTGATGGGAATTCATATTTGCAGTACTTTTTTCTAATTTTGGAGGGGGTAAAGTGGGGTCTGTGTTATGAGCTTGGATAGATGATAAAGATTAGCAAGACTCCTAAAAATGGATTTGATTTTTATTTTTTGTTGAACAAGATGCTTACAGCAGGGGTCGCTTGGGTGTGCTTATTTAATAAGTCTATTCCCCCAAACAGTTTTGGCAAGTGTAAGGCCTCTCCTAAGAAAAAAGGAGCCTATTGCTCTGATCCTCCATACTTCCTTTTTAAATTAAATACAGTAGAGGATGCATGTTCACTTCAGGGCAGTTTAAATTCTGCCTCAGGAACACTTTTCTTTTTTTAACAAAACCCAGATAATGGTGCACTTCACAGGGGCCCTTCCTGAGGCTGAGTTTTCTGTGATGCATCTCTGAATCCATGAATAATGGCAATTTAAGCAGGCTTTCATGTGGGGCTCCTTTGCAGTACATTTTGCTTTGTTTTCAGAACGGGTGTTTGAAATCTTCATCATATGTCTTGGAGTTGTTTCCTAGTGTTTTCCCAGGATGTTTAGAAAGTGAGGTAGATGCGCTTCATTGGGGAGGGCAGAACAGGTCTGGAGACATGTCATGACTGATGCTGTCTTTAAATCCTCCAAAGGTGTGGGCTACTTAGCTGTAACTCTGTGAGGTGTTAATACAAAAATTCTTGTTGTAGGAAAGAGCCCTCTTTAATCCACGCTTCTGCTATCATGTTGCTGTGACACATGCTGCAGCAGGGTATATGTTTGTCGTAAGAGTGATGTGTGGCTTCCTAAATCTGAGACTTTGTTACCACTGCATTTTTTTCAGAGGGAATTTACTGATAATAAAAGAATTAAATGACTGGCAATAATAGGAAAGGTGATTCAGCTAAGAGGGTTTTCATTAGTTTTATCTTCTTGCATTCTTTGTATAGATTTTTACAATGGAATATTTCTGTTACTTTTTGGTTTTATGTGCAGTCTTTATTTAAACAGTGGCTTTACCATAGAAACTTGCATTAGAAGCATTGGATGTTGCAGGCATTTTTACATAAACTGCACTATTGCTGAAAGTAACTAGCACTGTTAAGGAATGGAAGATTCCTTCTATTCTTAATTGGCTAATTGCTTATGTAGCAAGCATTAAGCTTATTATTAAGATTGCTTAATGTAGCAAGAAGCTACATTTTTCTGATGCAGGCTTTTAACTGTTTATCGTTTTTAATGCTAACTGATGTTTATTCTTCCCTTAATATTTTAGTATCTTCTCGGATATTTTTTCAGGATTGTCTTCGCTGATTTCTTCATTATGAATCTCATTCTGTGGGTGAAAGGATCCTCAGCTGCCATCCCTTTTGGTACTTTGGTTGCGATCCTAGCTATGTGGTTTGGAATTTCAGTCCCACTGACCTTTGTTGGTGCCTATTTTGGCTTCAAAGAGAAGGTAGGGCTCTCTGAATACAAATTTGAAATACACCGATCCTCTGTAGTTGAGCCTCTGAATCCCTAAGCGTGCAAGAACTGGTTGGATCGAAACATCTGTGGCCCTATTATTGTGAAATGATGTTTCACTTTGTCATGATTTTGAAACTGGGTATATGCTTGTAATATCACATTAAACTTTTTTTTTCTGTCCGTTCACTAGAATCAGAAATTAATAGTGCTTTCGGAGCTCTTGCTTGCCTTCTGTGCTTCAGCAATACCTTAGCAGTGTTTTTTTAAAAGTAGCATTTTGGAAGTACTTCAATTTGTATTTCACTAGTCTGAGATAATGCCAGATAACTAAGTACAAGCTGTGGGTGGTGGTGTTCTTTGTGTTGTGGGTTTCCTTATTTTTTATTTTTTTTTTATTAAAGACTGAACAAATTTCTTTCCCTCATGTTCCGACTTGTTTACTGGCTAGTATTTGGAATGTCTAAAGTATATGTGTTTTTCCTAATGATGGATATTAAGTTTGTAGATTTTTGGTTTGGTAACTTGTGATGGCTTATGGATGACAATAAAGTTGTTTACTTTTTCCCTAATATTAACATTAAAGATTTTATAATTTTATTAATGGTGTAACAACTTATCTTTTAATTATATTAATTTCTTCCAAAGCCTATTGAACATCCGGTTCGTACAAATCAGATTCCTCGCCAAATTCCTGAACAGTCCTTTTTCACAAAGCCATTGCCTGGTATCATAATGGGTGGTATCTTGCCCTTTGGCTGTATTTTTATTCAACTTTTCTTCATTCTGAACAGCATTTGGTGAGTACCACTTTTTTTTTTTCTAGTTATGCTGGTTTGTTAATAAACACATGGTGAATTTGAACATCCCAAGCCAATTAATATAAGGAATAAAACAAGTTTTAAAATTTTTGTCGTTGTGCAGACTTCTGTGGCATTTCTAGAATCTGCATATATATTCCAACTTATAAAACTAGTTGTTCTTCTTGACAGCTGCGAAGTGTGAAATCAGTTCTGTTGCCTTATTTTATCTTTCTGGCTCTGAACAGCACAAACATGGTTTCATGCTGTTGTGGTTAGGTGGAACATAATCTGTTATGTAACTATGCTAAATATTATTAGTTTCATAAATCGTAATAGTTTCAACTGCTGAATAAGAATGAGTTCAAGATCTTGGGATGCCATGTTCTGCAAAAAGAAGATTCCACCCCCTGTGAAGCATCCACACCTCTCCTAAATTTGTCAAAACCTTGCCAAAAAAGCAGGTGCATGGCAAATTAAACCACTGCAATCTTTCATAACTTTTCACAATGTAAATATGAAATGTTTAATATATTGTTGGTCAGTGGAAAGTGTTAACCTAAGGTGCTGGCTTTTTAATGTGTTCTGTCTTTATGTTGAGATTTCTTACAGAAAAATTTTCTAAATCAGTTCTTAAACTCAGATACGTTAGATATGTTAGCCTTTCACATTAGTCCTCAACAAAAGTAGAAACTGTGTAATACAGATATGCTGAAAAACGTAATCAGCTGACAAAGAGGTATACTCTAGACTTTTGTACTTGAAATTACTGAATTCCAAAATTGTTTTCTCATTATTTATCCTATAGAAGGGAAGCATGGAGGGAATGTGCAATTAATACTCCCTCTGTCCAAGCTTATAATCAATCATCCTATTATCATCACTCAATAAGTAGATTTGGTTACTTTCCTTATTTGAAAGACCAGATTAAAAGTAAATTAACGTATTTCCTTTGCATTTATTTTTGTGAGTGTTCTTGTGTTTCATTAACCCTTGGATTGGAGTCAGACTTGGTCTAGGAATAGACCGGGAGTGGAGGAGCATCTGGTTGGATCTAGTGAGGACGTGCAGAGACACCTGGAAAACTTAGGTGCAGTAGGAGGAAGGGAATGGGTATCGTAACTCGGGAAGGGTGCAGGTGATGCAGCAGGCAGGGAAGCTAAAGGTCCTCTCAGCAAATGACCTGAAGTGATAAGTATCTCTGGTGGAAATTGTCTGTAACTGTTCTCTGTGAAAGTTTGATGTTAATTTCAGGGGAAGTATAACTGAAGACTTGGAGCATTGCTCTGTAAAGCAGTGGATTTATTACCGCTTAAATGAATGGTATTTACAGAGTACATTCAAGCAAACAAAACTTTCCATGAATCAGCCAGTAGTGGTATAGACAAAGTTACCCTAGTGGTGTGGGTTGTTTGGGTTTCGGTTTTTGTTTTTATTCTTTGATTAGCTTAGTATCTGGCAGTGTGACACTGTAAAACTCAGAACTTAACCAAAAATGAAACTTTGTTTGTTTGTTTATTTTAGGTCTCATCAGATGTATTATATGTTTGGATTCCTGTTCCTAGTTTTTATAATTCTTCTAATTACGTGTTCGGAAGCTACAGTTTTGCTGTGCTACTTCCATCTGTGTGCAGAGGTATAAAGTATAGTTTTGATGCAGATACCACTTTTAGCTGGAAGATGTTAGAAATAGAGTTGAGATATTCACATATGCTGTGATGTGCTGGACACTATGAATGGATTGTATTGTCAACCCTTGACATGCTTATCTTAGCCACTCTTTCGACACGTGCCTTTTTCCTTCAAAATCCACTGTTTGCAGCAGATAAGCAAAAATAAAGAGCCTTGATCATAGCATAATTTCATGTTCATAGTGGAAGCAATACAGCTGGCTTTGAGAAAGAAAAAAAAAAAGTAGCTATGTGCTATGTTTGAATTTTTATTTTTTGAGATAAATTTTGAAGAATTAAATTATTTCCTAAGACAATGTTAATTTTTTAACTAGCTTATTTGTATTCTGTTTTCTCCGTGATGTGTCTTACTGAATGGTTTATTGTTTCTTTCAGGATTATCACTGGTGGTGGCGATCATTCTTGACGAGTAGCTTTACAGCAGTTTATCTCTTTATCTATGCAGTTCATTACTTCTTCTCTAAACTCCAGATAACAGGAACCGCTAGCACCATTTTATACTTCGGTTACACAATGATCATGGTCTTGATTTTTTTCCTTTTCACAGGTAAGTACAATGTGCAAAGTAGAATGAATGCAGGGGATTCTGGTTTTAAAATGAGAAACATCAGGTGAAATTTAGACTGTCTGAAACATTAAATATAACTTATGACTTCTTAGTCAGTATTGGTTTGTGACACCACACATCACAGGAAGATATTCTTTAAGGTTTGGTTTTTCCTGACTTGAAATTGTATTTATTTACAGTAAAACAAATTTCCTTTATTGCATATTATATTAGGAGTGAGTTGAAAACATTACATTTTCAAAGTGTGGTTCTTGTTCATTTGATATTGCGTGTTTAACTTGATTCTGGAGTTTACAATTGGTTCTAGAAGCTCTATAGTTAGAGACAATTGCCCTCTGTATATGGAAAAGAAAAGATATTTTCTGCTTTCACTGTTAGCAAGTGAGGCGGGTTGATGCTGGGGAAAAAAGTGAATGTTGACAATAGAGAGTTCTGGTACTGTTAGAGGTGATCTTACTTACTCATTAAGCACCACTTATTAATGACAGGAATGTACTTTAATGGAGGAACCTATTTGAAAAACAGCTCTCCTTTTTTAGTCATCCAACGTTTCTGATGTTACTCATGCAGACTAAGTGTCTTCTACAGAATTAACTCTAATGTTCATAATCACTTGACTCAAACTATAATTTCGAGGTTGATTTGATGAGAAATCTGTGCCAGATTCAGCATGTGTTAGAAGAAATTAGAAGCTCTTTGAAGGGTACTGGCCCTTAAAAATAGCCAGGAGCACTTCATATTGGTGTTTGTCATACTGCTGCTGTTGTGTATTTAGCTTTAACACATGAAGTCAGATTTTTATGTATCACTCTGCTTAGCATCATGAAGTACTGCAGTGGCAGAACTAAAGAAAATGCTAGTTCACAATGGGTTGTTCATAAAACCAACGTTTATGTTCATTCCTAAGATTTATAATAGAGAATCTCGCTGTGGATGGCATGATGGTTTGTATTATTACTTCTTAATATCTTCTACCTGATTATTGAAACCTGCTGTAATTACTTTGTGTTGGCTTTATGAAATGCATCACTTAACTCCCTTGATGCAGTTAAAAAAGAGTTGCTAAAATAAGTAATGAAAGTAAGTCTTAGCATCAGACTTCAAGTTTGTCAGTTCAGCAGTGAGAAGGGCCTCTTTCATCTTTATTGCCTCTAATACTGGTTGATATGAGGAAAAAAACACTGTTCATAATAGAACACTGAAGCAAATTACTGTATGTGCTTGAACAAAGCAATTACTCTGTAGAAATTATACTTAATAACGTTAACTGGCACTTACTGCTAGATTTTTATTGTTGTTTGTTATTTAGACCTTCTTCAAAAGAAGTCTCTTCAAAAGAAAAGAAAAAGTTTTAAAAAGAAGTGGGGGAGGGAGGATTTAATTCTTCCAATTCTTAATTATTAGAAGGTGAACATAGAAGTTGGCGTGTTGCCAGTTAAACCCCTGTTTAAATCCTGGTGAAACAGACAAGCTCCAGATGTCCCTTCTAATATAGATCTATATTTTAAAAAAACCTCCCGAAGTATAGTCTAAAATGTTTTAATTACTTTTAAACTAAAGCAATATGTTAATATGTGTCTGGATTTTAGCGTAGTTTAGTTGCTATTCTGCCAATTTCAATTTCAGTTACAAGATGCAAATTGGTAGAATTAAAAATATCCCTTTCATATATAAAATGATAATTGAAGTTGTCATGGCAGCTGCTGAAATGGTATTAAAAGCTTCAGATGTGCTGATCCTGGAGTTCTTGATGTGGAGGCCAGTGAGGCCCCAAAGTACTGCTATATAAACTGTGCGGCTGGTATTTTTGCAGTGTCTCTCTTTTTGTTCATTTTTCCTTTTTTTTTGAATAGAACTGCAATAGCGATAGCTATGCTGCATTTCTAGTTCATAAAGAAAGCTACTAATATTCCCTTTTTTTTTTAAAAAAAAAAAAATGTTTAATAGAATGCCTAATCACTAGAAAGGTAGTAGGGTATAATAGGTATTTGGAGTGTGTAACACATCCTTACTAATGTAAAGTGCTGTAATAAATTTCTTCTGCGTGTTTAGTTTGATTGATTTTGGGGACTGAAATGTACAGTATTTTAGATGGGTTACTCAAGCAGAAGACACCTAACTTTGTTTTGTAAAATATTCCTTAATAGCACTTGCTTTGGAAAGTATGGGTTTAGTCCTTCACAAGTTTATGGAGGTGAGGGAGTTTGCTAATGTAACTTTACACACTGTTTGCATTAATAGCATTCTTCTGTATGTTTCCAAAATGGGACCTTGATCTGTTCCACTTAAGTTAGCACTAGGTATTTTGGTTTTCTCTATTCTTGCCTATTAGATCTCAGCCACTGTGACAGAAATATAAAGGGCAGCGTTAATACCTCCTACATGGCAGTGTGTTGGTTACTGTGGACATTACAAAAGAGATCATAATGAATACATAAATAGGAACTGAATGCTTGTATGGCAACAACGACAATAATATAATCTGACTGGTGAAATCTAATGATTAATGTGCACACCCAAACAGGACAATTTTATTTTAATGTACAAAGTGCGGCTAATCTTTCAAGAAATAATACATGCGGTTGAATGGGGATAGCCGCATGATTACATGTGGTTTATGCTAGGAGACAAAAAAAAATGCTGAATATAGTCAAAGCATGTTGCTTTACAGTGACCTCTATTTTTGAACATCATTTTCACTTGTGAGTTAATGCCATTTTCAAAATTGAGTTTTGATCTTCTGGGTAGATTGTGTTTAGAATCCGAGATTCTGAAGCACCCACCACTGTGCGGTGATTGAAACCAGTATGATACAGAGAGCTTTTAAGGTACATAAGAAGTATCAGCCAAGTGCAGAGTGCCTTTCTATTTGCTTTCTTACAATCTGTTCGTGCTTTGAATTCTCTTTTCTTCATTAAACAATAAAGCTAGAAGAAACAAATAGAGCAGAACAGTCTGCTTAATGTATTTTGGCATTATTCTGTGCAATAATCCTTGGTTTTAATTTTGAGTTTAAACTAGTTTACTAATAACTTTCTCTCACCCAGTCAGATGCTAGCTTGCTGTGTAGAAGATCTTTCTGTGTATAAGAAAACTTGTGCTGAGTGGTAGGATATATATCGCAGACCAGAATATTCAATGGTGTATAAACTGGAGGACAAAAAGATTTAAAAACTGAGGTGTCACTGTCTCCCTAGTAAGTATAAATGGATGTATTGGCTAGAGAAATGACTTGAGACATCTTAACAACTGGGGTTTTGAATTTTAAATAGCTCCTGCAAACACAATCTTTTTAGCCGTGCCACTCTAGGATGGTCAGTGATGTACAGTGGGGCTGCAGCACCCTAGGATGGCATCGCTTTCCTAGACTAGCACAGGTCATTTAGAAAGGCAGAATCTTAAAATACGAAGGAAAAATAAAGGTTTGCCGACAAAACTTAAGTTCTTAAATGCATGCTGTTCAGATGGGTTTTCTTTTAATTTAAGCTGGTGAGTGGTCAGGATTGGTTAAAGTAAACATCAGCTATGACACTGATTTGTAATAGTAGATTAAAACAAACAGCTTTTACATGCTCATGGGAGGAATTGGTGTCAGGCTTGGTATCTTTGTGCTCTGTCATTTGATAGACATGTGCATATAAAAGCTGTAAAAACCTTACAAATGGAAAGGAGTTTAGACAAATTGGAAAAAAAGGCTAGATCTCCACTCTTTCAGCTAGAGGGGTTTTTTTGATTGGTTGGGGTGGGTGAGTTTTTTTAAGTACTTACTGTTAGAGTATTTTAGCAGCTTTAAAAAAAAACCAAACACCTTTGGTGTCTCTTTTCTGTCATGCAGTGGTCATTGATGTCTATCAGTGAAGCAGTAAGCTGAAGAGGTGCGCTCCTTGTTGGTAGTGCTTCAAAACTTTGGTTTCAATTTGAATGTATTTTGAAAGAAATAAATATAAACAAGATCCTAGGTTGGTGTTATCTAAAGCTTACCTAAATAGTCGTACTATTCTAATGAGAGGCACATTTTTAAATAAAGTGTGATTCTAATTTTGGTGCAAGATGTGATTGGAAAAATGCTCAAGATAGGAGAGCTGAGCGGGCTTTTCAAGAAAATATATTTCAAGCCATGCTGCTCGAGATGGCAAGGTTGTGTTTAACTACTATAACTAATAATGGCAATTTTACTGGGTAGAGGTACCAGTTGCAGGAAACTGGTCGTGCACTTACCTGTGTTTTAAGATTGGCCTTAGTCAAAGTAGTTAACGGGTTCTCAGTTTACCCTTGTATGCTAGCCAGCGCTGGCCTAAAGATCTAGTATGTTGATGCTTTCCCCATCTAAAGTGCTAAAATCTGGAATAAATGGCAAATTTGTGAAAATGGGCTAAAATGAAGAAAACACATTCAAGCTAGAATTTTCAAACAAACCAAACTATTCAGAGTTGTTCTTCCGCAATCGTTATTCATTTGCAGATCCCTTTCTGATTGGGATATTTACTCCTGTATAGAAAGTTGGAAGCTTTTTTCTAAATCGCCTTTTGTGGACCTTTTAGTGGTTCGTGGAATCGAAAGCACCCCTAGGTTTGAGGTGGAAAAAAGCCACTGAATTTCAGTGAAACCAGGCACTGTACTGTTTACATTCTCAAAAAAAAAAAAAAAAAAAAGTTTTTTGTTGCATTAACACAAGCAATCATGTAGGTAAAGTAGCTGCACATGGAAGCCTTGTAAATAATGTTGTTTTAATTTACATTTATTTCTATCAATTAATACTGATTTTGTAGTAGCAACACAACTCTGTGCTGACCTGAGCCTTTGGAAGTTTCTAGTCTGTTTGGCCCATGTTATTTTTAAAAAGAGAGCGCTAAAAATACCCAGTTGATTTGCTGCAATTAATTCTCACTTCTAAATTTGCAGTTCGATTCTCGATGTGGATTTTCAACCTAGTTGTATTTCTGCTAGCACCTTTAAACCATTCTGATCTTTGCGTGTCATGTATACTATGTAGAAGAGGTGCTTCTAATGGGTAATAAGGTCCTTAGTTTGATGTTCATTTTGAAGTTTCTGGTCCATAGAGCTATCCACATCTGCAGTTTGTTCATGGGAGGGAAGAAGAAATTAAAATACAGGGAAGCCCTTCTGTTGATGTGGAAGTAGCAGAAGGAATCTCTGCTGACCAGAGAAGGTACTGACTGCCTAAGGCTGTAGCTTAGTGATGAGTCTAGACTTGCTCTCCTGAGCTTGTAAGTTCCATGGTTCAAATCTGGTGTCTGACAAACATTACCACTTGTGTTAGAAAATATAGTCTTATTCTCATTCCAGTACATTGGCAAAATTCTGTTAAAGTTTAAAAAAGGAGCAGGGGGTACTTGGTCTTTGATTTGCTAAACAGACTTTTTAGGAGGGAAGTTGAAAATCAATGTTACTGAAACCTGTGAAAATCTGTTCATGGATGAAATGCTTGTTCACAGTGTGAAGTCTTCAGGTTCTGCTATGAATGAGGCCATGTTTTATAGAAAGCTGCTGTGTCACAAAGATTCAGAGTGACAAAGATGGGAGGAAAATAGTGTGGGTTTAGGGTGTGTTCCCATATAAAATTATGGCGTGCTCAGAAAGCTGTGGTAAATCCCATTCTTGTGCTAGTTATATGTTTTTGTTATGATATGACAGTTTTGTTCTAGAACAGCAGATAGATTTGTAAGGTATCTCATCTGTTAAACATTTGGAAGAAACATTGCTTTCAAAGCCATAAAAGGCTCAAAGTAGGCTATATTATAAAAACAACTAGAAAGCAGATGATGAGAAACCATTATTAGGAAAAAATCGTGAGAGTAAGGCTTGGAGTAACAATGCTGATATTGGAGTATTGGACACAGTAGGAAGGAGTGAGAATTGACCATAAACTGCAAAGACTTAGTGATGTCAAGCCTACAAAGGAATTAAATTCCTTCTGTGGTTGGTGTCTGATATCCTATCAACAGCAGTAAATCTGCTGTCTCCTACTGTTTCAGAGGATGATAACTGCAAACTTGGAGGGAAAGGGTAATCTGTGGCATATAATAGTAGGCTGTCAAAAAGCCTTTAACTGCAAATATACATGATAGCATGAAGAACACAAGAATTGGCATATAGATAATAAGCATCCAAAGACAGGTTCCTGGCTTGGGAAATGCGTAGATGTACTCTGAAAGACAGAAGAGTAATGAATGTAAAAAAGAATAATGCTCTATAAAGAACCTTCTAGTTAGTATAAACCAGTCACAATGAAATAGTGAAAAAAGTTGGAGCCGATGTTAAACATGGGCTCTACAAACAGAAAAGGAGGAATGTAAAACTGGAGAAGCAGAGTGTGTGATTTTGCAAATGCCTGTAGTGTAGCTGGTAAGCGCTGTCACAGGGCTGGCAGGTAGAGTGAACTCAGCTGAAACTGAGACCCTTCCTTTTTTCCGTTGGTAGGGCTTCAACATCTGTGTGGCATTTTTGCCCCTAGGTAAAAGCATGAGGAACAATGCATTGCTTCCCTTAGAGGCTTAAGACTAAATTAATTGTATGGGACTCAATGTCTCCTTGCGTACTAAGTTCTTAAAGTAATTTTAAAGTATATATGATGGACAGTGTCTTTGCAGTTGCCTTAGAATAGCAACTGCGGGATGAAAGCCCTAGACTTGTTCTTCAGCTTAAAAATAGAAAATTGGTATACGCTAATCTCATTCAGTGTGATCTCGGCTCTCCTTCATCTTACTCTGCACTGCACTAACTCAAGCCACAGCACTTGACACGTGGTCCAAAGTGCCTCCAGAAGGTAGTTGTATGGGTTGGTTTGTTGTTTTTTTTTTTTTCCTCCTGGGTTGGCTGAGTGAAAACTGGATTGGTAAGAAACAAAGGAAGGCTCTACCAAACCAGACCACAGGTCCGCTACCCAAGCACCCTACTAGCAGTCGGAAGCAGTATGAGAACAGGACAAGCATGCACTGGTACTTTCTCCCAGCCTCCCATCAGCTGTGGCTCAAGGGCTTTTTTAGCACTTGAAATGGTGTCACTGTAATTCATAGCCTTTGGATTTCTTTTTTCGTGAACTTGTTCACTTGCCCAACTAGTGTGTGTTTTTATTATCTAGAGTGACCTGTGACAAGAAAATCCGCAGCTTGAATACGTATATGTTACACAAAAGTATGTTTTGGTTTGTGTCGCTGCTAGTTTCATTTGATGCTTGCTCCCAACTGCTGTAGCACTCGGAGCGTTATTTTAGCAAAAGGAAGCAACAAGATATACAGAGTAAGAAGTTTCCTGTTCTTAAGTATAAATAGAGCACGATGAACAGAAAACTGGGCCAGGTGACTTTTTCTCAAGGCTGTGTTTTGTGGTATAATTCTTAGGTGGCTGTTAACTATTGTAGACCTGAAAAACCCAGGTGGGGGTTGACTTTGTGTGCGTATAAAAGTCAGTTTCTTAACTAGTGCTTGTGTGCCTGCTAGTGGTGGCAGTAGCATCACGTTCAGTGCCTTAAATGTACATCAAGCAGCCTGGTCCTAAAAGTAATCTTTTATCTAAATCAGTAACTTAGCCTAGGGATGAATGTGTGTTGTTGAATTTAACAAGTACTGTTATTCTGGATAGTTAGCTGGAATACAATGTTATATTCTGTCCTGCTGGGAAGTACTTCTTAGATTTTTCTCTCAGAGCAAACTGTAAGATAAACTTAACCATTTTTGCTTTTTCATTTTAGGGACTATTGGATTTTTTGCCTGCTTCTGGTTTGTAAGTAAGATTTACAGTGTTGTGAAAGTGGACTGAAAAGCTTCAAAGTGTCTTTAGAACATATCTCCCTTGCTGTTTGATAATTTTTACCATGTATTGAAAAACATCCTGTGTAATTATTCTAATTTGTAAAAGCTGAAAAGCAGACTACAGCGTAAAATACAGATTTTTATGGAAGGAAATAGCACCATTGGAAAAATGTTTACATTGGTGTACTCATTGAACATGCTAATTCTAATAATTCAAAAAATTATATCCAAAATGTGATTTAGGACAAATAAAAATTGTTACCTAGTTTATTTGAAAAATGAATGCATTATACAGTCCTCCAGCTGAAATTCCTTGGATTTGGGTTTGGTTTGGGTTTTTTTTGTTACCTCTTTTGGTTACATTTATGTACCATGAAAGCATAGGACTGTCAAGTAAATCTATGTAAAATGTGAATTTTTTTAACTTAACTATGATTGTACATATTATCCTGCACATTCTTTACAACTAGATATCTTCTTAAAAATGTACATTCATTTAGTGTAATGTAGACTTTATTAAAAATATCAACACTGGTTTTTGTTCAAATAAAACTGCACAACTCTAATGTGTTTCCTTTCTTGTTAATTAGACCTTCACCACTTGGACACAGATCACATTAGTTTGGACAGTTGATAGCTTTTGAGTTTTATATTGTATTTATTTTATTTGTATTATATATTCAAGTTTATAAACAGTTTGGCTGTGACTGGCTGCAGATTGCCTCTGCAAGCAGCAGAACTGGTAGGTCACTTGAGTCCATGGGGCTGTAGGGTGGGCAGGGGCTTCTGAAGCTGCTGCTGCTGTTACTTGTGCCTCAGCTGTGCACTTTGACTTTCCTCAAAACATTTTTTTGCTGGGCAAACTATTACGTTCTATCAAAGAGCAAAAACCTTTTCTTTCTTCTAGCCCCCCAAAACACACATCTTCGTTGTTCTTCATCCTGCAAAGATCGCATGCAGCTTGTTAGGAAGTTTAGCCATGAATCTAGTGGGCTTGGGAATGGATGATTCTTAAGGCGAAGCCTTTCTTCCTGCTCTGCAGAGCTTGGGCTTAAATGCTGGATTACATGAGATGGAGTATCTTAATAGCCTCTTCAGTTATAAGCTTGCAGGCGTTCTTCTCTCAGGGATGGCAAGGCTTTAAAGAAAGAAGCTCCCCAAAATCTTGAATTGCACTTGAAGCTGAGCGGAGTCACTGCAGACATATAATTCAAATGGCTGTGTTACTGATGCTGTTGGAGATGAATAAGGGGATGTTCTCTCAGATTAATGGGCAAAATACTCAAAGCCTATTAACTGGCATATGGAAACATTCATCACTGGAAGCTGCTTTTCGGTGTCTAAGCCCGCAATTTAACAAGACCCAAAATGACTCTCTATCTTTTCATCGTCATACAAGCACCAGGTTATTGTAGCTAAATATTTAATATGCTTTCCAAAACTTAATCTTTGGTATGAGGATTTCAAGTTTTACTTCTGTGTGTCGTTGTTCCAGGTTAGTGTGGGACAGATCACCTGGCTAAGCTGGGGATGAGTACCAGCCTGCATCTTTTGAACAATGCCTGTGGCATAAAAATGAGGCTTTAGACAACTTAATAAAAAGAGCCAAGTGTTAGTGAACCAGGAGGAGCTGGCTACAGTAAGGGTTGTTTCAAATGAGGTTCAGGTGTGCTCCTGATGGCAACCCGGCCTCCCAAATGTGTTCCCCTCCTACCACCAAAATCTCCATTTCCCTTTCCAGAGGTGGAAAACTACAGAGTTGCCATTAGAGAGATCAACTTGCAGTTATCTGCTGGTTCAAGAGCACCGTTCACTCTACTAGAGATTTCACACTCTTGAAATTGGCACTGCTCTGTTTAAAAAGGTTCTTCCTATTAAATTGTGTGTTTAAACTTTGGGGGGATTTTATTGGATACTTAAAAAAAAAAAAATGTTGGCTGAAGCTGGTTTTGAATTTTACATGTTCAAAGGGAAATGAATTCATGAGAATTTGGAGCCACAGTTGGCATAAACTCCCAGCAGAAAATCTTGCCAGGTTAGTAAATACGCATTTCACAAGCGGAAAAGTAAAATGAGGTGTAAAATTGTATTTATGGGGCTTTTACTGTGACTGCTAGTGAGATAAAAAGTAGATACTCGGTTAAGTGAGTTTTTTGAAGCTTGCCAGTAGTCTAGAGCCAAAGCCATGAGAAAGTAAACCAGTCGTCCTCAAGCGGTTGTCAGAGAACTTTTACTTTTTTTTTAATTAGGCCCTTATTCATGCAAATCTGGTGTAACTCATATTTCAGCAGTCTTTGTGATGGCAATAAAATGTTGTGGAGCAACGGAGTGTATCTAAAACAATCAGAAAAAGGCTTGAGTTTTAGTCTCATTTCTTCAAAATAGATGGATCCTGTCATGGCAAGGGCCGTCGCTCTACTGTTACTGTCTGTCGTGGGCTTTGCGTTTGAGTATAATTAGAGTGAATTTTAAGGACGATCTTTACATGCTACAGGGATGAGCTGGGGCAGGCACTGTCCTGACTGACTAACACCTGGATGGTGGCACGTTCTAAAATAGTCTTATTTTCCCATCTGTGGATGCCTGTGAGATTTGCTGCTGCTACACTTCCCCTGCCGAGGAGACGACTACCCCTCCTGCCTCTTGAAGTCTTCTACATCAAAGTATTTTTGCTGGCCCCAGCTCTAAGGTTTGTGCAGTTTGCAGAGAATCTGAATATAAGCCCTCAGCATCTCCTGGTGTCTTTTTTTGACTGAGGAAAAGTTGCAAGCTGTCTTCTGCTCCGCACTTACAGAGGAAGCACGGATCGATTTAAAGGTGGTGTAAGCCCTAGCTAGGGAGCAGTAGACAAACTTCTTAGTTTTCATTTTATTGAGCCCAGGGATGGGCTGTAATTAAGTGGCTTTCCAGTGACTCTCGGTGTTCTTCAGGAGTTTTTACACCATGGTTAAAGATTTTTGTCCGCTCTGTGTTGAATCAGCCATGGGCTTTGAAGAAGAGGTGGTCAGTATGGGGAAATGGGAGTGGGAAGTGCTCGGATCGCTGGTAACTGGTGTCTGATCTCTAACCCATTTTATATTAACTTAATAATAATGGCTGTCACGTGGAAATAACAGTTATTCGTCTACTCCCATTAGAACAACGGGCTTAGTAAAGCATTCCCTATCCTGCTGCAGACACTTCAGCCTTCCCCCCCTCTTCAAAAAAGAAAAAAATCGGGTGGAGTTTTAGTTTTACCGAAGTGGATCTATAGGCATCCACGTTGCATTTTGTGATGCTCCCAGTAATGGACTCGCAGCAGATGAAGTAAAGCGTCTCCCGTGTCAGACTCTTCTTGTAATAACCACCCAAATCCAGCAGACTTTGTAAATGTTGTGTTTGTCACATTTTAAGTAAAACTTGACAAGTTACAACAGAACCTCAAAGGAAGAAGGGATTTCAGTGCTGCTGTTTTACATTTCATTCCACTTGCTTGAACAGTGCTGAACAGGCACAGCCTCGTCTTCTTTTCCTGCATGTAAATGCCAGGAACGAGGCCGTGCTGATGTACCGCGAGGTGGGAGGCAGGTGCAGTACGGATATGGGATTCATGCCCATCCTATGAAAACCTCCTTGAGGACTATAAAGGGTGGAGGAGCTGGGGATGCGTGGCATGTTCATGGTTAGTTGTGAGGGAAGGATGTTTGATGAACAGCAATAACCTGGGCTTCAGTGGCTTGCTTCATCTTCCTTACACCAGTTGGGCTTTTGCGTTTGATAACACTTGCCAAGTTAATATTTAAAAGTTGTCTCTTAGTTTGCTATGCCAATAGCTCAAATGTTTAGTGGGTTCTGTTGCAGAGAACTGGGGAAGAGGAAATTTAAACCAAACTTTGCCTGCAGTCAAATGCTAGTGTAGACGTGGGATCTCTTCTGGAACCTAAGTGGTGAGATCTTTGACAACGCTGACCACATGAAGGTCCGGCTGTGAAAATCACACATAAAAGAAACAATGTTAGGTGTTCTGCATTGTAAGAATTGGGGTGGAGGCAAATGGCTGCTGAAGCAGATGGAAAAAGGTCATGCTGGTCAGAAACCGTAAAGAAGGGATGATTCTTAGACGTGTGATTTCCTGACAGAGATCTGTCCTCCGTAGTCCTACACCAAATGTTCGGATGCCCAGTTCCATTCCCATGAGCTATAGCACTGAAGCTGGTGGGGAAAAAGCGAAGTGTGTCCCCGTTTCTCTGAGCTCTCCTATATTACTCTGCATCTTCGTTTGCAAGCAGGAATGAGATCACAGCATTTCTGCAGAACAACTGCTGGTGCCTCCAGGCTTAAGAATAGCGAGGCAGAGCTGCTGTGCTCTTCACCTGCAACTATGACTTGTTCAACTAAAGTTAGATTTAAGTCTTTAAAACAGTGTCTGCTAAAGTCATGTCACGGAGCCGAGTTATTTCAATATTACTGGTTTTATTAATTAGGAACTATGTGTGCTAACCATTATTTTTAGGAAAGGCACTCAGGGTGGTGCGGGTGGCTTTAGGTTAGGTGGCCTTCGTTTTTCCTTTTCCTTTTCATATCTGGGGACACCATTTTTGCCCTGAGCAGAGCTCCTCCTGCCAGAGAGGTGTGAAAAAGAGGGTCTGACCCCATTTCCCAGAGCTTTCCAGTGCAGTCCTGCAGCAGCGGAGCCCAGGAGGGGTCCTGGAGGGCGCAGCCCTTGCAGCAAGCGCCTGAGGGCCCACGAACACGAGAAGTGACCAAACTGTTGCAGCCTCTCCGTTAAGGCCAAAGTCAGGACTTGACCGCAGTGTGATTTGCTTGAGGGGAAGAGACTTTTTCTTATGGCAAAGAGCAGGTGGGAAAAGGCTTAGCAACAGCCTAGGCTTTCCCCTAGGCTAATAACCAGTGATGCAACTCTCCTGGAGACACGGTGCATCCTTCTTAGTAGGGTTAGTTTGCACCCGGGTGGGATGTCTTTGACTTTGCTGGGATAAAAGCAGGATGGATGTCTTTCATGTTCTGTTGGGATGCTGCAAGTCTGTACCCAAAACTTCAGGTCAGGGTCACGGTCTGTTTTGGTACCCAGAGTAACTACAGTTAGGGAGTTCACAGCATGGTACTTTATCTCCCTAATCTAGATGCCTCTTTGTTACAGGCTACACACACTAATTAGCTGTGCTCATACAAACTGGAAGCCCTTAGACTTTCTGTGAAGTTATTAGTGCCAGGATTTTTATAGATAACATTAGCGTCTGCGGAGTTTACCCAAGGTAATTTATGTTCTATTTGCAACTCAGGGAAAACTCTCAGATGTTTGACATCATAAAACAGTAAAACCCAGAGATTTATTACAGGGGCAGAGAGAACAGGGCCCTTGAGCTGCTTTGTTTATCATAAAAAGTCGGGTTAATCAGACGTGCACATGTGCCTTCCATATTTTCTGGTTTTGTTTCCCTCCTGTGCTGCTCCTTGACAGGCTCTGTAGTAGATGAAAAGGCGTGGGAGCCCTGGCA
Source organism: Falco peregrinus (assembly GCF_023634155.1). Taxonomy (NCBI): domain Eukaryota; kingdom Metazoa; phylum Chordata; class Aves; order Falconiformes; family Falconidae; genus Falco; species Falco peregrinus. The sequence continues at coordinate 16,394,796 of NC_073733.1, forward strand.
AAAGTCCTTTGGACTCTATGGGACAAGTATTATATTTGTACATCCAGAGGATGTTTATCTCCCTCTTGAGCTATCATTAATAGAGAAGAGACATATGCAGCTGAGCTGTCAATGAGGCTTTAACCTCTCCTGGAGAAGGGCAATGGAGGAAATCCCAGTAGCGCAGTTGGTGGATGGATTGAGAGCTGATACTCCCAGTCTGTGCCGGAGCTACTGGTGCGATGTCGGCACCTCAAAAATGCTCATCCCAAAGGATGATGGCTGCAGGCAAAAAGAGATACAATAAAGAAACCCCGCTTTTTAGAAAGGGACCAGGAATGGCTACGCAGAGGAAGCTGGAGCTTGGTGGCTTGTGCCAGACCCAGCGGGTGGGAGCGTTCGGCCATGGTGGCCACCACAGCATCCTCGTCAGCCTGGCCAGCCGAATGGGGCTGTGGCCACCACAGCATCCTCGTCAGCCTGGCCAGCCGAATGGGGCTGTGGCCACCACAGCATCCTCGGCAGCCTGGCCAGCCGAATGGGGCTGTGGCCACCACAGCATCCTCGGCAGCCTGGCCAGCCGAATGGGGCTGTGGCCACCACAGCATCCTCGGCAGCCGGGCCAGCTGAGCGGGGCTGTGGAGGGCAGCCTGCAGCCGGGTGTCCTGGCTGTCTTAGATGGCTTAATAAGACACTCCCTCTGCCTGGAGAGCTTTTCCCACCACTATCCTGAGACCACCGGCTGCGACAGCCCTGCCTCTTCCTTTTGGGTTTTCTGCAGTACTGATGTGAGTAACATCTGGGTGCTTTGGGAGGGTTTGCAGGGAAACACAGTCACCTCGGGGGTGCTGTGACCAGCAGAGAGAAAGTGGTTTCTCCAAACTGCGCAAAAGCTGTGGCAGCGTTTGGCTCGGCTCATCTGACAGATGCTGCTCCTGCCTTTACATTCACAGGTCCTCGCTTTGTTTGGCCTGGTCACGCACTCAGGGTTAAACTTAATCTAGATTAAGAGACAGTCCATCAGACTGGCAGGGGCCAATGTGTAGTTTCACCTGCAGGTTAGTGTGGGGTACTTTTTCCAACAAATTTCCTACTGATGCCGGCACTGGGCATCTCAGGCTGATCCCCAACCTGCCTGCTATGGCTACTCCACTCGGTCTTTCTCAGCTGGTCTTATCATTTGCTGTGGATATGTGGGGTGCATCAAGTAAATGTTCTCTGATGCTCCCAGGCAGCAGCAGGAGACGCCCTCTGGATTTCTTAGTGGTGGTGGTGGTGTGTGAGCAGAAAGAGGAGGGTTGCTAATGTTGCAGGGGTCCTGTAATGCTCAAGAAGCGTGGAATGGCTAGATGTGGCCAGGCATCCCTCCAGGAGGGGTGCAGATGGGGTGGCAGTGGGGAGCTCCTGACCAGGCAGAGGGATGCAGGGTCATGCAGGTGACTGCTAGTCCTCAGGCTCCACACAGGCTCAGCTGGCTTCCAGCTTTCTCCTGCCTCTCCTCTCCAAGCATCTCCTTTGGAGGTTGCATCAGCAGGGAAGCTTTGGTTAAGACAGAAGGGGAAAAAAAAAAAAAAGGCAGATACTTTATATGAAACAACTGCGCAGCATCCTGCATGCATTGCAGGGTAAGCTTGTACTGCAGGAAGAAATCCAAGGGAATTAGGGAGGCTGAAGCAGAGGTTGAGGAAAAGCACGTTAAATGGTCTAGGTGTCTCAGGACGCTGCATGGACAGCTTCGAGCAGGGTGGGCTGGGGGAGCTGAGCGAGCTCCAGCATCAAAGAGGGAAAGCAGTGAATTGGTATTAATTGTGCAGCTGAGGGTGGTTAAGCAGCAAAACCCATAATAAGAAGTATTTACTTTAAAAAAAAGGGGGGGGGGAAGTAAACATCTGTAGTGAAAAACAAGAATTTGAAAAACAGAGGATGTTCGTTAAATCCTTACAAATGGTTAGCAAGACATGGCCTTGGGAGAAGGAACGGAGCCATAACTGTGGAGCTGGGGTACAACAAGATAAGCTCAAGGAGAACTAAATGGTTAATGAGACTAAACAGAAAATTACTGGAACTGCGTGTGAACTATCCTAATTAGCATACTACAAGATGCAACCTCCAGCAAAGAGACCCCCCTACTAACAAAGCCCCCTCCCCACACAACATGGTGTAAAAAAACCCCACTGTACCTTTAGATGGCCACCAGGCTGGTAAGAACCAAGGACACTTAAGTGTGACTAAACATAATTATAAACAATTGTTCAAAGCGTATTAAAAGTTTTACCGCGTGTGCAGAGGTGTGCTGGCTGTGTGGGTTTACCACCAGCACCCACGTCTGTGCAGACATGCATAAACAGATCCCTCCACTCCTGCCCACCTGGTGGAGAGCCCAGGTTGGGATAATGAGAAGACCTTGTGACGCTTTTAGGGCTTTCAGGTGTGGTGAGGAGCAGAGTCGGGGAAGGGTGTGTGTGCTGGGCTGTCGGCTGGAGCTTCTGCTGGTTTTCTATCCCAAGGAGCGGGACACGATGTGAGTTCAGCAAACCTCTGCTGTTGAGCTTCCCCTCTTTGAAGGGAGTGGGGGGGAAAGGGGGCGTTTGTGGTGATCACTGTGGTGACACTCTCTTGGCGTAGGGGTTTCCTGGGCAAAAATGGGCTGCATGGTCATATGGGAGCTGGTTCCTGAGGCTCCCTTGGAGCAGGGAGCGTCTCTGGGCAGGGCAGGGGCTGTGCTGTGGTGTGTCCTACTTCACAGGGAGTCCCCAGGCTGCAATGCTGCTGTCACGGCAAGCTTGGGGACCCCCAGGCCAGGTACCTCCCCAGGAGCTTTCTGGAACAGAGCAAGACCTCAGGGTGGGGAAGTGGCTTACCCTAGGCTTAACTGAGACTAAATGGCTTCACGGTGAAGTGGCCAAACTGGGAAATTTAAAGCAGGGAATGAAACCCTGTGGGCTTCTCCCGTCATCTGGGGTGTTTCTGTGCCACGGGTGTAAACCCAGGAGGATGGCACTTGTCCCATGGTTAAATTGGGGGAAAGTGCTTGACTAGCAGAGATGGTAGGACAAAGATGCCCCTGCCATGTTGGCTAGAAGGTGCCTGTGGCACCAGGCTTTGCTCGCCCGGGAGATGCCCTCAGGGCCACGTGCCATATGTAGCTCCTGTCATGCTGTGGGTGTGCTGTGGGCAGTGGAGATACATCCATAACGTGTTCGGGGCTTGTGCTTTGTGAAAGGGCTGACTGGGGTGGCTGTGGGCACAGAGAACTCCTGCTGACCTTGCAGGACAACATTGTGTTGGGTGATGTAGGGAGGAGAATGCCTTTTACCTCCCAGACTTCTGACTCAACCCCAAACCAGCCTGAAAGCAGATCCCTTTGAGGCCCCTGAACAGGTCCGTGGGCTGCAGATCAAACCCAGCAGGCGGCTGTTATCTCCAGCTCCCTCTTTGCGTGACAGATGCTGCAGCATGCGCTTTGCAGGACCACCCATGCTTTCCTTGGCCCAATGCAGGTGTCCCTCAGGAAACGCCTTCCTGCGCATCACATCACTAATAACTTTAAACCACCATGCCTGCATACGATACGTAATTCTTTTTACATACTGACTAGAGGTGTCCGGGCTTCAGAAACGTGTTCACTGCATATGAAACCACACGCCAGCGGTGATTCAATTAGCCAGCTCCTTGGGATCTTGCCATGGGGCACGTGGGACTGGGTCTTTATTTCCCTCTTCTTCCCGCTCTGATTGACTCCCAGGTTTCCTCCTGCTCTTTCCCTTAATGAGTTGTGCTGCGCTGGGACAGACCTCTCAGCTGAAAGAGTCTAATTGCTGGAGTAAGGATCAAATAGCCATTAGAGTGTTTGCTACTAATTAATTATTGCTTGTCGCTGCTCAGAAATGGAAAGGCTCAATTGCGGTGTAACAGGCTTACCGGTGCTAAATAACTCCTGTTTACAGCTGTGGGGACCTGACGGCCGGTGGTTACTTGCTGCTTGTAGTGCTGGTCTTCTGGGGACGTGGGGAGGGCTGAGCCTCCCGTGTCACACCTTTCTTGGTTTTCTTTTTTTGGTGGGGTTTTTTTTTTTTGGGGGTGGGGGGTGGGGGGGCAGTCTTGTGGTTTCTTGCTCATCCTGAATGTTTTCGGTTGGCTTAAAATGGATGGTGTCTCCCTTACCAGTCAAACATTGCACTCTAGGCAACATCAAAGAACTAATTAACCTGCCAGACTGCTTAACAACATCACAAAAAGATTTCTTGTAACTAAATACAGGACATATCTGCCATCTCCTTGGCTCATTTTTAATTTAGAAAAGGTGGAAAGCTGGTGGGGAGAAATCTGTGCATCCAACTGGAGGGCTGATGGTTGACAAGCAACCGGCGGTGATTTATGGCTGGGTAATTTTCCAGCTGCCATAGTTTGTGTTAGTGCAAATGAGAATTGATGGCAGTTTGAGTTAATAGCTGATGCAGTAAGGAGCTGGCACATGGTAGCTTTGATCTCCTCTGCCACGGGAGCAGCCGCTTCTCAAACCACCCAGGCTCGTCTGCCGAAACCTGGAGGAGTGGGTGGGCTCCAGCTGCGTGGAGGGGTGGGCCCCTGGGAGAAAGGGGGGAAGGTGCAAATGGATCCAGGCATGACATGGAAAGGGCTGTGAATGGGGCAGCGCTGTGGCAGCAGAGCCCAGCGCGTGCCTGGTGTGGCTGGGAGGAAATTTGGATTTCTCTCTTTGCTCGCTCTTTCCAACACCGTGCTCCTCTGTTGTCCAGGGCACCCACACCCTGTGTGGTGTCCTTCCTCAGCATCGCACGCTGCTCCTCCAAGCATGGATAAAGCAGCCAAGGACAGTAGTCATCTACCAAGGCATGGCCACCAAGCATCATCATCGTGATGCTAAGGCTACTGGACAAGGAGCTGGAGTGTTTCAGCACAATTGAAAAAATGGGAAAGTTTCCCCCTCCATTCCCTTGCTTATGTCCAAGGGACTATTTGGGAACCCTCTACCCAGCCCTGCCTCCGTCGTGCCCCACTCTGAAGGGATGCAGAGGCTGGGGCAGGAGCATCATGCCTTGGAGGTGGAGCAGGGCCAGTCCCAAGGTGATGGGAGCAGGACTGGAGCAGGGCGCCAGTGTTGCGGCAGGGGCAGGACCGGTGCTGGCACCATGGTGGTGCCCACCCTGTGCACACAGGGCTCGCCTGGCCTCCGGGAAATGCCAGTGGCCATCAGAGCAATGGAGAGGTGTTTAGTGGAGAAGAAACAAAGCACATGGAGAAAGCGTGCACCAAACATGAAGCCTCTCAGGGCTGCCTTGTGAGCATCCCACGGTGGCAGCCCAGCCCCAAGCTTAACGTGAACACATGTTAAGCTTGGTGGTCCCCAAACCACCTGGCATGTGGTCCCCAAACCAGGCGTTACACTCCCTATAAGGTGTTTTTAATTTTTTGCTGAATATTTTCTCAGCCCTAGCAGTGATAGAAAGAGAGGTTTATTCCAATGTGGTTTATTTTCAATAATTAAGGAGAATAATAAGACAATTGCTGGCAAAGTGCATTCCTTATAGCATCAATAGTCTTTGTTTTAAGGTTTTCCCCAGTGTCGAAGTTCTTGAGTGGCTCTCGTTAGGAAATATAACACATGCCAGTCTTTGACAAGTGGCAGTGAGAGGAGCATAGCCTAGCAGGAAGAGTCTAAAATATTTAAATATAAATTATTTACCTCAAAAGTTGACTCTGAATGTTTCTTGCCACCAGTACCTGACTAATTATCATCTTATCAAAGGAGCGTGCAAACCTGTAAGCCTCGGTGTTTGGAGTGGTTTGACAGATAAGCCTTCCTGACGGAAATAGATGTAACTCGGCTATTAACAGTCTGGTTCACTTTTGAATTTTGAATTACAATTTTTTTTAAAAAAACTAATAGTCTGTTTTATGTAAACCGCTTGGAGATTAGGAGTTGATTTCAAAGATCATCCTCCGTAAAGTCTCTTGATCATATTTTATGGTTCCTGTGACTCATGGGTGTAATCTTGTATCCCTGGGATATTCATGACATGTTCGCCTAATTCCCCATGGTAGCTAATCTTACTTCTGTACCTTAAAAAAATATTAAAATATCTTTAAAGCAGGACTGGTAAAAAGGCAACTTTTATAGCCAATCTTCAGCTCCAATTGCTCCTGCTGGGGAAGTCATAATGATGAATTTGTGACATAATTTCTGTGGCAACATGCTGGGATTTCATAAATGGGGATGGTGATTATAGAGCAGGATCAGGTGAAGCTGGATTGTGATGGAAAAAGCCCCGATTCAAATGCAAATTGTTCAATAATGGCATAGGGGATACCAGAAATTACTGGCAATTTATTTTATTTGGGTTAAGCTCCTCATTCAGTCTTCTTCAGTTGGAAAGTCACTCTTTTAAGGACGTGAGTAAAAGAAATGGCTGGAAAACATATCTATCTTCTCTCAAGAGAACAAAATTGTCCTAATTTAATAATAATTAATCAGTTAGTGTAATTAATAACAATGTTCTGTATGTCTACGATTCCTCCCATTCAAGACTAAGTGCTTCACAAACCCTAACTGATTCCACCTTACCATTCCCTGTAGCAGGACCAGGTAATTTACCCCATTTTCTGAAGACAGGGAGGCATGAGCCAGGCAAATCATTTTAACCAGGTTAAATGATTTGCCCAAGGTCAGATGAGGAGCTGAAGTCGGCACAGTTTTGCATTTCAAAGATCAGCCCCTACCCAGCTGGGGTTTGGCTATGGGACGGCGCGTGCAGCTATCACACGGCCACGCGAGTGGTGGCCACCCAGTTGCAGCCTCAGAGTAAATCTGGCGGTTTTCTGGTGTCCAGCACGTGGAGTCGGGGATAGGAACAAGCCCCGTGGGCGTGCATTGGTAGCAAAACCAAAAAGCAAAAGCAGAATTGGCTTTTTGTTAGTTATTCTCACTGAAACTGGAAGCAAGTTGGTTTGTTTTTTGGATTTTTCTTTTCCTTTTTTTTTTTTCCCCTGCTCCAAATTACTTGGAATTTAAACTGTTTAGTTGAGGATTAAACTAATTGCTTCTGTAAAATGCTGTTCCCACACCATCTAGTGTACATCTGTTAACTGGGGAGGGATAACTGAACCAGTTGCCAGATGGTCTCTTGGATTTGGGTGGCTGGGAGCCAAGGAGCTGCCAGTTGGTGGTTTGTGGGGTTCTAGCAAAGAAGTCACGCTACGTGCTCATTCCCCTTGGTTACTCTTCTCTGCCTTAATGAAGATACTGCCTAATGCAATAAAGCAGCTATTAGCCCCCTCCCTGCACTTCCCTCTCCCCAAAAGGAGTGAGTTTTTGTAAGTCTGATCTGTCTGCCTGAAGCAGGCTTTCCCAGGTTCTCCGCACGCTATGTGTGCAAAGGCACTTTCTCAAGTACGTGAGTTATTCAGTCCCATGCCTGACGGCTGCCTCTTCCCATGCCGCAGTGGAAAGATGCCGTCGCAACAAAACTGCTGTTTGAAAGTGGGGTTTTTTTATCTTTATAGCTCAACTCAAAGTTCATTGCTTAGCCTTGATTATCGAATGACACTTCCATAATGCATATTGGCTCACATCACGCTGTACCAGTTTAAAAACTTCAACCTGAGGGCTGGATGCTGTGCTTTGTGTTTAAAAGGCATGCGATATTTACCTGTGCTTGCAGGAGGACACAGCTGTACTTTGCTGGAAAGGGCTGTTTTGTCAGATTCTGAAGAGCCTCTTCGTAGTAGGGTAACACAGGTGCCCTTGACCAAAATTCAGAACATCTTTCCCAGGGCTGAGCCAGAGCTTGGGATCCTCAGAGGTGACAGCTAGGCAGCGTGTTTTGCATGGGACTGCTGCTAGGGGACAGCCGTGGCATCTGGAACCCAACCTGGGCATGGACCTCGCTCAGTTCTGAGCACGCGGTGCTAGGCAGGGATGCGGATCTCGGCGGGCGGGTGGTGGAGTCGCTCCCAGCTGCGGGAGAGCTGCAGCAGCCCAGAGTGGTTTGGAGTGGGAAGGGGCTCCCCATGCTGCACATAGCGTACGGAGGAGGCAGAGAGCAGTACCTGAGCCGGCGGCCAGCTCGGACTGTGCTCCCACTGAGGCTTTGTGCTGGTGAAATTGCCTCTTCAGGGCGCGTGTCTTTGATAGCCGTCAAAAGCCAAAGCTGCCTGCTGGGGTAGGGAAGGACAGAGCCGGGAGGAAATCCAGTTTTACAGTGATGTTTTCTTTTTGGCAGAGAGTGTGTGTACTCAGAAATATTAAGCTTATGTGACTTTGAATGCTGCGGTGTCAGTACTCATCTGGATCCCCTGCAGCGTAAGTACCTCCTAAGCCATGATGCTGTTACTGGGCTGGAGCTTGCATGCAGTAACATGCATGTGTCTGTCCAGGTGAAGCACTGCTCAGGAAAAATGATAAAAGCGAGGGATGCATTTGGAGGTGATGATACAACTGAATCCAACTGCTCTTGACAGCCAAAGCCTCACCCAGAGCCGTCTGTGGGCAGATTCCCACTCAAGCGGGTGGGTTTTGCAGGTGGAAATTTCCTGCCTCTGTGGGGTTTATCCACACGCCTTGGCATGGGCTGTGATGCCCATAGCTGTCACGATGGGCTGTGGAGAGGAGGTCACCTACTTTGAGATGGGTTAGTGAAAATGGAGCTTTATTCTAGTTGGGGAGGTCTAGGGTGGTGCAATGTGGAACCTTGTTTTTTCCCTTTTACACCAGCAAAGTCTTTTCTACCCTGGCTTGGTGAACCTGCTGGCTTGAACCCTGCAGACCTTGCAGACCTCTTCTTGGAGGCAGGCTCCAGCAACAGCACGAGGGAAATTCAAGGGAGGGGGGAATTTATGGTTTGACCATTAAAAAAAAAACAAAAACACACTTTGGCAGCTGAAAATTTGGTGTTTGGCTTACTGTCAGAAAGGTGCTGGACATGGACAAATTCCAATGAAAACCGTTGGTCTGGGGGAAGTAAGTCAGCAATGGTTACCTCTCCATGCTGTGAGACGGAGTGACAGCACCTCCACACCCATCCGTGCTGGGGTCGGACCGTGGGGCTGCTCTCCTGTCCCACCCTGGCTGGGTGGCTCCTGTGGCCTGAACTGGCAGCAGACCCTTGCTCTCTCCCGGCATTGTGAGATGAAGCTCAGCTTTACAAGGGCATTGGAGTCCTACCTAGGCTTTGGGGGATAATTTGCCACTTTGCTGGTTCTTTGGGATTTCCCTCTTGGCTGTGCATGAGCGATTCCATCCCATGATTGTGGCAGGTGATGGGGGCTTTCCCTGATGGCAAAGCAGCATGGACTTCCGTGGCTGCACCTCTGGGTCTGCATCACCTGGAGGGTGACCAAGCCTACTTCCACTGATTTCTGGAAATTGGTTTTTTTCTTAGTTGTTAAGAGTTATAAACTACTTCCCATAGTCAATGACTGCCAACTTAGTAAGTTTTTCTGCTGAGCAACCCAAAGCAAACAAAGTAGAGGCTAATGAATCTTGCCCTCTGCTGTATCCTGTGCACTTCTCTGTCCAGGGCAGACTGAACCATTCAGCTCTGTTAATGATGGTGTTAAATAGACTGCTTGGCGCTTGCTGTTGCTTTAAGAGGTGAATTACTACTTTTTTTAAAAGGAGTTTGCTAAGGACCAGAAGTGGCGTGTGCCCTCCGTGGTGGTCTTGCACAGCTTGCAAACCTCCCCGGGGTGGGTTGTGCTGGTGAGCAAATCTCCTGGCATTGCAAAGCAGTGGCTGTTTCCATGTGTGGTCTGTGCCGACAGGGAGAGATGAGACTGTGGGGAGCTGGGAGCTGCCCTGGGCATGGGGAGGCCAAACCCCCAGTTCTGTGCCTGGAGAGATGCTTGGTCGAGTTGGGCTCAGCCTTTGGTGAGGCAAAGCCCGTGTGGAGGCTCTCCCAGGATGTGGCATCACTTGGTGAATGTTTGCACAGCTCCTGGTGGAAGCAGGGTTAGGATGTGAGGCACCCTCCGTAGGCATGGGAAACAGCCCTGACCCTGCGGAGCTTTTTCCTGGTTTGCCACAGTGCCCTGCAGCATGCTCCTGGTGAGCCCCTGACCGTGCGCCTCATGCTGCCTGCGAGCATGGGTCAGGCAGAGGCTTCCCTAGGCAGGGACCGCGTGTGGTGAGAACAGCACACAGCTATATAGGGAGATGTCTGTGCCGCTGTTCAAACCCGTGTCCTTTTGTTTCTCCTCTGGAGGAATTGGACGTTCCCTGCCAAAGAAGTGTTCTCTGGAAGAATGACACCCTGTCCTGGGGGCCCCGTGCCAGGAGCAGGCAGCTGCCTGTGCTGTTGCCCTGCCAGGCAGAGCCTCGGGAGACGCGAGGCACCTGTGGCTTTGCCTTTCTCTCCGGCTTTAGTGTGAGAAGTCTTCTAGAAAAGACAGGGACCTGGGCAGAAGCAGGGGAGAGGGGTTTCTGGTAGATAATTGTTACTGTCTGGGGACATTCCTGCTCCCTTCGAGCTCCTTCACCTGCCCCAGCCCTGGGAGTGCCCCGGAACTGCTTTATGGTTGCAACCACTGCTGCTGTCCCTGTGTGTTACAGGCTTCCCTCCCCAGCACCCCCGCATGGTGCTGGGTCTGTCCCTGAACCTTTTGCATAGGGCCGGTCAGGCTTATGCAAGCAACGGTGCAGCCTGATGGCAATGCAATATATAAAATGATGGCAATGAAATACCTCTCTTTTTTTTTTTTTTTTTAATGTATCTCTGTCTGGCAGTGGCTGCTAGGAGGCTGGGGATGCCTTGACACCCTTTTTGCGAAGCCTGTGCTTCCAAGGGTGTTTTGCTGTGCAGGGGTCAGGGAGATCCCACAGAAGGAGTAAGTGGTGGTGGGGACTGGACGCAGCAGAGCTGCTGGGGCTGGGCCCCCTCCTGCAGCTGCCTGGGCTGGGGACAGGCAGGACAGCACCATCCCAGCGGGACCTGTCAGACCTCCCAGCGACGAAGCATACTGGGTGTGTGTCATGGCATGGGGGGCAGATGATCCGGGTTGCTTTTCTTCTCTGCTGGCTGCAAGCCCCAGGCAAGGGGTTGGGGTTGGTCTGCAGCAAGAGCTGCCAGATCATCCCCGTTGTTGTGCTGCGGCTCTCCTGGGACCATGCTGCGCCGCCCCTCCTGCCGAGCTCCATGGTGCCTGTTCGTCTTGTGCCTGCTCGGCTTCTGCTCCTGCCTGCTGCTCATACACGTGCAACACTGATGGAGGACAAAATGTGCGTGTGGCACTGGAAGGAGGAGGACATGAGTGGAGATCTAGGCTCAGAAGGGGTTGTCTGCTGTCGATGTACAGGGATGTGGGTAAGGCCTTGACCGAAAATCCCAAGCAATATAAAGTAGAAAATAGCGTGCTTTTCTGAGAGTGGAGAAAGCAAAGCAAAACATCCTGAACGGGACCCGTCAAGGGTGCAGTGCTGCTGCTTGGATGTTCAAAGGGCAGTGCCCAGAGGCTGCCCTCAGAACAATGTTAGACATATCTAATATATATCTTGACTTGGTCAAGATATGTGGATGTACAAACTCTTTCGGTGCAGTCACGCTCTGCCCTGCCCATCCCTGAGCAGGGAGTTGGTGCGTGTCTGTCCTTGGAAGGCACTTCTGAGAAACAGAGGATGAAATGCGAAGCAAGCCTTTATGGCTGTTTTTAAGGATGAGTCGAAGAGATAAAGGCAAACTGAGGTGCTGAGAAGGTGCACATATGGAAGAAGCTCCTTTATTGAAATTACAGGCACACAAATCCAGAAAAGCCTTGTGGGTTAGATCTAGGTGCTGATTTTGGTAAGCTTCTTAATCAGCATGATCCTTCCTTGCCCAGGCTACGGGGAAGCTGACCTTCAGAAACCGGGGTCTGGGATGAGCATGGCAATCCCTGAGGCGGTGTGGTGGCACGCGAGGGACCCCGGCTCCACGGGGATGTGACATGGCAGAAGAGTGAAGCAAATGGCCAATGGCAGAGGACAAACCCCGACTGCGAAGAGTCCCAGTTTCCCAATTTCCCAAGACAAGGCAGAGCCGTGATGCTTAGAGAGGACCCTTTGGAAATGACCGATGGTGAAATGGTAGCTTTGGTTGCTGTACCCACCCACTGCATTTTTAGGAGGGCTGCTTTCTCGCCTAGTCCAGAAGCTCAGGTTTATTGCAGCCCTTGTGCAGAGAGGATCCTTGGAGGTTGCAAAAGCCATGGGCAGCTTAGAAACACCAACCTGGCTTTAGGATGGCGTGTGGCTTTGCAGGGAGCCATCCTGCTGTGCAAAGCTGCGTCACTCCTTTGCACATCCAAGTCATTAACGTGCAAGGAAATTTGGGAGATCATCACTCGAAACTCTGTTTTCCACATAATGGCCTCGAGTTCTCCAAGCTCATTTGGGATGTGTTTGGGGGTCAGATGAGAAATGAAGCAGGATCAGAGTTAGCCTGAGGAAAGTTCCCATTTACGTGCACTTCTCCTTTTCCAAAAAAAGGTCTCCAGCATGTGCATGTGCAGCAGAAAGGGGTCTGGGCAAAGAACACGCCCTCAAAGCAGTTCCAGTTCTGCCTTGGGGATGTGCCTTGCGTTTCACAGAAACTGAACTCGGTCCAATATGCTCTCTGCATGTTAGATTATGGCTTTGTGAGCACGTTCAAATGCGAGACTAGTATTAGTAGGCACTCGCGCTTTAGTTTATGCTAAGAGCCAACAGATGGGGAAAGTAGATGCCAGGAACCCAGGCCCCGATCAGGTGGCTTCAGCTGTGCTCATACTGTATTTAGACAATAGGCTGTGTTGCATATTTGGAGGCTGATCTTGTGAAAATGAAACCCTGCTGGTGCTAACCCACAGAGGCTTTGCACGCTGGGAAAATGGCCAAATTCCTCTGGAAAATGGTGAACCTCCAGCTGGGGGAATTAATGAAAATTCACTTTTGCCAAAAAGCAGAATTTCATCTTTTTGCATGACAAAGATTGGCTCTCGCTGATGGAGATTCCCTCTCTCCTGCCACCCCATCTCGCACACACGCAAGAGGAAACATGTGGCAGTCAAATACCCAAAACTGCTGCAGGCAGCGCAAGTAACTTGCTCCCTGTATCTGCTGGGGCTAAGGCAAGAAGTGAGGGCTTTGGGCTGCAGCAGGAATGGGTAGGCTCCATGCTCAGAAACCCTTCCTAGATGTAAGGCATCTCCAGGGGTGGGGTTGCCCAGGGCATCTGTGGCACTGGAGGGTTTGAGAGCAGCACAGTAAGTATGTCTGCAGACATGCAGGCTTGTACAAACTGCCTTGAAGCTGGGGATCGGGCTTGGGCATCTCTTCTAGCTCTGTTTCCTATGATTTCTGACACCTGCTCCTCAAGCTAGCTATTGGGCAACTTGGGCTCAGTTGCTGGAGGAGATGGCTGGCTGCACAGCCCTCCTGTGCCCAGCACTGCCCTTGTCCTGGAGTTTTCCTGCTTTCCGGAAAGCTTTGTGGTGACTTGGCTGTTCATCGGTTCAATCTGGCTTTTCTGGGATGCTTCCCTAACTCTTAGTCTCCATCCAAAGTGAGAGTAGGCTTTTGCTCTCTGTGTCAGCTGTGTAAGCAAGCTCCCCCAAATCCTCTGCTCTACCCTATGCCCTTGCCTAGGCTGACTTCCAGGAGACTGAATTCACAAGGACCACGTGCATGAGGCAAGGTCTCTAGAGGGCAACAGCTCCTCAGTCCTCCATGGGTCAAGAGAATTTTGACCCAAATAACTTTCCCAGACCAGTTTTCTCACATTTTCTTCTCTGATTTTCAACATCTGGTTCCTGAGGTTGGTGCGCAGTTCCCCTCCATTAGCTCAGTTCCTCTCCTTCCCTGGTATGGACTGCAAGATCTCTGCTGGTAGCACAGGTGAGATAACCAAGCATCTCAGATGGTCACCAGTCCAAGCAGTATTTTAGTTTTTAAAGTGCGGTAAAGAGTATTTCGAGGATTTTGCTCTTCTAGCAGCCCTTGTCAACTTGTTTCTGAGCAGAAACCTGATCCAAGTGCTCTTGTAAAGCGGTGTGCTATTTTCTTCAATAGCTCAGTGGTTAAGTTTCTTGACAGTATCTCTTAGCCAAACTGCCTGATAATCAACCGGAGTAAGCAAGAAGGCCAGTTTATCTTCAAATGCAATAATTATATGTGGAAGAAAAACAACTCGGCATGTTGTGCTGTATCTTGCTGCTCCGCCTAAGAGAACGGGCAGCAGAATGACCTGGAGGATGTGATGCTGCTGCATGGGGGAGGAGAGCTGGTTTTGCTCTTGAAATCCAGTCTTTCACCTTGCCACTGGATTTTAGCTTATGATGGGGGGGAAAGGGGGAAATTCAGGATCTTCCATCATTTCTGTTGTGAAGGGGAACAAAATTATCTAGGATAGCTGGTCATATATCTATCTTGGAAGACCTAGAATGGATTGCCTGAACTTCTAACCAGCTTCAACGACATTACTGCGCTCCCTCAAAAATACTCTGCAGAAGGGTTTCTTTCCTTTAGGGAAAAGTACAGCACAGGGCTGTTGTAGCCACAGGTAACAGAGTTGATTGCTTCTCGTGCAGATATGCAGCCATCACCCAGTCCTTGCACGGCTCCAGCAGGTGCGTTTGCCCAGCTCCGTGTTTTTTACTCGCTGTGATGTAAGTTCGCCTGCTCATCTTAAAAGCCAAAGGCTGGGCGCCTCTGGCAAATGATGGTCGAAGAATTTTTCTGAGCCTGGTGCTGTTGGCACACAGAGAAATGGAGGGTGGGTGTACCACCCCTTGGGGGTCAAGGTAGCCGGGTTGGATCTCTCCTTGTTGTCTCCCTCTGCATGGAAGAAGCTTCCCTGCTGTCAGCTGAGTTGATGATGTACAGCACCTCGCCCTGGGGGTCCCTGCAGGTCCCTGGCCGCTGAGGGCTTTGATGGGGTCACGGTGGGATCCCAGCCTCAGCCCTGGCTCCTGCCACCCCCTGCCAGGGGCCTGACCCCCCGCTGGCAGCTGCAGTGCTGGCCTTGGGGGCCCCCTCGCTACATGCAACAAATATGGGCTGCAGGGAGAAATGAGAACATCTTTAACCACCCCGGAGAGATTTGGGTCGTGCTTATGAGTCAAATGTTTACTTGATGAAGAGTGAATTGATGCAGTCCCCCCTGCCCCCTCACAGCCCTTGGGAACCACTTGTGAAATGAATAGCAATTGTTCTCTGCTCAATTAGTCATATATAAGTGAATACCTCATGGTGGTCGTCCCCAGAATGGTGCGTAATTGATGCATTTCACCGATGGTTACACCAGAAGGATCTCACTTTCTTTGCGTGGCAAAGGATGGGGGAAGGATACAATGACGGCGGAGTTGTCCTCGGCCCCTCGAGAGGAAGCGTGTAGTTGCTGGATGGATGGGATGCTATTGAGCCGAGCGCGGTGCTCTCGAAACATATTGAGCTTATTAGAAGTGCATGTTGACTCTGGGACTTCAGTCTGACTGCGTGGCAAAACAGTTAGGCCAACGAATATGTGATAATGTTTTTTATAAATGTGATAATTAGATAAAAGAAGGGGGAGTTGGAGTTTAGACTCAAAGACATTAATTAAATTCACATTGACAAATCAACATATTGGTCTCATATGGATTAAAGCGGCCCTGAAATGCTTCTTTTGTTTAGATTACACTAATTAAATTCACACGTTTTGCCAATCCACAACAGTTACCTTGAAAGGCAGAAGGCTGAAGCTTCGAAATACACGTCAGTGAAGGTGCTGAAGTCAGAGCACTTTTGCAGAGCAAACAGGCGGGAATTTTAAGAAATTCTGGGGCTAATGTTTGTGAAATTTTTATACCCTTGCAACCAAACGCTGTCAGAATGATGCATGCTTTTACTTAAACGCTGAGTGCTTAACTGCAGTTTTAAATTATGCTCAGTGATGAGGTAATAAAGTATTTCAGTAAATATGTCTCGGAGGAGAACTTGGGAAGGAAAAAACACATCTATTCCCAGTAGCCAGTCTGTTCAGGTCAGTATTTAAAAACCATGGGTCACACGTCAGAGAATTATGGGCTGCTGCTGGCAATATTTTTGGAAGTTAGGACTTCATAAATATATCAACTACTCGACGTAGGGCTGCCCTACAGCAGCTGCCACTGGGCAAAAGCCAGGGGATAGGATTTTTTTAAAAAGAAGCTAATATTTGTGTTCAACAGTGACTTTTTATTGTGAAATCTTAAAAAACTGAGCTCATTGATGTATGTGTGGCCCAGAAACGGGAGAGGTGGTGTCAAACTAGGAGCACCCTGTGCTGAGCTGCCAGAGACCCTGTCCCTGCAGAGCAGGTAGGTGCCTTAGGAAGATGCTTTTTTGGGTTGCAGGCTGCCTTTCCAGCCTGCCCTGGCTGGAGGGGACACCGGCAGCATTGCAGGGTTGTGTTTTGTGCTGTACAGTCTGGACAAAGCCCATCTTTCATCTTTAAGGACAAAAATCCCAGCGCAAGCCTCACTGCTGCATCTCCAAAGCCTTAGGTGTGAGGGCCCCGAAATAATCCTGCGTCATCACCATCGAGTCATTAGTGAATATTCTATTTTCTGTCCGTAAACACAGTTTAAGCACTTAGCAGTTAAGCTTCTTAAGATTCACAGCTGATGAGGGAGCAATTAGGACAGGATTTTAATGAATACACACAAACTGGGGGGTTCCCGCTGGGGGAAAGGAGAGGTTCGAGCTGGATCTAGAAAAGCGTTCAGACACGTGACAGTAAAACGCACTTACACAGGAACTCTTTACTTCAGGGCTAATCATACTCATCTTTGCCACGTTATCTCTTTAAAATCTGGCTGTCAAACAGGCAGCTGGCCCTGTAGTGGTCTGAGTTGGGGGGTGTCCTACTGCATCTGGTGATGCTCTATCACAATAATTCACTGTATTTCCTTGATTAGAGGAACTCTTTTTGTCTGTGTTCCTCCTAGAAGGTTTGATAGTGTTTGATCACTAGTATAGGGAGAGATTTGGGGCTTTATTTTGATACAGGCTGCACTTCAAATTTAAGTGTTTCCAGCTGCAGGTGGAAGGCGAGTCTGTGTGGGACAGTGGGAAAGCAAAGGGGAATGGCTCTGTGAGGAGTGGTAGCACTTTTCACTGGTAGTTTCTCATCTCTACCGTGGGATGGGTGGGTTGGTTGGTTGCATTTATTTTATTTCTTTGTTTGTATGTTGGTGTTTTGGTGATGGTTTTTTTTTTTTTTAAATCAAAGCACTGAGATGCTGGTGCATGGAGAGTGCTGTGCAAATGCAAATGTCCTTCAGTCCTGCCTGTTGTCAGCGGGGTGCAGGAGGATCACAGCTCCCTGGCTCGGGAGTGATGTGAGGATGAGGGGATGAATGGGTATCGTGGGAGATAAAATTGAAGTCTCTGGGGCTTTGCTCTCCCTGCTCTAGTGTAAACAGCCATGGGGGCAGCTGGGCAAGGGCATATGCCCAGGGATGGCACTGTGCCCCTGGAGCCCTCCCAGCTCCAGTGCGGCTCGTAGCCATGCTGCCTATGGGAGGGAAAGGGGATGGCATTGTGGCTTTCCATGCAGTGACCCTTGAAGCCCCACTGAAGTCCAACACATAGCAGCTATAAATCCTTGTCGTTTTCAAACTCCTTTACAGATGTTAATTAATTAATTCTGCCTAATTTGATTTGTGTGTCTGTGACTTGCGCTTGGTCGTCACCAGCGGGTTGAGGAAGGGTTGGTTGCTGCCAGGTGAAGGCCAGCAGTGGCCGGGGCTGGTTGCTGGGGTTGGCTGATGACAGTTCTCGTTTTGGGGGGAAACACTGGTTTGTGGCAATATAGCGTTTCTGTCACCCATCTTCACCCAAGGCTGGATTTCTGGGTTGCTCCTGCCCTGCAGTTGGGATGCTTGTGCTGGTACCAGTGCAGGATGCCCACCGAGGAGGTGGCACTGGGTCCCCGAGCTGGACCCAGCCGGGCACAGTCCCCGTGGGTGGCTCTCACTTCTCTGGGGTGGGTGAAAGTTTCTGTTTGAGCGCTGAACGCTCCTTAAAGCCTCCGGCTTTGTCTCAGCACACCGCGGGGCTTGCTGCTGCAGGAGCTGCAGTTCTTGCTTAGCTCTGCTGGTGACAGTATCGTCTGAGCAAAAACCCACTGCGGCTCGGGAGGGGGGCGAGATGCTCAGTGCCTCTGTCCCAGCTCTGCTGGGAGGGGGGGATCCAGCTGCTGGCTGTGTCCCTGCCTGTGGTCAGGTGGGTGGCAGAGGGGGAATGCCTGGGCTGTGGGGACAGGAGGGGAGGTTGGGTTGGGATGGGATGGGATGAAGCAGGCTAGGAGGAATAGTAAAGTGTAGGAGGCTCAGCTAAATTTTAGCTAACTATCCAGATGCTACATTTGTTCAAGCTGGACAAAGTTCAGCCTAATGCTCCTGCGACTGGTTTAAAAATGCCCATTGCCCTGGAGGATGCTCAGCTCCTTAGCCCGTATCCGGTGAGGTCTCCCAGGAGCTGGGTTGGTTCAGACCTCTGATTGCGGGGGGTTTTGTGGGGCTGTACCAAACAGCCAGCCCGAGGTGGTCATATGGTCATCTTGCAGAGGACCTGCCAGCGGCGGTGTCCCCAGCTTGTAGCCAGTCTGTACGTGAGCCTGCTACTGGGAAAATGAGCTGTGCTTTTAGGCCAGTGGTGACCAGTGTCCTTGAGAGGAGAAATGCTCAGCTGTGTATAAGGTGCATCAGGACACTGCACAATAAACAAAGCCAAACTTGGATGGGAAGGGATTAGTTTGTGTACTAATTACACACTGTCAGTCTTCCTTCATATGAGTGTAATGAGTGCGTAATTCAGGTAATGAGCAGAAATCAAGGGCCCACCCTGCCTACCGGTGGGCTGCAAGAGCAGAGGAATCCTTGGGACTTGGTCTGACTGGTGTAATTCAGATCATTGATGTCACTTGGTGCTTCCAGTCCTCTGGAAAATCAGCTACTCTTAATTGTAACCTGCCCCATCCCACAGCAAGTGCCTCTTCCTCCTGATTACCCCCTCATTTTAAAAATCAAGAGCACCCTCTCTTTGACACGAGGATGATGGACCTTGTACCTCTGAGCTCTGCTGCTCTTGGTGAACAGCTCGCACCTTGCGGGCACCCTGCGGCTGCGGCGCTGCTGTCCCCAGGCTGCGTGCGTGCCAGGGATGCCACTTACTGCACAAGTCCCTGCTGGTGGAGAGGGGCTGGGTATGCTTGCATGCAAAACTCATTTTTCCTGAGGCTTTTTAACTGCAATATGGCTCTACAGATAAGTTTTCCCACCCTAAAGGAGCCTGGCAGGTATCTCAGATGTCTTTTGGGGGCCATAGCAACTCTTTTTAAAATATTTTTTTGGCTTTTTGCAGGCTTCCAATCCAAAAGCTGTCCTTTCTTTTTCAGAACAAGCTATTCTCAAAAAAAAAAAAAAAAAAAAGACCAACAGAATAATTTGCTTAAGACTCAGATTCACAGCAGCAAGTAAGATATAATTGCACCCTTTGATCTTCAAAGATCTCATCCAGTGTCTGATGAAGTCAGTGAAAGCCACTCTGTTTGACTTCAATGAACATTTATAATATACAACTCAGAAATATCCTTCCATTTTATCTATATGTCTGATGCCTCTCTGGTGAAAATAAACTTCAGTGTGTAAGTTTGGGCATTTTAACATAATTTCATGTGGCATGAAAGTGTTTCATATTTTAACATGAAAGGAATAAAATTTGTTTGCCCCCAAAAACACAACTGCTATTAAAGAAGCGTGTGGCATCAAGCCCATATCACCTAATAGGAGTTTATGCAACGTTCGTAGCTGCATCAGCATTGCCGAAGGAAGTGCTCAGCTGCTAATGAGCTGCCAGCCAGGCAGCGATGCTGCCATCTGAAAACCTTTCTGGTCCTTGGCATCTGCCTGTAAAAGAGATGTCTGATATCTAAGCCCTTAAAATTATCTTCATTATGTCAGATTAATTCTGCACATAGTCCAGCGTTTTAGCCTGCTGTAAAACTGGAACTATCTCTATGTAAATGCACTAAATAATTAGCTGAGATTTGCCTCTGTGTGGGGGTTTGGCATTTTCTATCCTCTTCTCCATCCCTATATACATCCTCAGCAGCAAATGTGATGGACTAGTCCGGAGGGGAAGGTTTTAGCAGCATGAGGAATTTGTAATAGAAATCAAATATTAGTACAAGCAAGATGATATCTTGCCCAAATGAGACTTGATTCCATTATTAATCTTGATCGTTATACATGATTTTGCGTGCGTGTGATTTGAATACTGGATTAAAAAGCCAGGAGATGAGTCACTGAGAAGATCTGATTTCTTGGGAAATCCAGGCAGAAAGGTGTATTTGCCACTGAATAAAACTTCCATGGCCTCTGGGTTAAGTTTGCAGGATTTCATCCAGCTCGGATGCTGCTGGAAGGCTTTCCCTGCAGAAATCCTGGACCAGAGCTGCCCATCAAGTACAGCAAAGCAATCCAGCACGTGCCTGAGCACCCCAGCCACCAAGGGGAGCGGAGCCCTCTCTTGCAGTTAAGCACAGGTTCCTGCTTTTGACAAACGGGGTGGGGGGGTTAATGACGCACTAATCGCTGCATCGTGGCCTCAGAATACTTTCTTCAAATGTATTATCACCTAATCGGATATGCCCTTTTGTGCACAGCCATCACTCTGGTACCTTATCTCTGTTCCAGTCTAGCTTCTGTCTTATCCTTTTTTCTTCTTTGCAGACTCCTCTCCATCTCACAGCTTTTTCGCTCAGGGGAGCACCAGGCTGCAGTCCCGCTTGCAGGGGGAGGTAGATGGGGTGGGTGTTACGGGAAAATGCTCCCACCAGCACCAGGCTCTGCTGGGGCCACGCTGGCAGCAAACCCTGGAGCATCTCCAGCAGTGGAGAGGGGTGCAAATACATGTGTATGAAGCATCTGACAGAATAAATCCCAAGTGTTTCAAAGACCAAGTATCTCACGCTTGGGGTGTTTGATGTGTGATTTTTTTATTATTATTATTTTTATTAAACAGCCTGTTTATTCCCTCTTTTCTGTATGGACTAGTTGTAAGAGGGCAGGGGGGAAGACTCGGTGTTTGGTCCTCATATTTACTTTTCAGTGGGATTGCTCTAGTTCTCTTACAAGCTTTTTGAAGGCTGCTTATTCGGTGTGTAGTTCAGCAAAGTACTGTAAAAATCACTGAAACCTCATTTCACAGGCTGATAATTATTATTTTTTTTAATTACTATTGTAGCAAGACAGTTGTTACTCCTCTTTGAGTCCCCTACAGCCTGTTAAGAATTTGTTGTGAATGGAGAAAAGGCCCCAAGAGAGCCTTTGAAAAAGTAAACATGTGCCTGTGTTGGATGCGTACGAGTGAAGAATGATAGAGCATGATCTGCGATTGGAATAGGAATTACTGGCATTTCTAAAGAGCCTGAGGTTTCGGACCATGCAGAGGGAGTAGTGAGTCTTAACCATTATCATCACCTTTGAATTTTGCTTTTTAGGCACCTGCTAACTTAGTTTTGGGGTAGCAAAGGCATGAACGTAACGGTGTCCCTATACGGGATGTGATGCAGCAATGCTGCTGAGAGGTGAGCCCAAGGCTTTCCACTGGATCATACTTAATAACCTAACTGCAAGCAATTATTTTCATTTTGTTTTAAATCCCCAAGAGTTATTCCACTCTTGCCACACCGGTTAAAACCAAAGCCCGTCTCAGTGCAGCCTGCAGAGATGCTGGCCCTCTGGTAGCTCCCGCTTTGGCGACAGGTACTGCACGTTTGCATCTTTCTGGTGGGGAGCTCAGGCAGAAGAGGGGATGTAGGAAAGTTCAGAAGATAAAGCTGGTGAGAAGCCACAAGCACAGGTGGCGCTACAGGTAGCGGTGGGGTATGCACAGCTGAGTGGGTTGATTTGATGCTGATGGATGGTTTTGTGATTGGTGTTTTGATCTTGCTGGGTTTGGAGGAATTATTCTGGATGAGAGATTGTTATATAGTCTGGGGTCAGAGCAAGGAGAGAAGTGGATGGAGCAGTGGGCCAGAGGGGAAGGTGCCCTCCACGGTGTCGGAGGTGAATGGGGCAGGGAGAGGAGCCCACGTGGATGGGGCACCTTGCAAAAGTTTAGGTGGCAGCACTGGGTGACTTCTGTAAAGCTTACTGGTGCCACCACGTGCATGAGACATCCATATGTTAGGAGAAACCTTAGAGGCCAGATACAGCCATGATGAGAGATGGACACTGCTGTGCCCACTGGCGTCTCTGGTGTTGTGTGTCAGTATCGGTTCAAGACACAGAAACCTAATCCAGCATTGCAACCCAAGAGTGAAAATGCCACCATGTTTCCAGGAATGTTTTTGAGCTCCTGCGGTTAAAGATCACCTTACCTACAGCTGGGATCACTGGCCGTAGCTCAATTTTAATGGTGCAACAGTGACAACCAGTGGCCAGCTGGGCTAATCCGGGGCGAGTGCCACCCCTCCAAACCAGGGCTGGGCACAGAACCACAGAATGGTCGGGGTTGGAAGGGACCCCTGGAGATCACCTGGTCCAGCCCCTGCTAAAGCAGGGTCACCTGGGGCAGGCTGCACAGAGTCACGTCCAGGCGGGTGTGAATGTCCCCAGAGAAGGAGACTGCACAGCCTCTCTGGGCAGCCTGTCCTGGGGCTCTGCCACCCTCAAGGTAAAGGGGGCACCCTGGGGCTTTCGGTCCTGGAGGGGGCTGCAGTCATGCTGGCTCTGCCCTGCCCAAGCAGAGGGAGATACCCCACCGGAGAGGCTCCTGACAGTGGCAGGCTTCGGTGTTTCCTTCTGGGGGTTGTGATTCCACACTGCTAATAGGTGAAACGTCAGCGTAGCAGGTTTGGGGCTGAATTTCTTCTACCTGGTACTCAGCTGCTGGAGTAGAGTTTGAGGACAATGTTCAGTGTTGGAATGGTTGGAAAGGGCAGAGCACAGGTGGGAGAAGGGCTTGGGCTAAGCTTCTGATGGTGCCAGTGCACATTTGGAGATGTGCTTGCCTCCAAAGCCTTTATTTCTTTATTGCATCCTTGTGCGCTGCAAATGGACACGACCTCACAGCACAAACGGTACATGGTTGAACATCTCATGTAAGACTTTGCTTTGTGCATCTTGGCAGGTGGGAAGTGGCAAATACCTGTTCCCCAAAGTTTGGTTTGTAACCCAGCAGCTCTGCCAGCCCTCCATGAGATTTGGATCCTGTAGATTTTCAGAGTGTGTTGGTCCAGGTGGTCTCTCCTGCAGCATCTGCCTTTTGGGAAGGTGCAGGTCCTTGGGGCCAAGTGGGGTCTGCACTGGGAGGTGTGATCTGCACTGGGAGGTGTGATCAGATCTTGGCCAAAGTGTGACCAGCTCTGCTGGCAAAACTCCTCCGGAGGCTGGCATGGCAAGTTGGCTCTGTGTGCCTGCTTTGCTCGTCCCTCCAGGGTCCATGCGCACCGGGTCATCCCAAATGATGTACCCACCAGGCCTTTGCACTGGGACATCCCACAGCAAAGCCACTGATGCAAAAACCTCGGTTTTAACTCGCAGTCAGACAGTGTTGGTCCCTTTATTGTTGGTGTGAATGAGATGGTCTCAGGCAGGGGCAATGTAGTCACCCACGTTGTGGCATGCAGCAGCTTCTCCACAGCCTCAATTAGCTCTTTTTTTTTTGTTGTTCATTTTGTTTTTCACGTCCTTCAACCTCAAATTTAGACCCTGACGTGTTTATCTTGCTCTTTGCGTGCAGAGGACCCTGCCATTAGCCTAATGCTTTTATCCCAGGAAAAGCAGAAATCTCACTAACCAGCCTCTGCTTGGGTGCTGCTGCATCCCACTCGCAGCATCCCTGAGGACTCGGTGCCGTGTCCAGCACACCGTCTTACCGCAGTCTTTCCCCTCCCACAAGAAGTTTGGGGCTGTGCAGGAACTGGAGGGGCTTGAGGTCCTCCTGCTTCATGTTTGCCATCTGTTTTGGGCAGGCCTTGGTCCCTTTCCCAGGGAGGTGGCAGCATCCCTTCCCAAGGCCACTGCAGGGCGGGTGCGTGGGGGAGGGCAGCCTTTGCTTTTCCCTGCATGTTTGGCAGTTCAAAGGCTGCTGGTCTCCTCGTTGCCGCTCACAAATCAGTAGATGATACAGATGTGCGTATCTGGTTATATTGCAAAGGAAACCGTGGTTTCATAAGCAAGGGTTTGAACAGCTCGAGGTATCTAGCTGAGTCACGGGACTGCCAGTAAGTTGCCATTTGCAAGATCTGGATCGATTTTGAGAATTTGGGACCAAGGTAAGCCCCCTGTGAGCTGGCACATGCAGCCCAAGGGTACTGACCCCTCTTGTGGGGGGGCTGGTGCTGGTCCAAGCTGCCCTGTGGGCACGTGCGCTGCCCCTGAGACACCAGGAACCACTCTGAGCCCTTGGTGGGCAAATTCTGCTGAAATCAAAAAAATGCTGGAGAAAACTCTTTGGTCTTTCTTGGCCCAGTGCAAGTGTGTTGTGCGTCTCAGTTTGGGGTTTCTTGCGTGAGTCACAGCTCCCAGCAAAGCAGTGCTGACTTCCAGCTGCAGCGCCAGTCAACTTAACCAAAACTAACTTGTTCGATGGATGTTTGTAGTTTATAAGATCTTAAATTCTAGCCATTTTGACCTCTGGGGCCATTCAAAATAATTCTGGTGTGTGTGGTTTGGGGTGTTTTGTTTTTTGTTTTTTGTTGTTTTTTTTTTAATTTAATAATCGATTTAAAAGTTTTAAGAGATTGGGGTGTAAGAACACCCAAGCATGATGCCGAGCTGCTCCTGGGCTGGGAGAAGCGAAGCAGAGCCTGGCCGGCATCGCACTGCGCCCGTGGGGCTGAAGAGCCGGGACGGAGCCGGTGACCCAGCAGAGAATCGCGGTCCCCTGCTCCGGGCACCCGGGTTAGGAGCCGCTCTCCTCCTGCTCCTTGTTTCCCTGACCAGATTGGGCTAAAAGTAAAAAGTAAAACAGGAGGTGAAACCCTTTACTTCTGTTTGTTAATCTTTCTTCTTCTATCTTTCTTTCTCCTTTCTTTCCCCCCCCCCCCCGTTTCTTTCTTTCCTTTTTTTTTTTTTTTATTAGCAGAGCTCCTTTTTTCTCTCTCTTTTGCCTCAATAGAAAGAAAAAAAGTTTTGTCAGCACTCCTGTTTCTTTTGTTGTTTTCTTTTTCTCAGAAGTCTTTTCTGCTTTTATCCTAATCCCAGGCATGCATGAGGGAACAGTTGTGCTCTGTTGTTTGTCTGTTCTGCTAGTTTTGAACCAGTAGGGCTCCCGCTTTGTTCTCTTTATTTTCTGAACACAGAAAGGTAAAAGAGTAGGAATAGCGATTGAAACTCTTAAGAAGAGAAACCTTCGATATTTATTTAGATTTAATTCATTTTTTGCCATGTTGGTAATAATTAAGGGATGGTGACAAATTAAAAAAAAAAAAAGGGGGGGGGGGGAAGGGAAAAAGGAAGAAACCTCTTTTCACCCCTCGGAGATCGGTTTTCTTATCCAGAACTTTTTAACTTGTACCCCTTGAGACGCTGCATTTTTAACTGTGTTGTCCAATTTATTTGCTCTCTGGAACCAGACAACGACTTAACATATGCTGGGGTTGGAGTTTGGTTTTTTTCCCCCCACACGCAGAATTGCTCCTTTGTAGCGATGGTGTTACGGTAGAAGTGTGTATTTGAAAAACAGCATTAGGTTGGTTTACCTGATGTGATGTCAGCCTGATTTTCAAGTCATATCCAGGTTTTAAGCCTTATATTTATGGCTTTAAATCCACTCCGGCACTTTTCAGCTTTTTGGGGCACATGTTGCAGAACTGTCGGTAAAGCTTGTGTGGGTTTTATGATTTTTTAGGTATTTCTTTAATAGTTGGACATACTGGCTGATAAATTGCCTGAAACGTTTTAACAAATTAAAATAAAACTAAGCACGGATCCATCTGTTTCTGTTTCATCCCCGCAAAACAAACCTTTTATGATTTTGGTATCCAACATGTGCTTGTTCTCTGTTGCCATGGAGATGCTGTAGGCCTGAAATTTTTTTTTTTCACAGGCTCTTACGATAGAGTTTTTTTTGAAAACTGTTTTGATTAATTTTTCCTCCACTTCAACTTCTCTCTCACTTAAACTGTTTTCCTCTTTTGTTTCCCACTTGATTTATGGCAGGTCGCTGTCATTTAAATAGATGCGCGTTTTGAAATTCCTTCTTTCTGTTCGAATGCAAAGAAAAAAAAAAAAAGAAAAAAAAATAACCCATGCAAGTCATGCTCAAAGCCTTGGTTATTGTTGCTTGTTGGATTTCTGCTCTCTGTGGTTGTCGGGCCTAATTCAAAGTAATTCAGGCTACTCAGTGGGGGCAGTGCATAGCTCCACAGGAAATTATGATAGCAAAAGTCTTCCTGTAGAGCTCTACACTTGGCACTACAAAGTGCCTTGGGCTGCAGTTACCTGAATAGGGTTGAATTAGACCAGACAACCGCATCATCCCACTTCTTAATCTATTAGAGCGATATACAAGTGGCAATTGTTGATTGCAAAAATGGGATTAAGAGGCTCTTCAAGTGAATTGATTTTCTTGTGAGAACAAAAAAAGGAAAGAGAAGGCTCGTTTGAATCACACAGCCAGAAAGTTTCGTGAATGGGTTCCACTCCAAATGTTAGAATTAAAGCAACCAGTATTTCCCCATGGAGCACGCAGGTGAGAGGAATAAACTGCTGAAAAATAGAAAACGATGCCTAAAACTTAAAGTTTGTGGCACTCTCACCAAATCACTGCTCTCCCCACACCACTCCTCCCTCCCTCCCTGCTCCTGGCAGCAACAACAAATCCTTGTTTCAGCCGAAGACTTTGTTGCTCTTCGTCAGCCTCTGCTTATTATTCTTTAATCTTCATTTTTACCGATGCATTTCACTTATTTATTTTGCTTTAACTCGGGGAAGAAAAGGG
Source organism: Falco peregrinus (assembly GCF_023634155.1). Taxonomy (NCBI): domain Eukaryota; kingdom Metazoa; phylum Chordata; class Aves; order Falconiformes; family Falconidae; genus Falco; species Falco peregrinus. The sequence goes on from NC_073733.1 coordinate 16,421,719, forward strand.
GAGAAAAGCTGCTTCGACTCCTCCTGGTTTTCCCTGATCCTTTTCACTTATTCCTTCCCCCACCAAGATCAAAGCAGTGCCGTGTCTCTCCTAAGGGACCTCCAAACCACAGTGCCTGCGCCGACTCCTCGAGGGTTCCACCCAGCCCCACTGGTCCTTGCTTTTCCCCTCGGGGCTACTATTTTCACTGCAACCACAAGTTGTGTGTAGTTAAGCATCATAAATGTCCCATTAACCTCAGCGTATCATCCCTTGGGAAGAGCAGAGCCTGGCATTCGGGCCTCGCTGAGATGGGTCCTGCTATTTATTTTTGGGTGGCTCTTGGTGATGCTGGGAACCATTTTGCCTAAGCTGAAAGAGAAGGTGCTGAGCATGCCTGTGGTGGATACTGAGCTGCGCGGGGAAGGTAGCGGTGAAGGCATGTCCTGCGCTGGGCATACCAGAGGACAGCCCTTGGACAGGGCTGGCTGTCAGCAGTGTGGAGAATAGAAATGACACCCAGCAAGGAAAAGGAGCTGCTGGAGCAGATGAAGGGAGCCTGGTGCTACCATTGGCGTTGGACCAGCTAGGAGGAGATAGTGAGGAAGGTCCCCTCTTGGGCACAGGGGTGAGAAAACTCCCCTCCCACCATAAAAACATGAGGCTTCCCCCTGGGAGCTGGTGCCAGAGCAGGGATGCAGGGTGTGAGCCACTTTCAAGCGGCTTCAAAGATTTTGGGGAGGGGAAGAAGCAGCTGCACTAGACCTTGTTCCACGGATCGGAAAGGGTGTGTCCATCCTCATCACATCATCACCAGCGCGGCTGCTCAGAGCTTGTTGTGGGGTTTGTTTGCCCTTCTTTAAATCTGTTGCTGTAGGCTTGTTTTCTCACCTGGCCCCTGCTCAGCAAGTGGCTTGATGAGAAGTGTCTTGGAGCAGATAGGGCTGATGGAGTCATTGCTGTGAACTGGGGGGGCACAGCCACCAGTGAGGCTCCTGCCCTGCCACTCTGGGAAGGAGCAGAAGCAAGCCTGGAGCGAAAGCACCATCTTGATGCTTTACTTAATGACTCTTTATTTCAGAATATAGTTATATTCTTGTGAAACCTTTCCTTTTGGGTAGGTGGTGGTAGAAGCGGGCTTGGGTTCTATGGCACTAGAGACCCCTCTCACAGCCAAAGCACCCTATGGGCATGTTCATAAGTGCTGTGAATCCAAATGAAACAAGACAAAATGTGCCTCCCATCAAACGTTGCATTCGTACTTCCCCAAAGCCTTCACTACGAGCAGCCACGTTAAGCCTTTTACCTAGCACTTTCTAGCCCTTCCCACCTCTTGCTCAGCTCTAACAGTTTTACAGGGCGTAATTTCCAAAAACCCACTTGCACAGGTTTCCTTTTCATCCCTTCTTTCCCATGGAATGATTTTTCCCAGAATCTCAGTTGCAGGATGCCAGGAGCACCCATCAGGTACCAGCAACCACGGGCAGCAAGCAGGCGTGAATTCCCCCTTTGCAACAGCATCGCCTTCTCTAACCACAACCCATTAATTGCTCCGTATTTAATTACCCAAGATTGCATCAGGTCCGCATAGCGCTTTTGCATGCACGCTATCAATTATGTCATAATAAATAAATTTCCTTTTCAGGATTCCCTGCAGCCGATGGCCAGGCTTCTGTTCCTCCTTGACTGTTCTGACTTTGAACAGGTTTATTCAGCTGTTGTCTGCTAAGCCCTACAGAAAAGAACAATAGCTTCTGATCTGCCTTTTATGGGTTATTGGGAACTGGTGGTCCGCACTACAGCTTTGGTCAGTGATTAACCAGAGTGAAAACAAACTACACAAGGCTAAGTTGATGTTGGAGGAGGAATGAACCCACTTCATTAAGGCTTTAAGAGGAAACCTTTTCTTCTTCAATGCTTGTTCACAACTTTTCAGGTCTCTATTTAATCACGTAATTCTCTCTAAGTAGGAAGAGAAGCTTGCCTCACAGCGAGAGGTCTTTTGCCGCATGACAACTTAGAAAGATAAATTATATATAAATATCTTCATGGTTTTGTGGAGAGGAAACCAAATTCAGTTTTACTGCGTGCAGCTATTTTACTGGTTTCTTAGGTGCCATGGGTGTCCCAACGTCCCGTTGCAGGAGGGGAAATCTTTGCTGCAATTGCCTTAACTTTTGGCGTGTGTGTGTGTGTGCATAGGGAGAGCAAATCATACCTGATCAGCACCAGACATGAGCGGCTGGCGGGGGCCAAGGGCAGATGAAGAGGCAGCAATAATAGCAACCCTCCCTCACAACACCACTGAGCCAAAATGGAAGTGTTCCTTAAGGATGGGGTTTTTATTCTATCGCCTGGAGAAATCGCACCCTCCTGCATCCTGGGGATCTCTTTGCAGTTGGCACCCCAGGGAGCTAAAACAAAAGACAGGAGATTTGGAGTGGGTGAATTTGGTGCTGGTGAATGTGACAAGCGGCTCCAGCCCGTGCGGTCCAGCCCTCGTGCTGCGCTGAGTAATTGCACGAAGCGCATCTTGTTGGGGCAGACTGTGTGCTTTTGTTTAGTGTAATTTATTATTATTACAATTTTTTTTTTAGCATGGCAGTTAATTATGGTTTGGGAAGCATATGACTTCAACCCAAAGCCCAGCAGTAATAAATCAACCTGCCAGCTCCTCTGGAGGTATCCAGCCACAGCAAAGCCCCTTGTTCCTGCAGCCCCTGTGCTTCTGATGGTGCAGGTAGCAGCCCCTCCTGGCTATCGGTGCGTGGGCAGGGGGGGATAACACGGACACCCTGGGAAACACCAGGGAGCTTCTTGCTGGGCACCTTTGGCATCTCTACCAAGCCCCAGGTGGACAGCAGAGGTCTTTGCACTTTGGGCATCTACCCCACAAAGGGGTGTGTGTTAATCTGGTGCCTGTGGGACAGGCCTGGCTGGTCCAGGCTCCTGCTCACACCCTGGGGTAAACAGGTGTTGGCTTTGGGGCCAGGATGGAGTGGGTTGTTGCTGGGTGGATGCAGGTCACCTGGTGCTCTCATTTTTCCCTCTGAGGGTTCCAGTGGGGACATGTAGAAGATCCCATTGAGCAGAGGTGACTGTACTACTGGGCATCTTCTGCTGGCAGGGCTGTCTCCTGACTCACCTGGGTACAGCAGCCTGCTTTCACTGCAGTTCACTCAGCACCCTGGAACTCCCCACTCCACTCAACACCCCAAATCCAGCGTGAAGGCTGGATTTGAGCAGTTAAAATCCCCAGCTGTGGTTGTAGGGAGACCAAAGATGGCTTCACAAGAGCAGGGCACACACAGTACAGGGTGAATCCCTGCCTGCACCCCAATACCTGCAGCTTTTCCAGGGCTGTTCCCCTCTCCTGCCAGCCCTGAGCCAGTCTATCCCTAGACACCCTCCCAGCTACCAGGAGTGGATGCAGCATTCCCTTTCTCTACCTACCCCAAGTGACGTACATTACTCGTCTGCACCCATCTGTTAAACCTCATAGGGAAAGCACGGACCTTGATGAAAGGACATTTAAGGAGGAGCAATTTTTAGTCCCAGCAAGGCAGGAAGGGAGCAAGAAAATGGGTCTTGCCTGTGGCACCCTCCACACTGCAGAAGCCATGGATAAGGCTTGGCTCTGCCCTTGGTGCGGCATTGCACCAGGGAGGGATGGACCCACCTGGGGTAGGAACAGAAAACCCATTGGCCCTCTCTTGGGGGAACAGTGGGTGCAGCTAATCAAGCTGGGAGATAGAGGGGGCAAAGAGGGTAAAACATCTGTAATGGAGATGTCCCGTTTCTCATAAAAGCAAGAAAAGTAACAGGTGATGGTTTCCTCCTTAAACTGAACAGGGAGGGCACAATTTTCCCTCCAGTGATGCATTGCAAAGCATGATTTTACATAAAACTATCATTTTGTTTTCTCCAGGTGTTTTGTAAATTGATTAATTTTGGGTACAAAACTGTTTAAATACTTCATTAGCTGATTTCTTCGAACTCAAATTAGAGGAGCTTGTTGAAATAATTTAATGATGTGCCTTGGTGGGAGTGGAGGGCAGACGGAGAGGAGGGCTGGGGCACTGGGATGGGAGCAGCATGGGTTTCCAGCAGGTGAGGATCTGGCCCAATGCAGGGTTCGGCTATTAAATGACAACACTAAGCTGTCTCAATAATTAAAATGTATGTTTAAATAATGTATCAAAGGAAATTGCTTAAATTGCAAACTTGAGATTTTGGGGGTAAGTTCATGTTCAGACTCAGGCTTCAAATGTGGGAGGAATTCAGATATCTAATGTACTGACATGAAACGGGGATTTCAAAAGCTTTAGCTTTTCTGTTAAAATGATGAAAAGAGAGGTAGGAAAAGAGATTGCCGAGCTCCTCAGAGTGTTTGTGAACAAAATAGCACCTTTTTGGGGAAACAAAGGCAACCCTTTAGAGTCTATCAAACAGTTTATGCCCCAACTGCTGCAAAAATTGGGCAGCAAAAAGTATGAGACATCCTTTAGATGATTCCTCCGGAGGGAAGGCTAAACTACAGATTGAACAGAGAAAACGAAAGGCAGATGTGCCTTGGAAAAAAGGTTTATCAGACTAGTGTCCATTTAGGAATCTGCAGCTGAATGAGAAGAAACTGAAGCAGGGTGAGACTTCCCACGGTGTTTTATATCTGGTTCGGAACTCGCCTTGGAGACAGCAGAGGGTCTTATGGCATCAGCCCAGGATGTGCCACATACCTGGAGACGTGAGGAGATTTGTGCATCCTTCCCCTGGTGAGATCCAGCACCTTCCTGCAACCGCGGCAGCTGGCACCAGTCACTGCATGGCTGCGATCAGCTGTTCTTGGCTTTTCCCTTCCTCTGACTCCACTCAGCCCCATGCAAGTTGTGCAGAAACTGGCTGCTCCAGCCCACCCTGTGCCCCCCGCCTGCTGGGTCTGGCCCCTGGAGAAAAGCATCTTCACACTTGGAAGCATGGCATGTGCAGGGCAGCGCAGTGGGACAGGGAGCACAGGGAAAGAACCCTGTGTAACGCAGCACTGCTCCAGCGTGATGGCATCTATTTATCTTGCGTGCATCTCTCCTGCCAGCTGGTGCCACATCACCGGCACCAGACTGTCCCTGTTCCCATGCAGGGCTTTTCACAGGTGGAGAAGGATCTGTTTGTACATGCAAAGTCTTTTCAGCAGGAAGGCTGCAGACCAGGAGAAGCCACCAGCTGCTTAATTGCTGTCTGTGCCCCAGTGCAGGGGAGTTATCCTGCTCGCAAGCAGAAAATCTGTCTGGGCTGAGTGACAGCTCATCAAAGCCTTACCAGTGCTCTCAGACACACAGCCAAGTAACTGCATATCTATCCTTTTCAGCACAGTGTGTGCTTTTGAGGCCAAGGGAAGCAGAGCCCTGGTCCTGAGCTTTGCTTCTGTGCCACCATCCTAGGGGAAGGATGCTGCTGGCAGGGTTGTGATGGATGCAGCCACACTCTTATCTCAAAGTCCTGGGGTGGGAAGGGTAAACTTCACTGCGGAAGGCCAGCACCACTACTTTTCCAGACCTTGCAGAGCGGAGAAGAGAGGATTATATCATCCCATAGCAAATGGGCCAGTTTGGATCTCCTTAACAAGATCTACCCTAAGAGAAGCTGGCTTTCAGCCAAAGCACCAACAGATAGACATGCTCCTGTGCTTTGTCTTGTTGGCATCAGGCTACGTCCAGGGTTGGTTTGGGGGTCAGGAATTGTGCAGTGCTGGATGTTTTATGCTCTCAGCTGTCTTGGCTGTGCCAGAACAGTGGCAGAGCCACCTCGAGCAGGCGCAGCCTTCGCTTTGGCTGGAGAAGCAGCAAGGTTGGGCTTTTCCAGCATCTTGTCCCAACACTGGGGATGGTGGCACAGCCCACTTTCACCCATCCTGCACAAGCCCGGTTAGGCTCCCTCTCCTTTGGGTGCTTGCAGGGAGGCAAACCTGCCTTCCACCGCCAAACCCCAAATCCTCCTCTCCCCACATCGCCCAGGGATGGGGCCGGGTGGCAGCGGTGTGTCTCCTCGCTGGTTGACAATGTTGTTTCGCTCCCTTGGCCGTAGGGTTTGGCCACGTTGATGTCTGTCTGGTTTGACTCTAAACATAAACCTCTCCCAGGCTGAATAGAGGGGATTCCTTGGTGCAAAAGGCCGGCTTTCCCTTCACACATGAGGGGTTTGCTCCATTATGCTTTGACGTCCTGCAAAGAAGCTGCCTCGGCATCAATGGCATCTAACACAGTAACACATGTAGGGCCTGAGGGCTCTGGGAGCAGGTTTAAATAGGACCATTGAATCTGTCCGCCTGCGTGCACGTGACTGTCGGTGGCAGGAGCCCAGCGATCAATTGAGCTGTCAATGTGTGCCCATGGACCAAATTTTGGACTTTCTGCCCTGTGCAGAACGACTGGTCTCAGTGCCTTGGGTCTGATCCAAGCCTTGGAACAGTATTTGGCTGCTCAGGGAGTGACCAGGGGGTACAGGACCTGTCCAGTGTGTGTGTAATTACTGTTCTGTGGCTTTCTCAAATGTCTTGAAAGGAAATAATTTAAACTGCAAATTGTTTCCCACCATAGCTGAGCGCCGCACAAAGGAGAAAGTCTCTGTTCAGGGTTATGATTAGACCCCGGGGCTTTGGAGATGATGTACCTAATGGAGAGAGAAGTAGGTAGTGTTTAACCAACAGAGGAAATAGTGTTTAACCATAAGCATGTCTCTCTAATTTCTGCTTACAGTCCTAATCATGAGCGGGTCTGAGCATCAAAGGCAATTTTGCTGATGCTGACACCACAGGGATTTCATCCCTTTTGCTAGGGGACAAGAAAAGGCCCCGATTTCCAAGGACAGGTTTTCTCCTGGATTGTTGCTGCTGATCCAGACTTCTCCAGCCGGAGATGGCCTTGGAGGCTGTGGTCCAGCACTGGAGCATGAGGGCTGTGACCAGGCGCCTCTCCTTCCACCCTGCACCCGCTGCTGAGCTCTCCAGCAACTACCCAGTTCCACTGCAGCTTTTTTATACAGCAAGTATCTGAGCAGGTCTGGCTGGTCCAAAGGTACCTCGTCCAGATGGGAACGTGATTTTGCATATGACAGCGATGATGCTGATGCTTTTTCTCATGTGCTGATGTTTGCCCACCTGCGAGCTGCCCATCATCATTTTTGGGGAACTGGACCTATGCGCTCCACCTGTGAGAAGTGATGCTCAGGTAGGGGTAGGCTCTATAGGAGATGCAGTTATGACCCAGATTTACTGAGGTCGTCAGGTATTTATTGATTTTGGCTGCTCTTTGTGGCCCCAGGACCTCACTTTTCACCTGGGAACAGCTGGATGGGGGCACCTGAAGGAGGAGTGTTTTTTGCAGCAGGCACAGGTTTCTGTGGAAAGCATGTGCTGTGAGGGTGGTGGAGCTGCCAGCCCTGGGACATCATGACTCTCCCTGGGACGGTGAAGAAAGAGCATATAGCAGCTTTGAACCATGCTGGTCACTGAGGTAACATGCAATCTCCGTTTCCTTGTGAGCAGGAGCACTTTTTATTCAGAATTTGCTTTGCAGAACTTCTTTAGCAGATGTACACAGAGGAGTATGTTTGGGGAAGGGTTTGGATGATGCTTGTCTGAGAGTTGATGGGCAATGTTGGGCCTTCCTCACACTTGTGGGGAGCTTTGAACCTTGCTAGGATGCTGCTGAGCTGGGGTCTGGAGGGTGATGCCAGGATCTGTGGGACCCCTATAGTCCCTGACCACGGGGACAGCGTGCCAGGGAGCCTCAGGCGAGGTGAGCAGGGCACCCCTCCATGTGCAACCAGTTGCAACCCCTGCAGCAAAGCACATGCTCCCACAGCAGCTCCCTGCTCAGCAGGCAATGGCCTTGGGCTGATCCTGGCTCCCTGCATGGCCAAGGAGAGCTGGCCAGGGGTGTCAGCACCCTGAGGATGGCCCTGTCCATGTGGCAGATCCCCATCAAAAACTGCTGCCTGCACAGGGATTCATGGCTCTGATGGCAGGGACGCTGCGGGGAGACCCTGACCAGAGCTGGATTAACTTCAAACCCAAAAAGGAGGCGGGGGGGGGGGAAATCGCTTCTCTGGCCATGCAAGGCGAGTTTCTGGCTCTGGTGACTCAGGATTAGTGCTCCACAAAGGGAGGGTAGGAGCATTATAGTGAAATGTAGACTCTCCATAGGAGGCACCCATACATCCCAGCGGTGCGGGGAGGGAAGGGCGGGGAGAGGCATCTGTGGCCTGGCCAAGTTTGCGGAGGGAGCCAGATTGCCCTCACTGCTACCCAGATGCAGGTGTCAAACCTGAATAGAACGGGTGGAAAGCACGGCGTGGGTACCTGCAGGTAACATCCCTCCCGGCTGCATCCCGGGGATGCCCGACCCCGGTATCCCACAGCACGGATGAAAGGATTGCAAAGAGCGGTCGTGTGGGAGGTGGGAAAAGAAAATGTATTTGGGGGTGTGGGGGGTGTGTGTGTGTACAGGGGTAATGTCTACTGGGAGCTGTAGTTAGCAAATGCACGGTGAAGTGTGAAACAAGAACCGAAGTTAATGCTGCATAGAAGCTGTCACTGTTTTCTCTGCATCCGTGTGTGATGTGTATGTGCAGCGTGACGTAGGCTGCTGCCGTGTCCCGTGGGCACAGCGCCTGCAGGAACCCACCTGCACCCTCCATGTGGGCTGGGGAAGGGGAGTGGGAGAAGAATTTGCCGTGGGACTGTGTTTTCCCCCCTTGTTCTCAGCATTTAATTCCATCATGAGAACGCTTTTCTTAAAAAGCAGGTGGGGAACTCCTGCTGGGTCGAACGCTGTTGCTGCTCTGCCGCTGCTCCTTGCAGGTTCAGCTTCCATCAGCCTCTGGCATCAACAGGTGAAACATGGTCTTCCCTGAGGAGATGCTTGGTGCTGGCAGTGTCTTGCTCTGGGAGCTGGTGCCTGAATAAAACCTGCGGCTTTCTGGGGGATGTTAAAGGGTGAGGGCTTTGGGAGTGAGGGTGGACATGGGTGCACAGCTTTGCAGCTGGGATGGGAGGAAAACGCCTTCGAGCACTGGTGATGCCTCCTCGGGTGCCTCTCCACACCCGCTGCTTCCTCCCAGGGCTCTGGGGACACTGGGAAGCAGTGGTGGGGCTCTGGGGAATTAGTTAATCAGGTTTAACTCACTTCATCTTCCATTGGAAAAATGGCACACACAAGCACGTATGTAATTATCTATGTAATTATATATGTATACATATATAAAGTCTGAAGTCTCTTTGTGAATAGGGATCTTGGAGGGTAAATACAGGACTGAAACCCAAGAATCTTAATTTTGCCTCAAATTTTGGCTATACTGTTTCTATAGAGACCAAAAGGAAGCTTTGGCTCCCCCACTCAGCTATTAAAGTTTAGTGCATTGAAAACTGTCTTCATGCTGTGATACCCTTTCACGGAGTAGAATAGGGTCTGAGCTAATCCATGAAAGTTGTCATGCTATGAACTAGTAGTCAAGCTTTTTCCTTTCAATTGAGTCTAAAACTATACTGTACTTCACACTTGATTGGCCCTTCAGATGGCAGGACTCAATATCCCTGCTGGAAATAAGCTCGTCTTCACACAGTGATGTTGAACGTGGAAAGATCTTGTTTCTGTGGCATAATTACTAGCACCGCAATATGAAAGTCGTCAGGATGAGGTGTCTGGGTTTTTGCGTTTTGTTTTTTTTTTTGGGGGGGGGGGGAGGTCTAATTAATATATATCAAACTTTTCTTTCTTCTTCTTAAAGATGGGTGAGGTTTGGGTGCGATGCTAGCAGCACACGGTCCACCAAAAAGCAGGACCTGAGCAGAGGCTCCCATTTGCTTGGGAGCTTTTCTCTCCTCGGTGTTGCACGCACAAACGTAGCAAGGCAAAGTTACCATCCGCACACCAGCCTCAGCCTTCCCCCATTGAGTGTACTGTAGCAAAGGTAATGAATGGGTCTTTTTTTTGTAAATTTTTTCTTCTTTTTTAATTTTTTTTCCTCCCATCTATCAAGATAACCGTATAAAGCAGGAGTTTGCACTGGGGCAATTTTTCTAATGGAAATCAGCTCCTTCCTTTGATCTTAGCTGCTACTTGTGTATGTTCACAGGGGCTAAATCGATAGTGGGGACAGTGGACCGTCACTATAGGTGGAGCAGCCGTGAGACTCTCAATTAAGACTTCACCAGTGAAAAGTTACTGTATTTTTATGATGGAATTTTTAAATGGGGAAAAATGCCTTGAACTGTATAGGCCAAAAGGGGGCACCAAGGTATTAAAAAAAAAAAAAAAAAAAAAAAAAAGTGATGCTGGTTTTGGTATTTACCTATAAAAACTGTGACTCTTTCTACCGTAGCTTTCTTGCTTAGTGTAGTTACTAAAGAACAACAACAAAAAAATCTCCTTGAAGTTTATGCGAATTTCCAGTATTTTCACTGTGCTGATGTGACACTTTGATTCAGCTGGGGAGACTGCTTTGGGGATTGCTTCTGTTGGGTTTTTTTTTCAGTCTTCGTCAGTTAATTTTTTAAGAGTTGGAAAGTTTTTTAAATGTAGAGTTGGGTTGTGTGGGCTTTCTTAATTCAGGAGTGATGCTTTAGAGAATAAGCAACAGATTAACGATATAAATCTTCAAAGCGCTGTCTGCCTTTTCTGGAGCATTCAGCATCGCCTCTGCCACCACTTTTATAAAGACAACTTTGCTGTTTCTTTTTGGTTGCATTTACTCCCTTACTGGGTGCTAGAGGATTCCTCCTGAGCTGGCTGTGGGATGAAACGGAGAGCACAGGTAGGGACAGCGTTAGCCCTGTCTCTCCATTTGGGAAAGCAGCTTTAATTACAAACAACCTCATTTATGGGTGGTTCAGCCCAGCGTCATGGTCAGGACAAGGCACAGACCCTGGAAGAAATTCTGCCCTGTGACTAGCACAGCATCGAAGTATCTCTTCTCCCACTGCTGCCAGAAAGGGATGAAAGAGCAGAACAAACATGTATTTCATCCATTTTCCATCCCCATGCTATAGACAGATTTGGTTAAAAGCCTTCTCGGTGTGAATGGCTGCGACGTAGGAAGGGCGCGGAGCAATTGTGTTCTCGAGACTGGGGGGGGTTTCCTTCTCTCGACTGTGCAGGGTTTTATGGCGCATGGTGCACATTTATAATCTCCATTTTTTACAAGCATCTAGCACGTAAAACGCCAGTCAGATGATTATAGCTATTTTGTAATCGCTGGGTTTTATTTGTGCCTTTGTAGCTCTGCTCATACAAAGTCCTTTCGTAAAATTGTCAGATTCAATTATTTTTCACACCGCATTGGAACAAGTTGTTTTCCTTATTTTATGAAACTACCTTTATTGGTTTTTAAATTATAATTTAGAAATGAAAGATGGGGTGTTTTCAAGCACTGAATATAATGTTTTATAGTTTAATTTGTACTGAGACCTCAGCCTTATTTTTAGTTTTGTTATGTTACCTAATTTATTGAATCGTATATTATATAATGCAAGGCAACTGAATAGCTGAGGTTACATTAATAATTTTGATACATGCAGCTAATTAGTTTGTATTTTCTGTGGATCTCAATTTAAAAAAAAATATCCACGTATCTACTTCAGATTTGAGCAATAATGTTAAATGCAGCAGGTACCTAAATAGAACTATTCATACAAAATTGTGTAATTTACTTTTTAAATATAAGTAAGTTGATATTTTTAAAAAGTGACTGTCCCTTTGGTATCTCACAATTTGTTCACAAAAGGATGCAGTCGTCTTATCTGTCCACCATTTATTAACAGCACCTTTGAAACTGCGGGGCATGAACCTGGTTTGTTCTGTAGTTTAAGAAACGACATTTTGATCGCATCAGCTGCCTGACAAGAAATGAAAAGTTGTTGCTGTTTTGGTTGTGAGCGCTTTATGAGAAAGCGTGGAGAGGAGAAGAGAGGCTTGAAATACCATGAAGTAGCCTCAGCAATTTTGTTGAAAAAGTAATTTGTTCAATATCTAATTTTCCTCTTCCAGTTTTGTTGCAGTTTAAATGACTCCATGCTTTGAGTCTATTATTACTATATTATTCTAATTTAGCTTTTCCAGCTAACTTTTTCAAAATAGTTTCTGTATTTGAACAGTTTCCTTCTGTTTCTGCAGTTTACTTTGAAAAATGATCACTAAACAGTGTTAGACTTCAGCTATTCTTTTGATGCAATTAATTATAATAATAAAAAGAGTCCTTCTATTGAAAGCACTAAAATATTGTGGCTATACCTTCTGCTGTGCTGTTTGGCTGATCGTAAATCTATCGCGTACAGCTCCAATCGGGTTTTAAAGGTCTGTCATAATTCATTAAACCAGTTAACAAAAATGTGTAGGTAAAGAAAACTCATTCAAATATGAACATGAACCACTTCAATCACGTTCTGCAGAAAGCTGATTTATCAGGTTAAATTCCCTTTCTGCGATGAATAGCATTTTGCTCTGGAAGAGACATCCAAACTGAAATTTATTTTTTTTTCTGGGAAGCAGAGAGGGAAACCAAAAGAAAAATGGGTAACATATTCTTAGTTTTGCCTGCTTACAATGCTATAATTACAAAATAAGGTTTTCTTTCTTCATTTCAGAGGCGAGGGGGTAAACATTACCTCTTTTGCTCCCATGCGACTCAGATTAATTGAAAGTGTAGATGTATAAAATGTGCAGGCAGAATTTGAAATCCCATTTCCCCCTTTTGAATTACAATTATAACCTATGGGGGAAAAAAAAAAAGTTTGAAAATTGGCTACTACAAATGCCTCTGATTTTATTTTTCCTTATCACACACGTGTGTGTTTTTTAAAGGACGGGAGGACCTGTGCTCCTGCTTTGGGTGCTGTGCCGCAGTTAGTTATCACCTGAATTTCTGTTGCTTGTAGCACAGAGGAGGGGAAAAATCTGCCTTTATGCTGCTCTGCTGGCATTGCCATTTCACTGAACCCAGCTTCGTGGCAGGCGGATATATATCAGCAGATGAATTTACTGCTTATTTCCAGCGTGCTCTGCATGAACGGGAGCAGTTTTTTGCTTTTTAACAAAGCGAACCAAGAAGCAAAAAGCCAAGCAAACCATTTCCAACTCCTTGTTTGGTTAAATGCTGAGGGTACAAATTCTCCTCGTCCGTGGTTGTGCGTTGGGAGGCTGTGAACCCTGTAAGAGCTGGCAAAGCACATCGTTAGAGTAGTAATCCAGCTGGATTTTAATTTTCAGGGTAACAGCAGAGCACTTATTTGCCGTGTCTCTTTCTGTCTCCCTCCCTAACGTTAGCGTAGAAAGGAAACTTAATCTCTCCAGTGACCCTGCTTCTGTTCTTCAGCTCATAAAAGCCAAAAAAAAGTCAAGGCAGAGACTCCTAAACGTTGGCAGATCCTGTAACTCACCCTGTAGCGCCGACAGGATAGCACCTTCTGGGGAGCAGATCTTTGCCTGGACTCTGAGTTTTATTCCCTTTTGTGAGTTTAAGAGACACTCTCGATACCAAATCAATGTATCTGTATGTACAAGATTTGATCTATGACAAACTGTTTTATTATGCACAGCAACTGGAGATAATTATGACAGAATACAAATTTTTAAATGAATTCCAGGGCATTGGATGCCTCATTACCTACGCATAGAGGGAAGCTTCTGTATTTCTGGCTGCAGAAGCAGAGACACAATTTAATCAATGCATTTAGAAATAAAATCCTAATGTCTCATTTCAAAGTGGGCAAATTAAATGCACAACAGAGGAACAGTTTTAACATTACCATGTATAATTAGCTACTCAAATGTAGGCAGATATCGTTATATTGTTTCGCTTACCACTGATTAACCTAAAATTGATAGGGAATAAGGGAAGAAATGGGTTCTGATGGGGGAGATAGGACAGGAGCCTCAAGTACAAGCTGAGTTTGGTGGTTTTATAAAAATGTGCAAAGAAAAACCCCCGCCATTCCTTTCTGCTCCTTGCTTTGACACTGCTTAAATTAAATGCAGAGTTGCGTTGGCTTTGCGCGTTGTTTTTTGCTCGTTTGACATTTAATACTGTTGTATCAGGACCGCTCATCTTAGCCGAGATACTGAGGGGAAAATACCCAATTTAGACCAAATGTGAGAGGGACTTGCTGAAGCCAATATCTGTGCAAGCTGCTGAGCAGGGAGGGAGTTTGCGTGGGCTGTAAAAGGCAGATTGCCCCCAGGACGTGGCTGGGGAGAGGCTGGGGAGCGCTGCTGCCAGCACAGCACTGAGACCCGAGCAGGTCTCGGGCACCGCTCGCTGCAGCCTGCAAATGCTCTTCTTTCGGTAATTGGTACTTCCTAACGCAGACGGATAAAGTGCACTTTCTCCATAAAACTCTCATTAATCTGGGGTATAAAGTATATTTTAAAAGTTGATTGTAAACAATGCAGTTCTCTGGCCTTTTTACTATCACTGCTGCTGCAACGCTAGCACATTCAATAAATGTCATGTTATTGTATGTCTGAAGTTCAAAAAAAAAAGGGGGGGGGGGGGGTTAGTTGCAATCTGTAATTAAATCCAGCGGGAAGTATTTCCTGAATGGCAGAGACCTTTCACACTCTGTTACCTAATTCTTTACAGGTGATTTCCCGCGCACCCCCCCCCCCCCCCCCTTTTTTTTTTGGCACTGGGAAGTGGTAGTCATAGCAAAATTGGTTGGATTTCAGAGCAAGAAAATGTTCTCTGCCATCTCATAGCAAAATTGGGAAACGTGATGGCTAGTCCTCAGAGTAAGAAGAAGTGATTTTACTTTTTTTTTTCCTCCCCAAAAAGTAAAATTGTGATTGAAGGGACTGAAAGATAATTATTTTTATTCCCTAAAACCCTCTTTTGGTCAAAAAAGAGCTTGACACAACGCTATCTTTTCCCCTTTTGTGTCAGAAATGATGGAGGTTGGTGTGGGGAAGGGGCTGCTCCCTTGCAGATGCTCCCCCTGGCTCCATCGCCCACCCCTGGGTGCCCCCAGCCCCGTGGGGCAGGGGAGGCTCTGCCCTGGCCGGGGGCTCTCGCCCTGCGACAGCAGCCGTGTAAACCCTCGCGCTGGCACAACAGGGAGCAGCCCCGCACAAGACGGCCTTTTCTCTCCCGAGGAAGAGCCTGCCTCTCCTCTCAAACCTCCTTTGCTGGAAAAAGGGCTTTCCCAGGCGAAATAACTTACTTACATTGGGAGGAGCCTTTTGTGGCCGGGCTCCCGTATTGTTCTTTGAAAAAGTGGCCCTTTTTCCCTGGCTCCCCGAAGAATAAAGCAATGCAAAGAAATACAAATGGCACAGCAATGACTCGGGCTGTTACAGGCAGGTTTGATTTGATATATGAGATCAGTTCCTACAGTATAAATCTTCTCTGGTTTCCTTCCGAGCTTTGTGCTGAGGTTCTCGCCCAGTACCTTCTGAGAAGCGAGCAACTTGAGAGTCAGTTAAAACCATATTTCTTCCAGGCAAATAAATGTATAAACACTCCTCAAACGAGCTTGCAAGCAGAAATGTCAGCTAGTGTTCTCCAGGTAATTTGATGTCGATGAAATAACATTTTGCATTGACAAAGATAGAAATCTAAAGTAGTGGCTTGATGCAGCAACCTTCAAAGCATGAGGGACAAATACAACATTTTTTTAATATTTTTTTACTGTTAACAGAAAAGGATGCTTTAATTTTAAAACATCCAAATAAAAAACGTGGCTGCCCTCAGTTTAGTGACACTGCTGGCCTCTTGGCAGCATCCCTTGTGCCAGGGTTTTAACGCCAGACCTTTGAGGTGTTGGTTGCCTCAGATGCTGCTCCTCTTGTTTCATGTCGGCCACCCAAAACCCCTCGCATGGGGGTTACTGCAGCTCCCTGGCTGGGGTGCCTCAAAGCAATCTGGGGAGCAAAGCTGCCTCTTTGAAGTCAGCAACTCCTGGAGAAATTGTCAGACATATTTTTTCATAGTAAATGGTGAAGAAGTTCCCTCCTGCCTCAACACGAGCGTTACCACTTGCTCCGTGGGTGTGTGTATGGATGGTGCTGCTCAAGCAGGACCAGGGGTTTGCAGGCAGGGGAGAGCTGGTGTTCATCACTTCCCACATGGAAACTGGGAGAACTGCCGCTCTGGTATTGCCATAGCTGAGTAGGTTTGCCCATTGGGATGCTGATGAGTCCTAGAGCTTTGTAAGATTGTGGGAGGAATAGAACATTGGTGTCTGTTAAGGGTCTATAACTGCTTTACGTTGACCACTGCGTGAGCAAAGGAGTGGCTCATTCATACCAACCACAGCTTTTGTGTGCAGGAGGTCTGGGGTGGGGGATATCACTTGGTGGGAGGGGGACGGACACCACCTCCTCTGCTCTTGCAGCTATGGGATGGTTATAGCGGCGTGCAGGAGCAAAACTTGTAGCATGCATCACATCCAGGGGTTATTCTGTGTGTGCGACCACCCGCCCCACCATGGCCACGTGCTTTCCAGAGTGTTGTGGGCACGTCAAAGCCATGGTGTGGTGCTTTGCACTGTGAGTGGCCCGTGCCCTGCAGGAGGCTTTGCCTGCAAGCTGGGCTAAAGACCACCGGTAACAAACTCCGTCGGTGCTATATGCATGGAAAAAAATGATGGTCACGATGCTCTAGTGATGGTGGCTTGGCTGGACTTAACCATGGTTTGGGTACACAGTGCTTCCTTCTGGTCACCCAAAATGCAGCAGCTTCCCTCCCCTTCCCTCAGTGGCTACAAACCAGAGTGCCCTCTCTCTGGGAAGCAGCTGATCTCTTTGTCGTAATTGCAGAGCCCAAACAGCCCAACTAACGAATGTAGGATTGGAAAATGCAACCAGGCAGGTCAGGTACTTTGTTATTATCTGTTCTCAGTGCAACGTGGAAGTACCTCTACTCATTTGCACGTCACTTACCTGGAAATTCCATTATTTACATAGACAAAAATGTGGTTTTCCCCCATTTATTAGCACTGATTAATAGCAGAATGCTGCAGCGAGCACTCCTGTTACTCCAACTTCATTACTTTTACAAAGTAGCCTACAGCCCACTTATCCAAAGACGCTTTGCTCGGAAGAATTATCAATGATTAAAACCAAGCTACACTTGTCAAAATAAATTACCCAAGTACATTTTGAGAGGCAGCAGCTTTCCTCTTTACAGCAGTTGCCTGCCTTGCTA
Source organism: Falco peregrinus (assembly GCF_023634155.1). Taxonomy (NCBI): domain Eukaryota; kingdom Metazoa; phylum Chordata; class Aves; order Falconiformes; family Falconidae; genus Falco; species Falco peregrinus. Next base: position 16,438,888 of record NC_073733.1, read on the forward strand.
ATTTGTGCTGCGCGGAGACTTGTGGTGGGACGGCGGTGCCGGCAGAGGTTGCACGATGCCACGCGGCAGCTCCCCAGCGCGAGAGGGGTTTGTGGAAGCGATCTGAATTTTCTTGTGTTTCCTCATGTGTTACCGACATTACATCATATACATTACTGCGGGTGCAATGAGACTTCGTTGATAGAGGGTGATTCATTCATTGGTTTGCAGAGCTCGGGTCCCCCAGGATTGCCACCGACCCGCCTGGTGTCTCCAGCTGCTGGATTTTGCATGTGGATGCGGGAGTCAGCTGGGAGCTGGATGGAGATGCGAGGAGCTTCCCAGTGGCTCTGAGATGAGGTGGCATGGAAGTTCAGTTATTTTCATCAGTGGAGTGGAATGAATTATACTAAGGAAATTTTCTCCAGATCTTCCTCTTTCAGAGGGCAGTATGTAAACAAATGGTGCGGAGTGCCGAAACGTCCTACTTTTCCTCCTGGGGTGACCCTGGCAGTGGTAGGAGAGAAGGTGCAATGTGTCAAATGCCTTCTGCTCTCTTGTTCAACGGGACAAGGAGAAACCCTCCTGCACTGCTGCTGGGCAAGAACTCATCTATAGGAGACTATATTGAGGCTTCTAGTGAAAACTCTGAAATGTCAGGGCGGGAGGGAGGTCTGAGGGATGGTGTGCTGCTCCCCTGCCCGCCGCAATGCTGGGGTCACCACTTGTGCAAGGACCGACAGGGACGAGAGCCCCTTCCAGCTTGCTGCGCTCTCTCAGGGCAGCGAAGGGGCTGCAGGTGAGCTCTGTCATACGTGGTCTGGCTGCTTCATGTGCTCAGCAAGGCACTGTTGGTGGTGCTCGCTGCTGCTGCTGGGGGCTCCTGGAGGGGCTGGGGAGGATGCTGATGGTAGCCAGAGCAGCCCTGCAAAGGACTCACTAGAGCCAAAGCAGTGCTGTGGGTTTGTTCCTGCTCTGCACCGTGACTGCGTGTGTGGTTACTGAAAGGGGTTTCTCTTGGTAAGGCAGGTAAATATTCGGCCCCAAAGGCAGTGCTGGGAGCAGCAGGCTCCAGGGTGAAGCTCAGTGCCATGCTGCAGATGCCACTTGGACATGGTATGAGCCAGTACCAAGGAGGACTTGCACCCTACAGAGAAGCAGAGAGCAGCTGGAGACAGCTGGTGAGGGGGCAACGCAGGGACATGAGGATGCTGCCTGGAGCGCTGTGTCTGGGGGCACCCCCCAATTCCTGTTGTGGGTGTAACCAGCTCACTCGCTTTGCTTGGCATGGGATAGTCCCCCTCATACCTGAGAACGTGCCTCCTTTCACATACAACGTGGCTCGTCAGGGGTGTTTTTTGGGCGAGCACTCATTTTGATTCCCATATGCAGCGGTGGTGATACAGGGATGGGTGTGAGAAGGACTTGTTTCTCAACTGCCAGCATTAGCGTGTTTGTGGCTGCATTTGGGGATGTTATTATAAGCAAAGCAGAACTTTCCAGACCAAGCTGCCTTTTTGGACTAATGCATGGGAAGATGCATTAACACCCGCAGGTATTAATTGTGCTTTCAGCGGCTTTTCTTGGGCACAGACTGAAAGCACAGAGCATCTCATCACCCAAACTGGCCAGGCAAGAAAGAGTGGGCAAATCTGAGCTGTCTTCTGACACTTAAGGCTTCAAAGCAGTGGTGGAGGAGGAAGACAAAAATCACTACTGCCTTAACCGAAGGAATCGGAAAGGATGTAGGCAGAAAGATATTTTGGCATTTCTTCTTTGTGCATGGAGCTGGTAAAATGCTGTGAAAGGCTGCCACGGGAAAGCAGCAGGCTCGATAAAGGGAGCTTGGCTTTCTGCTGGGGATTAGATCCTTGCCCAAAATGCTGTTCCTCATTATCGGGCTCACAGTAGGTGAGGGTCTGTTTTCCAAGTGCCCTAGAAACTTGCCGTTGGGGTGGATGGCATTTCCGTGAGAAAGGCGTCTGTCGCAGGCAGCGAATCCTCAGCTGTGGCTCTTGGGGAACCCTGTGATGGGAAATCACGGGGGTTCACATCTTGTCTTGGTTACGGTGACTCTCGGGGTCTGACTTCTCTTGCTGGTGTGGCAGTGTGAATCCTCAGAGGGAGGAGAGCAGGGTGAGGAGCCTCTCATCCCCCCGTGGAGAGGCTCCTCCGGAGGAGCATCCTGGGTGGACAGGATTCAGCAACCTGTCTAGTGACACAAACCCTGAGAAACTCAAATAGCGTAAAGTATATAAAGTGGTGGGTGTACCAGCTATAAATAGCAAGACAAAGTAGATTGCAAGTGTTTAGAGGAACCATATTATATCAGGCAAAATTAAGCCCTTTTTTTTTTAACAAGAAAAAAAAAGTAAAGCAAACAGCATGGGCAATGGACTAGAGATAATGTAATAGCTTAATTGAAAAATTAACTTGAATTGGTGGAGATATGACTGCTGCTCTCTGGATCGAGAACTGTCTGGAGGAACGTAAACAAAAGACAACAAGGAACAAGATTTGGTTGGGGGAGGCTCCATGTTGCTGCAGACATGCCAGTGGCACCTCCCCTCCAAGTGGCACCCCCACGGTGGTATGGGATGGCGAGCAGGGGGTACCCCATCAGCAATCACAAAATATCTGGAGAAGACTGAGGAAGTCTAGAAATTGGCACAAAACCCCACATCCTCAGAAAAATCCTCGCTAATGCATTAAAGAAAACCAGTCCTTCATGTGTGCACTCAGCAGGAGGAAGGCTGGAGAGGAGGCAGGAGCCTTTGGGAGAGGCAGACAGGACTCAGAAGCGTAAGGTGATGTTGAGTGCAGGTGCGAGGGGTGGCCGGAGCCCTCCTGAAATACCCACCCTGGTGAGCCAGACAGCCGGCCACACCGGGACCCTTCCTCTCAGCGAGGAGGGATTCCACTGAAATGCCAGTAATGCCCACAAACCACCAGATCAAACAGACCTTTCCCACCTCCCACCCCCCCAAACCCCAGTTATCTATTGGAACCAGATGCAATTTTTTTCCGCAGGAATTTCCAAGCAGGGAAGGCCAGGCTACCTTGTTGCAATCAGAGAGGTGACGGTCTCCCTCTGCATTTTTGCTTTTTCAGACATATGAAATGCAGCCTTTTTCCCTGTGATGAGCCAGGTTTGCTAGGAATCCTGTTAGAAGTGCTCAGCAGACACTTGTTGTTGAGTAGAGCTGGGCTTGCTTTGAGGGGCTGCGGCACAGCGCTTTGCAAACTTCACCCACCGGCTTTAACGAGACGTTGCAGATCGGTATACCAGATTATTTCCATCTTCTCCTTTGTGTACTTTAGCAGCATTTATTTTTTTTTAATCATGTTGAACATGTGAGTTTGTTCCCCCCCCCGCCTTTTTTTTTTTTATAACGTGTACTTCATTTAGAGCTGTTTTGAAGTGATAGACACCTTTCTAGGTAGCGGCTTCTTACAACGTATAAACCCGTTTATCAAAGGCAGGATTTGCTGCTGTTGTTTTTCTATTAGGGAGGAATTACACTAAGCCTGTAGCAGACATTTTGTGTTACCATGGCAGCCCATATTTCCTACAGGGTTGTGACCTCTAATGACTACAGTGGAAAGCTAGGAAAAATGGGGACTCTTTGAAGATTAGTAAATAAATGCATACTTATGCAAACTATCCAAGAGATGGCTAAACTATAGAGGGGGAATGGCACGATTCTGAATGCTGAGTAAATGGCTCTGTGTAAATACCTGTGTGTTTTTTAAAAATCACCTTTCATTTCGCCGTGTTTCTAAAAGGCTTTTTTGTTTCCATCAAAGTGGTACACCAAACACATTTTCTGCATAGGGCTTGTATTACTTTTCATGTAAGGGAACAGAAATACGGAGTTCAGAATTTCAGCAAAAGATGTTTCTTACCACCTAAATCATTCTTTTTTTATAGCCTTTTCAAATATTATTGCCATCATGATTGAATTTTCAGTGTTCTTTTAGTTCATCACTGCTAGATAAAATAAGGCAGCAGAATGTACCGAACTTTTAAACAGACATCTCAGTGGGAGCTGTCTTTATTCTTTTAAAATAGCGTAGTAAAAAAAAAGTCTCTGTTTTTAAAGAACAGATTGATTTTTACGTATGGAATTTACTAAAATGGAGAAAGTGCACCCACTGAGTAGTACACAGTACTTGTTTTGGACCATTAAAATACCTACAAAGGTATATTATAGGATTTGTTTGTGAGTTTTAAATGATCTTGCATTGTACTCTGCAGTGATCTCCTAAATTGTATAAAGTCTCAGTAGACATGCGGGTGCTCTGCGCATCTTCAGTTAATGACCCTTTTCATGTAAGCACAGCTGTTGCAATGTAAAAAAATAAATTAGCAAAATGTGCCGCTTCTCCCTGCACCTTCCCTTCACTTTTCTGTGGATTTCAGCATTTTTCCCTTTCACTCAGTAACTTTCCAGACTCCTGCAGCCCAGATATGTGGTGCAAAACTCTTTCCCATCGATGCTGTCAGCAGAAAAGGAGCAGATCAAGGTCTTACAAAACAAAACCAGTGTTGGCCAGATCCTGAATATCTTTCTCTCCTGTCACAAATACTGAGGTCGAGAAAACGCTACTGCTCCTTACAATGGAGGTTGGTTTAACCCTTTTCTTTCCCTTTAAGTGGCTAAAACAAGACCCTTTGCACGTAACCTCACAGCACTGGCTTTCAGGGAGAGCACTGGAGCCCCTTGTCTTGAAGCCACATCTAATGAAGGTTGCAATGCTGCCAAACAGACGTGGGTCCCCCCCTGCAGGGTTGGATGCATCAGGGTTACATCACCCTGGGGCTGAAGCTACCTGCTGTGGGAAGTCCTTTTCCCATGGAAATCACAGGGGCCGGAGAACACCAGGATGGGCTGGGGAGCAGTTTTGTTGCCCTGGAAGGCACAAACCCAACATCCACAGGGATATTCCCTGCTCCCCACAGACTCGACTTCCTGGCACTGGATGCCCATGTAGGATGGGAAAGCCTGGGTGGCTTTGTGATTTGCCCTTGCATCAGCATGTAATATTGAGGTGAAAAATCAATGAAGTTTTGGGATGGTTGCAAGGTAGGATCATGTGCAGTGCTCTTGTGCTGGCCATTCATAGCTGTTACCACGTCCTAAAGGTCCTTCTCCTGAGTAGCCCTCAGGTAAGTCACGATTATTTCTAGCTTAAGCAGCAGCATGAGGTGCATTGCTAACCCCTGAGGCAGCATAGCTTGGGGGTTCTCAGAAACTGTGCTGCAAGCTGTGCAGTGTGAGGAATTACCATGCTCTCTGGTGCGCGATGGTGCTCTCAGGTGCATGATGGAGACTGGAGGCAGATGGAGAAAAAGGATCAGTTTTGGTGTTGGCTTTGATTTCTTTGCGTGTTATTTCACTTCTTGCTAACTGCACTGACAAAACAAACTAACGGGCTCTGTCTAGAGACGTGGGACACCAGATGCCTCCTGGGCTGGTCCGTATCATCGAACACCCACGTTATTAATCTTCTTGGAACTGGGAAACGTGGTTCAAAATGAGGGGCTCCTGATGTTGCTAATCCTACTTTTCTTGCACAACTTCACAACGTGCTTATGAGCCAGGCTATTTTATATTCTTGTTTCTCCTCCTCTTGGTAGCTTTGAGTTCTCTGTGAACTGACAGCAATCCAAAAAGGGCCTCCTGGGGATGTGCCCTCTCCTCAGGCTCCCCTCCCATCTCGTGTCAGTAACGAACGGCTCCCTGGAGCAGGGATGGAGGCATACAGTCCCACCTCCCGGACCTCTGCCCTCCTCGCCCAGAGACAGTCCTGCTCCCCTCACTCTCAGCATGGCTCTTAAAGCTTTTTATAGCATCTGGAGCTCTTCCAACACAAAGGCATGCTTGCTAACCCGCCTCACCTGAGGTGTGGGGGATGCACAGATCTGCCCTTTACCTGATCCCAGGCACTCTGGAAATCCTGCCGTTGGCTTCCTGGGCTCCCACAGGACCTGTTCTACTTTTTAGAGCTCAAAGCCCTGAGAGAGAGGGGCCGAGTGCGTGGCCTCCATCTGTGTGTTGTGGGTTGCTTGCCTCAACTGTGAAGCAACCCTATTCCTCTGCCCATCCTTGAATGCATAGTTTCCAGCCCAAACTATTTGACAAATCTGACCCAGACTAGCTAACAGTTTCAGGGTGACCAAAACCACCTATCTGATGAATTTCCGATTCAACTGAAAATTCTTGCCTTGCTAAAGTCCAAACATAGAGGGGAAGCTGGTGGTTAAGGCAGCAGGGAGGAAGAGAGGAAGAGAAAGCTGGGGAGGCTGAAATGGGATCCTGACGTGAGCTGAGCTTTTTGGAACGGGGGTCTCCCTGGTGCAGGACCTGACCTTCAGTTTGCACTTGCTGGCTGGGGGCCCCCGGGTCCTGGCTAAGGGGAGACTCCTCCACCCCTTCCAGTAGTCTCATGAAACTGCTTTGTACTTCCTTTGGTTAATATTTTTCTTTCTTTTTTGTATTGGAGGGGACTTTTCACCTTGAAAGCAAAATTTTTTCATCCCTGCTGATGTGAGGTTGGAGTGACACTTGTGTTAAATGAAATGGAGAGTGTGCATTTCTGAGATGGAAAGTGGAACGATTTTACATCTGGTGGGGTGGAGCAGCGCTAAATCATTACTGGTTTTGTAGCGTGGCAGCTGAGCAGACCAGTCTGTGATTTCCCAGTCCTGCTCCCAAGCCGCTGTCACCTAGAGCCGTTGCCATCCCCAGTAACCCTCGTGGGCTCTGTGCAGCTCCCACCCTGCGCAGAGCTCCCCGGCTTGCCTGCTGGGCAGCCGTGGTTCAGAAACGTGATGGAATCAATAGGAGGGCAAAGCAAGGACCTTTGGGAAATGCAGTGACTTCTGCATGTCTTGTTCCTGCTTTCTGCTAGCTGAGAGCCTGCAGAGTGAAGGTAAAACAGGTGGGTTTGGGCAGAGACCTAAGCTGAGCATCCACCACCGCAGACGACTGAGCAAGTCCAAAAGACACCAAAGCTGCACCTTTTGCATGTGGCTGGGAGAGCCTTTGGGAGCCTAAATTTCTGCATCTCCCAGGGCAAGCTGGGTTGCTGCTGGCCTCCTCCAAAAGAGCATCTTGGTATCACCTGGCTTTAAACCAAACTGAGCGGAAAAGCCCTGTATCGGACTGGAGTGGCATTGCCCATGCTGTATTTCTCCTATCAAAGCTGGTTGTCATGGAGTTGGTTCCAAACAGGATTAGAAGTTCAGGTGAGGAATAGATGGGCTGGTGTTTTGCAAGGTTTAAATATAAAGGAAAATGGGAGAGAATGATGGCTCCAAACAAAGCTACCCTGAAAGATAATATTGCTCATGGCTTTTCCACATGGCTCTGTGGCAGCCGAGATGAACCCTTGGCTTCTGCTGGCATTCCCGGTCATGATCGGAGCAGTTCTGGAAGCTGGCAAACGAACCATGTTCCTCAGCCCAAACTGAAAGATTTTTTTTTTCTTTTTTTTTTTTTTTTTAAGACTGAATGTATATCTAGTATCCTTTATTGCCCAGAGTACAGAGGAGACCACAGCACAGCTGTGACAAAGCTTTCTGCTTTCCAAAGTACAGTGATTAAGGAGACCAAGCCTCTGAACACCAACGGGAGTTAGGTACTTCATTGCCATTTCAGCCTTTGAAAATCTCTCTCTGATTTAGCCAAGTAAACTGTGCCAATTATCTCACAGAAGTTTAAAAAAGCCTGTCTGAGCCACAGAAAACTCAACATATCCAGGGACTTATGCTGCTGTAAGGACAAATCTATAAACGTCTTTAAAACAAACAAACAAAGGAAATGGGTTAACAATGAGCTTGGAAGCTATGTACGTTTGTATTTATAGAATTCTATCATACATGTCAGATATATAAAATACATACAAGTTGTGTCCAACTTGCATTCCAATTACTCTCACCTAGATCTCTCAGGAAATCAGGGAGCAGGTCTGGCTGGTGATTCCCCACTCATGTCCCTCATACTGCAGTCACCCCACAGTCTTGCATCTAACATTTTGTTAAGGAACTTCTCATTTAGGGAAGAGCCATGGCTTTTAACTGGGACCATGGCTTTTAACTGGAGACGGCTTGTATCTGGACAACTGAACATGCCAGAGGAGACCCATCTTTGTGGAGAGCGGAGAGATGCCCCTGGGCGGTGTGAAAGGTCTTCCTTGTGTTTGCCGCACTGTTTCCAGACAAAGTGCTTCCAGGAGGCTGCTGGCATTGCCATGCTTTCCTGTACTTCCAGAGGTAAGAAACATTTAAAAACCCCAAATGAGACTGCAATAATTCTGAGACAAATGTCCCCAGCATTTTGTTCCAACCATCCTCACGGCCGCGGTCACCCCGGGTGCCCTTTTCCCACCCAGGCTCGCTCCAGCTGCACCCGGTGCTGGCGGGTGCTGCTCCTGGGGGTGACTCATCTGCTTTTCCATTTTTTTTGTATTTTTTTTTGAGACTCCTTGGTTTGCCAGGTCTCCCCAGCTGAAAATCTAATACATATGTCCAGTGTGCTTTTTATCTAGTTAACTAAACACAAATAATGTGCTCTGCCTCTTCACTTTGAAAGCTTTCAACCCTTTCTCTTTTGTCTCTGTCTGCATTGTTCTTTAGCAACCTGACAGTTGAGTATTAAATGGTTTCTCTTTTTCCTTGATCCTCTGCCCATAATTTTCACTGATTTTTCACTGGGCATCACTTCCCAAAGCACCTTTGTGTATTCAGAGCTAGGTGATGTTGGACGTTGATAGGACCTAGACTTCTGAAACAATGCAGGTACTTGCAGAAGGTGTTTCTTTTTCTCTGGGGCAGTTAATTTGATCTGTTGACTTGAGATTTGTCTCCAAACCTGCTGGAGAGGAGTTCTGGAGAAATGTCATCAAGCTGAAGTGACATGTGCTTACTCCCAGGCTGTTTTTTGGCATATTGTATTTTCTGCTCCTCCAACGCCAAACCCCCATTGCACATCTGTGCTGCCTGATGAGTGGGAGAAATCCCTTTGAGATTTAAATTGCTTTAACATGGCTTATTAGCTGCTGTGGGGACTGTGTTTGTCTGCCAGTGCCCCTGACAGGACTGTCCCCATTCATTAAGTCACCTTGTGTACATTGATGCTCTGATCTACTCTCCCATACACCCAGCAAGACACTGTGGAGGGTGCTTCTGGAACATCGCTTTCCAGCTTGGGAGTTTTGACCAAAAATGCTGATATTGCTCCTAGACCTTTGTGCCTGGTCATACCCCAGACTGATGCATAGCTCTTTGCTTATTTGCCTGAATTAGGATAAAGCCAAGCTTCCTGCCTGAAATACTTGTGGATTTTGAAAAATATATTTATTTCTCTATTTTAGACATTTTGGTGATCTGATTTTTCTTTTTACATCTGTGTTATTGGTCTCCATGACTTTTTCTGCTGTGTTGGGCCCATTCATTTCTTGTCATTCATTCTCAGTGAATAGTTGTGCTATGGTTATTGGTTTGCTGGAAAAATATAAATCTGATGACTGTAATAGCTATTTCCACATTAGAGCTTGAATTTGAACTGGATTAAAAGCAACAGTCAAAAGAAACAACTTTGTGATGACCGTGCTCTTTTTCAGCCATCTCCTAGGACAGAATTTGCTAACACAACTACTGCATAGCTGCATGTCAAACGTGGACAGAAATATTTGTAGCAACAATGTGTGCTGGAATGATGTTATGGAATTCCTGCTATGCTGAGACACTAAAATATGGTCTAAATTAAAACTGAGGCCAAGCGTATTATTTACTTGATGAGGTTTGTTCCACTCCTCCTCTTGGGATACCTAAAAGCAAGCTGCTATTTCTTCTTCTTTTTTTTTTTTTTAATTCCTCTGAGGTGACTGATGTCCTCTAAATCAAAATGACACTCAGTACTTGGAATTCACCCTTATTTGGTTGCACTTGGTCATGTAAATCACACCAGGGTGTTGCTTCTGTTCCTTGAATGGCCATGGGTTGTTTCTTACAAACGGGAAAGGGCAAGAAGAACCAACAGGGAAGTTCAGCCTTCCAAGGAGGTACGGTACAAGGAGCAGGGTCTTTAGTAAACAACAGTTGGTATTTTCCCCCTTGTTGGGGCAGTGCAGCATTGCTAGAGGCATCATCAGTGCCAAAATGGACTGGCGGTTTGAGAGTTCCTATCCTGAAGGTGGGATCTGGATTTAATTTTCTCTCCTTACAAATGTATGCAGTAATTGGGCGTTTGTAAGTGCCTTGGGTAGTAAAAAGTGTCGTTGCATCTCTGTCTGCCTTCTTTAAGAGGTATTTTAAGGCTGGGACCAGACCTCCTGACTTTCCAGCCTGGTACATGGCACAGCCGAGATGTAGGCTTCACCCAGGAGACTTCATCAGCTTTGGCTCCAAGAAGAGCTACTGTCTTAGAAGGGACATAGGTCCTTAGGGGCATAGTCAACATAAAAAATAATTTTGCATGGCACTTCCAGAATCTGATTCACTGCTCAGTTGCCCTCCCTTGCAGATAAGCAGCTTTTTTCCAGTTTACGACTGTCCTGACCTTTGGGGCTGAGCTGTCTGTGCAAAACTTCCCAGGCAGAGATGGGTGGGCGTGCGGGGTGGACCACGGGTGCAAGGAGTCAAGGCAGCCGCGTGCTTTGCTGCATGCTCATTTCATGCAGTAGGTTCAGCTCTTCCTGGGTGTTAGAGCCAAGAATCTTGCTGGGTTCACTCTGATGTACTATATCTGCAGGAACCACCTCCAGGACTTCCTAATGTCTACTGCCCTCGTGTTGTGCCTTGAGAAAAAATTGAAGTGCGTAAATAGGTCGTGCTGGCAAATTTGAGTGCACCGTGCCCTCGCTCTGCCTAATGGAGAAGTAACTCTGTGTCCTGGCTCTTGCAAATGTGCATATGGAAACACTGCTGGTGTGAAAAGATTTTATGGGCAAAGGTGAGCCAGCCTTATGTTGTAGCTCACCTTTTTCTCAACCTCGAAATGGTGCAGTTTCTGCCTGCGTGAAGCCATTTTGCAGCAATGTTCATGAACTTGCTGTGCTGAACATCTCCCTGGTGCACTATTAGGCTTTGTTTTGGATGGTACGGTGTGTCCTCCTTCACTTTCTGGGCTCAGACCAGGCAAGGAAAAAAATAAGGCTTTCTTCTGCCTGTTGTTAGAGAAGAAAGTTCAACAAGCTTGATGTGAAGTCCTTGGGCTATTGAAAAACAAAGTAGGAGTTTTAGATCTTGCCAAATCATATAGCTTGTAAACAGAAATTATTGATGTCTTTCCTGTAGTTGTAGGACAGAGAGAAAGCAATCCAAGTTGTAAATAAATTATAACTAACCTGGGGTTTAAGCAGAACTTGATATGTAAAGACTCACTATTCTTGGCCAATCCCGAGCCCTGTCAGAGACTCCAAAACAAAGTCGTTGGAACAGCCTGACCGGGAATTTCAGCACGTGCCCTGCCGTAGCAAACCCCGGGCTCTGCGCTCCCTGTTTGAGTGCTAGAAAAAGTCGCATGAGACCATACAAAACGCCTGGCTGATGTATTTTTGGGCTGGAGCTTGAGGCTGAGCTCTGTTGCTGGTGGCAAAGCTGGGGTTCCCTGACCCCGCTGCCGCCCCGAGCAAGGCAGCAGCCCCCAGCCCCATGGTGCTCCGTTCCCAGGCAGACTGCACACCAGGGAGACCTCCCTGCCGGGCACTGCGCCCGAAAAAGTGGTGCTAGCCCTGCCAAAGCGGGAACCCGGGAAGCACTGGGGTCTCCTGCTTAGGGTGAGTGTTTGGCATGGTTTTACCAAGGGCTGGAGCTGCAGCTGCTGGTGGTAGCGAGGTCTTTTGCATGGAAGGGGCCGTGTCCATAGTCCCTTGCTTTGGCTGCCTGTCTGCCCTCGGCAGCCATCCATTGGCAAGGAGACCGAAAACTTAGAATTGACGTTTTAAATCATCTGGGCTATGGTATATGTATATTCCTTCCACCTTCCAATGATGTTTCTAAGCCAATGATTGTTAATTATCGGTTAATAATGAAGCTTTCAGAATTAAGTCAGAATAGTGTTTCTTTTTTATCTCATTCCTTTCTTTTCACACACCAGTGTGCACAGCGGGGCTCCCTCCTGTCTGCGCTGCTTGTAGCAAGTGTGACAAAGCCACACGTTGGACAACATGGAACTGTTTGTTGTGGAGGCCAAATCTGTACCAAGAGACAGCAGGTCTGATCACAAGTAACTTAGTCTGGAACAAATTCAGAATTATCATCACTGAGGCCAAAGAGAAGAAAAATATATAGAAATCTTTTCGTGCTATGCTAAAACCTGTTTCCAGACATGATAATGTTGCAAGGAGATACATTTGCAATTCTACCTGGGAGCCAAAGAAGAAGTTAGTGCGTGTGCATCATCAAACCCAAAGCTGCAGAAGAAGGAATTGCCAAGATCAAGAAAAATGAATATCAAAGAAACATAAAGGTTATGCCCAGGGATCCTGTTCTAGGTAAGAATATTTGTTCTTTGGGTGCAGGGCACAGTTGCTCTTCTCCACTCTGCCCACAGCTGCCTGGTACGTCCCCTGCACTGGGTCCCTGTGTGGAGCAATCCCTGCTCCCGCTGGGACAGCGAGGGCAGGGTGTCCAGCACAGAGCTGGGGTGCAGGCAGGGGCAGAATGTTTTACCCCAAATATAAAAGAAAAGGGGCAAGAATTAAAACAAAGACTGCTTTTTGTAAGTTGACAGCAACTTTGTATTGATGAGTTTCAGGACACGGACTGGTTGCGGGAAGCAGGAAAACATGAATATTTGTTTTCTGGAGCACTGCATTAATTTTCCATAACTCTGTACCGTTCACTGTTTCCAGTGGCTGGGATTTTCAGGTCCATAGAGGTGCTATGTTAGCCAGCTCTCCTTGACTTTCCATGTGGAAGGAAAAGCATCTGTCTCTGGGCTGATAGAGGCTGATTCACATAATTGACTGAACACCTAGCAGTCACAGCTTAACATGAGGACTCTGGCTAATAACCATCTTGATTAGATGCCCTTTGCCTTCTCCCAAGAGCTCGTCAGCCAGAGTTTTGACGATATGTCACAGACGGGGCTAAAGCAACACAGAGCTCGCACAACAGTCTTGTCCTACCATGGGCTCCAGAGCAGAGGAACCAAATCTGAGAGTTCTTCATCTCTTCCTTAATCTATGGTTGGGCATAGGTTGAGCTTTGCAGGAGATGCTTAAAGCTGGGGATCATTTGTATGAGGAGTTTCTACCAACCCCAGCAATGGCCGCCTTTCTCACCAGAGTCCTACTTCTCTTTGTCCTTCACTGTGCTGAGGACAGGTCTTGGTGGGTCACCTGGTGTTACTTGCAAGGAAAAATTTATGAAACTTTCTTCTGGACAGCACGATCTCTGTCTCCTGTCTCTACTAGAGCTGAATGTGTCTTGTGGGAATCACAAAAGGGAGTGTCAGAGTGCTTTGAATCTATTTTTGTGCTTGTATGCAACAGCAGAAGCAATGGTGTGTCGTGGGAATGCCCAACATACCTTGACCTGCCTAAGAGTCACTCACCCAGTTGAGGATCTCAGTTAGGAAGGGACTCCCCATGGAACCATGAAAGACAAACGTCCTTCTGTTCTATACTGAAAGCTCTAAGGCAGCTTTTTTGCATCTACCAAACTAATTTCTTCATGAACAGAGGAACTCTGGAGTGAAAGCAGCAGGAAGACATCAAGGCCATGGAAAACAGGATGGAAATCGGGCATCCCCTGAGCTTGTGGTGCAGGGCATGTCTGCATGGGTGGGCCCAGGGCTGAGGACCAGTCATCTCTAGTGGCAGACTGAGATAACAGCAGAAGTCACCATGGCTTGCAGAAGTCGTAAGAACTCCACAGAGGTAACACCTTCTCCAAATTTCTTTACACCTCGGCCAAGGCAGCCTAGGGTCTGAGCCTCCCTTCATTGGGTATTTATGAGATGCTCCCTGCCGTCCCAGGTAGTCTGGCTGAGTTCAAAGGCACTGCTGCAGTTGCCTTCATAAGGATTATTCTCAGGAGCAAATCTCCACAGGATCAGGCCCTAGGTGTGCATGATAACATATTTACACTTTGATTTATTTCTTTTGTAAATGCCTGTGGTTGAAGCCTGTAGGTGCATTTACTCAACAAATCCTGCTTGCTAATGTTTTCTTGGCAAAAGCTACCTTGGAAGGAAAAACAAACAGGCCCCAAAAAGCACTGAAATGGACGGCTGCTACAATTAAAAGGATCCCCTGGAAGGCAACATCTTCAGCCAGAGCCGTTCTGAGAGCCCCGTCTCTCTGTCCTAGCACGAGATAAAAGCGTTCATGGACAGACGGGCTCTGGCTGTGCCTGTGAAAAGGAAAAAAGCCTGGGTCTGCTGGATCAAAAGGGACTTGAGTCTGAGCAGCAGACAGCCTCTAAACCCAACCTTGCTCGTCCTCCGATGCTGGCACCGGGCCAGATGCAGCTCTGTGCAACTTATTCCCCCTTCCCTTGCCATCCAACCAGGGACAAAACTCCTTGCAGGGCTCCGTTGCGTTTGCTGTCCCCCTGGCTCCTGCGCAGCGGGGACCTGCTGCCCTGGGCACCCTCCACCCCACCCCAGTGGCAGTTAATGCTGTAACTGGGATTTAGGGAGGCTGCTTTTCATGCGTGGGCAAAGAAGTACAGGGTTCCTCGGGGTGCGTGGGACCAGCACGGCACCCCCAGCCTCCTGGCATGGCGGGGCATGGTGTGGCACGGCACCGCAGCGACACGGCCCCGCGTGGGTCGGCACGGCAGGGCAAGACGGGGCCGTGCCGCCCCCCGGGGGGGTGGGGGGCGATGCTGGGCGGGCAGAGCCGCCCCTTCCCACGGCTGGCCAGACCGGCGGGCAGCGCCCGGTGGGGCCCATCGGAACGAGCGCCAGCGCCAGCCCCGCCGCGCTCCCGGGGCCGCCGCGGGACGCCCCGTCGAGTCCCGCCGCGTCGGGTCCGGCCCCGCCGGCCGCGGGCTCCGGCCGCGTGTCCCTTCCCCCAGACGCCGCTTTCGGGGGCGCGTCCCCCGCGCTCGGCCCCTCGCCGACGTGCGGCCCCCGCCGCTGCTTTTGCCCCGGGAGGGCAATTAGGGAAACAAACGATTTGCAGCGATTAGCTGACTCGCCGCTCTGCATATTAATATGGCGGGGGCGCCTTCTAACGAACGGCGCGGCGCTTCGGCTGCTGTCGGGGTTCGGGGGCAGGGGGGCTGCGGAAACCCTGGGCTGTGGGTACCCCCCACCCTCCCGGGAGAGCGGCTGGGTGCCCAGCACTGGGGATTTGTGCCGGTGTGGCAGCTCCTCCAGCGTGCCCCGGGGTGCCCATGGAGGGGTGAGGGTGCTGGGTGGGTTCGCGGGTCCATGCAGATGCTGCAGACCCCCTGGGGCTGCATCTCCTGGTTTTCCAAGGGATCTAGCTATTGCCGTAGTCAAAGGGGAGAGGAAGAGGTGGATGGAAGGTGCTTTGCATGGGCCACTGGGATCCAACTTAGCAACGCTGTAAGTGCTGCCCAAGTGGCTGAGGCTCCATCCTTCCTCCTTCAGCTGCCCAGGGAGCCCGGCACCCAAGCCACGGGCTGGTACCATAGCCAGGAGGGGTGTTCCAGCACTTGTCCAACGGATCCGTACGGTTCTGGGTCTGCGTACAGCATCACTTTCCTCAATATCTGTATGAAGTTCCTTTCAGAAATGCAATTGGGATGGCCCAGCTCTCTCCACCAGTGCTGGGAATGGAGGGTGAGTCCTAGGACAGCTCGGACTTAAAGCTAAAAGCTAAAAGCTTTAGCCTCTGGTCCTAGGATTTTGCAACCACCAAGGGCACAGTGGTAAGCAGAGGTGCCCCAAGTCATTTTTTGTTACAAATAATAATAATAATAGATCAAAGACTAAGGATAATAGTAATAATAATGAAAATGATAACTAATAGATTGAATTTCTTGTATCAAAGTGCTATTCGGAAACAATACACAGTAAATTCCAAGTCAGCTTTCAGAAATCCTCAGCTGCACTGACAGCACCCCAGGCAGCCAGGCTGGGGAGAGCTGGGGCAGCGGCATTTGGGACAGCAAACTTCAGCGTCCACAGGCTCAGGAGAGGAGGCGAAGCGCCTGCAGTGCTCGTGTTTCTGAGTACTTCCCTCCCGATGATCCAGTAAAATATGGCATACCTTCTCTTTTTAAAGCTGCATTGTCTTATGTGAGAAAAGAACATTTTCTTAAAGGGAAGCTGTATTTTCTGAAACCATTTGTATGTTGGGGTGTGTTGCGTCAGCTGAGAACAAATGCACTGGGTTAGAGCCTGTGATGTGGCTGGTGTGACCGATGTAACCGCATGTGCTGGCTGGGGACCGAGACAGAGGCACAAGAGCACTGTGAAAGCTTAAGTCAAAAATCATTTTTGACACAGAAGTAAAGCTGGCATCTATCTGTTTGTCTGGTTTCAATATACTTCCCAAGATGAGACTCCGGTTTGTGATTTTGGGTTGCTTTTTTTCTGCTCAGCACATTTTATGGAGTATTAAAAAAGCAGTTAGAAAACTATCTGTTTCGTCAATAGTTATCCCTTTTCTCTGTGTGTGAGTTTGCTGAGAGATTATTCTCTGCTTTTCATGGGAAAAACAAGTTCCAAAATCAAACTTTGTTGGTTATTTTGGCAACGGATTATCTTCCAGGCAATTTACCTGTGCATTACCTGGAATGCTTAAAGGAAACTAAATATTTTTGGGGTTAAAAAAAAAAAATGGTGCTTGGTAGTTCCTAAATACTTTTCTCATAAAACCATATTTTTTGTAGAAAGTATCATTG
This sequence comes from Falco peregrinus, assembly GCF_023634155.1. Taxonomy (NCBI): domain Eukaryota; kingdom Metazoa; phylum Chordata; class Aves; order Falconiformes; family Falconidae; genus Falco; species Falco peregrinus. Next base: position 16,455,701 of record NC_073733.1, read on the forward strand.
ACAAGAAAACCTCCTAGAGTCCACCTGGAAATTTTTTTTTAATGATTCACCCCTCTTATATACATGCAGCTGTCTTCTTGCATGTCAAGTTTGCGTGACGGTTTTGGATGCAGTTGGTTTATTTAACATATGCAACAAAAAGGTTAAGGAACTTTTAAAGCTGGTACCCACGTCAGTATCTTGGCATCTAAACAAGCGGCCTCGCTGTTTGGATGTGCGCACATTTTCTCATCGTGTTTTGTCTTCTGTTAGTAGTCAGCTCCTGTTATTGATGGGAGGCAACTTGGGTAGCGCCCTGGCAGTCCGGCTCTTTATTTGGATGTGTAACTCCAGGCACCGCCACTTTGGCCGTGGATGCTTGGCCGCGACCCATGTTATGCAGTCAGCAGGAATCTTAAATTATGATGATGGGTATTTATTGTTTGTGTTATGACATTTTTTAGGGATCCAGCTGAGTGCCGTGCCGGCTTCTTCCCGGCATGGCTTGTATATGTGGGGAGAAATGGGGTTTGCCCTCCCGCATGCTTTGGCCAGACGAGGGGCAGGAGGGGAAGGGGAGGTGGCAGGACCAGCCTGGCACCAGCCATCCCGCAGCAGGCTGGCCGGAGAGATGTGTACATTTTAGGAAATGAATCAAACGTTACTCTTTTAAAAGAAGTGCCCGGGCAGGGAGTTTGGAGAGTTTATTATGGCCACAGGGAGAGCAGTTTTGGAGGTCAGCAGGGGTTAGCAACAGCCCCTGCCTCCTGGGTCCCTCCCCGCAGGGTCCTCCGGGCTTGGGCTGTGGGGTGAGACCCGTCTTGCTCCATGCTGCTGTCTGATAAGCTCTGTCCCAGCTGGTTGCTTTCACAAGAGTTATTTTCAACCAAGCAAGAGTATTAGGCAGCCAGATTAGGGTCTAAGGTTTGGCTATTGTATCTAGAGCAATTAGAGCAATTTAGTTTTGCAGATGTTACGGGAGAACAGCCTGTTGGCTTCATTTGGAGCTGTGCTTGTGTAAGGAAACCCAGGGTTTTGCGGGTAAGATTTAGTTTATTGCTTTTCTGCCCCCTGCTTCTTTGAGCCCTGTGTCTGCAAAGCATTTACAGCTCCCATCTCTTGCCACCGTCCTTCTCTGGCCAGCACTGGTGCTGGCTGTGGGGTTTCTGGGGTTTGGGAGCAAAAGTGAGAGTCTTGAATTGGAGTTACACTCTTGGGCCCAGCCTCTGGAGAGGACGTGTTGTCCACTGGCCATTTGCACATTAATGCTAAAAAATACAAACCCTGGAAGAGCATCTCCTGGCATTTCTTCTTCTGAACTCCCTTTCAGTTGCAAGTCCTGCTTCTGAGGAGCCAATGGCCCAAAATCCTGGTGTAAGCTTTTCTGTTGGGTTGGCAGCCTTCCGACGAGCTACCTCGGCTTGGGCTCAAGGTGAAACCCCTGGTTTTGGAAGAGTTGCCCTAAAAGTCCAGGTTATTTCTAATAGCTGGACAGCTGTGGACCAGTTAGGATGACAGTCCTCCTCTAGAAACGTCCCACATTCATGCTTTTCTGTGCAGCACAGTTGTAGAAAGACCTACGGTCATTGTGAAGAAGGAGCAGGAGGAGGGACAAGACACAGGGACAACATGCAGTTGTCTTAACCAGGCAGCATCTGGGGCAAAGCATGGCCCAGGCCTGGTCTCGCGTGCCATCCCTTGGGTCCTGCATGCCATCCCCTGGGTCCTGCGTGCCATCCCGTTTGCTGCTGCATGGCTGCACCAGGGCTTTTGGTGTGTGTAAGTGAAGCCATAGCTATGGAAATACCTTTCCTTAAAATTAATCTCATCTTAGAGGTGGTCTCCCTGAACACACCCTGTAATTTGGATAAAGCCTGATTTTCCCCCTGTTCTGGGGTATTCATACCTTTCAAACTGATGCTGTTTCAACCACCTCCTGAAGCGCAGCTCTGGCTTACAAAAACCGGGTTCTGGGGGGAGGGTGTTTTGGTTTCCCCAACGTGTGGGGGTCTCCGTCTGCCTCTGCTTTGTCTGCCCCTCTGCCGCCCTCCCTGAGCCCGACCCAGCCATGTGGCCAGGGATTCATGCCTTGGTTGGAGTTCTCTCATTTAATTTTCATGCATCATTTATAGCTTGCTGTGGTGATTTCATAAAGTGAATGTATGTAGTTAACGCAGGGGGCCGGCTGGGAGCCGGTAATGCAGCTGTGACAGAATGGTTGCTCCCTGCCTTTGTCATTATTTTCTGTACTTGGAGTGTGTTGGTGAGAAACCGCTTCTGGACCAAACAGACTTATTTTTCTCCGTGAAATTTGATTGCTTTCCTGAGGGGAGGGGCGGGGGGAAGGAAAATCTCCTTCCCTTTCCTGGTAATCTGGAAAATTTCCCACACACGACTTCTGCCCTTTTAGATGCACGTTGTCACAGGGTGAAACTAAGCAGGGAGACCTGGAGGTGGCTAATTTAAGAGGAGTGCAGGGCTCTGCTCCATCAGTGAAATGATGGTAGCTCCTGAAGCCAAGCCAAAAAACAACATCCAGCTCCAGCAGGAGTTTATGCAGGAAACTTGACTTCTGGGGTGGGCAGCTGCACTCGCAGCCCTTGGGTTGTCCTCTCCTTGGGGCATGTTGTGTGGCCTTCAGCAGGCAAAGCCAGTTTTGGAAGGGAGCTGGTGGAGACATTTGGAGGTATAGTTGAGAGCAGGTGTCCTCCCTTCCTTGCTCTTTCCATTTTCTGGGGCCAGCCCATTCGTTTTACTGATCTATTTGCTATATTTAATAGATTTTCTTAGGCTGAGTGAGAGCATGCAGTGTTTGCATTTCTACTCTGCTTGCTTACATGAAGTTGTTTGCTAGGCTGATGTATATGCTGTCAGGCTAGAAATGACTAATGAGGAGAGGAGAATGAGCCTGTCATTGATTTCCATTGGTTTGGCTGGCAGTGGTTGGAAATGGCACATGAACTGTGTCTGGTTTGAAATGCCACATGTTCATGGCCTTGTGGCACTACTGGGAAGGTGGTGGAGCAGCTGCACGAGTGGCCTTGAGCAGGGGTGGCCAGCCAACCAACTAACCGTGGACAAACCAACTAACCATGGACCCCAAACTTGTTCTAAATATGAGTGGACAAGTTTGATTTGTTGCTTTGGGCCATTTCAGTGCAAGTCCCACCCCTGGGGTCCATGGAGGTTGGGCACCTCTTGCAAGGAGGATCTTCATGCCTGCTGGGATGGAGGTCCAGTGAGGATGTGCAGGGTGTAGCGTGGTGAAGGATGGAGACGATGAGTCCCTGTGAGCCAGGATGGAAACTGGAAGTGATATTCAGAATATGGTTTACATCCAGGACAATGCCTAACTGGAAGGCTTAAACCCAGACATGCAGTAATGGCTTTAAAGGCAACTGAGGGACTGTGGCTCTGCCAGGAGACTTGGGAATAGGAATCCTCTGAGAAGGCAAGAGGTTAGCAAGTACATCCAATGTATTTGCTGGATGACATGCAGTAAAAGCTGGACTGGGATACAGAACATAAAGCAGTGATAAGGAGACATGTTATGACCTTGTCTGCTGTTAGCAGCTTACACAGCCTGCCAAGGAAAAACCAGCCTGCATTACAACGGCCATATGGTATTTTACTAACTCAGTGTGTAAATCCCTAATACAATTAGAAGATCCAACCTCCATGCTGGATTAGAGCTTCTGTGCAGCTTTATCTGGAGGAATTTCTGGATTGCTCGAGATTGTTCATATCAGGAAGGAACTAAACGTATACGGATGGGCAGGGATCTATCAGCCTCCTGAGCAGAGCAGCCCTTTTGCTGGCCTCTGCTGTGAAAAATCCCCTTTCTGGCTTGCACAACCCCTTGGGGGCTGCCTGGAGCTGCCCCCTGAGCACTGGCTGTCTAACCTTGCAGTAGCAGATGTCTGTTTTACCGGAAAGAGTTTGTGCAGGATTCCTGAGCAAGGGCACGATTTCTGTAAGAGGCCAACAGGAGCTATTGCTACCAGGGTAGGTTGGGAGAAAAGAAGAAGCCTTGTACCCTCACCTTCCTCTTCCCTGTAGGATTTTGTCTGGATCAGACATGTGAATGCAGGAGGGAAGGGGGTGCCTGTTGCATACGGGGATGGCTCTGAGCATGCCAGCTGCAAAGGTGCTCAGGCCCAGAGCATGGGCTGCAGGTGGTATGGGCATTGAAAGGAGGTAGCAGGGAAAGTGTTGGGTGGATTTGGAGGTGTCTGGCTAAGGGCAAACATGTGCGATGCAGTCAGTGGATGTTCAGCATGTCCAGGACTGGTGCTTCAAACAGTGCAGCCAGCCGTCAGCTGGGAAAGGGGAAGAGAAGGTCAAAGCAAGGAAACAAACAGCTTGATCAGAGATTTTTCTCCAAATATGACTTTCACTGGTAGGGAAAAACCACTGGGGAGCCAGAAACTTGTTTTATTTGCAGCCTTTTTGGGTCCCCATATCTCTGTTACTCCTCCCCAAGCTGTCCTTTCCACCAGCATTAGCTAACGAAGGGTGGCTGGGCAGTGGAGCTCCCTGGCATGGGGCTCTTGCATGCTGCCTTGGAGAGGTGCCTCCATGTCCATCAGCAACTCAGTCCACCACCACCTCGGGATTTCTCTTTGGGCTGTAGTTTAAAATGCTAATCCCTGCTGATATCTGCAGTCACGACTTGCGGTCCCCTTCCAGAGAAGGGAAACCTGAAATCTTTGGAGTCCCACAGCAATCATCCTGCACCACATTGTGCGGGGAGCCCTGGGGAGACCTTTGCTGCAGTAAGCTTGAACTCCAGACCTTGTGGGTGGGTTTGAGAAGCAGGGCATGGCTAGAGCCAGATCCCAGCCACTGATCTGCTTGAAGATCTCCCTCTTAAGGAAATCAAAAATGGGTGAAAATTTGCCAATTTGGACTATTTTTTTGAGAGATTTTGACACCAGAACCTGAACCAGAGAGAGACAAACACCAGAACCTGCTGCTTTATAAAGCCCATAAGAGTTCAGCAAAAAGTCACTGAAAATGTGGGTGTTTGCAGGTGTTTGCAGCTCTTGCATGGGAAAGACATGAAGCCATGGTGCTTTCTGCTGTGCTGAGCACTGCAGCTGAAGGAGGGAGTGTTGCGCTCCAGGTCCTTTGCTTGGTTCCCTGGGTCCCTTGGTGGGCTGTCTTGTTTTCTGGACTGCAGCAGTCTCCACGTGCCAGGAACATCCCTCTGAGTATAAGCTCTTCCTTAGCCTTATGCACCTTTTTTCTTGCCTGTCTTGCCCTGGACGGGTTTACCATGGCGTTACCCCTGTCTTCTCCAGTGGTTGCTAGTAAGGTGTCCAGGAATATACAAATTTCCCTCTTTATTCCAGTATATTAACCTCTCCAAAAGATGCCATTTCATTTGCAGATGAGAAGGGAAATCACCACCTTTTATTAATAAGCCCTGTTAAGTGTTACAGAGGGACATGGCTGTGCTTGTGATATTAGTATTGAGGGACAGCCCTGCAGCGGGCTGGGACACGCTCTCCTTTTCCCTACAGCTGTTGCAATTCTCCCTGACTCAGTTTCTCCCTTCCATAGAGCTGGCTGGGGAGTGTGTCCTGCCCTGCTTTGTGCTTCTCGTGGAAAGATAGTATTGCTTTTATTTTCTTTGCTGTAAAGTGCCAGCCAGGCTTTCAGTGAAACAACCTCCCTTTTATCCGGGTTGGAGGGAACATGGCTTTTGTCTGAATGGTTATAGCTGTTTAATCTGATCAGATTAAACACAAAGCTTGCTTTTTGGCTGTGCCGTCCCTCTTTTTCATGCGTACCTATTTCCAAGCAAATCACTCTGTGCTGGAGCATGTAATTGCCAAGTGTGGCCCTGGCTCTGCCACCCACCGGAGGAGACCATGAGATGGGAGCGATTCACCCGGGTGCTTGTCAGGTGGTGGCTACCGCCAGTTCGGAGCCTGAAGGAGGGAAATGCCGTGGGCCATGTGTGTGCATAAGAAACATGCTTCTAGCAAGAGCTGCATCTTGCAGGCAATACAGCCCAGATCTCAGCCCAGTGAGTCCTGTGCCCCCATGTCGCCGTATCCCCGCTGCCAGCGGTCATGGGCTCATCTCGCTGGGATGGGAGCTGCTGTCTTCAGAGGCATCTCACGTCTTCTGGAGGCTTGTGGCAGCCTGTGTCAGGGTGGAGCGAGGGTGATGCCAGACCAGCTTCCCCAGCTCCCCACAGCTCTGTTGCAGCAGCCCCCACGCGCAGGTGCTGGATTAGGGGCCGTGACTTCTCTCTTGCCGTGACCATCTGGCAGCAGGTTTTGATGCACAACTTGCATTTGTTTTGATGGACGGAGCTGCTGTAATGCATTGGTTGCCTGGAGTTTTAATCTAGATGAGACTTTCAGAAGCCTCATTTGTTGGTCCCTCCTATAGTAACTACTGCTTGCTCAGAACTTAGCCTCTCTGAGCCTGTAGTCAGGCTGTCTCGCTTTTTTATTTTTAAAAACTGGATAAGTTCTTAGGTGCTGTTACAGCCCCGGAGCACTTTTAATGTGAGTACAAGTACATATACATACCATCAGGGATGGAATTGTTGAAAGCTCCTTCAATGAAATGGCCAATACAATGGCAATAAATTCAGAGGAAATGGACGTTATCTGCTGATTGACCTTCTTGGTACGTTAAACAGCTTTTGCTTTTGCCTTGAGGCATCTGGCTGCCTGACATGGTCAATTATCCTACGATAACATCAACTTCATTGGGTCTTATTGCTTCATTATGAAACTGCTTTAGCTCATAATGCATTGTGATTAGTGGGCAAACATTCTTGGGAAGGGAGATTACCCCGTTCCCACCGTTCAGCCTTGGAGCAGTGCAGTTTGCAGTGCAGAAGGCAGCGATGTGGGGAAGGTCCTTTCCAGCTCCTGGGAGCAGGTTGCACAGCTCTGGCGGCTTCCCATCACCTCCCTTGATGTTTGGATCTTTTTCTTGCCCAAGTGGAATAATTCGTAAATATTTCTATTTTGGGAAGGAAAAGTGCCAGCCTGTAGCTGCCACTGGGGGAAAAAAAAAATACCAGTGCTTAGTCCTTGCTTGTCGGGAGCACCGAATCCTTCTCTCTCCTAATCAGAGCTGTGCATAACTCTTTGTGCCGTGATCCAGCCTGGCATGTTCCTCCCTTTCTGTTCATGTCACTAGAAGGAAAGAGATACTCTCTGCAAAAGCTCTTTATCCTTCCACTCAGGTTTTCCCCCTGGCCTGTGGTGGAGCAGAGCTTATGGCCACGGCTGGTGCTGGTGCAGAAGGAAACACTACACACCAGAAGCCTGTTCCCTTCGCATGTTCCCAAGAGGACGCCAACACTTGGAGTTTTGTTGAGAACTCACTGTGGTTTTGCTCATTGTCCCATTCCCAGAGTCCTATGGCCATGAGAGACTCCCTGCTTCCATTGAAAAAGGAGATAAGTCCTTTGGAGAAGGTGAAAAATCATGAAAATACTGATTATCTTTTGCAAATAATTTTCATTTTTGTAGTGGTTGGCCAAGTGGAGGCCTCTGGTGGAGGTGCAGTTTCTCTTGAGGAGCAGTGGGGAGCCTGTCCTCCCTCTGCCACCCACTGCAAGTGTACCAGCATGTTATGGGGTTCCGTGTCCGTGTGGACAATTTATGGGGTCCAAAGTGTGCATGCGTGGTGCCTGTGGGATTCAACAGGGAGACTTCAGAGGCCCAAACAACCTTACGTGGTTAATAGGATGCACGTTTGCTGGGCCATCCCCTTGTGCACAAGCTCCTGGGACCTGCTCTGTACATGGAGTCACCGGACAGCAGGGTCCTGCCCAGGCTGGGGGTCTGCTTGTCCCCCCAGCCCTTTATGCTGCCCAGCTCCTGGCAGCACCCATCCTGTGGGCAGGGCAGGGAAGAAGCCATTTTGCAGCTGGGGCTTTGTCCATGGCTGGAGGACAGCCGGGGTGCAGATGGGAGCAGCTGAGGAGGGCAGATCAGAGTCCTGGTGCAGCTGGGGGAGAAAGTGGATTAGTAGTTGGGACATCAGAAGCCCGGATGGACTGGGGAGGGTGGATCAGACAGGTGAGGACCGAGGAGATCATAAACCCCACTAGTCCGTGAAGGGATTCAGGTGGGTCAGGACAGCTCACAGGAGTGAGACCAGATGGGATGAGTGGTTTGCTGGTGCTGCCTGCGTCTGCCTGTTGGGTTTGCATCCCCCTGTGATCGCACTGTGTCCCCAGCACAATGGCAGAAGGTCCAACCCTGCTGAATGCGTGCGATGCAAACTGCAGCACAGGTGATAACGCAGCAGCTCTTCCCAGGGCTGCCATCTGGGTGAGTGGCTGTTTGCAGCAGGGAGGCACCATGGCAATTACGCTGTATCTCAGTCGAGAGTTCCCAAGAGCTGCTAAAATGCCACAATCTCTGCTAAGACCCCAACTGCATCACTGCAAAACGCTCTCTGCCACCTGCAGGTACCATTCCACCAAAGGCTGTGTTTGGCTAAATAGAGCCTTGACATCCTGACCATCTGAGCACGGAAGCGCACCACAGCACTCGTAAGGGAGAAGGTGCTGTTTAAGTCAGATAACTGACAGAACAGTGGCTGTGCTGTTTCAGCTCATGCGTGGCTGTGGAGGTGGCACTACAGTGTCACTGAGCAGCCCCACCGCCCCTGCAGCCCACCTCTGGTCTGATCTCTGCACCTTTTCTTGGAGCACCAAAAGCCTGCGTTACCTGCGCTGGCAGCTGTCCCCCTCCTGCTGCGGTCTCGGGGAGCCCCAGCCGGCTGAGAGCAGCCCCTTGTGGGGGTGGGCTGGGGCATGCGGAGGTGGGATGTGGCTGGCAGAGGGGACAGCCCCTGGGGGAGGTGGGCTTCTGTCTCTGCTGCTGGCAGTTGGGCAACACTTAGGGGGTCTGTGCTTCTCTGCCTGGTTTTCCCGAAGGAGAAATAGGAGTGAAGATAGGAGGGAAAGCTTTCTAGAGAAGAGAACACCAACCACTCTGCCGGCACGTGCTGTCCTGACAGTAACTGCCTAATAATATTCCCTTTCTCATGCTTCTTCCCCTCCTTCCCTCAAACGATGTGGCTTCCCTTCCCAGTGCTGCTCGCTGTGGTGGCAATGCCTGAACACGATGCAGGGGTGTTGGGTCACCTTCCAGAGCTGCAGGGATACCTACAGGGGGGATGACTGGGGGTCACTCAGTGGTACCCCTAAACCCACTGACCTCGGTGTTGGGATGGGTTGTCTTGATTAACCGAGGCTGGGTGCCTTGATTAAAGGGATGGAGCTCTGGCTGCCTGGTGCTCCCACCTTTGGAGGTGTCATCTTGGACTTTGGCCACTTTTGGACATTTGTCACTGCTGCTGGTGGGGACTGTCTATGCTGGGCTCCTGCCAGCCCAGCTTTTGATGTCCTCCAGGTGCTGGGAAGAACCGTGGGTGGCTGGATGGAGGCAGCTTTATAGAGCGTGGCTAATTGTTTCGTTGTGCCTTTCAGGCCCCAAAGGTGGGCGCAGGCTCTGAGGGCGCTGGGCCCAAAGGGAAGGGAGTGGAGCAGGACCATTCAGAGCAGTCTTGGGTTTGGTTTTGCAGTCACAGGCAAGACACAAATGAACCTTGTATGTAACCTTTCCTGATGTTTTCCTGTCCCCTCATCCACTTTCTTCTGTTTCCAGCTTGCATTTGTTATTTTCTGGTGTTTTGCTGTGCCCAGCAGCGATGGAGGGCACTGCAGCACAAGCTGAGCATCCCTGCACTGGCACCAGCCCTGCCGCTGTGGGGTGCGTGGGGGCCAGTGGAGCTCAGTCCCCCTGGACCTGCTTCAGCCCAGCTCAGCCTGGCCGTCCCAGGTGGCCTCCTCTGCAGCCCTGGTTACAACATCTCTGCCCTGTGGGATGTGTAGAAGGGAATATCGGCATGTGGCAAAATAGTGAGGTGATGGAAGTTGCAGTTTAGATGATGTTCTCATTGCTCAGTCAAAATGTTTTGATAGCAGAGATGGGAAAATAATTATTTATGCGCAGCTGATTTCAGAGACACAGACAGAGGGAAGGAAGGCATTTTGCCTGGGTGAGGATGGCAGGGGTTTGGCCATATTTAGTCCAGCATCTGAAAAGGTAAACTTACAAAAGCCCATGGGGAAGATGTTGCCAAAACCACACTTGGCATCTCACGTACCCACCATCCTGTGATGGCTCAGGCTGCTGAGTGTCTCCCTGCTCTGGCAGCACGCAGAGCTCCAAACCACATGCACAGGGTCCCTAAAGCTGCAGTAGATTCTGCCCCGTGGAAGCTCCAGCTGCTGGGGCTTGGTGGCTTAAGTGGAAAGCTAAGACAGCCTTTTACAAAAAGGTAACAGCTGAAAAAGTGGAAACCTTTAAAACCTTCGAGCCATGTTATTTGCTAAGCTGATAAAAGGTAGAGTGCATAAATTCATGAACAGGGGAAATCCCTGCTGTATTCACATGGGCTGCTCATGGTTTCATAGTTAAGTAAATATAGTTTAAAGGGAATTTGAGAACATAATGAAGCTCAGAGAATTAGGAGAATTAGCTGAACAGCTTTCATTTGAGATTACAAAAACACAGGGTAATATAATGTTTAAATACCAATGTGGCTTCAATATTACATAAAATAACCAAACAGAGATAAAACCACTGTTCTGTCCTAGCATCAGCTGGTAATCTTATTACTGGATTAATATAACCATGTACATTATGATCACCACTTTCCCCCTAACTTGACAGACTAGGTGAAGGAATAAAAAAAATGTCAGAAAAGGAGTGCACATTAGTTTTGAAGCTCACCAAGCTGCAAAGCCTGAGGCAAAGCAAATCCTGGTGATCCAGGCTACATCATGCTGCCAAAATGCTGCCACCCCAGCATGGGATGGGGCAGGAGACAGGCTTTGATTTTGCGGCAGCTGGAAGAGTCTGGAAGGATGCTTCATCCTGCTGGTGTCAACCTTCACATAGCATGGGGAAGACTTTGTGTTTCTGGGTAAGGAACATGAGTCGAAACTATTGAATTTATTGTAGGAGGGAAGGGAGGTGAGAGAGGTGAAGGTGTGCAGTGGCTGCTGGTTTTCAGAGGGAAAGCCCAGTTTTTTCAGTCTCACATGGTGCACGTGGCTTTTGGGCTGAGGCGAGATGTCCCGCAGGCCATCAGTGCAGGGGCTGCCCATGGGGACAGTGTGTCACACCATGGATTTATTTGGCACTCCGTTGCATACTCTCACGGGTCTGAAGGGAAAAAAAGCGAAGAATTAAGTATAGTTTTGTGCCTTTGCTCTATCAGTCTTATTATTGAAGACAGAAAAGCGCAACTTGTTTGCCTGCCAGCTTTCCCCGAGCGATGCACTGTTCTAGCACGGCCACTTTTGCTGCAGCATCCTGGTGGGAAGGGGGAGGCATGTGCAGGAGGAGCAGACGCTCCCCAGCCCCATCCACATCCATCCACAGCATCTCTGGGGGCAGCAGGGTCCCAGCACAAAGAAGCCAGGAGGAAGCAACAAGCAGTGAACATCAGGAGGTTAAGGGGAAATAACTTCTTAATGATCAACAGTGATAAAAATTAAGTGTGGGCTTTTCAGTGGAGTTTTTGCCCAAAGGGTCACCTCTTGTGTCTGTGATTTGGGGTAAGAACCATGTGTTGTGGTGAACCAGGGGCTGCTGGGGCTAGCTGGCAACAGGGACCAGCACTGGGGATGCTCATTCATGGCATCTGCAGATGTGGTGCAATCAGGATACTGGCATGGCTCCTTTAGCACCATTTTTTTCATGTTGTGCAGGAACAGTGGCCAGTATTTTCAGTGCTTTGGCATCTTTAAGCTCTCACATCTTCTGGTTGCCTTGGTGGGGGCTCAGCTCTGAAGGCCAGGGGAGCCCCTGGTCACGCACCCAAGTGTGATGCAGATCTCGTAGCACGCTTTGCAAAAGGTGCCAAGGTGGCTTAGCCCAGTGAAAACAAATACCTTTGCATCCATGTTCATAGCCAAAATTATTTACTCAGCTTTGAATTATAGAAATGTTTCTCCAAATGTTCTGAACCCTGGAATAATGCTGCTCACCAAACCTAATACCTAAAAGGCCTCTTTTATGTGACTATTACTTTGGTGACCAAAGTGCCAGGGTTTTACAAGAGCTGCTTATCCTTTGATAAAACAAAATCAGTGAATTTATGCTGACAGCTTCAGATGCTGCGGAAACCTGAGCAACCTTTCACCAGCATATGTTGCTTGCTGGATCCTTCCTTAAGAACAAACCGCAGAAGCATCTTTAGTAATTTAATGAGCAATAAAGACGACTATAAAAAAACAAGGATAATTAAATGCAATGATAGATTTTAGCACCCTAAATGGTTACCAGAAGTGCTTAATCAAAACTAAGGTTTATGCTAGGCAGAATGAATAGCTCTTTGTTGCCCCATAACAGAAAACATTTAAAAATAGAAAGCAAAGGAAGATTTGGGATAGCACTGGAATGACAGAATCATTAAAAATCATCACAGCCTGCCTCCTGATGCCCCTCTGATGCTTGAGTAAAACAAATAAAGCAAAATTAGGGAGCTGTTTTCTGTACTGCTTTGATCTTTGTTTCACCTTTTGAAAATATTTATGAAGGGTACTTTAATACAATTTGGCTTGTAATTTTTTGATTTGGAAATGGAACAAATAGATTGACAGTGTTAAAGTTTAGTCAGTGATGTGATTTTTTTTTATTATTTTTTTTCCTTCGGCCTACTGTTCTGGGAGGTAAATCCTAGAGCACGAAACATTGGCTACCTAGGCAGAACGAAGGGCGATGTGTGTGTGTGCTGTCAGGATGGAGTGTGCGTGTCCTCCAGCCTCACTGCCACTCTCATTTCAACAGCACAAATAGGCAGCTAAGCAGGGCACCAGCATTGCCACAGATTCGTTCTTAATACAATAGTCTTTAGGAAAATCTGTGGATTAATTACACATTTTCATGCAATGACATGATGCTAATTGTTTACACTAAGCCACATTTGCTTATGGAAATTATCTTAATTGGAAAATTCTTTAGTGTATAATTGTGATAGAGAATTGCAGAAACAAGGAAATACAGAGGATGTCAAGGCAATCCTGTGCAGATGATACTCTGGTGTGATTCAGGGTGACCTAATCAGTTAACTCAGGCACTAATTTCTCATATAGGTACAAAAGTGCTTGATACACCTGGGCTGTAATTGTAACAGTTAATGGCCTGATCCTGCCCTCTTTCCCTACCAAACCCTCCCCATGACCCAGGAGGGAAGGGATGATGCTGCGGAGGGGGCCTGACCCTGGCTCTCTGCTGGCAGGACCGCAGCAGCTCAGCTCCATGGGACCTGAGTGCAGCATTTTTCATGAAAGCATCTTGTTTGCAAAGACATCAAGAGGGATTTTTGCACTGGGTTGGATTACTGGGCTGTACACCACTGGCCAGAGTCACTTGCCTCGTGTTGGTTGCTAGGAATTTGTAATGCCCCGTGAAAAACTGTGACCTTGGAGAAGTCTCTGAGTAAATAACCATGGCAGAGCTTAGGTCAGTAAAGAAGGAGCGAACAGCCTTGCCTGCAGGTACCGATGCATTCAGCGCCGTGGCTGGTGTGAGTGGGATGGTGTTCCTCAATCAGATGCCGCCACTTTCTCGTCTTGGTTGTTTTGGTGAACAAAAAACCCCAGCAACAAGGAAACAGCAGCCCATTTCTGTGTATGCCACAGGTGAGGTGTTTGTGCTCAGTTCTCCTGATTACTCCTTTACTACTCACTTTGTACCCAGCCTAATTACCGTAGAGGTACTTTCTTGAAGCTGTAGGTTGTCCAAGTAGTTTCAGGATAAGCTGGAATATGGTCAGGAGCCTTCTTGGAGTAAGGTGGTGTAGCACTGTTGAAGATATCAGTGGGGCTTGTTAAATTAAGAGCAACCTAGGGAAATGTGGAGAAAAATTGCAGAGCAGCCTGTTTTGGCTCAGAAAGGGCAGGTGTCAATGGGAGAGGTAGTTTCTCCACAGGGAACATCTCTGTGCAGCCACCAGGATGGGAGGCCAGGACTGCCCTTCTCACCACTCTGGGGCACGGCCGTCTCGCCCATGGGTGAGGCTGTGTGTCCTCCTTGCCATGCTGTGGACTTGCCTTGGCTCTTACCCTCAGGACGCTGCCACAGAGCTTGCTCTCACGAAATCTTTGTTTGGTGAGGGTAGGGTTCCCAAAGCGTGTCCCCACCACCCTGATGGGGCGGGATCCCTGACTGTGGGACCATTCTCCTTCCCCAGAGATACGAACCTGCAGAAAGTGCATCTCTCCATCCTGGTGCAACATGCAGCAGATCTCAGCAGCCCTACCTTGGCAGCTGCTTTCACTGGCCAGTGCACGGGGCATCACCAGGCTGGGGAGAGGCTTGGGGAGGTGGGGACCATTGTGGCCCTGTGAAGGGCTCTCCCGCTACAGTCCTGCCTGCTGCGGGTGTACGCATCGGTGCCGAAGTGGGTGCAGCGTGGTGCTGGCACAGGGAGGGGTCTCTGCATTGGTGCCGAGGTGGGTGCTGCACTCCGTCGTGGTGCGGCGCAGGCAGAACGTGCCGTGGGGCTGCAGCCGCCGGCTTTGTCAGAGGTGCAGGGTGGAACCAATGCAGAGGACTTCAAAGCTCCCGTGTGAGCCAGCCCGGAGCTGCCTTGCCGCAGCCTTTTTCACCAACAATTGGACACGTAGGTAGGTAGATGAGCGGCAATGCTGGGCTGTGCCCCCCTCGCCCCCCACCAGCCCCTTTGTGCTCCCTGCCGCAGCCCCAACCAGGAGCAGCCCAGCCTTTTTGCCCATATTATTCTCACCATCCCTGACAGGCGTAGTAATATACCTCAAGCTGGAACTGTTCAAATGAGGAGAGATTTAAAAAAAAAAATATTAAGAGTGAGATTTCAAGCGTCTTACCGGAGCTTGGCACTACAAACTGCTTTGTCAGGAGGGTGTAGGGATGGGGGAGCCAAAATTACAGCCAGGGAGAAGGGAGGCTGAGCTGCATCACTGCATATGTGTTATCATCACTTAATACATGTTATTCAGGAGAGCAGAGTGTGTTTGTGATCGAGTGGGACTCTCCTACTGCTGTACTTAAAATGTTTTTTAATTTGATTCAGCAGCTCCTCTTATAGGAGAACGAGCATCAGTCTTTAAAGGCAAAGTTAAGTCTTTTTCAGATGTCTTCATAGTCCGCTGCAATAATATTCCACTGTATCATATACCTAGAAGAGTTGTGTCCTGGATCACTGTCAGATCAGAATCTAACCATTTTTAAAGGGGACACCCCTGCCAGATTTCCTTTTTTTTTTTTTAATCGACTTATCTTTTTCTTTATTTTGCTTATTGGGATTCGCATCATATTTTCTGAAGAGAATTTACTCTTGATGCTATGTAAAGATTGGTAATCTGGAGCATCATAAAGAAAATCTATCTGAAATAATTGCTTGGTCAAGTCTCAGAGGCTCCAGGCTGTCCGAAAGTGTTAACGCAGGAAGGCTGCAACTAAAGGAGCTTTTGCAGCTCCAGCAGACATATTAATTTTGAAGGGTGTTTCTTTGAGCATTAAGCCTTTCTCATGCTACATGCTGTTTGCACTCCTTTGTCTTACAAACCTTTTAAAAGTGATCCCAGGATGCTTCAATTGGAGGCTTTTGCTTTTTTGGGATGTTTTTTGGTTTGGGTTTGTTGGGGTTTTTTGTCACTGCCTTTTTTGTCTTAACTCAGTAAACTAAGAGCCAGTGAAGGACTGGGTGAGAATTTTAAACTTCCTGCAGGATGCTTGTGGAAAAGATAATACAGAAAGAGGAAAAGCAAAAGCACATGTTGCCAAATGTATGCATATTTCACATTGGTGTTTTGTATCGTAAAAGTGTGCATTTTCAAGATGTAGAGAGAATACACTAAACAAAATATTCAAAGACTTTGGCAACTCCTGCACACTTTTTTTTTTTTTAAATCATAAAGCACTTGTTCTGTAACTGGGTATGTTGTCTATTCAAGAGCAGTGGTTTTCCAGTTCTCATAAACAATTTCCATGGTTACCAAGACGGTGTGGCTAGAGAAATCAAAGTACATATTAAGACATTAAAAAGTAGGTTTCTTTTAAATGAAAGCAGAGGTGTGCTGGCTAGCTCCTATTGAAGTACGTTGTTTTAGGAAGCTTAGGACTTGATCTGGTGCTGGTGCAAGCAGGTCCAACAGCCCTGCAGCCAGGGATGCCCATGGTATCGCACCTGCTTATAGCAGGGGGGTATCCTGTCAAACGCTCAAACGCTGGGTCTGTTCACAACCCATGTCTCAAGCACATCCCTCTAAGGATGCAAACATTCACGCAAACCCTGCTGCCCTGCTTGACCTTGCAAATGGTTGTAAGTGCCCAGTGGAGGCCACTGGAGCCAGCTGCTGATTTCCTAGGGCTTTAGATCCAACCCCTAAACCAATGCAAATATTCCTGGTTTGCACCGTCATGAATCCCAAATGTATTTTCTGTGTCTGCCACCAGCAACAGCACATGTCACAAATATATTCAACAAAAGAAAGAAACCTGGTTTCTTATGATGATACTTGAGAAATGAGTTATGATATTGCCAGTCTTTGAGGTTTGTTTGGGCTACAGTAAAATTCTGGGCCATATTAGAATCTCTGCTTTTAGGGTCAGAAACATGATTTGGAGAACCAAAAAGCCAGAACCTCTTAAAAGGACTAAATACATTCTTCAGAAAGAGCTGTGTGATTTCTAAGTTTAACTTACGAATTGGGAGACATGAACTTACATTCCCAAGACACGAACCCCTCCAGCATCCCTGGGTCTCTCCTGCTCATCAGGCAGTGGCTGCTGCGGACAGGAGGGAGGAGGTCTGCTTCCACGGGATGTTCTCCTAGAGGGAAGGTCTCAGCCTCCAGTATGGCAGCTCATGCCTGAGGACCTGGAGGAGCTGACACGGAAAGACTGCCTGCTCTATAAACAGCACTATTAAATCTGACTTTTAAAAGCACTGATAAGTCCTGTGAGGAGAGACATGCAGCCAGGAAGCACTTGTGGCTGGGGTGTATCTGCCTACCAAGGTGAAATGCTGAAGCATCTGCTGCTCAGCTGCTCTGTGGCTACTACCGTAAAGCCCAGAGAAATTGCAAAAACCTCCCACCTGTGTAACAGGACTTCTGCTGCTGCCAGGGTGGTGGGACGGCATCAGGAGGGCTGGCAGGCAACCGCTCCACATCTGGGCTGTGTCTTCAGCATCCAGGTTCTGGCCTCCCAGAAGCTGGTGTATCCATGCTAATCAGCAACACCTTGGTTTAATACATACTGAAACAGGTTTTTCATACTTTACATATAAAGTGCTATATCAGGAATGTATTGATGTTCTCGAGCCAAGACTATTTGGGCAGGGAAATGCCAACAAAGTGGACCAAATCCATGTGAAAAGGAGGCGTTTGCTTGAAGGAATTAAAGCAAATTGAAAATATTCAAGTTCACTGACTAGAAACATTATTACATCTGGTGGTGAAATAGTGAGTGGCAATTTCTGCTCCTTTCTTCACAGGCCCCGTGTTACCTTGAGGGGGTTGAGAGGATTCGTGGACTAGAAGGTTGCAGATGGGGAATGCAGAGAACTTCAGCTGTGATAAAGGTACCTCTGTGTGACTGAGTTATTTAAATATATATAAAAACATCAGTCATGCATATATGTCATAACTTCGAGCAGAGGCAGCAGCGCCTGTTTGGAGTTGGCAGTTTGCTTTCCAACTTCTCTACACCTTGCTTTTCTCAGACTTGTGTTTTGAGTATTTAGAGCTGCAGCACCAAGTCCTCTGCTTCTTCTCCAGCAAATACCCAGGTATTAGAGAGATGGCCTCATCAATCCTCATACCTTCCCCTTTATTTAAAACGGGAAACTGGGAGGTTTTTCTAAGGGAAGATACTAATAGACTGGGAATGACTGTTAATACATCACTTCCTGAGGGTAAATGTTTTCTTGATGTTCACCTGGAATTCTCCCTTATCTCACTCTTTTGCACTGCTTTTCTCTCTCCCCCAGGGAGCATACATGGGTTTTGGTGTTCATCCTCTCTGAGCTGAACTCATGAGGGGTTTTTGTAGGCTGCTTCTGCTGCAAAGGGCCTGAGGGGGATGAGCGTGGGGGCTGTGGGTGCCAAAGCAGCCCTGTCCCCAACAGCGGAGCTTTGCAGGAGCACTGGCCAGAGGTGCTGAGCCTGTGGGTTTGCATGTCTGTGTGGGCAGACAGAGCTGGAGCAGGAAGAACTGTGTTCTCAGGAAGCACTGGGGTGCAGGGAGAGCTGGATGCTTCCTCCAAGCCCCTTCACCAGCCCATGCTGGGGGACACAGTGCCTTACGATGTCCCACTGTGGCTCTGTGGAGTGGTAAAAGTGGGGACAAGGCCTCTCCGAGTGACATCTCAGCAGAGCTGTCCAAGCATGGTGAGGAGCATTGCTGCTGGCATCCCACTGCTCTGCCAGGGGAGCAGGCACTTGTTGGGTAGCGCAGACACAGCCTGGGGTGGCTTTGGTTGCCACCGCATGGTGTTGTCCCCCTCTGCCCCATCTCTGGTGCAGCTCAGCAGCACGGAGGGATGAGGCTGGGCTGGTCCCAGCCCCACTGCTGGCTCCAGCCTGGGAGGTGGTGGGTCCTGTGCTTGCAGGGCCTCATAAACACAGGGGGCAAAGCTATTTCTTTCCTTTCTGTTCCTGTGCTGCTTCC
The DNA here is from genome assembly GCF_023634155.1 of Falco peregrinus. Taxonomy (NCBI): domain Eukaryota; kingdom Metazoa; phylum Chordata; class Aves; order Falconiformes; family Falconidae; genus Falco; species Falco peregrinus. The sequence goes on from NC_073733.1 coordinate 16,474,399, forward strand.
TGAGGCCCGTTTCGCTGGCAGGCAGCTCCCGCTGACCCCTTCTTTCCCTGCTCTCTGGCAACTGCGTGGCTTTTAGATGGCAAAAAAAAAAAAAAAAAAAAAAAAAAAGTGGTCCCCAGATAACTATTTGGTATAAGCAAACCATGCGGCTTTAATGGAATTACCTCAGCCCTGCTAGTAAATAATTTATAGGAAGCAGTAAATAAAATATGTTTCTTAAAAAAAAAGAAAACAACAACAAACCAAAAAACAACGGAGTTGTCAGCTGGCAAATGCCCTCTGGGGGGGAGTTAACCCAGAACTTGCCCCACCACAGAGATCCTGGCCGGGAATGGGACCTGGTGGGGGGAGCATCCAAGGCCAGAAGAGCCGTGGGGAGGGGGCGTTGGGAAAGCTGTGCTGCGGGGCTGGCCCGGGGTGCCCGGCGGCGGCTGGGAGCGTCTGCCCGACCGTCGGGGCACTTCCGAGGTTGCCTCCCGGTAGCCTTGACCGTGAAACCCGAGTCCGCGCCGTTTGACCTGAATTTCCGAGGCACCCGCTGCAGCCCCGCAGTGTCACCGAGCCCCGATTGAAACCCGACCTCTGTCACTAATGGCATTAACGGGAGCTGCGGGGCCAGGGCAGGCGGCAGCCTGGGGGTGCCCCGAGGGGCTGGCGAAGGATGCTCGGAGGGGCGCACCGGGGCCGGGATGCCTGGGCGGGAGGATGGAGGGTACCCACAGGGGGATGGATGGATGGATGGATGGATGGATGGATGGATGGATGGATGGATGGATGGATGGATGGATGGATGGATGGATGGATGGAGGGGTGCCCGAGGAGGAATCGAGGTGCAGGGCCGGCTGCCGTGCCCCTCCATCCCCCTTTGCGGGGGCAGACCCGACTCGGCAGCCCCCGGGGGTGCGCGGCCAGGGCTCGACCCGGTCCAGCCCGGCTCGGGGGGGGGCTGCAGCCGGTCCCCCGCTGGCGTGGGGGAGCCCGGCCCGGGGAAGGCGGCGGCGGAGATTTACGATGCGGGAGGACAGAGCGTGAAAGCAGTATATCATCATCAGGTTGGGCTGAAAGAAAGAAAACATATCTTCAACAAAAAGCGGGGCTTCGCAATTCAGCTGCGTTGTTAGGACAACGCAAACTATCCTTGAAATGATTAGTTCCACTTCAAAGGCATTTACATTCAACAGGGGCAGACGCAGCCTCTTTTTATGTCGCCAGAGGAGGAAAAAAAAATAATAATAATAAAAAAAAAAAAGGCGGGGAGGAGGTGGGGAGGTTTTGTGCTAAGGAGAGTCATATGTTTGCTTCTTCTATTTATTTTTCTTCATTCAGGGGACACCCGTGTAAGATAAACAGAGGGCTCGCAGCCGCGGGGCTCCGGGGCCACTGGCCGGGGAGGTGGGCAAGGGGTGGGCAGGCAGGAGGCGCCGGGGGCTGTGCTCGGACACCCCTCCCCTTCCAAATGGGAAACGCAAAGACAACAGTAAAAAAAAAAAAAACAACAAAAAAAACCACCCCCACCCCTGACCTCAAGAGCTGTCTTTCCTGGGACATCTATTATTAACTTGAGGAAGCGTGACATATGTTTGGTGAGATCACAAAGGCTCAGGGTATCCTGACAGAGTTTGGGAAAGATTTGAAGACTGAGGTGTCCCCACGCTGCTCGGGAACTGGCTGCCATGTGATGGCCTGGGCTGGGAAGAAGTTTTTGCATCTGAAATCACACACCTAAACTGCTTCCCCGAGGCCTCTGCATGGGGAAAACCCATTTGGTGTCTTCCAGGTTATCCTGAGCTGCACAGGATTGAATGTGAAGGAGGAAAAAGGTGCTGGGATTAGTCCAGTGGCAACATTTACTATACTCCTATCACTTTCCCACAACCCAACCTATCTCCCCTTGCCCTGACCAATTCTTACATCCAAATTAACCTAGTCTTCTCTCCTATTTTGAAGCATGTCACTTATTGTAGCTCCCAAATTACCTAATGGTAGTATTCCCATCATGCTTAGCGTTGCAAGTAAAAAGGTAAGCATAAAAAAACCTAAAATGCAAACTATGGAGTCTATGTGGAGAGTTACCTGCTAACAGAGCATCACCTGAAACATGTTGCACCAGCACATATGTATTTATGTTTACGAGTGGGAGGTCTTTGCTTTTTCTCACTGTTCCCATTGCTGGTTTCTGCCTGATGTTCTGCAGCTCATCCTTGGGTTAGACCTCAGAATTCTGTAGAAGAAGAAAACTGAAATTGTAAAAGATCCTGAGCAACAGTTTTCTAAAATATTTTGTCTCCCACAGCTACCTCAACGCATATGAACTGAATTATTCTCAATACTGGTGCTGATCAAAAATCTTTCTTTCAAGTCACTTTTGTGGGGAGGTTAACACTTTGCACATTTGAAACCTAACAACTATATTGGGGAGGAGGGGTGGGAGTTAAACATTTTTAAAGGTGTTGTGAACGTTTTAATGCCTGCACCCACAAACTCTCTGCTTTAGCCATGTTGGAAAGCCAGAGATGATGATGGCCCCAGCTTTATGAAATAAATAACAATATGCAAGTTACTATTTGGAAATTAAAACCTTATTCCAGCTAAGCTGTAGCTGAAGTCAAGGTTTAACTGTTCCATGATCCTTATTTTCAGTTATGAACATGTACATGAGTCATTCCTGATCAAAGTTCCCTTCTCTTTTTTACCCCTTCCTCTCTCTTTCTTTTATATCAGCCTTTTTCTCACTGGCATGGGAAGGCTCAAATGAGGAGAGTGGCACAAGTCAGCACTCACTTTTAGTTATTTTCATCCAGGTTTTGGTCATCTCAGACACTTTGTTTGCTCTGGAGAGCTGTGGCCCAAGGAGGACCAGTCCAGTGCTGGGTCTTGTTTGGATGATGTGGATTGAGAAATCATGTGCTGCAGCAATCAGTGTACAGAGACTAGAAATGGGCTTTTCTGTGAAATCAGCTCTCATGGTGGTATTGGTAACCAGGAGAAATGCAGCTGAATGTGCGGCGGTGGCATTAGAAAGAAAAGTGTTAATTTTTTTTATTTTAGAGGGCAAATGCCAGAGAGCTGATGCTCTGGAAAAAGAAAGAAATAAAACTGCAAAAATCCTAATAAAGATAAGATAGTCTTGAAAATTAATTAATAAGAGGTAGTCCTGAAAATAGTTTGGAATCAGAGAGGCAGATGGGAGAAGAAGGGAAGCAGGGTGAGTGCTGGCTGCTGCGCTGTGCGAGCGGCACCGGACCTCAGAGATGAAGCTGAGAGCGCTGCCAGCCTGAGACATGTTAGCCAGTGGTGTTATTTTTCATTCCTAAAGATAAAGAAATGTTTTCAGTCAGAAAAATGCACTTTTATTGAATTCCCTGCAAGTTCATACTTTAAAAATGTGGTTTTCATTTCTGACTTTCTTGTTTTATGAAACACTAGAAACACGAGAGCTTTTCAAATATCCTCGAGAACGATGGGAGTTTTACATTTGTTTTGTCATTTACTCTGTCATTTATAGAGGTGTTATCAGGAAACTACAGCTGATGTATGTTTTAGCTCTACAGCATCTTCTGATGTGGACCTTTCTCTTCTGCGTTTTATTGTTATTTTGCCACCCTGTTCCTAAGATATGGGTGAGGCTGCTGGGCTGCTCGGCTGCTGGGCTGCTTGGCTGCAGGAGGGAGCAAACCTGGGAGTCCCCGGTTTGGTGGGGTGCTTGTAAAGGAGAAACACGACAAGCAGAGAGGGATTTTTAGACTGCTTTGGTAGGCTGGGGGCTCGGGGTGGTGTAGGCTGAGTGAGGGGGCAGCATCTTGTATTCCCTGGGCTCAAGAGTAGTTTGACTTGCAATTTTGGCTTGTTTGCCCTGGCTGATCCACGCCTATCCATAAACTGGCATTACCTAGGGCCAGCTTTTGGTTTTCCAGGTCAGTGCTGGTGGCTGTGGCATCATCCACGTGCACTTTTGGGAACAGGAATAAGGAATGTGGCTGTTGATGAGAAATGCACCATTACTCCAGGTCCCTTTGCAGATGTGCCGATGGCAGCCTCACCAGTAGCAGTGCAAAATGTGGGTGAGCTGGAAAATCTTCTTGGATTTGGGGGTTCAACCCAAAGGCCTGATGCTCTGCTGTCCTCGCACGGGGCGAGCAAAGAGCGAGAGGACCAGCATGGGGCATGGAGGGGGAGCAGGCCAGGTGAGGAACGCCCTTCCCCATGTGGTCTCTTCACCCCTTGTTCCCCCCTTGTTCTTCCCTTTCTCTGATTTTTGTGTGCATGCGTGTCTCCCTCCCCTCCTTGTCCTCGTGGCTCCTCTCCCATTCTCGTCTCGCTCCACCCTCATCTCTCTTGTCTGGCTGCCCCCCACCCCTTTTGTCCTGCTCGGCTGCTCGGCATCGCTTTTGTGTGCTAATAGCGGCCGACTGCCACCGACCCGCAGGATCCCAGTGCCGCTGCCGTTGCCCCCCGGCTTTTAGTTCGGCTGCTGAGGACCAAGGAGGCTCCTCTGTCCTGGCTCCCTCGCTGTGCGGTGTGGCTGATGCCCACTCCTGAATGTGTCTGTGGGTCCCCTCTCGCTGGGTACAGCACGTTGGCTGTGATTGCCATGGCCTTGAGGGGACAGTCCCAGTGTCCAGTGCACTGTGCCCCCCAGTTAGCTTGGAGAGCCCATGGAGAGGGTGGTGGCAAGGCAAACCGGAGCTGCAATAAGTGAGGTTTTCAGGCTGTTCTGGACCATGCTGGGTCTTTCTGGAGGTGCTGGCACCCATGTGGCAGGAGCCAGGGGAAAGGACTTGCGCCTCCATGGGGATGCAGGTGCCCCTCGCTCCTGAGACCCTCCAGCCCTTGTGGCTCCATCCCCATCTGAAGTGTTTCTTATTTTGTGTTATGTTCAGCTTCAAATATTCAGGGAAATGGTTTCCTCTGGGAGCTTTTCCTTTGAATGCATGGAATTTGCTGTTTATTGTATGGCAGGAGCTGGCGGCGCAGAGCAGGTTCTGGGAATTGGCCGTTCCTGCTTCCGAGCACATCCCCATGAGGTGTGCAGGGGGCTTGTCCTGGGGTTCCCTGGGCGGGAGCATTCCCCTCCTTTAGGGGATTGGGTGCTTGCAGGGCAGTAGGTGACAACGTGCATCAGTGGCTCATCCTCACCCCACACTTCACCCCTCACATCCCCGGGTCTAGCCCAGCCACAGCTTTGCCGAGCACTCCTCCCTGAATCCCACAAGCTGCAATTCTCGCAGGAGGCATCGTTGCCCCTTTTCCCCCACGGTGACAGCATGCCTCATGCTTTATTGCTCCTTTCCCTCCTGGGAAGCCTCTGATTGCTCTCAGGAGCCGCCACGCTCAGCCGAGCACACCCCGCAGCTATCCCGGTGTGTGGGTGGGTTCCCCCTCTTGCAGCGGGGAGGGGGCAGCAGGGCTTCGGTTTGCACAGCAGCATTTTTGTGGCTGAATAATGTTTGTTGCAACCCAGTGTCACATTTGTTTTTCTAAGAGCTGCGCTCCCTGCCCTGGTTTTGTCCTGGGGAGCTCCAGGCTGTGGCCGTGGGTCTGTACCAAGGTTGGCAGAAACCTGCTTCGTCCTCCAAGCCCCAGGATCGCTGGGATGCTGCGTGGGGATGCTACATGTCAGCCAGGTGATGCTGAGACCTTTAGTACTGGCTGGGAGGGAAGCAGCAAGGGGTGATGGAACCTGCCTCCGGTAAATGCAAGAGAGTTGCAGAAAATGCTAAGGAGGCTGAAAAAAAGCAGCTGGTTATCAGAACAGTTCTTTTTAAAGAAATAAACCGGTGTCTCTTCTAAAAGGAAAATCTGGGAAGTCAAGTGGTATTTCTCTGTGGTCATGTATTTCCTCTGAAACTGGGTAGGGTCATTTGTAAGTACCCCGTGCACTGCAGCTACGCTTAGATGTAAAGGGGACAAGAATAAGAGTGAGTGAACACATTTGGCCTAATTACTCATCCTTTCCAAGACTTATTTGAAATATTTTTCCCTGACACTGTGTTTTCTTTCCTCTGAAGAGAACAAGTAAAAAACCCTAAAATAGCAGAGACAGAGGGAATAAATGCTAATGAGATGTTAAATGAAGTATTTATATTACTTGCTGATGGGTCTCATTTGTGCACCTGGAGTAAAAATACCCGGAGTAAAAATAAAAGTAAATATATATATATGTATATAAACGGATGTATACATATACAGACTGAGATGTAGATCGCTTGAGAGCTTGTGTATGTGTGGCTGTGTATTTGCATGTGCAGGTAGGCGGAGAGAGAGAGACAGAAATCCACCTGTGCGCGGCTGTAGCTCTGACTTGCCGATGGGTTGGCTGGAGTGAGCAAGTCCCTCTGTCCCTGATACACCCCACGGGTTGCTCTTGATTTAAAAAATAAACAAGCTTCCTTAAACCCCACTATAGGCTGAGATAAAACAAGGCAGATGCTAATGAACACCAAGAGGTTTGCAGCCCCCTGAGGAGGAGCTGTGTGCGGGTTTCCACGGCATGCTGACCTTTTGTGTGAGTGCTTCACCCTGCCACGGAGTCAGCCTGCCTGACCTTCTGGAGCGTGCAGGAGTTGCAATGTCCTGGAGAGAAATCCTGTCCCTGTCGAATCCACCACAGCATCCCGATGCCAACCAGAGCCAAAGACAGCATCGGAAGCGCTTGCTTTTCTGGAGATCACACACCATCACTGCTGTCAGATAAGACTATAAAAGCCTGGTTTTATTAATCTAGTACAGCCTTCTACGTATTAAAAAATAGTTGTGCCATTAATAATGAATTTGTCACATTTCTCTGGCAGTTCCAATTTGTGTTACTTCCCAGCCGGCAGCAGGCTTTGTCAGCCAGTGTGGTGTGAGCTGGCGGAGCTCTTACCTGGCATTTTGGCATCTCCACTCTGCCCTGCACCCTGTGTGCAGCCCCATGGAAACCTGGGTGCGAGGGGCTCCATCCTTACTGCCTGCCAGAAAAGCACCCTGGTCCTTAGTGCCACAGGGAAAGGAAGGCCGGCTTAGCTGGCAAAAGTGGTCTGAAAGATGTTTTCTATTCCTTGGGATACTAAAAGAAATCAAAACGGCAAATACACAGGTTTTTAAATGAAAAGACCTAGTAAAGTAATTTTGACTTTGAGCAGTTAAGTAGTTGAGCATGGATGTCACTGAATAACTGGTAAGGCAGTTACTTAAACATCCCCAGATAAATCTGCTTTACCTCCACTGAGACCAGATTTGAATTTGAAGTCGTGGAGGACAAGGAATTGCATTAAATACCCGTTATGGCCATCAGCACCTCCTGGCAGCAGCCGTTCTGGCAGTGGGAATGGTGAGCTCCAGCCTATGATTGAAGCTTCCCATCACATTGCCCTTCTTGGAGCAGGTCTGCTGGACCTGATGTGCTGTGGGGCACTGCCCAGACAGGGTCCCAGGCAGGCCAGGGTGGGTGTGTGGCTGCTGCTTGTCTCCCTTTGTTTCAGTATTTGCCCTAGGAAATGTCATGTACAGCTGACTTTGCCACGTCCTCCAGTTTATTCAGTCCATTAAGTCTGGAGGTCTGTAGTCCATGGGTTGTTTCTTGCCACAGGATATTTTAGTCTGGTTTCAGAAGGAGATGGGGCTCTCTCTTCTGAGCTGCTTGTCTGTCCCCCTGCTTTGCTAACTCTGAACCCATAAATTGGAAGCATTGGGCTTCATCAGCTGTGTTGATCCCAGGACTAATCGGTATTGCCCTTGAAATCACAAGTCAGGCAGTGCAACTTTGTGGGAATAACTTAAAAACCTTGAAACAAAGGAAGAAAGAAGAAAAAATTTGGACCGGGGTTTGATTTTCTCCAGTTTCTTTGAATCCCTGGGGATGCAATGCAAGGGGATATACTCAAGGGTTGATGAGATGGTGTGTTCCCCAGTAACTGCCACGATACACCCCAGGAAGGTGCCTTCAGCTGTGGAGCCGGTGGGAGCCCCGGTGGCTGGTGAGGATGTGGTCCGCGAGTGATGCTGCAGGGACCTGCCCAGAGCATCGATCAATGTGCTCCGGCATCAGTCACTTGGCACAGCGAGGCTACGGCAGCATACAAAGTGCCATTAAGCAGATGTTATAGATCCCAGTTCAGTACAAGATGGGGAAAACACTTGAAAGTGACAGTATAAATGTATACTGCAGGTGTTCATCACGATGTAGCAGACAAGGGTTTTGAAGGAAACTTGTTACTGGGAGTGTCTGGGTTTTTTTCTCAACTGTCATTGCTTGCTTTCTTTTCAAAGTCCCTAATCAAAACATTTGCTTATTCAGAGAACAAGCTCATGAATGCCTCAATGGGGAGTGCAGCAGCGGGCGATGCCAGCAGGGTCCCATGCCCCTCGGTGCGGGCAGCCTGCGGGGCGCTGGTGGGTGCAGCTGGGACAGCCATCTCCGTGTCCGTGTCCATCCCGGTGCCCTGGTGCGGTGAACCCTGATGGGTTACAGCCTTATCTGGCAGCTTCAGCCCTTCTCCACTGTTTTTTGCAGCTCTGCTCAGTGGACAGGCCACAGGCTGTACAGCAAGGGGGGACAGGGAGGTGGCGTGGGGGCTCCATGTGAAGCCATGGGTAAAGGGAATCTTTCCCAGAGCCTCTCTGGGGCTGGCAGCACCCAGCACACTTGTGATGTGATGCTGCTGTCTCCCTCCCTAGTGGGGTGGGGATGGGGGACCTCCCCTTTGGCAGAAAGGGGAGGGATGACATCCTCGGAGCTGTCATTACTGTGTCTTTCAAAGCACTAAATTCTTCTTGTAATGCCGTTCTGTACATGAGGGGTTTTTCACCATCTTAGCTGTGAGCTTTTTGAGCTTTCCTGTTACTGCCTGTGCCATGTGCTTTTAAATTATTGCTGATGCCACGGCGTTTATAGCTTTTGCTCTCACATTGTGCTCCTGTAAAATCTTTCTGTTTAAGATCCCAAGGTTTACCTGATGGCAAGCACGGGTGCCAAGGCATCAGCTGTGCCACCAAGCATCTGCCCCACAAATTCAGCCCTCATGGGCACAATGGCAAAATTTCCCTTTGTTTTTAGAGAAAAGCGACTGAAAAAGGAAGAGGAGACCACTGAACTGTAATTATAAAGTGGTTTTTTGTGTACCTGTGTCTCTGTGTTAAACCATGGGTGCCAGCCAAATTGCTCTCGGAAAGTTCAGCCCAAGGCAGGCCAGTTCAGAGTGACTTGAAGCTGGCATCATCAGAGAGCTGTGGACTGAATATAAGCATTTGGTAGGAAAATATTATTCTGAATTGTTAACCTGAGACTGAGATGGATGTGAGGGAAGGGTATCTCCAGGCTGTACCACACACCATGTACTCACAATATCTTTGCTTAACCCTTGTTAACAGCATGGGAGTTATGGCCACACTGAAAGGGGACTCTGGCAGTGATGCAGCTGCACCTCTGGGCACAAAGAATATAAAAAAGAAGAAGTTAAAGAATTATTTTTAGTTTTACTGTTGAGTGAGACCCGGGTGCTTTTAGCAAGCCATCCGTGACAAACCTATTTGCAAAGATCTAGACAATAACAAAAGGTTCTTCTTGACTGATGGTTTCAAAGTTACCTTTGTAGGGAAAAAAACCCATCTATAAAATAACGTGTGTGTCTGTGTACACATATTCATTCACAAAAAAGCCCAAACCCTGTCTATAATTTGCTGGACAAATATAAATGTGATGGTTGATCTTTCTTTTAAACTGAATTGAATATTAGCATTCTAGGGTGACTTCTCCATGTCCTGCAAAAGATTATACAGGAACCTTCTCTGACTGCAGTGTGAGTGAGCCTAATGAATGTGTGTGTTCAGCCTGATAAATGAATGACATTTTATTTTTAAAAATATGTTTTTCAAGAGCTTGTACTGAAGCACTCAGAAATTCTTATTAATCTATCAGAGCTTTCTAATTAGTGTGCGATTGCTATTTTATAGGAAATGCCAGTTGAATATTACAGGGGTTTTTCCCCCAGAATGACTCCTGGGCACCCACAGAAGTTTAATGAGAATGTATGGGACTACACAGGGGCAGAATTTGCTGCTCAACCACTGGTTTTCTGAAGGAAAAGGCAAAGAAGGTTCTGAGAAGCACTGCAAGATGCTGCTTTAAAATTCAGTTATTGTCCTAGTGATTGACTGCACTAACTGTATCCTGCCAGTAACGGCTGGCTTTTAAAATATATATTTGTGATTAGTTTAATTCATGGAGCCTTTTTCCTCTGAACTGATTTGATGAAATGAACTAGGCAAATAATAAATTTTTCACTGGAATGAATCTGCTTAATCAATTTAGACAATCAGTTTGTTCTTTGCTTAATAACATTTGCAAAAAGAAAACAAAGTCTTTCATTAACAAGAAAGGCCAGACATTCATAATGAGAGGTGGCATCTAACATCAGGTTATGTCTTCTGTATGAGCAGAAAACAGGATTAAACATCTGGTGCAAGTACCTGGCTCCAAAATGCCTCTCCCGCTACTCAGTGTGGGTTTCAACGTTTGTTTTTTCCCCTGGCACGAGTCCCATTTACATCCCTGGACATTTTGCCAGGGCAAGAGTTAATGACAGGTACACGAGTCCAGATCCGAACCTGCCTAAAAAACCACGGAGGTTTCCAGTCTGCTTTCAGTGGGAGCTTAGGAAATAATGCAGAGACCAAACGTGGTGCCGAGACCCTGCGTGCAGTAAAGTTCTCTCATTTGCTTCTTAGAGACGGAGTTTAATACAGAGCGTTAGTAACTGCTTCTTACAATGGGCTGCAAAGTAACAGCTTGCCTGAGAAGCCTGGGAGTTCAAAGCATCTCTGTACAGGGAAAACAAACACTACTAGCCAGAGAGTGATTACGCTTGTACCGCAGTGCAGAGGACTGTTTGGTCTAGTAATTTTAAAGACATTATCTCCTAATGTTTTATTTTCACTGTGTTCTGGTTTTTATGTTGATTTTAATTATACCTCTTAGGAATAATATCTGGTAAACTAATTTTGGTGAATGGCAATGAAAAAGCATTACCCACCTACGGTAATTACACATATTTCTTAGTCCCTAGATAAAATAGTTTTACTTAAACCCCACTACAGAATTTATAAACTCCTTTTTACAGAGTCTGCCAGCAGAGTTTCAGATAATAGAAATCTAAAATACTAATCTCAGCATCCCAGATGGCCGCCTCCAGGAGCAGCATAAACTGTTTCCCCCAACAAATTTCCTTTTGCAGCCTTCTCAGAAAAACACAGTGAGCCAAAGCAAAGACATTCAATATTTTCCCTTATGGTTCCTATTAATTTAATAACTTAGGGATTAATCCTTCTGCCTTTGAAATCAGAGAGTTGGGTTTTTTTGCTGCTGAGTTTTGCCCTTCCAATTGCTCTCCCAGGCTTCAGTGTAAATGCCCAGCTGCCCCACAATGGGCATTTTCTGGTGCCACTAAATATACAGGAGAATTTTAATCACCCCTCCTTACTTCCAGCATAATAATACACTGACATCTTGGCCTCACTTTATTAAGCCAAATGTCCTATTTAGTAAATTGAAGTAAATTGAAATAGTATTTCTAATATTCCATTGTGAAAAATGTTAACACAATAGCATGTTTTTCCCTGTGTCTTCATCGTGTTTGGAAACAGAAGCTCAGGATGAGCAGTTGCTTTCACCTGTGAGTGCTGCCTAACGACTGGTGACCTCCTCCTGGGACACCCTCCATCTCCACTGTTGCCTTCTCCTTCAAACCTCTCCTTCAAGCACGTCTTTTCCCCAACAATTTGCAGGCAGATGCATATGGAAGCACTAGGCTAAAGTAATAATAAAATGAAAGTAAGCTCTGGTACCTGCAGACTGGGACAGCCTTCCCTGCTCCTGGATGACTGCTGTGCCTCCTGTCTTCACCTCTCTCAGCCCTCACTTGCTCCCAGAAGCATCGTGTGGGTCTCTGGGGTGAGAGGTAAGGAGTTTGGGACCATAACCCAACTGTGTGATGTTTTCTGCAGAAGGGCTGCTTGGTGCCAGGATTTCCTTTTGTCTGATTTTTTTTTATTTATTTTTTAAAAAAAATTTTTCTCCCCCTGAAATCCTTGAGGAAAGCTGAGTCAGGAAGCCTGAGTTAACATTAAGCCTCTGGCAGACTCATTTAGGGAAGTTATGGAAATTATGAAAAAGACACGTAGCAAAAATTAGGGGGAGCCGAAGGCAGCAGCACGTAGAGGGAACTGAGGGCTCTTCTGCTAGCATGGACATCCTGACCAGCGTGGCTGTGTCAAGCCCAGCTTTGGGCAGATCCTGCTGGCTCTTTAGCTGGACCTGGATCTCGGCAGCCTCTGCTGCTGGTTGAGGTACAGTTACGTGTTGTCCATCCTGGCCTCCTGTAACTGATCACCTCTACCGAGGCTTTTTTCCCTTAGCTTTGATTAATACTAAAGAAAAAAATCCATTAGCGTCTTTAAATTGTTTCATGGAAATTCACTTTACAGCCAGATTTTACCCCACTCTTGATAATTGTGGTAACTACCCTGCAAACCAGTCTTCTGCGTGGGCACAGGCTGTTCAAATCTGCTGTTTTATTTGGCATTTCTGCTGTATTTCAAAAAAGTGAAAAGCAGCGACACAATACATCAGAACCAGCTTCCCTATTTAACACCCTATAGGCACCATTTACGTTTTAGGCTAAACTTGGACTATTATACGGTGGCAACGCCTGCCCTTTTGCAAGACTGGGCTTTTGTAGTCTGCGAGATCAAGCAATGAAAAAGCCCCGCTCCTAATTCTTGCCTGTGAAAAGTCCCCGTCGGCTCACATTGTACCTTCTCCAGCAGAGATAATGCTGTGAAATGATCCAACTTGAACTTTTTCCCCCGTCTTTAAGCTTTAAGCTTGTGTTTAAGGAAGCTCATCCTTACCCGAAAAGTAGCAATGCTGGCAATGGAAACTCCCCTTCTTTGCTCTTTCTGATGGTGTCAGGGCTGGGCACGTGTGGGGGTTTTGAGGAAGGGGGGAAGGTTTCTCTGTACCTGTTTCTGGGACATCCAAAATGCTTCTCTGAAGCCTGATTTTGACCTTACTGAACCCAACAAAAGGCTGCTCTTGATTAAAATGGGAAAAATACCGAGTCTGTTGCTTTTACTGAGCATTTTATATAGCGCTTTCTACTAGATGGGAAGCTGAAAAAATGTCAGATCTACTTACTGGTCACCAGTGATCTGCAGTACCTGATAGTCTGAAATAAAATACTGGACTGAGTACAGCGGCTCCTTGCATGATAGGTGCTTCATCTGGTCAGCCGAGGATTTCCAGTAAAGAAAAGCATGGTGGGATTATGATTTCTTTTTTTTCCTACCCATTCAGTCAGTATTTTCTTCAGCTGCTTCTGCAGTCTTTGGGTATTATTATTATTTTTATAATGGTTTAACTATCAGATGTAAAAAATATATATGTGAGATAAAGAAAGAACAAGAAATCTCTAACCGCTACGAACAGATGTCTTACAAATGAGTCAAATCCCTTTTTTAAAAAAATAAGTCAGTCACTTCAGTAATTCATTTTGCAACATGTCATTATTAGGGTATTTAGAAATAAAGGTAAATAGTAAATGTTAAACAGAATCTAACAGAAAGTGTGCTTCACTACCGAATTACGTTTTGTTAGAAGAACAGAACGCAGCAAATCTGCAGCCTATGCGAATCAAACTGGTTAAAAAGTGTAAACCAAGAAATATTCCATTCCAGTCATTTGACTGTGAAAGAAATAAATAAGGAATTTTAAGTGCGCTCTGTGCTTTAAACAGATGATATATGCTTTAATTTTAAAGGTAATTTATGCTGTTGGGAAGAGCTGCTGCTAGATGTTACACTGCTTCGTTTTGGTTGGAAAACTAAGTTGTAATAATCCATTTCTGGTACACTGTATTGAAACTATTTAAACTCGAAGGTGAATACAGAGCAGGGTTCTCCACGGACAGAAATTAATTTCATTTTGTTGCTGGTCTCTCATTAAGGTGAGGAACGTGTGTCTGTCCCAGGGACTTGGCACTTGTTCTAGGGCTCAGGGTCGGCTTTAGGGTGAGTTCACGTGTGTGAGCGGCAGAAAGGTGCAAATTGCAAAGGAAAAATGCAAACTCTCTCCTGCCTGATCTGTATTAACTGTCCTCCCTGGAAAGGCCACCCCTGCCTGCTTTCCCGCATTCCTCCAGGAATGCCTTTCGAAAGGATCATGTGTTTAAACAGTAACTTGGTGTAACATGGGGAAGGGGCTGTTTAAGAGCGATTAAGTGAACACTTTTGCCTTTCTCAGCCACTGTAACACTTCTCAAAAGACACTACAGAAGAGATTGAGCCCTTTGTATGTTAAACGTGTGTGCAGTTAGTTGCTCTTGGTGGCTTTGGGTGAGCCAGTCACCTCTGCTAATAAACCCAGAGCTGCAGGCTTGCCATTTTGTGGGAGAAATGTAGGTTCTAACATTGGTGGTTTGCATCTCGGTACTTCGTGGCTGTAATGTTAATTATCTGGTTTAGTATTATTTTTTGTTGGTGGTGTGAGTTTTTCTGTGGTGGGTTTGTGGTTTTTTTTGTTGTTGTTGTTGTTTGTTTAAGCACCCAGAAATCAAATATTAACCTGATTAAGAATTCAGCGTTACATGTAAGGCGGAGAAGAGCTGCAGGTGGTGACAGGCAACTGGATTGTGTTTGATCTGGCAGTTTTCATCTATGCCACCATTTTATTCCTGCTGTGGGACTGCAGCAAAATGGTGGTTCGCTTGTTGTGAACCTCGGTGATGAATAGGGTGTGTGAAATCCCAGCTCCTGCGTGCCAGGGACTGCATTTGCTCTGGAAAATAACTCGCTGAAAGATGTACCCTTGCTAGTGTGTGGTGGACAATAGGATCTCCTACTGGGGAGCTCCTGGTATTGGTGCAGGGAAAGAGCTACGTTAATTCTTCTCACGGGATGAGGATTTAGGAATTTCATCATCCAGTGACTTTCATTCCCACCCTCCCCCACCCCCTTCCATGTTTTCTTTAGGTAGGGCAGGGAG
The DNA here is from genome assembly GCF_023634155.1 of Falco peregrinus. Taxonomy (NCBI): domain Eukaryota; kingdom Metazoa; phylum Chordata; class Aves; order Falconiformes; family Falconidae; genus Falco; species Falco peregrinus. Next base: position 16,489,418 of record NC_073733.1, read on the forward strand.
ATAATCTCCCTGGAACATATGTACAGGGGTGCCTCATCGTGTGATGGCTCCACGTCTTCAAGCAGCCCCAATCTTTCCTCCTGTGGACTCTGGGATGGGTTTTACTTGACGATTTTGCTTGGAATAGACTGGGTGCTGGGGGAGGCAGCAGGTCATACAGAGACTGACTCACCCGGGGACTACCGCTGGGGAGGTCCTGGTCCCGGCAGGCTGTGAGAGCAGGGATCCGCTGGAGCTGACTGGGACCCCGGCCTGGGAAACCCTTTCCTAGCAGAGAGTGTTGCAGCTGTGTGCTCCTTCCCTGGCCGTTCCTGATGTCCCCTGAGAAGATGGCAGCAAGGTTTTGTGTTCCCCTACACTGAAGATCTGTGCTCAGTGCTGGTTTCTTTGGCTGACCCCAGCAATGTCCATCTGCCAGGGATCTCCCAGAGCTGTCTCAAAATCATCAGCCAGGGCTCCCTCGAATGAGCTCCAGGACAGGCATGGGGTGCTCAGTTCCCTGTAGGAGTCCTGTCACCTGAAGGGATGACGCTTGGCTAGTGCCTGAACCAGCAGTTGGCCTCTGAAGACCATGGGAAACATCTGCATTACTTCTAAGAGAAATGATGCGCGACTTGGTTTCCCCACCCTTTCTTGAGTTGTGACCGACTGAAGGACGACTTTAAGGCTGAAGGAGCTTATTTCTGCCCTGGGGTGGGACAAGAGGTGCTGCACCGGGCCCTGCCTCAGCCAGCCTCCAACATGGAGCGTGTCTGGGTCCACCCAATTAATCTATCGAAAATGGGCAGCACTTGGGTAGGGTTGCTCTGGGCAGACACTGGAAACCGACAGCTGATGCTGGCTTTGAGCTATGGGGAACCAAGAGAGGCAAGAAACATGGAAGTGGCATCAGCAGAGCTCAAAACGGTGACCAGATGCAGTGTTGGGCTCATGTTAGACTGTCTCTGTGTTGTTCCCTGTGGGAGAGGAATGCAGGACACGTGGGTTTTTTCTTTCTGCTTTAACTGGGGAAGCTGGACACCCCCCCTGTTTCAGCTGGCTATGTCCCAGCCCTGCTATGAAAGCAGGGGGTTGGCTGGGGGGAGTTCACATTGCTTTGGGCTTCCTGGGGAGCTGGGCCAGGCTGTGGTGGCACAGCCTGAAGGACAGAGCTATTCCTGTGGCCAAAAGCTCAAGCTGGTCTTGGTGTTTGCCCTTCTTTGCTGAAAGAAACCTTTCTCATGAACGGTTGGGTGACCTCATGGGGTAACCCCCATATAGAGCGGGGACCAACTAGGGGGTCTCACAACCACCACTGGACAAAATAGGACCTTCCAGTCCAACTGAAGTGTCTCCTGAGGGAATTCTGATGTTTCTTGTGACATGAGACAAGTAAAACCATATGGGCCAATAGTGCTCAGATCCCACTGCATCCTGCCCAAGCACTTTAGCAGTCACTGAGGATGTCGTGTGTGTTTATTTATGCGGTGAGCTGGATGGATTGGGGCATGGATTTGCTGTCTTCCAAGCTTAGAAAGCACCTTGCACAACTCTGGGCTGACAGACTTTAAAATAATCCATTGGGATCTCTTGTTCACTAGTAACTTTAAAAGGGATTTTCGTGCTGGGATGAACTTCAGAAGAGAAGTTATTTCAGCAAGGAATTTTTTTTGGCCTCAAGTTTTCTGCATGCTTCAGCCTCACAGTTGTGCCTAAAACTGTTGTGTATCGATAAGAGTTTCCTTCCACCCATAATCTCTTCTCTCCTTCTGTTCCCTGCTGTAAACAAGCCATTAAAAATGTGTTTATGACATCACAGTTGGTGACCATGGAAATGACTTTGATGTTAGAAAGACAAATATAGCATCGTGATTTCACGGCAGGATCAAGGCAGGAGAAGACCCTTGTTCAAATGGCGGGTAATTAACAAAGGTGATGGAGGGGAAGCTTGAAAAAAAAGATGTGAAGAGCCAATTGACTGAATATGATACATTTTAAAGTTTTCTCCAGTGTAAAAAATAAAATAAATTTTATAAAATCTCTTTCCAATGAAAAATTGCAGTGCTCTGGATGTACTATTTTAAATAAATAAATAGGGTAAAGAGAGAACGGGGGGGGGGGGGGGGGGGCGGGGGAAGCTTTGGCATAAGAATTATACATCTACAAAAAATCCAGCAGACGTCTTTCAAGCCAGAGTGGTCTGTGCTTAAATCAGGCTTGGAGCATCAGGGCCAAAATAGACCATGGGGCCCAACCTTCCTCCAGTTTACACCAGTAACAAAGTCTTGCAGGTTTCAAGTGCAAATGGATGGAGCTGGAATCTTTGTCTTGTAAAATCCCCATCCTTTGCTGCATTACCCTCGTGGTTATACCTGCCTGCAGCCAGACTCTTCAAAGAAGTCAGGGGAGCCAAGTCTGGCAGTGAAACAAAAGTCTTTGGCTCCTGGTTTCGCTGCCACTCAACTCCTCCTCAATCCATTAGGCCAACACTCACGGCACGGCTGCATCTGTCATTTACACAGACTGTTGAAAATAAGCCCTTGTTTTCATGTACTTTTTATTAAATTGTTGGTATTACATGCTTCAGAGGCAGCAGGACCAAACCTGTTAGGAAAGTATTGTCAGAATCCTTTCTGGGCTCACGTTTTGAGCAGTAGTTCCAACATATGTAATTATGAATAAAATAGCCTCTGAAAAGACCTCCTTGGATTCAGAGAGAGATGAGAACAATAGGGTAGAGATTAAAAAAGATGGTTCTTCTCAGCTAATTGTTTTTAATAAAATGGTAAAAGTGAAGAAAACACCAGGAAACTACAATTAGGATGATAATGCTTTGTTCTGCAGAACTATGTGCCCTGTTGCCTCTCCTATTACAGAGCAACAAAGGGAACGAAGTGGAAGGGAAGAAAAAAGTGGGGATGAATGGGGGTTGTTAAATACTGGACTGGAAAGGTCAATAATCTTGTCTTGAAGGTATAGCTGATATAACAAAGCCCTGCAGAAAGGCTGCCCCGAACACTGCCCAGCCCGCTCCAAGGGTTACCCAAGCGTTGGGGCTGGCATGTCTCCCTGCCTGCCCTACGTCCTGGCCAGGAGCGCAGCTCACGAATGCTGCCCAGGGTTTCTCGATGCTGTTGCTGAAGTCCACGCTTCCTCCTATGAAAGGAAACCCCCAGGGTTTGGGGCATTTGTATGTTTTTCACGTCCAACTTCTCTTGCAGCTGAAGGCTCAGCCCAGCAGGTTGAGAGGAGGATGCTGCCCCTCCATCGCGTGTCCCAGCGCTGCCACCTCTCTCAGCTCTGCCTGACTGTATGTGCCTTCTCCAACCCCCGAAACATTTCTGATCCCGTTACCATAGAGCTGCCATAGCTGTTTATAGCAAATAGCACATATGACCAAATTAGCCCGTTTCTTGCCTTTGAGCGATGTGTGGGCAAACTTGGCTAGCTGAAGGCTTGTCCGGTGACACCGTGTGACAGTCCTGGGCTATTGTCAGTCTCTTCCCGAATCGTTAGGGGTTCAGCACGTTGTTTGCGAGTGGGTTCGGTGTGTGATTCACTCTGCAAGCCACCAGCAAATGGGTTTGCTTAGGAACCAGGTGATGGTGTTTTCTCTTCCCTCTAACTGCGGAGATTTCCAGGCTGGCACAGGGTGCACGTTTATGCCGGTGCTCTTGTGGCTGCTTTTCACTTTCTGTGAATTTGTTTGTGAATGAAAACTGACCCACGTGCAGCTATCAGAAAGGCTTTTTCAGACTAGTATTTCGCAGTATTCACCCCTCTTTTCTATTCACCGCTGTGCGCTGCTGAAACCTGCAATTTGGGACAGGAAAGGATGACTCTGCCATTTTAGCGTGAACTGGGAGCATGTGGGTCCTGGTGGTGCCGCAGCCTTTCCCTGGGCTGGTGCCTCGTTGGTGACACATTTCCCTTTGCTCTGCTCTGGGATGGTAGCAAACTGCTACAGAGACTAGAGATTCGGATAGCCCACGTGTGTGTTTGTGGTCCTCACCTGCTGGATGAAAGCTGGGGCTGTGGTCTTTAATTGGGCTTCCCAAGGGGGGCTTTTATGCCCCCAATTAACCCCTTGCATAATTACCTGTAGAAATAAGCAACCTGGCCCTGGGATGGAGCAAAAGGCACTGCTGGCCAGTAGCTGCCCTTCGCTTTAGACTGACAGGTTGTGTCTCCCTTTGGGGACAGCCACTGCAGTCGGGGTGGCACGAGAGCAGGGGCACCTCCACCTCTGCTGCCAGGCAGCAAGGGGGGCACAAGGGCAGGGGGTCCCCAGAGGGCTTTATATGCAAGTATGGAGAAATTTAGCTTTCCTTGGGCTAGGGGACTCTGTCGTACCTGTACAGCATAAAATTCATAAGGGAGCAAAAGGTGAGTTACTGAAGGGGAAAGGAAAGCTTTAAAAATATCTGGGGTTTCTTTTTGTTATGCTTATGTCCAGTGCCTAATTACCACTTTGGAGAAGGAAAGCATTTCTCATCCAACAGCCCCCCTGCTTCATCTCCTGTAGTGAGGCAGGAAAGACCAAATTTTACACCTATGAAATCAGTAGTGTAAACCAGGAAATAGTATCTTCCCCAAAAGAAGAAAGAATGAATCCTTTCAGCTTGATACCAAGAAGCAAGAAAGATCACAAAATCGAAATATTTTCAAATACTCCTGGGTCGCATCTAGCAGCTGGCACAGAGCAGCAGGGAAGTGAGAAGTGTAGTTATTGCTTGTTTTAGGTACTTTCTTTTGGTTTGGGTTGGGTTTTTTTCTTCCAGATTCTGGATAGAAAATGATGCAAGATTGCTTTGTGAGAAAGGAAGAAAATTTATATTGACAGGTTGCTGAGGCGCACCTGAGAAGTCAAGCCGATCAGGAGAGCTAGTTTCTTCCCTTGCTGGCAGACTTTCTCAACTGAGTATGTAAGAGTATGAAACCCCTCGGTTCTCTGCCAGCAAAGTGCTGATGATTTCAGATATATTGTTTGAACGCATTCGTCAGAGGACGGGCAGAGACCACCAACGCTCTCGCCCCAAACAGCCTTTTTCAAAGGGAAAAATGGTGGATTCTCACCACGGTGATTATAGGGGATTATTCTAAGATTCTCAGAAGTATCTGAAAACCAATCTTTCTAAGTTATTTCTGAATAGCTATTGAATGGATAATTTCCATACCTATTATCAAAATGATGTGCTGGCAGTGAAATTTAGCTGTATTGTATCTGATCAGTAATTGGTGAAATGTTTTCCTAGGGTTAAAAGTAGTGTCGGCAACAGCTCTGTGTAGGGATTTACAAGGTGTTTAGATACATTTTTATGTATTCAGTTGCTTTATGCTGTCCAAATGCTTTGATGGTGTGGAGAAAGCTAACGGGATTTATCTGAGTATTTAAAGACAAACTGAAAAGACTTTTACCTTCTGAGACCCAAGTTCAGAGTTGCATTGTTTCTGTTAGCTGTTGGTGACACAGCTAACATTTAAAACAACATACAATATTAATGTCTTGATCATTAATGACTTGCAGGTCTGGAGAATAGAACAGGCTCAAAAGCAATCGGTGGAAATGCATTAGACCAATTAGTAAAGAAAACATCGATGATAAAAGAGGGAAAACTTTCCTTATCTTAGATTGTCTTTCAGTCCATGGCAGTAATGGTTAAGATTGTGGCATATGTTTGATTTTGTTTGGACCACATGAAATAAGAATTTGGTAAAATGTTCCTCGCTTTTTCAACTGGAATAAAGAGAAGAGATTAAGACCAGGAGAGAATAAAACCAGAAGGACTGAAGGGAGGAAAAAGCTCCCTAATTTCCAGTTAAAGGTGAACTGAAAAAGATAGCTGCCATTGAACCCTGGTTTTCCTTCTCAGTAGTATCACAAGCCTGCGGTGCACACGAGTGCATTGAGACAGGGAGGCAGGAGATAGACAGCACATCAGCCTGAGCTTTAAAAGTGTTTCTGCATTGTGGTAGGTAGCTGAGGTTGAAAGTAATTTTCTGGAAATTACCCTGAGATCCTGACAAGGGGACAGAGCTGAGCTGCTTCAGGACTGAAGAGGGCAATAAAAAAAATCAACACATCCATCACAGCACAAAGATACCTACATGTTCTCAGCAGAAGCGAAACACCTTTGTTTCAGCCCCTGCGTGGCTGGTGTGTGTTGGTACACTGCTCTCCTCACCTTTGTTTTGCCTCCAAAGCTGCTGGTTCGTCTGGTGTCTGAAGCCATGTCATGTTGCTGTGTGGGTGGAAGGTCAGGGTGGCCAGGAATGTCAGGGCACGCCACACTCCCCACCTTAGGCATCTCTACGGCTGTAGAAATGTAGAACAAAACTGCTGATTCTTAGACCAATATTTAAATATCCCAAATTGTCATGACCTGCTGACAAAAAAAAACCAAAACCACAACCAAACAAACAGAAAACCCACCACCAAAGGAAAAAAACCCTCTGATTGTTAAATCTGACACATTCTAGACAAATCTTTATTTTTGCCTTAAGGAAGTCTATCTGTCCTAGTGTCCCATGGCCCTCTGCAAGCTCTTGGTGGCTGAGTCTTTTTGCAGCTGCAGGGGATGATGCCCGGAGAGACTGACTTGCCTGAGGGCAGAAAGTCTGTAGGTGAGGAAGGAAATGGAGCCTGGTTGCTCAGTTCTTGGTCTGGCAAGCTTGGTCCAGGACTGTCCTTTCTTTTTAAGCAATGAGACAATTTAATCTTTAGAAATAACCAAATAAAAATGAAAAAAAAAAAGTTTTAATATTCTTTGACAGCACCTGGAGCCAATGTAAGTAATGAAGTCAGATATTATAGGTAATATATAATAAAATATATATATTATATATTTATATAATATATATTTATATACATATATAAAAGAATATATAATAAATCTTAATTTACCACCAGACTAGATAATATAAAACACAGCTTTGCATTAACTATATAGTGTTTTTAAAAAATGTTTTGGACTGATAGCAACACTTCATTAATGCATATTTGAGGTGAACTCCCTTAGATTCAACTCGCTGTATCTGCAGGGTATTTGTCCTCTTATTTTAAGGTGTCTGACATTTCCTGTAACAAGCCTCACTGGACTGATCTTTAGTGGTGCTTTCATACTGCTCTGCTCGCTTTCACCCAGCAGCTGGTGATCCTTGGAGACATCCTCACACCAGGGCTGCGGAGAGCTGGCCCCAGCAGAAAAGAAGTTGGAAAGGAGGGGGGGGTGGGGGAGGGAAGTGTAACCCATCCATCTTGGATGCCTTGAAACACATATAACTGAGGGAGCTGCCAAGGGAAAGCCATTTCCATACGCTTTCCTTGTCAGGAGAGTAAGCAGGCTGAAAAAGTAGGATGTGCACAGTAAGCGGAAGCTGACCCGGGCAGCCTTGATTTACATAGTGCACACTTGGGACCTGCTCATTACCACAACATCCCCCTAATCATCACCTCCGCATGACGGGCACATGGATGTGAATATGCCCCGGGATCCCCAGCACTTCGTTTTCCTAGCAGCACCCAGCCTTTTGCAGTTATTGTGATATGACAGATGCACATATCATTGAAAGCAGGTCTTGCATGGCATTACACAATGTAAATCAATAATGTGAAAATACAGCCGTTAACACAATGTACAGTTTTGCCTATTACTACAATGCCCTGCTTGTTCCAAAGGAAAAGCAATTTTATGCTCCACTGAAGCATGGTTTGCTTAGCCTTCAACTAGCGGCAAATGCCAGATACTGCAAAATGTTACTGTTACACAAGCAGTGTCCTGGATTTATTTATACGTATCCATGCAAAGACTAATTTCAACAAGGACTAGGACTGGAGTCCCTCTGAATACGGATGGGGCTGAACTGCTCTGACCCTGCATTTCCAGCTCTGTGCCTCTTCCCAGCACCCAAGTCCTGATCCAGCGAAGCTGCACGGTCCCATGCAACTCACCGTGGCTGCCCTTGTTTTGAGTCGTGATTAAATCCCCCCAGGTTCTAGGGTACCCTAACACCCAGTGGCATCTCTCAACCCAAAAATCAGACCAGGATAGCTGCTTGCTGTAAACGTGCCCCATATACACAGGTCCTAGGTGCCTGACTCACACCCTGCTCTGGTTGCTTTCCCCTTACTTCCACCGATCTCCATCATACTCCTTTCCTTGGATATGAGGCTTGATTGCCTCCCTGCATGGCAAGAAAGTCAGCACTTCTTGGGCGCTTCTTATCCTTGTTGGCTGAGGTGTACGGAAACCATAGCATGGAGCCTCTGAACCCATAATTATCACTATGGATCACATCGGCTGCTCCTGCCATTTCCAAGCCTGGTAGAAGTTAATTCCTTTTAGCTGAGGACACAAAAGGAAGAGCTGTAACGACAGAAAGAGAGAGCTGCCCGGATTGCTTGGATAGCAGGGAAGAGAAGCGATGCCGCTGTGTAAAGGTAACCCCTCCTGACCCTTTCTGAAGGCAGAAGTCACTCAGCTTTCACTTCTGAGCAAGGAAGCCTTGGTGCATTTACCCTGGGGTAGAAACAAAAATACCAGAAAAATGTCTTGTTGAGGTGAAAAAAACGTAATTCCAGAGTTTATCAACTCAGCATAAGGGGGCACGAGAGGGCACTACCACTTATTCTCTGTCTACGTAGCTGTCCCCAGGTACGAAAAGGGTGGTGGCAGGAGCAGGCGAGCAGGGACATGGCCCCAGCTCGCAGCTCACCTTCTGCATTTTCTGGCAAAATTGGTTTTCATTGGAAAAAAGCAGATTTGTCAGACAGGCTGTTTAGCAGAAACAGATTAATTACCTGAGAGCATGGACAGGAAAATGTGGAAAATGGAAACGGGTGGGAATCCCCACAGGCTCATGTTTTACCAGCTCTCTGCGCTATAGATCTCCTGTGTGGAAGCAGTCGGGTAGCCCCGAGAGAAATGTTCCTGTTCATGCTCATTTTGGGATAATTCTGGGTCTTGACTTGTCCCTGAGTTGGATGGAGAGCACATTTTGAAATGTTGAATTATTGCACAAAATAGAAATTCTGGCATTACTCAGTTCTGTCTTCTGCCTATAAGATGAAGCAGCAAAGGATTAAAAGCTCCTGGCAGTTGCACTGTACGGCACCCAGACACTGCAGGCATGCTTATTCCTGAGAGCTTCATCAGGAATCGAGGGGTTCGCTGGTGACTGAAAGACATAGATGCCAACTTCTCACAGTCAAACGGTGGCTGAGACTCCACATGCTGTGGATGGAGGGGCTGGGACATGGCACTGCCACGCTGCGTACGGGGTGGGGGCGAAGGCACAGCCTCCTTCCTCCTCCCAGCAGCACCATGTGGGAATAGCTCAAAAATTAGGAGTTTTATCATCTGGGAACTGCTTGGAGCCCAGCATGCTGATAAGCGCTGACCTGCTCAAAGGGCGTGTGACGAACACAGGAGGGTTTAATCCAGGAGAAACCAACTGCTGGGGTTCATCCCTGGGTTCTTCTAAACCTTCTCCTTTTTCTCATTTGGGCTGATGTCAATTTGAAATGCAAATGCAACCTTGAACAGGAAAGCAGGAGCGTTTTGTCTTTGAGATGTTCATACAAAATATCTGTTTTAACAAAATACCCTCTTTTTTTTTTTTCCTTTGGGAACATCTGCCATGTTTGGCCCAAATTCAGGAGTGTTCTGGTGCCTGCCCCCCTCCCTTTGACATTGCACTTAAAAAAAGATGCCCTTTTTGTTGTGCCTCCTCGGTCACCCCTTCCACTGTGCCCTGAGCGTGGGTTGGTCAGCAGCCACTGCCTCCTGCCTTCCACCTGCCTGCCCCTCTGCCGGCTCCAGCACCGTCCCCCATGCCTCTGGGTGGGAAAATGAAAGTGTAGGCCACTGAGATGGCTCTTGGGGTTTGGTCCAGGTTGCGGTGCGTACATCGATGCTTCTCGCGAGCCACGGCTTTGCTTACAGAGGGGAGAGGGAAACCTCCTTCCCCCGAGGCTGAAGCTGCTCCTCCATGCCTGGGGGCTTTCAGTCATGGAGAAGAAGGGAACCAATCCCCTTAGCTTTAATATTTCTATTATACAGCCTAGATTAATTTTGATTTTCTCTTTTGACTCCTTTGTTGTGTTTATTTCAAGGGATTTCTGTCACCTCCCTTCTATACTTCAGTGTGCCTGAAAAATTTCTGTCAGGAGTGATTGTGTATGACTTGAAGAAAGTGCAATTTTTAAGACTGGAATTCACTTTACAATCCCCACTGCTTTCTATTCTTTTATTTTCTTTTTTCCCCTCCAAATTAGCACATCTCCGTGCCGAAGCTTCCCCATCTTACAACGCTGTGTATGTTATTACTGCCACAAGACCTTTCCAACACCAGGTTTCTCTCTCTTCCATTTCTGGCTATGAATATGAGATTTGCAGGGAATTTCCATGTGCTGAATATTTGCATCACAGCCCAGGATGCTTCAAGTAAGATTTCAGGGAGCTGAAAGAAGCTTGAGATCAATCCAAAATACTCTGGAGAAAATTCCCCAAAGTCATAGACAAATATTTCCAAACATTAATATTTCTACCCTGGCAATTCTCTTTAAATATATTACTGTGACAGACAGCTAGACAGACAGGCAGATGCTTACGGACGGCTGACATTAGCATGTAGCTTCTGCTGTCACCCACAGACGGGCTGCGTGGCTGGAATTATGATGTTTCTGTCCTGACTTTGGGGAGTTTCACATATTAGACAGTACTAAAAGAATTTTTAATTGGACTCATTTTACTGTTTTTTTTATCAGAAATGAGACAATGCGCGCAAACCCCTGTGGTTACTGTAGTCTCAATCAGCTGCCAAATAATATTATAGGAGTTGTGATTGAATTAATGAAAAGCTTGTAACAAAATTATGGTTGTGAGAAAATAGTCCTATTGGGGTCTTTAATTTAAACTGGTGGGACAAAATTAGTCCTAAATTAAGGAAAACAACTAATTGTCTAGATATCACTTGGTTGATAAATGCACCAGTAGGATTCCACTCCCAAGGTGTCACTTTGCTGTTCATAGGGGTTTGGGGAGAAAATGTACTTGACAGCCTTATTCCACTCCCTTTTTGCTTTTTCCATGGGTGTCCCGGCCTGCTGTGGGCTATGAGCTTCTCCTTGGCCCTGCTCCTGATGGCACTGAGCCCTGGAGGTCCCAGAGGGAAGGGATGGTTTGGGCCAGCCCAGGGCTACCCTGCGCTTCCTTAGGGATCCCAACCTCTCAGCTGGGGTAATCAAGCACCCATGAGCTTCCACTGCTGGGACACATAGATAAGGTGAGGACTCATCCCTCATGTCCAATCCAGGGCTCCACTTTGGTGCTTGCAATGGAGCCGTCTAAGCCATGTTCTCCATTAGCTGCCCCATGCCACGGCTTTGGGAACCAGCCAGTTGCCTGCAGGGTGCTGGCCCCTTCCCTCGATGCTGTCCTCTCCCCGTTCCCTCAGCAAAGTGGGACCCGCAGCTCATGGCCACTCCTCATTTCAGGGCAGAAAAGAGTATTCAAAGCCCTGTGGGTCCCCACGGTGTGGAAGAGGACAGCTCTACAGAAAGAGCTTTTTTTCTTCTGCTGGAGTCAAAAAACAGCCAGAGATCTGTAAACACAGAGCCACAGCTGTGCCTTGTGCTGGGGAAGGGGTGTATTCTCAGGTGACAGGTATTTGTCTGTATTTCATATGGAACAAAGCTCGGTTTTCTCCATAGCTGGGAAACCCTGAGTTTGCCTTGTAACAGCCACCGAGGTGCTGGGGGCAGGGGGAGGCCATGGGACACCGCACAGGAGAACCTGGGGTGGTTTTCATCACGCTTTGTCCTGCTGCTCTGAACCAGGTAAGAAGGTTTTGTGGGCCACAGCATGCACCTGCTCTGTGTAGCTCCCATGCTGCAAGGGTGTTGGGAAGTGGGATGTGGCAGGTGTTCTGGGCACCAATTGCATCCTATCAGAAAAATCCTGGAAAGGAGGATGCAGAGCTGACAGGAGACCCCTTCTCCAGTGCAGATGACCTGCAAAGCTAAGCCACTTTAGGACAGGACTCCTGGTGCCAGTAAAGGGTGTCAGTAAGCAAAGGGTAATCCCCCCATACCTGGGGGGCGCTTAGACTGAGTTTTCCCTCTGTTTCTAAGGCCCCGTTAGATCCCAGTGTTTTGCTGGTGGCTTAGGCTGTGTTGCTGGATTGGTCGTCTAAGAAAAAAGCTCCATTTCCTTCAGAATTTTTTCCTTTCCTTTAGGAAAACGTTTCTGTTGCTTGCCTCTGTCATTGGCCCTCAAGTGGTAAATCCCAGGCAAATAAATCTGTACTTAAAGCAATAAATTCAGTGCCTTTCCTCTGAGGCTTTATTTTCTCATTTAGTGACCTCTTGTTCCCCATGTCTTTGACACTTCTCCGATGTGCATTAAGCAAATATGCAATCATCCTTTCATTCTCTATCTTTGCTTTCATTATGATTTTTTACACTTCATTACATTTCCCTCTATAATTGCAACTCTTTGTTGTCCCAAAGTTTTATGGCTCTTTCCTCTCTTCTCTCACTTCTTGTGTTTCTTTGTTATTCACGTTAGCTTTTCTTGACACTGTGTTCCTAGTACATTTTCTAGATGTCAAGCAAACTCTTAGGCCTAAACTCATTTATCTTTGAACACTTTCCATTTCCACTTCAGTGCTCTACCCCAATGAATTCCATCCAGAACTTCCTTTTCTTCTAAAATTGGCTGTGCTGCTTTTATTCAGCGTTCTTTCCTTTTTAGGCCTAATTATAAATCCAATTGTTCAGTCCTGAATGCTTCCACGAGCTCCATTCATTTCCAAGCGCGGTTCTGCCATAACTGCTGGGGGAAGTTGCGTGACTGCCCTTTCAAAATCCTAATATGATCTAGATGAGAAAGAGTGATGTTATTTCTAACTTAAATTAAACCCTAGCGCAAGATCAGGCTGTTAAGTCCTCCGCTCTGCTCTCCTGTCACCGCGTTTACCCGCCCCAGAAAGTCCGGAGAGCGAGGAGGATGCTCTGCAGTGGGTTCATGGGTTTATGGGCTTTTCCCAGCCCCTCGCAGGGAGCGGCGGAGCTGCCGGGAGAGCTGATGGGCACCAGCGTGCCTCCCGCCAGCACCAAGTGCAGAGGTCTGTTGAAATCCTACTGTTCTGGCAAAAGCAGTTCAAAGCGGCAAATGGCTGATTCCCACGAGCGTACACCCTCGCTTCCCTCAGGAATTTTTACTGGCTGCTTGCATAATGGGATGTTGATCTGTAAGCAGAAAGTGCCGCCCTTACTGACTTCATGTTGAGCATCTTTGGTGTAGGTGGCCAAGGGGAGACCCCTGGGGTTTGCCGCAGCTCTCCACCTGGGTGTTGCGGAGCTGTTTTGATGGAATTTCAGCTCTGCAGCTGGGCAGGGGCTGTGTGGGGAAAAACCACCTGTGGTTTGTGAGGCTCGCCCTGCTCCCAAACCCTATGTGGAGCTCAGCTGTCTGATCTCAAGGCAAACCATGACCACTGCTCTACAACCAAATGCCTAACTCCAATCCAGAGTCTGAATTTCAGAGTCAGACTTCTAAATGACATGATGGGTTTGATGTGTCTCCAGATACATCTGGCACTGTTTGCCCTTTCGGTATATTCAGGTGTTTAGGCTGCTTAGGTAGCTTCGTCTGGGTTGAATGTTCTCAAGAGGGGAACACACAGGGCTGGGAGCACAGTCTGAAATAGAGAACAAATAGGAACGTGATGCTTTTCCTGTGGAAATGTTGGTAGGATTTGCTAAGCTTTCAAATGGGCAAGGCAGCACTCTTCTTTCTCCTCCAACATTGCCCTTGGAGGGAGGTGATGACAAAGAGAATTGCTCTTGTCTGCTTTCTTACTGATTTAACCTGATTTCTTCCTGTGTTTTGAGCATCTGGAAAAAGCATGAGTAATGTGTTAACAAAGTTCATCCTTTGCTCTGAGTCGAAGAGGAGAATGTCAGTGACTTTGCAGACCTGGGGCAGTCTGTCATCCCCAGGTAGTGTGGGGGCAGCTCTGCTTTGCTCTCTAGGCATCTCTTTCTCTCAAAAGCCTGAGAAAAAGCAACCACTGCTTCCTGGGCTGTCTTCTCGTGACCTTTCAGACTGGTGTTCAAGCAGCGTCAGCAAGCCCAGATGATGTACGGTCATGGTCCTGTAGGAACGCGAGCAATAGCAGTGCACCCTGAAGTGTGTATATAGCTGTGGTTGTACATGGTGCACCAAGCCCATCATTTGAGCATTGGTGATTTTGAGTCCTGTTCATGGTGCAGGATCACTGATGTGGCTGCAGGCAGATAAACTTGACTCTTGTGAGACCCCACCTGGAGCACTGCATTCAGCTGTGCAGCCCCCAGTGTAAGAAGGGCATGGACCTGTTGGAGCGAGTCCAGAGGTGGCCACAAAGACGATCAGCCGGCTGGAGCACCTCCTGTACAAGGCTGAGAGAGCTGGGGTTGTTCAGCCTGGAGGAGAGGATGCTCCGGGGGGACCTTATCGCAGCCTCCCAGTGCCTAAAGGAGCCTGCAGGAAAGCTGGAGGGGGACTTTTTGCAAGGGCAGGTAGTGATAACACAAGGGGTAATGGTTCTAAGCTGAAAGAGGGTAGATTTAGGTTAGATATTGGGAAGAAATTCTTCACTGTGAGGATGGTGAGACTCTGGCACGGGCTGCTCAGAGCAGCTGTGGATGCCCCATCCCTGGCAGGGCTCAAGGCCAGGCTGGACGGGGCTGGGGGCAACCTGGGCTGGTGGAAGGGGTCCCTGCCCATGGCGGGGTTGGAGCTGGGTGGTCTTTAAGGTCCCCTGCAGCCCACACCATTCTGTGATTCTAAGATGCCTCATGAATTGCTCTGTGTTCAGCTCAGTGATTCGAGGAGAACTTGCCCTTGTCCAGCTTTGCCAGTGCAGAGCAGAACTGTCATGGGTGGAGAGGATACAAGACACTATCAAGATGCACAAACACCCAAATCAGGGGTTGTAGCAACCCTACACGTCACTCTGGGTTGGTGCCACATAGCACATAGTGATGAAGGGCTTAGGAATAAAGCTCCTTTGGCCTCAGAGGAACCCTGTGACCTACCCCGTGGTTCATTTCATTGAGCTTCTGCTTTTTGCAGACAGTGGAAAAGGGGTTCAGGCTCCCCAGGCACCAAATAAAACCTTGCAAATTACCTGACCTTAGAGCCTGAGCCCTTTTGAAATCTGTACATTGATTTGTTAAAAGTTTTAGTGTTTTTTTAAGAACTTTAAGTGAAGCTTGAAATGCTGGCCTTTACCATGAATTGATTGGTTATGATGTAGAAACTGTCCCCAGGGGGTGCAGGGGCATGGCCAGGGTATTTATCCTGTGTCTGAAATTTTTATCCTAGTTTGCAGAACCACTAGTTTTTTTGGAAGCTTCAAGCCATCTGTGCGTGTCCTCAGGGCATTTTTTTCTCCTGTTGAAGTATCTGATAGAGGGAGATAGGAAGACCTCTTACAGCAACTACTCTGTATCACACCAATCACAGGAGATGACCTGAAAAAATCGGCTATCATATACCGTATCATGTAAATAAATACATCTTTCAGTTTTTCTAAGCATCTACAGTTGGCTGTATATGCTGGATGGGTATGACTGGATTATTATAGTCTGTCATTTCAGCATGAATTCAGACACTATTTTAAGGGAGTATTATTTAACAGGCTGGAAGAAGCCTTTGGAGCTGTTATTATCTCTCATGTAAATGCACGTTAAAGCAATCTGAACAGACATATCATCTTCCTGATGGATTGTATTGCTCCTGTAGAAAGGCTGAGGGTTTTGTACTGTGCAATGCTGGAGCTCTGGGATGGCGAATGGGAGGAGTGCGGACCCCCAGGCTGGTAAATGGAGGGATGGCAGGCTGCTGCAGGGACCGGCCGAGCTGCTGCCTGGGCTGCGGCCACGTGCTTAAGGATGCAAAGCAGCCAGCTTTTCTTGGGAGGCCCAAGGTAAAGAAGTTCATCACAAACTTTAGAGGTGATATCAGCAAATCTGCGTGGCCTGACCATATCAATCGCTTCATCGCAGTGTAACGTGGCTGTGCTGCCTGTGGGTTGCCGCTGCGTGGGGAACCAGGACCCTGCTGGGGAGGGAAAAGTTTCCATGTCCAAAGAGCAACCTCTAGGAAACCACTGGCTTTGGAGGGTGGGGAGCCACGGGAGGGACTACCCAGCGTCACTGCTCATTAACGGACAGCAGAGAGTGAGTGGGGAGGAGGGATAAAATCCCACGCAGCACAGAAAGCTGCTTGATAGGGATGCTGCTCTAGGAGACTTCCATGGTAGGGGGAAACAGGTCTTGAAATTGCCATAGGAGTAGGTTACATTTGTGCTCATTTTCCATCCCGGCCCCAGTCCAGGAGCCCCTGCACCGTGCCCAGCTCTGGCCGCAGCCAGCGGGCCATCCTCGGAAGCAGCAGCAGTCCCCAGCTGCCTCATGATATTATTATTTTTTTATTCGCCTCAATAAAAATCTGTGATTCATTAAGTGCTTGTCATGTTTTGATACGTGGATCAGGAACTGATCAATAGCCAGCCAAATTTAATAAAAAGGAGCTGTATTCTTGGGAAATGAGCTTGTTACCATGCCAACTATCGATCTTCCCTGACAGGCTCTGTAAGTCGCAAAATGGGGTCCTGATGGGTAGGTCGGTCTCCCTGCCTGCCTGCCAGGAACGATGCCGATTGCAACCTCTGTATTTAAAAGACTTTGGAGACAACCCTATTTTTTGATATTGCCTCAATGTAATTCCTTGGCAAAGGTTCTAGATTGCCTGGAGCTAGCAGAAATCCTCCAAAGGCTTTGTTTTTCTTACTGGCTCTAAGGTGATGGAAATACAAGACAGAAGGGAGCAGAGCTCTGGTTCTGTGCTGGAGCCTCCCAGGGCAAGGAGGGATGGAGCCCCACGCCAGCCCACGTGCCCGCCTCACTGATGCGTGATGTGCCAGCCATCACCTGGTCCCTGCCTGCCACCAATGCCCCAGTTTTTTTCCTTGCAACGTAAATAACCTTATGTGAGCCAGGTGGTGTTAAAGGACAGTGTACCAATCCCATCAGGTGGATTTCTCTGGCTGACCATGGTAATCAGGCCGCTGATTCCCACGCTGATCCCAAGCCCCTAAATATGAAATGTTGGCATTGCAGCCATTCTCTGACATGGGAGCAAGAGCTGAATATGGACGAGGAGGAAATAATGCATCCCTAAGATCTTGATTGGACTGATCTATTTGCAGCGTTCCTGAATTTTTATGTGCAGTTTATTCTCCTTTTATTTCTTAAAAAGAGGGTGGGCAGGACTGTCTGCTGCCAGGGCAGGCTGTGCGGGGACCAGGGCCATGTCCTCACCCTGCCAGGGGGTACATGGCCACCTGGCACAAAGAGGGAGCGCTTTCCAGCTACAAAACACACCGTGAGTTTTGGCCCCACTGTTCTTCAGGGCTTGGTCCAAAACATACCAGGCTTGGTGGAGACAGATTTCAGCAGGCTCTGGCCATTTCCCAGTCCAAACCATTTAAACATGGTGCCCAAGTCCTTCTCCAGGGCAGCCACTTATGTCAATGTTGGAGGTTTTAAGAACAGATGGTGAATTGTACTTGGGGCAGGAAAAGCTTTACAGGCTTAGAAAACCCAATTCTGTACTCAGTACAGTCCCTGAGGCTTCCTATAGAATAGCTTATCCAGCCAAAAGTGAGACAAAGGTAGAATGTGATGTGGAAGAGCTCGCCAAGGTCACTTGGGGAGAGGGAGTGCGATGTAATTCCTTCATGGCTTTTCTGGATTGTGTACTGTAAAGCTTGTTATGATTTGACATTGACATTATCCCTGCTTTGGGTGAGGGGTTGGACACAAAACCTCCAGAGGTCCCTTCCAACCAACATTTTTCTATTACTTCATCTCAGAGATGTAATGTAAGCTCTAACACTGAAATGAGTATGCAACTGGCTTTCTCGGGTGTTCAGACTTGGAGGGCAATAAGAGCTGACATCAAAACCCGAATATTTCTCAGAATTATTTGTGTATATGAGGTGCCAGAAGAGTCCTAGTCCCTGGGCTAGGTGAAACAGGTTATTGAACAGTGCTGTTTGTTGCAGTTGTCAGAATGGTTGCCAGCAGCAAGCGCCTGCCCTTGTGTCTGCTCTCTGCGTTCCTCCTCCTTGGGCTTAGCTTATCCCAAACTCCCAGCACCAAGTTTCCTTCTTTCAAAGATTTTTTTGCTAGTAAAAATCAGCGGACATCTCCATAGGGTTCGGTAACATGAGTTGTTTAAGGGAAAGGTCCTTTTGATACATGACAAAGGCAAAAGCCTTCAGTAAGGTTTGATAACCCCCAGCCTCTCTCAGTCCCTGCAGTATCTTACAGCGATGTGGCACAGCAGCGAGTGCGGAGCAGAGGCGGGGTGGAGCAGCTCTTTCGCTTAAACATACACATGCTAAATTGAGCCTGAAAATAAAAGTCTTCTTATAATCCCGTGAAGGTTGGTTTTGGGAATGGTCTGCTGGATTAGATCCCCGATGCCTGGGCAGAGCCTGGCAAGGGTTTAACGCAATGCTGACTGCATATTCTGTTTTCTTTGCAGTTTACACTGGGGCTTTGAAGACAAACGAGACCAAGCGGGTGTCAACGGCAGTGCAAGGCAGAGGAGAGAGAGGGGCCCCTCCAAAAGCCGTGGGAGGAGGAAGGCCAGCAGGGCTGTTCGCAGGAGCAGACGCGGTTCCTGCTGCCGCTCCTGGGCACACAGCCCCTGCCCTGCTCAGCCAGCCCAGCTTTCCCCTCTCCGCCAGCAGACATCGAAACAGCCCAGCAGGTTCAGGGGCAATGCAAGCAATGGGATAACCAACTTGGAAAATACCTTTTCCTTAGGAGAGAAAGCTGGCAAAAGCAACGCCCAGCTTGCCAAGCGCTAGCTCTGCGGGCAGCTGCCTGCCTTGCCTGCTGGGAGCGAGAGGCTCCGTGTCAGCACGAACCCAGAGAGGGGAGAGAGGCTGAGCTCAGGGGTGCCAGAGGGTTCATATTTTCCTGTACTCTAGGAGCCTGCTATGCAGTTTTTAAAATGGATCAGCAGCCGTACGTCGCATCGTGATTTGGCTGCAAGTTGAGCCGAATGTGTGTTATCTCGGCAGGCTCATGGTATGTCTCTCCTCCCCGCCTAATATATGAATATACGGCAAGAGTTTTACGGACAAGATAATGTGTTTTGGCTGCATGAAATAGTTCTGTTCTTCCTATAGGAGAAAAATTTAATTTTGCACTGAATTCCACTATAACCAGACAACTCTCCGTTTATATCCTGGATAATAAATCAAAGCAACATGAAGTCTCGTGCACAGAACTGAAGTGGTTTCTTAAAGCAAATTTGGCAGGAAGTAAGTCATCATCTTAAAAAGCCAGTTCACTCTCCCTATACAGTATGCCACCAACTCTTCTAAAATCTGCAAACAGGCACGAAAAGTCATTTTGTGAAAAATAGAGAGAAATCCGTGAGCTCTAGCGATGCTCTGTGAGATAAGCCATGTTATTCTGTTCTCAAAATCAGGTAACTTTACCAGAGAAATCACCCCGTGAGTTTTCTTCAACTCTGGGGTTTGCAGTGCCCAGGGACTCAAATATCACAAGGACCACTAGTTTGGCTTCGTACAAAAATAAGGTCATGCTGGTATTACATCTTCCCTCTGTGCTTTTCCTCTTCTTGTCTTTTCAGCTAATGTTGTTATTTTTTCTTATTTTTTTTTTCTTTCCAACCTTCCTTTCTAGTTTCTATTTCTATCGTGCAAACATGCCACGGCAAAGCGATGTAAGCAATGCATAATATATTTGCAGTAATGTATGATTCATTTACTAGTTTCATAATTAATGTGGCTGTGTTTTACATACACAGTACTTCCTGCATGCATTTTATGTTGTGAACACTCTTCAAAATCTAATAAAATGTAATCCGTTAAAAACAATAGTACTATTCCTGTTCTGAGATTTGTATGCAGTTTTGCAGCAGCTGCAGAGAGAACTTGGTGCCAAGTTTATATTCTAAACACCAATTTTATGCTGCTATTTTATGCAGCTCCTAATTTTCAAGGTGGAAATTATTATCATGATTTATATTATTATAGTGATACCACAGTTGGTCTGGGTATCATCTGCTTTTATACCCTGAAAACTTTCCAACCCAAATAATTTTTCTATCTGCTGTCTGGAGCTCAGTAACAAATATGAAATTACGGTGAATTTATGCAGAAACATACAAGAACTGTACAGCAGCATCTGTAAAATATCAGCTAAATAATGCCAACATCTGCACCTCCAAAAAACTTCTCTTTGCCTGAGGTTTGGTGGGGCTGAGAGCACACACCGCTTTGTGGTCTGGGCCCCAGGACCGTTTCCAAAGGTATTTATGCATCTAATTGCCATCAGTATCGGCAAGAGTTGGGAACTGCTGAAGAGCTCGGGGCATGCGCTTTATTTATACATTATTTTCTTTCTAGTGAAGACTTGAAGAACCCAAATTATTTTGCACCCCAGGGAGAAGAAAGCTGACATAGCCATTTGTGTGTTGTTCCTTGACACGCTGTTCCAGGCAGATGGATTTGGGAGCTTTTCGTTTCCTATCTTCATACTAAAAATGTGTGTAAAATGATTTCCAGCAACAAAATCTACACTTATGAATGAATCAAATTAACATGAATATGTTGAAAATTCAAAATGGATATGAAAAATGGATACAATTTCCAGTGTAAGGCTAGAAGTCCTGTTTCCATCTCTCCAGATACCAGGCTAAAATTTTGCCTGCTTTCTTTCCAGCTGAATTGTCATTAAAGCCAATAGGCACAAACCAGCCCGGCCCGATGGTACCGTGGGGTTCGGGGATTTACATCTGCCAAGGCTCTGCCCTGGCCTTGGTGAGGGCAGCCAAATCAGCCCTGTGCTGCTCGGCTTGTGTGTTAGCACTTCACACCTACACAGCACCTGGGTGCTGCCTTAGCTGCCAGCAGGTGAGGAGCATCACTGCACTGAGTAAGTTACACCTGGGCTTGTGCCTCGTGGGATGAGGTTTGCATGGGGTTGTAGGGAAATGCAGCATTTTCTCAGCGTTGCTGGTCAGGATGGCAAGGGAATGGCTGAAGCCTCAGCATGACTCCAAGCCCCTGGCTTTGCTGGACTTACATCAGGCTTTCCCTGAAGTATTGAAATGCAGATTTTTTCAAAGGTATTTAAGTGCTGCTTTTGGACTTTGCTGTGTTCCTCCTGGTGAATGGTTCTCTGCTGGGGCAGCTGCTGCGTGGGCAGCTTTGGTGTTTCTTCACAAGCGGGATCAATGCAAACATACAGGTAACTTGTGCAGTGGCTGATGCGCTTCAAGATGGGGAGTGTGTGTTCCTGCCAGCCACGCTCGGCAGGCAGAGCTGCCACAGCTGGGAGCTGCTTCTCTTCCCCAGCGTGGCACTAGGGGAAAGGTGGAAAAACCTTTCACGTGGCAAAATGAGCTAAAGACCTTAAGGCCCAAATCCTACCATTTAGAGAGATCAATACCGCCGTTAGTGTTGGGAAGTGAAATCCCGAGCTGCAGCAGCACGGATCGGATGTGCTGTGTCCCTGCCTAGGGTGAACCTGCTGGCCCCTTGTGTGGGCTCCCAGCGAGGTGGGGACACCCACCCCAGTGAGCTCAGGACCTCCTGCTTGGCCACCTCTCACCCTGGCTGCTGCAGGGAGGTGGTCACAGCAGTGGCAGGAGACACCTGCACAGTGCCCTCCTGACAGCCTGGGAGGAGACCGATAAAACTCGTAATTTCTAATGTTTTCTAGTTCTGATTAGAGAAATCTATTCCCCACCACCACCCCCTTCATTTAAGGAGGTTTATTTTAGTGTTGTGTGTACTGCTGGACCTTTGGGCAGGAGGTTATCTTGTGTGCTTTCCCAGATCTTGGATTAGTTTTGTGTGCTTGTTTTTACCTTTGCTTGGTTGGTTTTGTTTTTTGGGTTTTTTTGAACAATTGCTAAATTCATTATTTAGAGGAGAAAACCCACGTAAATGTATCTCTGTGCCCTGCAAAGGTTCAAGAAACGCAAAGAAGTGGAGGGGAAGGGATCAAGCAGCAGTGCTATTCTAAAACACCAATTTATGGAAACTGTTTTAAGCGAGCTCTTTGATAGCAGAGACTTGGTAGTGACTTCTACCTTTGGCAGGCATGTGCAGGTGATGCTGAATCTTTCCTGGCACCTGCAGCGGTTCCTACTTTGCTGCAATCTCAGCAGGTGCTTTTGCTACAGTGTCCCTTCTTCTGCCAACAAAGCTATGGGAGGGGGCTGCTCCCTTGGGCAGGCAACGTCCCTATGTCATATCTGTGCAGAGCCCCCAGGACTGGCAATAGTGGCAGTATTTTTGACTCAAGGCATGTGACAATGGGGGCTGCACTGTGGCCCATGCTGGCACATGAGTGGGGCTTGGCCTCCGTATGGGATGCTGCCGCTCGGCCCCCGGCCTGCCAAGTGCCACATCAGAGCTCTGCTCTCCAGTGTCAGGGCCTCTGGTGTCCTAAATGAGGGAGAACCCCCTGGGACACGTGTCTACCCAGGTGGCCTCCCGTCCCCAAAGGCTGACCTCCAGCTGGGAGGTCTCTGCCTCTCCAGCCACCTTCTCTTAGGTCCCTGCCCGGGCCCCCAGAGAACACCGGCCCCCAGTCTGCCTCCCGGCAGCGGGGGTGAAGGGGCAGAAAGTCCCCTTTTGGGGGGAGGTTTAGGGAGGGAGGAACAGTCCAGCCCGGCTCAGCGGGAGCCTCCTGGGAATGCAACAGCAGCTCCGACACATGCAGGGGGCTCTGGATGGTCCTGTTGCATGGCCTGATGCTGCAGCCAGGAGGGCTGAGACTCTGCTCAAAGCATCGCGTTTCAGGAGAGTCAAATAGACAAGATTTTGGGGGGAAGCGGGGAAATGCAGGACAAATGCTGGACCTGGAAGACCTTTACTCTGCCTGGTGGAGGAAAACTCCCAGGAACATTCAAAGAAAACAGCTAATTAGTGCTCGTACGGGGCGGGGTGGGGGGGACACGCGACACGATTGGGGTGAGGCTGGAAGCTGCAGCCCCGTTTGGGGGCTGGGGGGGGAGCGGGGAAGGACAGGGGGGCTGGGGCGCTGCCGGCAGCACTCTCTGCTCACCCCCCACCTTCACCAAGCACCGAGCTGGGGTTCCTGGGGTGGGGGTCTCTGGAGCTGGGGGGGGGGGTCTCCAGCCGTGTGCAATCGTGAGGGGGGGGGTGGAGCGGGGAGGGCAGGGGAATGCGCGCAGGGGCTTTCCGCGGGCGCTGAGCGACAGCGCAGATGCCCGAGCTCTTTTTCCTGCAGGGCAAATGGGGCGGGCACGGGGTGGTACCCGGCATCTGAAGTGCCATGGATTTAAAGGATATAAAATGTACGTGTAGGTATATGTTTCATTTTCCCCCCTCCTGCACCAGTAAGCCCCGGCTTCATTTGCACCTTCAGTTCTCGTTTCAGGGCGGGCTGCGATGCAGCAGCCGCCACCGCCTGTGCGTTAAACGGGAAATAAAATAGAAATAAATGCCCTCATCTGTCCCTTTTTTAAGACAAACGGCAAAATCATTTCGTGTCTCCCTGTCCGGCCAGATCCACCCAAGGACAGTGAGGAGACCCCAACGTCTGGGGAAACCTCGCAGCCCTCTCCTGCAAACGAGGGGTGCGAAATCTTGTGAGATAAAATGATGGAGCCGAGGGGTGTGTGGCGGGGGGGAATCCCTGTAAATAGACTGAGCATCGGGAGCCTTTGTGCCCAGGTCGCCTTGGAAGGCGGAGGGCGTCGGGGGTGCCCGTCCCTCCCGGCTCGCCTTTCTGTGGTCTCTGACATGGTCACATCAAAGGACCCGCCGGGGCGATCTGTGCACAGCCGTGTCCCCGAAATTTGCGCCTGGGAAGAGAGACAAAACCAGGCGATATTAATATCTTACTGAACGGCGGAATATTGGATGTTTCTGTAGGCGCGCGTTGCCAGAGGTTTGCACAGTTTGTCTGAAAACACCCGGAGTTGGAGGCGGAGGAAAGGGAGGGGGGTTTTAATAAAAACCATTTGCCACTTGTCTTCAATTAGGGTCTAGAAATTTAGCAAAAAGAAAAAATGCCTATTTTTTTTCTCACTTGCCGTCGGGATCAAGAGGTAAACCCGGCGCCCCTGCAACGATTTCAGGGCTTCGCGGTTAACAGGAGAGGGACAGCACAGGCGGTATTGTCGCCATCCGTGTCGGCGTGGCCGGCTGCGGGGGCGACGAGCGCGGATGACCACCACCCCCCGCCCGCCCCGACGATGTCTCATGCCCCGGCACGCACCTCGCCGTGCTCCGCCGCTTTTCCCCCGCTGGAAGGGGCTTCCCCGCCCGGAGCCGGACCCCCGACGGGCCGCGGGACCCCCGCGGGGCTCGGGAGCGGCGGGACGGGGAGTGCCGGCTCCGGGGGGCGGGGGGCTTGGAACCGCAGCTTCCCGCAGCCGGGTGTGCGGCGGGGGGGGGGGGGGGGCGCTGCAAGGGGGGAGCCCTCCCCTCCGTTTTTTTCCCCGTGCCATCGGGGCAGCCCCAAGCCGCGGGGGCTGGGCAGCCGCGGAGCCTCTTGTCACCGTGTCCCAGGCAGGTGATGAGCACCTCGGAAGCTAATACCCACCCCCGATATCCCCCTGCATCTTAGTGTCCATGACAAATAGAGGCAACGTGAGACAGGAAAGGGGGAGGAGGGAGAGAAAGACACGCACACAATAGCCAGGCAAATTGTTAGCAACTCCGGCGTTTGGGGAAGCCGGTACTGTAACTGTGCTCTCATCAGTCACCGCTCCTGAAGTGATAGTAAAAATGCATCTAAACATGCTGCGGTGTGATATATAAAAGCACAGCGGGATGAGCTGCTTTCCAAAAAGGGACTTGGTGATTGGATATGCCTTGGCATGATTGACAAGAGCTTAGTTTGGTAAAGAGAAGACACGCAAGCTTTCACAGCGGGATTTCTTTTCTAAAATATATCACACTAGCCTTTGAAAAGCGCCGCACACTATAAGGGAAATAAGGTTGCTTTATAGTGCGCTGACATTTCTTTAAAACACAACTAAGATCAAAAAAAGAAATAAAATGTGTTCCAAACACAATGTTTTAATTAGTTTATTCTGTGCATTTGCTTTTATCTGGTGTATATATCACGGATCCCCACCCTTTAATTAAAACAACTGGCTGCCTATACAACAGCAGAGACAAATGCTTAACTTTCTCCTTTGTAGCTACAAGCAAACTCAATTTACTACAGCTCTCAGAAGAGTTTTTAAAATAAACGTGGACGCCTTGAAAGCTATCGGGGAATGGGCGAAGGTAGCGGGAAATGGCTGTTTCCTGGCTTTGAAAACTTGAGAGGCTGTGAAGCCCTGCCCGCAGCCCTCCCGCAGTCCTGCCCGCAGCCCTCCCGCAGCGCTTACCCGCCGGCCCCGGGGCTCGCAGCCCTGCCAAGGGAATTTAAACGAAGGAGAGCACATAGCTGCCTTCCTGCGGGAGCCGCAGCTGAAGGGCTGCGAGATGGGGCTTTCGGTTTGCTTAGTTGCTTTTCGGATTTCTTTTGGTTTCTCTTTCTTTCTCTCCTTTTTTTTACTTATTTCCAAACCCCCCCCCCCTTTTTTTTTTTTTCCCCCTTTGGTGCCATCCCCATCGAAGCCCAGGTTCCCGCAACCCCCCGCTCCCTCCCCCGCCGGCACCGCCCGCTCCGAGGTTGATCACTTGAGGCACCTCTTCCACCGCGATCTCCCCCGCCTCTGCTCGACGAGGTTCTCGTTACAGAACTGATCCTCCGGGGAGGGGAATAAAAGTCCTTGTAAAGGCATCGACCCCTTCACCCGGTGGCAAGCACACAGTTTGCAGGGGGGTTACTTGTGCCGGGGGAGCCGCCGCTGCCCCCCGCGCCCGGGGTGCGGTCTCTGCGCGCCCGCGTCCCGCAGCGCGGGGCCTGAGCAGCGGCGGGGTATTCGCTCCTCGGGGTATTCGATAATAAAAATAGAGAAGAGGGGGGCAGAGCGGCGAGGGGTCGTCTATCGGCCCGAAATCCGGGGCGTTCGGCAGCAAGAGAGGAGCTGGCTCTCCCCGAAGCCCCGCGGCCGCAGGCAGAGGGTGAACCCCCCGGTGCAGACCCGGCGGCATTTGGGGGGCATTTGGGCAAGAGCCCACGCCCTGCTGCTCTTATTCACCCCGCTTTGCCCCCAAGGCTTCGAGTGGGATTTCACCCGTGAAAGCGGCTCCCGTTGCGGGGATATTTGACTCAGGGAAGCGTGCGAGGGCTGAGCCCGGCTCCTCCCGGGAGCCGCAGCCGCCCAGCCTGCGCCGTCCCGCGGCCCGCCGCGGCGGCCGGAGCCCGTCGTGGCTTTGGGCTGGGAGCGCCCCCGGAGCGCTTCGTTGGCGGAGGGAGTGGAGCAAGCGGCGAAAGCAACGGGAGCGGGGCAGACCCGCAGCTGTGCGGAGGCACCGCTTTTCCCGGGGGGGGAAATAAACCTGAGAGGAGATGGGAATGGGCAGATCACCCCAAAGGGATCGGCGGGGACGCGTCCCCGCGCCGGAGGGCCGAAGGGGCGCTCGGTTCTGTCCCTGACACCTTGGGAAAAGCCGCCGGTGGTGGTGGGGAGAGCCGCTGGGCGATGCGGCCGGAGGGAGGATGGCGAAAGGCAAGCGATGGCAACCCCTCGTTTTAATTTTTTTAAAGACTTTAAATAGTTCAACGCGTCGTTCCAACACATCCTCGGGGCTGCCGAAATCGTGGCCCCGTCTTTAGAGGATGCCGGGCGGCAGGAGACACCCTCGATGGCCGCTGCCGATGTGCCTGTCGGTGCGCCGGGACGGCGCTGGGTGCCACAGCCCGACCCGGCTCCCCTCTGCCGGAGCCCACCGGCGCCCCCGCCCCCCCCCCCCCGAGTGCCCTCTGCTCCACCGGGCCGCCGCGCAGCCCGCCGCCGGAGCGGCACTTAGACGGCTCTACCCCGGGGACTCCCAGCCGGTCGCAGCTCCCAGCCCGGGGCCGCGGGGAGCAGGATCTCCCCTCGACCCTCCAACATCCCTGGTGCACCCCGGGGCTCGCAGTGTCGCGGGAGCCGGTGTCCCCGCAGGCGCCGAGGGGTCGTGCTGCAGGCTGGGGGTATTCCCAGGACGGGCTTTAGGTCGTCCACCCGGAGCCTGGCATCTCTCCCCGGCTGGCCCTCGACAGCTGGACACTGCTTTCTCCGGCCCCTGGGGGTGCCGGTTCAAACAGGGCGACTCGCACCCGGGGAAGGGGTTTGTTACCGGGGTTTACACCTGCTGCGCGGCCCCGGGGCGGCTCGGCGGGCAGAGGCGGGCGAGTCCGTGGGCAGCGGCGGGGCGCCGGGCCCGGGGACGGGCTGGCATGGGGCTGATCTGGGGACGGAGCCCTACGGCCCCCGGCTGCCACGTCCTCCGTGGTGCACCCGGGACTGCGGGGCAGGGTGCTGGGGACCCCGCCGTGTGCGGGCAGGGGCGCGGGGCAGCAGCGGGGGTGCCCGGAGCCGCCCGGGGACTCGGCAGCCGTCGGGGCCGGGCCGGGCCGCTCCGCAGCGCCGCCTCGTGCCCGGCTCCGCTCCGGGCCCCGCTGGCAGCCGCCGCCGGGCGGGCACGGGCGGAGGCGGCTCCCGCAGCCCTGCTCCCAGCCCTGCTCGTCGAGGCCGGCAGGTTTCGCGGGGGGCTGAAGAACTGGGCGTGGGGGGTGGGGGTGTGTGTCCGTGGGCGACCCCTCCTGCCCTTCCCCTCCCGTTATCCCCGTCGGTTCCTTAGAGCATCGCCGCGCTCGGCGCAGGTCAAACCCCAGCCTCAGCACGGCCGGGGACACCCAGTGGGGCCTCTCCAGCCCCCCCCCTGGCTAGCCGTCGGGTGGGGATGCTCTGCCCAGCCCGCCCGGCCCCCGGGGAAAGGCCTGGGGCAGGCGGGGGCCGCGTACCCCGGGTGAGGGCTCGGAAACAGCCGGGGCGCGGGGGCAGCGGCCCCGGCACGCCGGGGAAAAGGCGGCGGTGCTCCGGCAGCTGATGCCGGGCTGGCGGCTCCCGAGGCCGGGATGCCTCCCTGGAGCCCGGGGCTTGCGGTTGCCCCTCAGGGCTCAGTCACGCAGAAAGGCTGACTAAAGTCTGTGTCCCCCGCAAGAGCGGGACAATAGAGCCACCCTCCGGGTCACAGGTCACCTCCTCGCTGATTGAGATATTCGCCACTTCCCCCCACCCCCTCTTCTCCTCCGAAGCGCGGGGGGATTTCAAGGGGGCGGCCGGAGAGCGAGGATGCTCTCGGCCGGGCCGGGGTGCCGAGGGCCCGGCTTCCTCCTCTGCCTGTTCCCGGGCCCGCACCGTGCCTCGTACTAACGGCTTTGCAGGGGCCTTTTTCGCCTTTCCCGAGGGTGGCCTTCCCCAGGGTCACACCGGTGCGTGGCCATCTAGGTGCATGGGCATCCCAGGGCACAGGGGGCAGCCCTGGCATCCCGCAGGGCTGCGACCCCTGCCGTCCCCTGTCCCTGGTTGTCCCTCGGTCCCCTTTGGGGCGACCGGATCCATTTATTCTGCAGCTCCTTTTAACTCTTCCTCGTGGTTTTCCCACTCTCTTTGGAGCCAACGCGTGTTTTCCACACAGCTGAACGGTGATTTTCATTTTTGGAGGCAAACTTCTCCCCATCCCCACCAAACACGCGAGAAACTCTGGTCCGTGGGCGAGGACGCCGGTGCCAGCCCGGCTTTCCGGGCTGCAGCAGGATGGAGCCCGCTGGCACCTACATCCCCTCGCCACTCCGGTCTTTCCGCCTGCCTCCGCCTGGCCTTTCGTACTCCTCGCCCCCTCCCCTCGCCGAAGTTCAGACCTGTTTACTCCAGCCCGTATCTCTGAAGTTCAAATGTACATGTGCTTCCCCCTCCGCTGAGTGACAGCTACAATGGGGATGTCTCGTTCGCTCCTGGTTTGCATATAATTACACTGGAGATGCAATATGTTTATGGCAGGAGAAAAACTACTTGTCTTTACGCTTGTTAGGGATATTCATTTAAGCGCGATACAACGCGGTTTAAAAGCTATTTAGGGCGTATGAAATATTCCCCTCGCCGGCCGGCTCGCAGGTCGGCACGGGGGGATTTTTGTCGCCGTTTGCGCGGGTTTGTTTTGCCTTTTACTTGCCCCCCCGGTGGAAGGGACGAGGGAAACTCTCGGCGCCGCCGGCCTCCGGCTCCCGGGGCCGTCGCCGAAACTTCACCTGCCCCGCTGCGAACTCCGCCGTAACGGCTGGGCACCCACTGGGGACCATTTTTTTCTTCTGCGCTGCAGGGCCCAGACCTTTAGGTCTTTCCTCTGGCAAGGTTCCCCTTGCCGGTGTGCTGGGACAGGGCAGCATTAAGCCCCGGGGGTCCCCGGGCCAAGGCGGGGGCAGCACCGGGGGCAGCCCGGCAGGGAGGTCCGGGGCCGCCGCCGTGCGGGGCACGGACGGGAGCCGGGCACCGGCGGGGCTCCGGGCGCAGGGGGACCCGCACCACTTTCGGGGGGTTTTACGTGTTTGTGGCTGTTAAATTCCCAAATCATCCCAAAGGGGAACAAAAAGGAAAGGGAAAAAAAAAAAAGGTGGTGGAGGAGAATTACACGAATATCTGTTCTTGACGTAAAGCAGGGGGGCTTTCTCCGCCTTCCCCTCGCGTTGGGAGCACGACGGGAGAAGGGGAGCCTGCGAGAATACTTTTCCGGTTGCTGTTGTTTGCAACTGAGATAGATTTTAAAAAGGAGAGAGAAACAGTGTTCCCCCGCCCCTGGAAAATAAATTGGGATCGGCCAGAAATACCGCTGAATAAAAATGGAATTTACTGAATTGGTAAAATAGGTACAAAATATACGATGCTTTTATTTTTTTTAATTACTAAAGCACAGGGGGAAAAAAATCATGGGCCACACCGACAATGCCCTTAAAAAAAATAAACGCGTTTTCTGCAATTTTTTTGGTCCTTGAGCTGGCAAATTCTAGCCAGGAAGGATCGGGTGTAAATAGTGCCTGCACGCCCGTGCGGATATTGCTGGGCGCGCACACTCAGGCAAAGTTGGCAGAGTAGAAACGGGAAACGTATAAAAAAAGATTTATAGGTTAATTGATGTAGTCCGATCCGCAAGTACACTGCGGCATGGCAGGGCTGCGGGCGCCGCTTGCTGCAAAAGCCACCAAACCCTCCCCGAAACGGCGAGTCCTCGTCCAAAGCTACGATCGCTTCTTTTACCCCCCCACGCCCACCGGGACACTTTTCCCGAAGCCCCGCGGTGCCGCCGCTGCCGGCGCGCGGGAATTTTTCTAGGCGAAAAAACAAAATTAATTTTTAATTTTTATTTTTTTTAAAAGCTTCTCCTTCCGCCGTGGGACCACGCTCGCTCCTTCCCTCCGAGCCGGAGGGTTTCGCGCACACACCACCACCACGCCCCGCACCGCACCGCCCGGCCGGGGCAGCCGCGGTCCCGCATGGGGTGGGCACCGGGTGGGCACTGGCGCGGCCCCAGCTCGCCCGGCGGCTCCCGCCGCCACCGGCCCGGCCCCGGCGCATCCCATTAGGGACAGACAATGCCACACGTGAGGCCTCTCGCGCAGGCAGGGGTCAGTCGCCCTCGGTCGCCCCAGGTCGGCGACTTCAGAGGCGCTGCCCTCCCCGGCGCTCAGCTGACGGGCTAATTGAATTATGCCCCCCTTTTTTTTTTTTTCCCCCTTTTTTTGGGGGGGGGGGGGTGTGTGTAGTGTGGTGGGGGTTATTGCTGCCGAGAAACCCCAACACGTGCGGTAATTAATTACCCCGCCGCCGCCCTCCAGAGCAGGCAGGTAGAGCCGCCGCCGGGCCCCGGGGGCCGCAGGTCGGTGCCCGGGTGTCCCCGGGTGTCCCCGGCCCTGCCCCGGCTCCCCCGCGCTCGAGCTCCCGGCCGTGCCCCGCGGAAAGGGCTCAATCCTGCCGGCCCCCCTCCGCCTCCCGCGCAACGGCCGCGGGGCGCAGCGACGGCGGCCCCGGCCCCCCCGGGGCGGGACCCCCCCCGGGACCCTCCCGCTCCTGTTGTTCTGCTGCGATCGTGCAGTAACGGCAGCGAGGGACTCACCTTCCAACTTTGGGACTGTTCTTGGCGGCTGTGGCCTGGGAAAATTGACTGTTTGACGGGCACCGGTGTTACCTCTCTGGGAGATTTTATATCGGTGGCGCTTTTTTCCTCCCCCCCCCTTTTTTCTACCCCCCCCTCACCGGCAAACCTTAAAATAAAGAATGTGAAGCCTTTCCCGGGGCTGATTGGGGGGAGCGATGTGAAAGGGGCCGCGGTTATAAAGCGCTGCTTGAAGCGGGCTCTCAATGCATCTCTGAACTTGATCAGATTTTACGTTTCCTGCAGAGAGCCGGCGGCGAGCCGCAGACCTGCCCAATAGCCGGACCTGGGGGCTCAGCAGATCTCAGGATATTACAATTACAGCCATCTTTCTTTCTGCCTTTTATTTCCACTCTTGCTCCCCATAGTTCTTTGCAAATGCTTTCCAGAACAGAAAATGAGTGGATTTATAGCGCTGTCTGCAACTGATAATTATTCCAAGGCAGAACGTTGCCTTTGCAAAATAAAATTTAAAAGAAACGGAAAAAAAAAAAAAGTAAAGAAAGAGGGTCTGTGTGTGTGTAAAGGAGTGTAGGGAAAAATACAGCGCAGGAGCCGCCGTGCCGGGTGCTGCTCAGCCGCGTCCCTGCAGGGAGGGAGGGCATGGAGCCTCAGTGCCCGCGGAGCGGGGTGCGACCCCCCCGGCGCCCCCCCCGCTGGGCAGCGAGGGGGGACAGCGGCGGCGCAAGGGCCGGCGGAGCGGGCCCGGCCCGGGCAGGCTGCGCCCTGCGGGGTGAGGGGCAGGAGCGGGCTCCCCCCGCTCGGCTCGGCGCGGCTTTGCCCTCGCCTTTAGTCAGCGAAGGGAAAAACAAATAGAAAAATGAAAATAATGAAAAAAAAAAAAAACGGAAAAGGGAAAACAGCACCAAAGCCGCCGGTTTGGGTTTTAACGTGTTTTTATTTTTGAAGCAGCGCGGCGGCTTTGCGGCGGCTTTACGACCCCCGCCAACACCGCCCAGGGCGAGCGTCCCGCGCGGCGTGGGGCTGCGTGGGGGGTCGCGGCGCGGCGGGACACGGGGGGGGGCAACGGGGGCACCGCGCACGGTCACGCTGCAGGACACAGGGACTCGCACCGGGCGTGCGCGGGGGTGCCCGCCTGCCCCTCGGCACAGCGCGCTGGGCCCCGGGCCGGGCCGCCCCGCCAGCAGCGGGGGCGCTGGGCTCCCCGCCGCTCCCCCCGTCCCGTCCCGCGCCCGGCCGCCCCCCACCCCTCCGCCGCCCCGTTATTACCTGCGAGGCGCCCGCGCCCAATCAGCGTCCCCGGCGGCGCGGGGCGCGTGCCAATCAAGCGGCGCGCCGCCAATGGGACGGCGGGCGGCGGGTCAGGTGACGCGGCGGCCGGCGGTTCCCCATTGGCGCGGCGCGGCCTGGCCCCGGAGTTGGTTTATGTGCGAGGCGCGGGCGGGCGCCCCGTCAGTGCCCCGACGGCGCCGAGCGGGAGCGCGGCCGCGCTGCGCCTCGCCCTGCTGCGCCGCCCTGCCCTGCCCTGCCCTGCCCGGCCCGGCCCGGCGCGGGGGGCGGGCGCCTCTGGGGGCGGGTGGTTTTTGGGGGCTGGTTGTTTTGGGTTTTTTTTGTTTTGTTTTGTTTTTGTGTTGGACGGAGGGTGCTCGCCTCGCTGCCCGCCCGCGGCCGGCGGCAGCGCCTGCCCGCAGCGGGGAGTGGGGGTGCGTTTTGGGGTGGTTTTGTACTTTTGGGGGGGCGGGCGCGCGGGCGGGAGGTGGGTGGTGGGGGGACAGGCTGCCGCCGCGCCGACGGCCCCGCGCCCATGACGATGCTGCTGGACGGAGGGCCGCAGTTCCCGGCGCTGGGGGTGGGCGGCTTTGCGGCGCCCCGCCACCACGAGATGCCGGGCCGCGACGCCGCCGGCATGGGGCTGGGCCCGTTCGGCGACTCCTCGCATGCCGCCGCCTTCAAGCTGAACGCGGCCCCGCACGACCTCGCCGCCGGGCAGAGCTCGGCGTTCACGCCGCAGGCGCCGGGCTACGCCAGCGCTCTGGGCCACCACCACCATCACCACCACCACGCCGGCCAGGTGCCCTCCTACGGCGGGGCCGCCGCCTTCAACTCCACCCGCGACTTTCTGTTCCGCAACCGCGGCTCCGGCATCGCGGACGCCGCCTCCGGCACGGCGCAGCACGGGCTTTTCGGTGGCTCCCCTGGCGGCTTGCACGGCCCCGGCGGCATCCCGGACACCCCGGGCTACCTGCTCTTCCCGGGGCTCCACGAGCAGAGCCCGAGCCACACGTCCCCCAACGGGCATGTGGACAACGGGCAGATGCACCTGGGGCTGCGCGGGGACCTCTTCGGGCGACCGGATCCCTACCGGGCCGTCTCCAGCCCCCGCACGGACCCTTACGCCGGCGCCCAGTTCCACAACTACAACCACATGAACATGAATATGGGCATGAACGTGGCGGCCCACCACCACCACCACCACCACCACGGCCCCGGGGCTTTCTTTCGGTACATGCGCCAGCCCATCAAGCAAGAATTGTCCTGC
Source organism: Falco peregrinus (assembly GCF_023634155.1). Taxonomy (NCBI): domain Eukaryota; kingdom Metazoa; phylum Chordata; class Aves; order Falconiformes; family Falconidae; genus Falco; species Falco peregrinus. Next base: position 16,523,070 of record NC_073733.1, read on the forward strand.
AAGTGGCTCGACGAAAGCCAGCTCAGCCGGCCCAAGAAGAGCTGCGACAGGACTTTCAGCACCATGCACGAACTGGTGACCCATGTCACCATGGAGCACGTCGGGGGGCCGGAGCAGAACAACCACATCTGCTACTGGGACGAGTGTCCGCGGGAAGGCAAGTCCTTCAAGGCGAAATACAAACTGGTGAACCACATTAGGGTGCACACGGGGGAGAAGCCCTTCCCCTGCCCCTTCCCGGGTTGCGGCAAGATCTTTGCCCGCTCCGAGAACCTCAAGATTCACAAGCGGACGCACACAGGTAAGGCCCGTGTGCCCCGTTCCCCCGTCCCCCCCCCCCCGGGGGGCACACGCCTCCCCGGGGCTGCGCGGACGGGAGCACGGCGCTGCCGCCGCTCGCGGCCCCCTGCGCGCCTCTGCAGAGGGAACCATAGAAATGCTAATGAAGGCTCATTTTCGGTGACTTCCGCTCCTTTTTATTTTATTTTTAGGCCTGATTGGCGTCTCTCCTAATTAAATCAGCGATACTTTTGTCAAAGTGGTTTTATTTGCAGCCCCGTCTTCCCTTCAGCCCTCCGCACGGGTGGAGGGAAGAGAGGGAGAAGGCAGGAAAGCAAATGTATTTTGGCTCGTATCCGCCAGTACGTCTTGTAAAACTGTCCGAGCCCCTGAATTTATCTCGGGTCTTCTCCCACCCCGGGCTTGCCCAGCTGCCGTTTGTTCCCACTGGAGCCCAGCGCGGGCCTGGCGGGAGGTGAATTAGAAGTAATAAAGGCTGACCCGAATTTATCTGACTCGGAGCAAACCCTGCTGTCCCCCTTCCCCTTCTTCGTTTGTTGGGGTGCTTGCGCATCCCCAGGCTGGGGCAAGCGGGGCAGAGGTTGTCCTGGGAGGAGGCAGGTGGGGATGGAGAGGGGAACGGCCCTCCTTCACCCTCTCTGAATTTCACAGGTGAGAAGCCCTTCAAGTGCGAGTTTGAGGGCTGCGACAGGCGCTTCGCCAACAGCAGCGACAGGAAGAAACACATGCACGTCCACACCTCGGACAAGCCCTACATCTGCAAGGTGTGCGACAAATCCTACACCCACCCCAGCTCACTTAGGAAACACATGAAGGTAATCACCCCTGCGCTCCAGCCCTTTCCTCCCGGAGCGGGGATGCTCAGTCGCTGGTGTGCTCAGGGCTCGTTTCCCTGGGCAGGGCAGAGCTGAGCAGTGCCTGCCGCAGTGCTCCATGCTGGCAGCGTGGCCTGAGCGGTTCCCGGTGTCTATCTAGGCCATGACTGGAGCACAGCCCAGGGAAATGGCGTAGTTTCTTTTTGTGCTCCCACCGGTGCAAGCGCTGCCCAGTTCCCGGAGTGCGGCTCGGTGCTGGAAAGCTGTGAAATGCAACCTGGCCTGTGGCTGCAGCCCCGCATGCCGGGGTGCTGCAGCCCCCCACGCTGGGATGCTACAGCCCGCCATGCCAGGATGCTGCCCAAAGTAGCCAGGAGCCGAGGCAGGCATTTGCTGCCGGTGCTCAGGGTGGCCAGCAAGGCATGTACTGCCTGCTTGCCAGGCAGAGGCCGAGCCGCTGGACCCCAGTGTCCCTCCTGCACGGGGGAGCATTCCAGCCTGGCTCAGCAGGGTGGCGGGGACTCCGAGCTCGCTCCCATCTCTGCCTCTTGGTTTTAGGTGCACGAATCCCAGGGGTCGGACTCTTCCCCTGCAGCCAGTTCGGGGTACGAGTCCTCCACCCCCCCTGCAGTGGGCTCTGCTGGCAGTAAGGACTCCACTAAAACGCCGCCGGCCGCCCTCCAGAGTAACCCCGGCCACAACCCTGGACTGCCCCCCAATTTTAATGAGTGGTATGTGTGAAGGCAGCTGCTGCCCGGCCACAGACTGGACCAAATGCTTTGGGAACAAGGAAAAAAAAAAAAAAGGACAAACCAAGCCAACTGCAGCTCGCTCCCACGGAAATGGAGTTTCCACACCGATGACCGCATAGGGCTACACATAGTTAAACTGCCAGGATCTGGAGGGGGGGGTGTCTTTTATTATTATATTATAATTATTACTATTTTTTGCAAGCTCAGACGCTGGACTAGCCATGTCCTTTTCTCAGGATTGGATTTCTTTTTTTTTTTTCTCATTTTTTGCAGTCGCAGTTGTTTCTTTGATATTTTCTTTTTCTTTCTTGCCCAAGTCCCTCTTCCTCCGATTCCCCACTTTTTTAATTCTTAATCTGTTTTGGTTTTCCTTCTTTCGGTGGGATGTTGACATGAGGATGAAAATTCTCTTTCGCCTTAGTGGTGATTGTTTAAACTTACAGTCTTAAACCGTGCCAAAGTCCTGTTATGTCTTGAACTTTCCTCTCTAGCTCTCCTGCTGCTTCTTTCTCTGCTCTCCTCCTCTTTCTCCTTCTCTCTCTCTCCAAGCATTACACTTGTGAATGTATTCTCGTCTGATGGGGTCGGTCAGTATTTTTCAGGATGAGGATGTGGTGTTTATTCTACCCAGATTGTGACGTTTAGTATAACAGTTGCCTTTTTGTAATAACTTTTTTTGTAAATACATATCCATGATGCCATATTTATCGTTCGTAATTTAATTATTGATACAAAGTGCCGGGAACTGAACAATATTTATGGGGGAGAAAAAAATTGTTTTCTAACAAAAAAAAATACAAACAAACAAAAAAAAATTCCAACTCTGTACAGCTTTTGGTTATAACTGCTTTAGCATTAAAAGTTTATTGTTTTGGAAAGAGCTGGTTTTGACCTCTCCGGGGGATGGGGCAGCCGCGGTGCCGTAGCGGGCCCGGTTCGGCGCGGCCGCCGGGGCCGGCCCGTTGTTTTCAAGCTTGCGGTGCCGGGTGAAGCCTCTGCCTCGCCGCTGCTTTTTCTCCTGTCCCTTTGTCCCCGCCCTCCGTCGCCCAACGGTTCGTTCCCCGGCACCTTCCCGAGCGAACGGAGCCCGGGGCGCGGCGCCGCCGCCGAGGGAGAGGAGCGCCGGGGGCAGCGGGGCCGCCTGGACGGGGAGGCCCCGACGGTGAGTACCGGGGCGGCAGGGCGGCCGGCGCCCCTTGCCTGCATGGCGGGGTGTGGGGGCCGGGCGAGCCGTGCAGGACCGGCTCCGCCGGCACCGGGCTGCCGGCCGGGGGGACCCCGGGGCGGCTTCGCGGTGCGCCGGACGTTCTCCATTATCGCCTGTTTGGTTTTTTTTATTTTCTCTTTATTCTGACTAGGATGCAGAAAAGCTTCCCCGTCCTCAGGAGAGAAAAGGGGTCCAGCAGAGACATCTCACCCGAGAAACTTCTCCGGCGCCGCCCAGGAGCCCCAAGCAGTCAGAGCGATGGTGGAAGCTCCCCAGCCCCGGCAAACCTCCGTGCCCCCGGCGGCGGGAGAGGCCCGCGCCCCCGGCGGGCCGGCCGGAGCTCCGGTGGGGCTGCAGACGGGCTCCCGCCCCGGCGAAGTGCGACCGGTGCTCCCCTCCAGCGCGGCCAGCCCGGGCATACGGCTCGGCGGCCGCATCCCCCCTCACACCGCAGGGACCTTGCCGCGGGCAGACCCCCGCTCCGAGGCGGGGGGACGGACCCACACCACGGGCTCCGCACCTCCGCTGACCGGGAGAGACCCCAGACAGACCCGTCTTGAACTTGACTTGGGGCACAGGGGGAGGACGGGGCGGCCCGTCCCCTCGAGCGTGCCGCAGGGTCCGCTCGGGCAAACAACCCGCGAAACCTTGCATGCTTTAAAAATTAAGTTTGAACAAACCTCCCCTCGACTCCCTCAAAAAAAAAAAAAAAAAAAAAAGGTTTACCGGGCAGAAAAACACAGGAGAAAGGTGGATCACAGCCGCTGCGGCTGCACATCTGGAAAAAAAAAAAAAAATCCCCAAGCCCTGTGCAGGCAGGTTCCCAGGTCCTCACTGCCCCAGCCTGGCTTTTTAAAATAATTCCCCTCGAGGTGCCCCGGCCAGACGTGGATCTCCGCTGCCTTTATGCTGTGAAGTCTCTCTCTCGCTGTGCGCAGAGCCGAGCCCGGGGCTGGACGCGGAGCGGGGCCGGCCCGGGCCCATCCCGGGGGGCGAGCGGGGCCGCCCCGCACGGTGCGGGCGAGGAGCAGCGGAGCCGCCGGGCGCCGTCGGGTTTTCCTCGGACACTGCGGACCGCGCCAGGCTGGGAAACGTGCCGGTAGGCTCGGTTTCGTTACTGCTTTGCTCGGAACCGGGGAGGCGCGGGGTGCGCAGGGCTGGGCGGTGGGGCGCCCCGGGTGGGTGCCCCGGGGGTGTCTGCTGCTGTCAGTCCCCAAAACGCCGTCCCAGAGCGGGAAGCTCGGCTGTGGTCGGGGTTGTCCGGCTTGGGGAACCCCATCTGGGAGGCTGCAGCATCTCCGGGCCCCGGAGGAGCAGCCCTGCCGGGGGCTGGATGTGGGGGGCCTTCTGCACCCCGCAGATGGCTCTGGCTGGTCCTTGGGGCCCTCAGGCCCTGCTGGCGTACCTGCTGTCTTGCCCCTGCAGTGCTGCTTTGGGCCGGCAGCACAGCCCCTGCTGGTTTTATAGCTAGGATGCAAAACCAGCATCTTGGATCATTTGGCTTCCCCAGGGTAGCCAGCTGGCCCCCCCACCCTGGGGCCTCCCCACTGTGCCAGAGCTTGCACCCAGTATGGGGAAAGGGGGAGCAAACTGTTGCCCGCACTGCACTGAGGTCAGTGCCCCCCCCCCCCCGCCGCTTTGCAGTTCCCCATCCCCCCATTCCCCCTCCCAAAACGGGGCATGGACAGGGCAGGGGCAGCTGGGGTGTGTGTGCATGGTTTGGGATGGAGGAATGGGTTTGGGTTGGGTGCAAAAGGGGCTGGGGACCTGTTTGGCTGTGAAATGCTTGCAAAGCACACAGGGTTCAGCACCAGCACCGTAGAGGTGGGGCAGGAGGGCTGTGTCCCCTGAGCATGGCACGCTGTGCTGGTGGGTGCTGCTGCTGCTGCAGTGCCTCTGCCCCCCTGGCTGCTGCTGGCCCCGAGGCCTTGGGGGTGAAGGCCGGGGAAGAGCTGTCTCACCCTGCAGCCGAGTGCTCAGCTCTCATGGACAAATATGAAGGATTTTTCTGTGGAAAGAATCAAAAAGGTTCTGTCCCTTGCCTATTGCAGGGAGAGTCCTAGAGCAGGCAAAAAAGCCTTTTTTCCCCACATTTCTTAGGCTGGTTTTGTGAGTCGGGGTGAGACAGCTCATGATTTTCAATGCCGGGGGCTGGCAGCAGGGACCCGCAGGCATCCCCTGTGCCCACAGCTCAGGCGAAAGCGTTGCAGAGCTGGCCGGGGCAGGGCAGCGCTGGCGGAGCAGGTGCCGTGTTAGCTCAGCTTTTAGTGGGTCATTAATAATGGGTCTTGTGTCGCACCCCAGAGGGGTCCCAGGACTGTTCACAAAAAAGGGCCGTATTCTGTTGCCCTCTCCCAGCCTAGCAGCTCCCTTGAAGTTGCTGTGCTTGCTTGTATGAGTAGGGTTGGGTGGACTTGTCCCCAGATAAGGGATGGTTTTCTAAAAGGGGTAATGTCTGTTTATAGCGCTACAAAGAATCTAAGCAGAGGCAGGCGATGAGCTGGAGCCATTCCTTCGCTACCACGCTCTATGAGCCATGAATATTTTGATTCCTTTAGTGTCATTGTTTTTGCGTATCTGCCTCTGTCTGGTGTAATCCTCTGAAAATAATATTTATTTTTTTCAAGCTTTGTGCATGCCATTAGCAGCTAGTGGTTGCATGCAGTGTGAAGGCAGAGTCCTGAAGGCATTTGATCAGGTTGTGTTCGAGTGTCTCGGTGCTACAACACCAGGAATTAAGTTCCTATAGTAATTCTGTCGGCTGTAAAGCTCTGAAGCAATGGATAAGGGTGTAGTATTGTGTGTTTGTGTTTTACTGTTTAATATGATGTTCCCAGGTTAAAAGCACTGCATACCAACACCAGCATTTTTAGCTGAGCTTAAGTTTCATGACTGTTGGATAAACCATCCCTGTTATTTATGCTGTTAGTTTGACCAAACTATATGGGCAGTGTCTCTGCAGAGATACACTCATGTTTTGGAGAGATAAAATTCTAGAGAAAGCCTTAAAATCATTTGCAGAAATCTAATTTTATTATGGAGTGTGCAGAAGGAAATAATTTGTATCGTGCTGACTAATCTGTACATCCCCTGAACTAAGGCATTTGGTTACCCTTGCTATGCTGTTTGTATGGGTTAAAAATATAATCTGTCTTGCAAGTGCCTGCTCACCTGAACATAACTGCAGGCAGTAAAAATGCTTGTGTAAGAGTTTATGCTGGTGAGTGAGAATGGCAAAGTAAGGACCTGCCCTGCAGACTTGGTAGAAGAAGGTTTAGGGTGGCTTTACAGGCACGTGTTCTGTACTAGCCGTGGAAAAACCCTCTGCATAAAGCAGGGGAGGCAGTGTCTAAGGGGGCGCAGATATATTTTAATATTAAGATGCTAATTTTTATTCTCAGTAAAGAAGGTTATGTGCCGCTTAGTTTTCCTTTCAGCCGACACTTTGGCAATGTTTCTCCATTTCAAATGTTTGAGTGAAAAGAAACTTTCATAAAAAGGGCTGGGGGCAAAAAAAAAGTTTAGCTGAATGATTTTGTTTTGGCAACTTGTTCAATAGTAGCAGCTTTGAAATTGCTAAAGCTCGACTTTGAAATGGTTGAATGGGCAATACGTGAAGTTCCTTTCGAGGGAGACCCAGCTCGCATGTTGGGTATTTGTTCCTGTGTACGCTGGGCAAGGTAGTCTGACCTGGGACAGCCGGGAAACTCGGAGAGGGGAAAGGTCACCAGCAGTCCTGCCCTTGGAAAGAGGCTGGGGAAGCTGAGAGGCTTAATGGCCGAGGAGCATAAAGGATACATGCAGAACAGGGCTATTCCCATGTTTTTTTCCTTTTCCAGAGCATTGTATAATCCCGGTTTGGGCCTGCGGTAGTCCTGCAGATACAAAATGGCTCTTAGGCCGGGATTTTGGGGCACTTGGCGTGGCAGAACAAGCGGCTGGGCAGAGATCCTAAAGCTTTTGAGAAGGCTGTGTGCTACCTGGCTTCCAGTGTCTGTGGTGTTTGGGTAGAAACTAGTCTGTAGGCTGGAAAAAAGTGGAACATTGGCACGGTTTGGTATGGGAAGAAAAAGTGTTTTGCTCTGCAGCCCGTGCGGAGTGCCGTGCCCGGGCAGGTGCAGGGTCGTCACTGCTCCCTGTGCTTCAGGGGGAGCGTGGTGGGCTTTTGGAGCAGGAATGAGTGGTGGGCTTTATTCACAGGCTGGGATGTGGCCTTTAGCTGGCAGGGTCACGGCAGGGTAGAAAATGTCAGGATTTTGGTTCCTGCTAGCCATGGGCTTGCTGCGTTTGCATGCCACAGAGAACAACCACCTTGGAAAATATAGCTACAGCCAGGAAGGCTCGAGAGGCAGCGAATCAGCATATAGTATTTGCTTTCAATAAAATTACCTACCTACTTACCTCTTCTTGAAATTCCTCCCATTTTCACTAAGATATTATTCCAGTGCAAAATCTTGTGTGTGGTGGTTGGCTTTTTTTTTTTTTTTAAAGTATTTTTGCTGTTTTCTGTAGTTTACATAGCATAATCCATTTACTGTTTTGGGCAAGAAGATGATACTGTTCTTTCTATTTGCTTTTTTCCTTATTTTAATTTGGTTTGTGTTTGGTTTTTTTACCTGTGTTAGTAGAATGCAGTTGAATTTAGAGTCTCCACCACTTCACTGTGTTCTTACTGAAAATAAACATTTCTTTTGTTTGCATTTAGCATCCTATTAAATCCATGGACTTGAGCTTCTCACTAATTATTGATAACCTCAAGAAAAAAGTAAAACTTGTGTTGAGATTGGTGAGAGAAACTCAGTCTTAACTATAGGAAAAATCTGTATTTGGACTCAAATACTATCTTTAATTAAGAGAAAAATCTCTATGCAGCAGATTATGTGACTAAAGTTCCTCCGATGCATGCAGAGTTTGCAAGGACTGGACTGTGGTTGCTCACTGGTTCAAGGGCTCCTGGTGCTGAGGAAGGTAGATGTTCCCCAGAATACCAGTTTTTCTCATAGTATTTATTTTTACTAGAAAAAAGATGCTGCAGGAACTTGCTGAAACTGTCAGTCATAAATATTTTAAAATCACATTTCAGGTACCCCTGAAATGGTCTTGCTTAATTTGACAAAATTCAGAAAGGAAAAGAAAGTGAATGGTTTTATTTTCTTTTTCTGCCTTTCCACCACCACCACCACCACCACCCCCAGTGCTGTGAGCCCCACTGGCCAGATTTTATTTTGCCTTCCCCCTCCCCCCCCCCCCCCCCCCTTTTTTTTTTTTTTCTTGTGACAGCTGTAAGGCCAAAGGGGCATATACCTGTGTTTTCAAGTGGAGCTTGAGTTTTTGTGCAATTGCCTGATTCTGGAGCTTGACTTATATTTTTTAAAATTAGGCTATTGGTAATATTGTAAGAATTGGCAACGCTGCAGCAGTAAAATATTTATTCAATTTTTAATCTTGGCCTGCAGAAGTGTTTTAAAATAACGCAGTAAGCAGACTGATTTACTTTAATAGCTTTGCACCACTCGTTTTTAAAATGAGATACCAATGTGATATTGCAATCTGCTACTTTCTTTCTGTTTCCTTTGCGTTCTTTGCTGATGTGGAAGGAGAAGGCAGGCAAAGGACCAAAGGGGTTGAAACTGCACCTTGAAGATACTCCCTGTATGTCTGGGAGGACGCTGGGCTGAGATTAAAAAAAATGCTCTGTTGATGCTCGCTTGGTGTTGCTGAGGTCTTGATTTCATAGGAGTTACCTGACCCTTTCAAAAATCTCAGGTTGGAGATGTTTAAATAAAACAAAGGAAAAGAGAATTTTAAAAAGAGCCGTGTACCCATTGGTTCCTTTTCGAAATTACAAGCTGACATGGGATATTTTGAGAACTGTAATTTGATAAAGAACTTACTGGGTCCTATACTGGGTCCCTAGTTGTGCGGCTGAGCCTTGCCTTGCAGCCGTGGTTTCTCTGCACGTTTGATACACCAGAACAGACCATGTAAGCTACACCAAGATGTCTGTGATCAGAGGACAGCGAAGAATATAGCGGGCTCACATCTGAGTCTGCTAAGTCTAACAGTCCCAATTTCAGGCTGTGGCCACTTGATCAGCTTTTTAGAAATTTGTAACACAAACTCGAGCAACTGCACCATTAAAGCAAAATTTCTTGTAGTCATTTAATTTTCATCCAAGCTAGGGGGAAAAAAAAAAAGTCTTCTAGAGATAACAGTAGTTTATATCAGCATCTTATTTTTATCACACTTGTATTTCTAGATTTCATTGTTTTGCTGTCGGTTAAGAAATAGTTTCCTTCCAGATTGACAATAAATTGCAGTGAAAGAATTAAGCCAGCACACATGCCCCCTACAAAGTTTAAAATCACATATGCATCAGTGAAACATTAATGTTCTGAAAATATGTTTTCTTCTTTTCAGTAATTTTCTGTTCTTAATCTCGGACAGTCTTTTACATAAAAGCTAGTCGTCAGTGCCGTAGCGCAAGTAAATCGTGCCCGGCAGAGAAGCTGACGCAAGGAAGGGGCATCGGAGAAATACTGCATTTCATAAACACAATCACTAGAGCATTAGGAGAGCAAACATGTGGTTTTATGAACATAGTTATAAATATTTAAACATGCAAAATGAAAATGTTACTAAATGTCTGGTTTTCATTATCTTTCGATGAACATTTTCATTCTTGGAAGCATTGCTAGCTGTCTGCAGAAAATGATCACCACCCCCTTCCCCAGAATGAGTGATGCGTAATACGAAAACGTGTTAAAATGCACAGTTGTTTGTAATATCTTCTACCAAAGTGGAAGACATTCTACCAAATTTGGTATTCTACTGAATCGTGAAGTATTCTTGCCCAACAAACAGGCAACCATCCTGCTTCTGTCAGCAACTTGCTTGCTAGATGTTATGAAAAATCTAAGGGCGGTTTGGAAAATATAAGATGTCACTCAGCGTGTTTGGAGTTGCGTCCTGCCATCCTTTCTCCAGCAAAATTCCTACAGAAGTCAGCAAAAGATGTGGCTGCTGATTTTATCATTATTAACGTATTATTTTGAAGTGTCAACAAGTTTGTAAAGCGTTTTGTGTGCCTCTGTGGAAGGGCTGGGAGACTGTGGTAGGAAGCAGTGTGCGGGGAGCCAGGGGTCTGCCCCTTGGCCGGGCTCTCGCAGTGGGTGTGGGGCTGCACCTTTAAGCAGGATGGTGGCAGGCAGTGACGGATACAGGTTGGCAATTTCGCTTGGATACAGGTTGTGTAATTTAGCTTGCGTGAGGGGAGGCCTGTGAGAAAGCAGAGGCCACGCTGTGCATCACTGTTCGTAATAAGGCAGGTGTCTGATTCCTCGGAACCAGTGTAGTCAGCTGTCTCTCTTGGCTTCAGTTCTCCCCCATCAGTGCATCCCCACAACGCTCTGGCTGTGCTGCGTATGTCAGGAAAGAAGATGCCAAATGATTTATTTATTTATTTATTTATTTTTTAAGGCACTGGGAAACCCATTTTATATTAGTCACATATTTAACCCTGGCTGCTGTGAGCTTCTGCCGTGCTCGGTAGAGGCATGGTATCCCATGCGCTGGCACATAGGCACGCACGCGCGTGCTGTTTACTATTCCTCCTGCAGTTGCTCCCACCAATAAATCTGCACTTGCTGTAGCCAGGATGGAAATCTTTAAGACAAAGGACTTGAATGGGCAGTTTTTTATTGCTGTGATAGAGTAGAAGGCCCCAAGCTGGGGACTAGTGCATGCATGAATGCTGCCCCCCTTGGCTTGGTACTGTCTCCTACTAGCACTGTACCAGTACCGGAGACTGTGAAAGAGAGAGGGCCCCAAGGCTGGTATTTCCCCATTTCGATTCTTGCTCCTGTGACTGCAGCAAATCCCAAAGAAATGATGGCTGAGAAGTAAACTTGGAGAAGAGTGTGGAAGGGCAGGCTGATGGGTAAAGCGAGGGATGCCTGGGAGGCAGCACAAAAATGTGGGAATGAGGAAAGGAGGAACAAAAGAGATGTGGGTTGGCGAAGGAGGAATAGGGGAGTGAAAGGCAGCCAAGCTGGTGCAGCAGTGAGGAGCTGCTCCTTGTCCCTGTGTGTGAATACATCCAGCTGAGCCTTTTGCATTCGCAGGCTGTTCAGGCAGAGCCCCCACAAAAGTGTGTGAGTCTCTGGAGGCGTGCACAGGATTTGCCCTGTGGGAAAGAGTGTGCGATGCCTGGGGTGAGGTACACTCCGTGCTACGCAAGCTTTGGCTCCCGTGATAAAGCTGTGCGGGCCGGGTGCAGGCCGCGGGCATCGGTGGCGCCGTTCCCATGCTGGGGCTTTGGGATGTGGCCAGTGACGGAGCCCGTTGGCAATCCAGACCTGAGCTGCCAGGGGGAAGGAGGAGGCTGGCGCGCTGCAGGCAGCTTCATGCCCACCAGGCTCAGGACCAGAGGGACCCTTGGGGAGCTGCTGTTGCCCTCCTGCTCCCCCACGGCTCCCGTTCTCCGTTGTTGGAGGCCACAGCCCGGGTCCTGCCGTGGCGAAGGGACTGGGGCTGGGTTCTCAGCAGCAGGCGCGATGGTGCTGCTCTCTATCCACTTACGTCAATGCAGACCTTTCCACGGACTCCAGTCTGGGTTGGATCAAGCCTTGCATGATTGTGGCCCTTGTGCATTTCCAAACTGTGTTAATCTATATCTGGATCCCAATGGGGGCACTTGGGATGAGCCGAGCTCAAACAAACAATCCTTGGCAGGAGGGACGGACTGGAGTTGGCAAGGATTTTTGTCCCATTATTGGTTACTTGGGGGAAGGAATGTACGCACCATTTTAATATATGACAACTTGAGGTCTGTCATCTTCAGCATATTAGAAAAGCCTCATTTTTAACAAATCCCAGAGCATTTACTAGGCATCGCGCTGCAGCTGGATTGAGGCTGCAGGCTGGCCGTGGCCAGAGGCATGGGGTGTCTCTCCTTAGGCTCTGGGTGACTTCTCCTACCGTCGGGTAGGCCCCGTGGGCACCAACGGGAGACCCCTGGGCTGCTGACCTCTCGCTCCTGTCTGCCTCCGTCAGCAGGGGAGGTGGAAATACCAGGGCAGAAAAAAGCAGTAGCAGTGCAGCCCGTAAAGCAAACCATGCTGAAAGCTTTTCCCAACTAGTTACATCTGCCTGCATGTTCTCAGCAAGTTTATCCGGGGGGTTATTTACCAAACTCAGGGGAGACTTGCCTCTCTACTGTAAGATCTTCAAAATGTGTTCCAAAGGCACTGAGAGAGGACTGGCTCTCTTGGTCAGTTTGCTGTTTCCTCTAGTGAAAAATCCAGATGGGTACTTCTGTTGAAAATTGGCTCAGATAAAGTCACCCTTTCTGCTTTCTCACTCTGGGCTTCCAAAGTACAAAAATTGAACCTTCTAAAGATTTTTGCAAGATTATTTAGGCTTGTTGTATTAAGACCAAGAAAATCTGTCCAGGTAACCTAGAAATAGTTAGAAGGGATGGGGGAAATATGTTTGAGGGTTGTTTTATTTTTGCCTTGTTTTGGTTTTTGTTTTGGAGGAGGAAAGAATTTTAAAAATAGCTTTCTCTATTTTTACCAAGCATTATTTGTATTTTTATCAATCAACAAACCACCTGAGTACTTAGCAAACTGTTCCCTTCAACAAAATCCCCATAAAGAGAAAGCTGAAACAATCAGCACAAGGAATAGGTGTCAGCCTTAGACAGACGACTGTGTTTCTGGGTAATCTAATGCCATTTAATATCTTGCTTTTAATACAGCTCAGAGAATGTTTGATGGACAAGGCACTGATACTCACCAGCCTGAGTTCAGTTGTTAGGAGTATGTCAGAAATTATTTTTCACAGACAACTGTAGTGGGAGCGTCAGCTCCCATTAAATATATTAGGGCCTCTGAGGTTCAGTGCTAGCACACCATATTTTGTAGCCTTTGGTTTGCCTCTGTGGCGACAAAAACAGAAGGTCTTTGGTTAACTTCTGACCATTGACATATTAAATGAAGATGAGTATTTGAGCAACATCAGTGATTTCAATTGACTCATCAATTGCCATTGCATAGCAGTCCTCATGTTTCACTTTGGTAACAAGCTGATCTGCCACATCTGATGCCAGCAATTCAGTCCTTCAAACAAATGACATGTTTGATAAAGAAATCTTTTAAAATTCATTATGCACTTTGGCTTTTGTCTTTCCTTTTAATACAGCATCTGTTGCAGCCGGGATACATTCCTTGATCGTTTCTGAGTCTGCAATTATTTTTATGCCTGCCCAGTGTCCCGGAGATGTGAAACGAAGCTGCCACGCTATGCTGCTGAGCCCTGAAACTCTACACAGACATTCAATTTAATCTCTTGGAACAGACTGCATTAAAGTAGTTTCATCAGTGCACACTTGTGATAAAAAGACGACATGAAGAAAGACAGTGAACTAAAAGGCCCTGCTTTTTTTTCTGGGAAGAAAATAGGATATCTGTCCCTTCATTTGTTTCATGGATTCCTCGCACAGCCATTTAAATTCAGGAGAAGGCTCCAAATGTCTAAACTTTATCCTGAACATTTTTTCAGTGCTGGAAAGGAATACAGTTAAGTGTCCCAGGGGGAGTTTTATAGAAAATGCTATGTGCAATGTTAATGAGTTGGGATGGGGTCATACGTTTTTCCATATAGAGCCAGTACAGAGACAAATACAGGACTCGAGGAGAAATGATCTGCAGGGATCCACTGATCTGTGGCATGGGGTGATTCTGTACGTCTGTAGCCCCTCCAAAGACTGGCAGAAGGATCATGGGGGCTTTAACCCAAAGTGCCTGCTCCATGCTGGGGCTTCATGAATAGTTGACACTGGAAGAAATGACAAACTTCTTGGGTGCCACAAGGGATCGCATCAGCGTTACTGATCCTTACTTGGCTTGTTACTGAAAATGCATCAAGCAGCTATATGGGTCACACTGCTAAATTTGTAGACACGGAGTGTCAGGAAGCCTTTTTGTCAACTTGGTACCGTTTAGTATATTTGTCCTCAAGTTCAAAGCAATCCTGGCCTCAGACTTGTGATATTTTTTGCCCTTTCCCCTTTCTGTTGGCTCAGACCTCTTCTCTTTGAGGTCAACATCAAAATAAAGATGTATGTTTCCTTAGCCTGACCATGGCTCTGACTCTTTAGATCAGCAATCCTATAGTCCATATGTCTTCCCATCTGTCAACTGACATCTGAAGCCAGCTTGCTCCTCTATTCTTTCAGACAAGTGTGAGAATCAGGAGTTTCTTTAATGACGGTTTCAGGCCTTAAAGCGTTTGCTAAGATACTACCTATTAAGATCCCTTGATGGCACCTTGAATAGAGATCAAAAGCAACTGAGTTCACTCCACAAATCTAATTCCGTCAGTCAGTTTAGGGCATTGAGAGAGGGGTGGGGAGGGCTCGGGAGGGCACTGCGCTCCCGCAGTTAGGAGACAGGCCTGGGAAGTCCGAGCCCTGGCTTCGGGGAGTGATGTAAAACCGCGAACGAGCACTGCTCAGCCCTGCCAGTGGTGGCTGTGCTCGAACTGCCAGGGCTCCTCCAGTTTGCAAAGCCACTGTACCAAGTGGCTGGTGGCTTTGCTTGCTCCGTGCTGTGGTGACCGCCTTTAGGATCTGAGCTGTGCTTGGTTCAAACAAGCGTTTTTTGGTGCCGCATTAGTATCTGTGTCATTGCAACTTTGGCTGGGAGATTATTCAAAATCTTTTTGCAATGCAAGATGATAAACAAAAATCTTAAGAGTACAAAATACTCTTCTCACTAATAGTTATTACCAGGCGATAATTTGTCTCTTGTACTTTGGAGAGCTGCTAATAATGGGAATCTGTCCTGCTTCACCACTGGGACCGCATGAAAGGCGGTGTGGGGAGATGCTGCCTGCACAGCATTATCACAGCGAAATGGCTGCTCTTTCTGAGGGCACAATTTGACTTTCAAACTCCCCTGTTTTTTAATGCTTGTCAGGAGATGCTGCAAAGCCCTTGGAATATGTGGGGAAGTGTTTGCTTCAGTGGTGCATTTCCCTGAGTGACTGTCATAGGAGAATTAGTGGGAAGTGGTTGCCATTAATCCAAGCCCGAAGCTTGAAACTCAAGGCCTGTTGGCTGTGGGAGCTGGAAAGTGCAGGCTGCCCACCGTGGGAAGGGTGGTGGAGGACATTCCCCAGGGAGCCTCCACAGCCAGCCCTAACAAACGTTGCTGTTTGTTTATGGGACCCAACAGTCTGAGAAGAGCTGAAAAAGCCCAGGTTGCGGCTGAGTGCTGGGGGATGGTGTTACACTGCTGTCTAGTAAAACTTGGCTCACTGGAGTCAAGGACACCATATGTCCTTAGTTTTACATTGGAACCTGTTAAAGTGTGAGCATGAACCTGAAGTCCAGACGCTGCAGAGTTTCTTGGGCCTCAGTGTCTTTAACTTCAGTCATAATGTCACTCCTGCTCCCTGAGGGAAGACAGCTGCTCTGGCTGCTGGTTCTGGAGCCTCGCTGCTTTTGAATCAGGTGGTTGGTCAAAATTTGAGGCATGCAGATTGTTTGCTTGTAAGAGGGGAAACAGAAATTGTTTGGATGCAATTCTACGTCTTCACCAAGAAGATGCACCAGCTCCTGGACACTGCAGTGCGCAAAACATCAACAGTCTGGTTTTGTTCCCACTTCAAGCCTCTTTCAGCTGGCCCCCACACAAAAGCAATCTCTGAGATTGTCCTTGGGTTTATTTAAATGGGTTTGGCTCTTGTTCTTTGCCTGTGCTCTCGGTCACTCACCATTTTTCTTTTACAACCCCCACTCAGTCTATTCTGTCCCTCTTTTATATGATGATACCCAGCCAAGTTTGTCTTCATCACAGTAATTTTTAGTGTGGATCCATATCTGCCTTTTTAGGGGGTAGTGGCAATGGTGACGTGTACTTGTGGTTGAAGCAGAAGCTGCTATTGAGTTGGACAAAATAGGATGAATGCTGTATAAAAGCCTTCAGAGAGCTGTGAAATCTCCATCCTCTCTTCCTTTTTCTCCTGGGAACACTTGCACAAAGAGTATTTTTAATGTGAAGCAAAAAGGATTCTGACGAATACTCATTAACATTTTGTTTCTGCAAAGATACATACATGATTATCACAAGGCTGCAAGGGACATGTATTCAGTAAAGCTCTTAGATGTATGCTTAGTTTTATGTATATGCTTAAATCTTCCTGATGGCTGCTGCTTTGCTGAATAGACATATTAACCAAGAGAAAACCAGGTATTTGATGGAGCTTATTTGTACTGCTCAGGTATGATGCAGTGTGCTGTTATATAGGTCTCCGAACTCACTGCATGGTAGTGCTCTGGTGAACAGCGAATCCTCTCATAATTGTTGCAATGGATTGGCTGAAATCCACACCCACAAATCGTTTGTATCAGAATTGGGAACAACAAACAATAGGAGCAGGTTTTAACCAGAGAGGTTGCAAAGGGAAACATCAGAGCCATCCTCTACTGGAGCTTGTTTCCATCATGTGACTTTTTAGTGTAAGCTCAGGTGAGAATCATCAGGTGAAGGTATCCCTTCCCCATTGCCACTTTCGAAGCTCCAGTCCCAGGAATGCAGATCTGATGTGGAGTGCAGTCTTTGTTAGATACTGGCTGTATCGCTCAGGGCATGTGCAGGCAGCCCTGTTTCCTGCTGCCTGTTCTGAGCTGGTTAAACCCAGGACAGCCTTGGTCAGCAAGAGTTAATGCAGCATGGTGCTGAGTCTCAGCTAGTAATCTTGTCTGAGGGGCAGAAGAAAGGGTGTCTGTCAGTGCCTCTTCCTGCAGACATACTACTGGTATGTTCATCTGTTGCTCTGAATGCCCTGTGGAAGGTGGTGTGCTGGCCTTGCTTGGCTGCATCATTAGATACTGCCCCAGATTCATTTAGGAGTAAAGATTTCCCATCTGCTCAAAAGAGGAACAAGTTTTGGGGAACACGTTATGCAGCAGAGGTAACCAGACATGACAGAAGGGTTTCCAGGCTTTGCTGGAGTTCTCAAATCTAGTCACAGGGGGAACCATACACTCATTTTTCATGAGGTCCCCATTCTTCCAACAATTGCAATCCACTTTTTGTGCTGCTCTTTCTATATGAAACCTTGGGTTCTTTTTAGCAGCTGTTTGGGTGGAATAATGAAGTCTAACGGTTGGAAAGAAAAAAAGATTGTATGGCCCTGGCTATTTCTTTTGTGTGTACCCAGAAATGTTCTGAAGATGACTGTGTTTTGCATGGTTGAGTGTCATTTTGACTCCCTTGAAGCATACTGAAGCTTTGACACAATGTCACCATTATTACACTGTGACAGGAGTTTCTGTCACTGTGCAGTGGATGGTTTGCTAAAGTGCTCATTAATGTAATACCTCTAAATATTGCTGGAGCCTCAGGGTGTGGTCCAGTGTGGACTCAGAAGTCCAGGTGTCTCTCCTGGGAAAGGGAAGCTCCATGTTCCAGTACTTAATTGCAGGATTTTTTGGTTTTTATACAAAAAGAGTTGAGAAGCAGAGGCCTGGCTCAAGAACAACCATGACTCCAATGTCTAGGTGCTACAACCGAACAACCTCATCAGCACTGGTTCTGTACCCCAGGGCAGGAGGGCAAGAGAGTCTGGTTCCCACTGCCTGGGCACAAGTACTAATTCAAGCGGGCCTGTTGTCCCTGGAGGGCAGGGTGAGCAACTTCAGAATATGACAACTGCTTAGGGATTGTCACTAAAAATCAGTCACCCACGAAGACGCTGACTTCCTTAGACAAATGGGCCCAAAGCATCGTGGTTTAACTTCAGGAGAGCCAGGGGAGTTAACTTCAGGAGAGCCAGGGGAGTTACACCACTGTTTTTCGCATCACCATTCATTTTGGCCATACTGGAACAACAGGTTACTTAGTATGTGTATGTAATTGGGAGTATTTTTTTTTCTAGCTGATGGAAAGATAGCTGTGTAATTAATGGACTGGGTAATTTGTTCTAACAATAGGCCATACTGTTACATTGATTGTTAATCAGAATTCTCCCTTAGCAGAAAAAAACATTTGCATTTAAGTCTGTTAGCATAATCGAGCTCAGTGTTTCTAAGAAAGCTGCATTAGACCTTTGGTGAAGGCTAGAGGTGGTAGCACCTGTTACCAGTGAAGCAAATGAAGATGGTATATCGCTTCTATTTATATGGCAGATGCCAAGCATTGTAAACATGCTGCTTCTTGCATTAGCGTATCCTTGAAGTACACAGAGCTAGTCTAAAAAATATGGAAATGCAAATGGTTAAAGTCATACTCATCATTTGACATAAGTACTATTCTTCAGCATGTAAGTAATGCGAATGTTATGTTGCACTAATATTTAGAGCTTCGTTTACTTTCACCTTCTTTTTTTTGTTTGCAGGAGGTCTTGTTCTCTGATGGTGTCCTGAAAAATACAAACTGGATATTATTCTTATCTCTGCTGCTGATATTTACTGTTGATAAATAGACTTAGTGAAATGGGAACAAATGTTTGTTTCATAATCCTCCTGCAACTGCAGGCTTAATTATAAATGAAGAATACAGAGGTTAATTCTGCCATTTGTCAATAGCATGTTTCCCAGTATATAGTCCTCACATGTTAACTTGTACCTGGGCTGAAATTTTTCCCCCCTTCTTGGGTAAGATATAAGGATTAATTATTGATGTACTTACTCTTGTCTTTCAACCTGGCTGGAGTTGCCAATTTTTTCCCCATGCTGTAGTGTCTAAAGTATTTCCTTTCCTCAGTGGAGGTGAGATTTTGTATTGCAGTGAATTGGTCTTTGCCTCCTTAAAAGTTTTATTTTTTTAAAACATTTTCTGAGCGCATGGCTAAAGTCCCTTTTCCAAAAATGGATTTCTTTTTATCACAAAATGCTATTATACCACATCTCAAGAGTTAAAGATTTATCATAGGCAGATTCTATTTTCAGATAGCATCGTGTGGAGACTATGTTTTCAAAAGCATTAACTCAAACCACACGGATGCACAACTGTTTTAAAATATGAGAATTCACACATGCTTTTTATTATAATGCACATAAAACTGAACTATAATACAGTAGGCTTTGGCAATAAAACAGAGTAGTCAATATATAAATTTTATGCCTAGTTCTTTAGATTAATGAACCACTTTTCTTGATGAATTGAGCATGAATGAGTAAAAACACAATGATCTGATTAGATACTAAATCAATGGTTTTCTAGCAATTCAAAAATTGCATCTCTAGTTAAGAGTTTACTTTTTTTTTCCCCCTGGGACAACTTGATAACCTTCTTCTACTAGCCAAACCGCTAAAGAGGCATTGTCAGTCTCTTCAAGTTCACTATTGTTCTCAGAAAATCACTTCCTTAAGAAATATCCATATGTTGAGGGTCTCAGTTTTACTTTGTGGGAAACAAAATTATGGGTCAAATTCATTTACTTCGTAACCCCATTGAAGCTGGATTCAGCTGGCACAAATGTCTCCTAATGGCATTATAGCAGGGGTGAGCCTGGCTTCACCTCCCTGCTGGCAGGAGAAAGGGGGATAGGTCTGTAGTCAATAAGGATGGTCGCAGGTGGGGGAGATTCCTCAGGGCTGAGATTTCAAGCTGAATCACTTCATACGCTTGGAAGCTCAGATTGGTATTTAGGAATATAAATGAGGGCAATGATTTTTCCAAATGAAGTGAACAGCCAGATGACCACCTTCTCTAGAAAGGGCTCCATGTGTGTTTATGGCAGGGAGAGACCTTTTCCATCTCCGAGGCATTGGGAAGAGGAAACAGAGGTGGGAAGCTATCCTAAGGTAGACAGACCTCCATTGGCTGGCAGGGAAGGAGTTAATCAGCCCCTTGGCACCAACTAGAAAAAGGCCTGTGCAGCAGGTAGTGATTTGTAGGAGTAGAGATGGGCCAGCTGGGAGAAATGAACTGATTGCTTTGAGGAGGGGCTGTAAAAAAGCCTGCCTTAGCAGAAGGGCCCACAGGAGGGGCAGCTTTGCTGCTTGGGGGCTTTGGGTGCAGGGCTGTGTCTCAGGCTGTTGTTAGAGACTTGGGTGAGGCAAACTATGCTTTGCACTTTTCTTTAGAGTCCTGGTGTGCTTCTAAAAGGGCTGAGATGCAGCTTTGAGACGAAAGGCTCCCCTCTTTAAGGTGAGAGTGAAGTGGTTGTGGTCCTCAGGCTCTGTGGCATCCCATTTTGGTGCTGCAGTTCCCAGCTGAGAAGGTGACTGATAAGCTCTGGTGATGGAGCCATGTAAATGGAGTTGTGCTAGAAGCTGGCTGAGGTAAACTCTCTCATAGGAAAAGATGCTGGGCCTGATTCTCTGTTCTCTCACAACCTTCTGTAGTTGCCGTTCCAGTGCAAAAGTGTGAAATCCTGAGCAAATGAATTGATTCCCAGAGGGGCAGAAGAACAGCAGCATCCTGTGTCCAGAGGGAAGGCCTGGAGGGAGGTAGAGCCCCTCTATAGAAAAGGTGAGTGCAGTGGGGAATGGGAATACCAGCATTTAAGGCTGCAAGCAGTAAATCTGACAAAGATGGTGAACCCTCCAAGGTGGAAAGAGCAGCTGCTGTAGAGGTGGTTGGAAAATACAAGGAGTATTCTGTGAGTCTTTTGCCTGGGCTGTGGGAGAGTCATGTTCTTGCTGTGGCTGGCAGAAAGGACAGGGTAAACAGCAGTCCAGGGTGTTTTAGCGTGCGCAGCTGTGTTCTGGCTGTACATGAGAGAGGTCTAAAATGGAGGGAGAAAGAGAAAATAAGTGGTGGAACTGAAGAAGGTGGCAGCACTAACAGTGGCAAGCTGGTGTGCGCAAGCTGCAGGCGTGTCTCAGATGGACTGGAAGAAAGGAAAGGAGACATGTGATGTGCAAAAAAAAAAAAAAAATTTAAATCCCCACTAACCTCAGTTGAGAGGTCAGCTCTTGAAATGAGCCTGCCAGGGGTGGGGGTCCTGTCTCAGGGATCCTTTACATCCAGAATACACCATGGCATTCACAGACCTCTGTCTGGTCCCTTTTCTTCCTCACTAGTGTCTTTCCCTCTCCTCCCCCCCTCCTCCTTTGTCAGGCAACTCGTTAACACTTATTAGCAAGCATCTTCAAAAGGCCAGGAGGGGGGAAAGGATGGGAGGGGAGCTGAGATGGCTAAAGGAAATGATTAGGAGATTCCTTTTCCCTTCTGCCTATTCAAGCTTTAATGACCAGCCCTTGCTCTGTCTGTGCCCTGCATTGTTATCCAGCCCTACTCCAGGATCGCAGCACCCCTGCTACCCCAGCACTGATCTGCTCTGACATCTGGGGCACTGCAAGTGCCCACAGCATCTAACTTTTCTCATGCTGGGGGAGCTCACTGGGTCTTAAGTCTTCCTGCTGGACTTGGCATCGGTGCCAGTGTTGTGGCAGCACCGACTAGTTTACTCCTCCAAGTATACCTTCTTAGTCGGTGTCATCAGCACTTGGTCTGCCCTTGAATGATCCTGCCTAGAGACTGATCTCTATTTATGTCTAAACATGGCTTGTAAATCCCGGGCATCCAGCATCAAGGACCAAGAATCTGCTAGGCAGCAAATAGGCTGGTTTAGTGGCCAGGATTGAGCTTGCTTGAGGTGGAGGAAGGAGGGTTGAATAAAGGTGACAGAATTCGGCCCATAGCTTTCTATTTCAGGCTTGTAGTTCCAGTTGTGATGCATGTTCTGTGGTTTCCACTTGAGATGGTTATCTAAAACTGAGCCCTAATCCCATCCAAGTGGATGGCAGAGCTCCTGTTGGCAGTGGGAGAAACAGGCTGGATCCCTGGAGGCTGTTCTGGGCAGTTCTGTTGTGGAATGTGGGTTATATTTATGTTTTGTTTTGTTCTGTCCATCAGAATCGTCAGACTGGTGTTTCTTCACCCTTTGCAAGCTACGGTACCAGAATTACAGATCCTGGGCTGTTTTCTATGTGTTAGTGAACTCCAAAGAGGGATTTTTCTATCAAGACTCCTGTGACTTGGTCATGACAGCCCACTCCTCCTCTCCTCCCACCTGGTAGACAAAGAATTGAGAAGTTTTCAGAAGCTGCTGAAGTTCTGCATGTGCCGAGGACTCTGCAGGCATAAAATACTGGCAAGTGTATTCCTGCAGGAGCAGGAGAGCTGGGTGCCAGTCCTCTCAGTAGCACATGCCAGAGCAGGCAGGTGACCCTCAGTGCTAAATTCCTGCCTTGCAGAGGGGAGAAGTCTTCATGGGATTTCCTGCCCCTACTCGATGCTCTTTAACCTGGCAGTGTATGTGTAACTGCATGTACAGGGCAAAGCTTTGATTCCAGGAATGGGTCCTTAGAGACTGAGCCTTGAAATGAAAATAACTTTATTAGAATATCTGTGAGGGTCATGGGCTAGAGCTAATAGGCCTAGGAAACCTCCTGAAATCAGGTCTGGCTCTGAAAGGCAGCACTGCATCTGTTCGGGGGCCTTGCTACAAACCTGTTATTTCTGATGGGCTTCTTCAGGATCTCCTCTTCTCCTGAATTATTGGTGCAGACATGTATTTACAATTAACTCCGTGGCCAGCTACTAGTAACCTGGAAAGAGGTTTTGACAGGGCTTGGTTGTGCAGAGAATAGATGTGTTTCTTATTAATGCAATGTCATTTGCTCCAGAGGTTGGTGCTTTGAGGGCTCTGGCTTGCTCCCTTGGGATGTGAATTTTTTGGAGCAGCAATTCTGTGCGGAGAGAAACTGAGGCTTGCTAAAATCAGGAGATGTTTTACTACTGAACCCAAGGTGTGGTGCTTTGGGGCAGCAGCATGCACAATTTGCCCAGGTAGTTCAATGACTTTTGTGTCAATATTAAAGACAAGGACAAATTTGAAATGAAAGCGGGGACAAGTTTAACTTGTTCTGTCTTTTAGCTTGTAGAACAAACCTTGGATCATGTAGAGGAAAATCAGATTGAAGAGGTGCTGGTGGCTGGCTGGAATACTCCTGCTCATACGCAGCCTGTGCAGTGCCTGCTCTGAGAGCTGGGCGCCTTCGCTCACACCAGTTCGTACAAGGTCCCTGCCTTCAACAGCTTGTTATTACTGTCTGCTGAGTGCAAGAGAATCTCCTCTGTCTCACTAGCTGAGATTTTAATTTTTTTTTTTAAAAAAGGAGGAAAGTAGATTTCGAGATGAATACTGGAAAATTGGAACTATGCATGGAAAGAAACACAGAGGATTGGTGAGCTGGAAAAAAAAAGACAAATATTATTTTTTTTAGTGTTTTTCAGAGTTTATGTTCTTTATTTATTACTTATTCCATCCAGCATTTTGGAAAGTATTTGGCAAATGTATAAAAGCAATCTGTAGGATACTTTGTAGTCAGATGCCATAACCTAGATTAATTTGACTGCCTTCACAGCAATAGCCACTGAAGAAATACACTGGTTTATGTGTCAGTTTGAAACTTGTTTGGAGAAACGGTTATAGCTGTAGGATACAAAAAAATATTTAGGACCAACAGTGCAAAAGTTTTTATAGCTTCTTAGTGAGAAAGGAGGGGTAAATTTCAATTATGCATTTTATTAACACAGCCTTTTCAGCTCTATAAAATGGTAACAATGTTAAAATCCCCTCCTGGGAAATAATGTCACATATCTTTCCACTGAGAGATGGAACTGGAGGATGTTATGAAATGCCGGTGGAGTTAACCAGTTGTTAATCAGTTGTTCATTTGCAGCTGAGTCCTGCTCCAGCTGCAACTGAGGATAATTGCATGATAATTTTGACTTGCAGGCGGTTTTGTTGTGAACTTGGTGTCTAACAAGATCTGCAAGGAATTATTTTATTACTCTGATAAAATCAGGTCAGCTTGTATTAACTTTCATCTACCAGCAGGTCACCAGACGGTTGGTGCTCAGGTGCTTGCATGGGGCCTGAGCAGGCAGCCCCGGTCAGTGCTGGGCTCCCAGCCGGCTCCCTCACAGCCCCGATACTGTTGGCGTTACTGGGGGGTGCTCTTCCAAGCTGAGGCCTCTGGGGAGCACCTGTAACGGATTTGGAAGATTTGGTGCCCCAGTACAAGCTCCTGTGGGGCTGGTGGGAGCGAAGCGCTTCTGTAGCTTGTGGGGTTGGGCCTGGCCTGGCCCTGTGGGGCTGGGTGTGACCCTGGCAATGGGGCCTGACCGGGCCTGGGGGTCACTGCAGCTCCCACATGCCTGTGGGCACTTGTAGGGGACAAGTTCCCCCTGTGGAGGGGTATGGGAGAGCTGCCGCACTCGGAGACTGCGGCGCCTGGGCCCTGGCACGTGGTGTCCCAAAGGCTCTGAGCCCTGCAGAGGAGCTCAGGTGTGCCCGGCCAATCCCGTGCTGCCATCTGTCCTGGCCAGCCAATCCCCAATTGCCAGTGGTGGCCCCCAACCAATGGGGGTGTGCCACCTGGTCCCAGGGGCACCGTGGGGCCTCTACCCTGTGGCGCTGAGGCGGGAAGGCGCTGAGGCGCGAAGGCGCTGAGGCGCAGCTCCCTGTCCTCGTTGGTGTCCTGCCCAGCCCTGCCTGAGGAGAGCCTGGCCCTGCGCCAGGGACAGTAGCCTGGCTGTGGGGCGCCCGAGTTCTAGGTAGCCATAGGGCACCTGGGAAATACCAGGAACCCCAGGGGCTGGCGTAGTGGTGCTGCGTGCTCTTTCCTGAAAGGATGCTTCTTCAGGAGTGGGTGAGTCCCACAGGACTTGCTGTGAAACTTCCCAGGGACTGACTGCAGGTTGTATAACCGAGAACTGTCCTGCCCTGGGTCATCGCAGTCCTGTTTCCTGCCGTTTGTGATGGAGGCATCTGACGCTGGTTCCTTGTGTCTTTTTCTCCTTGAAGCATGAACTCCACGTAACAACTGGCAGCTGTACTGACTAGCTCCTTGTCTTCCTGTAAGTGCTAGTTTTCCCCCAGTGGAAAAGAAAGTGTTTCAGTAATATAATCCCAATGAATGAAGGGGTTTTCTTAATTAAAGTAATAATCTGAAAGTTGTCATTGATAAGTGTGTAAACAAGCTGATTGCAGTAGGCGCATGAATAGCTCTAATGAGCACGTGTGGGTATTAAATTAACCATGGTTCACAAGCCATGCATGGCTATATGGTTATTTAGAAATAACGCTTTCCCCTTGTGCTTGACTTTGCCCTCCACCCCAAAAATCTTGTCTTTTCAGTGTTACACAATAAAAAGGAACTTGCTTCTCTCACATGAGGAAGGCTTTAAAGGAAATCATTGCTCTTAAGGTGGCTGGGAATGCAGCCTGTGCTGTTGGCATTTCCCTCCCCACCCCCCACCCACCCCTGAAGTGCAGCCTAGTGGGTAGCACGTGGGCATTCGGCATCAGCCTCTCCTTGTTGGTGGGTTGTACCAGGGCCCTTGGAGAAGTTGTTCCACTGCTGGATACGGTGGAGAGCCCTATATGTGAAAGAGGAGAACAATGGCTCTCACAAAGCTGTTGTGCTGTTAACGAGCTCCTTGGAGGAAGGGCCCTACAGAAGTGCAAATCATCTTCTGACTTGCTGTTAATTATTGATATATTTATTCATTGCAATAAGCAGGATGGAAATAGTAGGGTGATGGTAGTCTGAGCTGATTTGTAAGTGGGTGGAAGTACAGTGGCTTCTTGTGACTGTCCCAAGGAGGTTGCCACTGGACCTGCAGCTCTGCTCTGTTGATGCTGGTGGAACTTTGGAGGAGTGTCACCTTTCCAGGCCCAGGAACATCTCTGTGATTTGATTAAAAAGGGCTTGTGTGTGTACCTTCCGTCTATTGAAAGGGAAACAAAGTCCGAGTGCTAAATGCATTCTGGCTGTCTTTCCTGGGTAATTCTGTCAGCAGCCTAGGATGGTAAAGAAAGACACAGCTTCAGGGTGTAATTTAGCTTCCAGAGAGTTAAGTACAGCTTCTTCCCTGATCCAGAGGTCAGAGTTCATGTGTTGTTGTGTACTGGAGGCAATTGGACCTAATCTCCCAGTTTAGTAGCAATACTTCTTTGCTGTCATTTCAGGATATCATATTATGAAGTGGAAGTTCAGTCTCCTGTTAACCACTGTGTCACTGCACATAGCCTCCTTCCTTTTAAGTGTCCAGATCTAGCAGAGAATTGAGGTGGAGAGGTGGTCAATCAGTGAAACTACCAAAGACAACTGTTGTTCTTTGTTTAACAAATTATGACTTGCATTATGAAACAAACAAACAAAAAGGATATTTATTGTGTGTCTGCCTCCACCCTCAAACTGTGACTTAATGTTTCTCTGCTGGGATAACAATAAGTGGCCAAAGGGGCTGGTTTTAAGAGATCACTTTTTGAGGGAACTGCTACAGTATGCTGTCTATTGATCACTTTGCATATTCATACATGCTGTCCTACTGTCATGGGATTTATACTTTTCTGGGTCTGCATGATCATCAAACAGACAAATGAACACCCAGGATAACCTTGGCTCTGAAGATATTTGCGTTTACCAAAGTGTCTGCTTTTATCTGCAGAAACTCAGGGAGGAGATTTGTGCAGGCTAAATGTTTCCTTTCTTTCTGCAACTAGCACTGTCTGATGTGGGGTATGTGTGCATATCCCATGTGCATCCCCTGTCACATGTCAGTTGGGATCATATATCCATCCCCTGGTGAGTGGGTTTTATGATGGAAGTAGTCATGCTGTAGGATGGCATGTCCTGTTTCCTGCCCAAGCATCTTTGAAACAGACTTGCAGCACCTTGCTCTGCTGGTCCTTCTCCTGTTTTGTAGGTCCTTGAAGCACAGCAGCTGTGTCTTCGGGATGACATAGGGTGTGCACAAGGTCAGATGGGGTTTGCTTGCAAGGGTAGCAATGGGTGGATGTGAAACTCTCCACTTTGCCTATCTACTTTGACAAAGCCAGCTCCATGCAAAGGATTGGGTGTCCGTACTGCCCAGAAGTAGAAAACCTGGAGGATGGGAGAACGGAAGGAATATGTCCTATTTCATCCAGCAGGTCATTGGAGGAGGTGGGTAACAGTCTTCATCCCTAAACCCTTGTATCTCTTGTTCCTGTTGAATAGTGTTAAGTACCTGGAATGTGTAGAGAGAAGCTTGATCCCAAGTTAGAGCTGGTATAGGCCATAAGTACCCCCTGCTTTTTCTAAGACATAGTTAATGGTTCCTGATCCCCTGGGCTGGCTTCTTGCTTAACATGGCACTCTGTGATGTTGCTGGAGGTCTTGTTACAGTGTGTGTGGGTCCTGCCCTTCCTGAGAGGCTTGGTACTAAACAACTCTCTCTTGAAACAAAACCCCCCAAAACAACAACAAAACCCAAACTCAGGTAGGGTTGTTCTAGCAGAGCAGGGTGTGCACAGTCACTTCTTTGCTCATTTGAGTTAAAGTAGGAAGTTCCAGGTGGGATTTCTACACTGGTGTGTGATCTGTCTGGATCACTTCCCTTCCCTTACAAAGGGAAGGCAATGTTGCCCTGGTCTTTGTGAAACTCTTCCCTGACAGCATCATGCCTGTTCAATTTACACAAGTCCAAACTAGCCATAGGAAGTAAGATGTGTAGTAAGCTTGTTGTCTCCTGCCCTGCAACTGAGGGCAGGATTTGGATTTAAGGAACTGTGGGCAGTTACAACCTTCAGGTGTATTTCTTCCGTCAAGCAGACCAAGGGTTGCCGGAGATTCCTAGTTTCAAGGTTTGGCAGGAATTGCCATTTCATGTTACTAGCAAAGAGTCTGCATATACGCCATATAATTAACACCAGGAAATTCTGACTCCTGAGGCTACAGGGTTAAACAAATATATGGCCCCATTAAACTTGAATAATAAGAGGTTAACTCATTAGGAAAAGAACACTCTTGATGTGCTTAATGGAGGGAGAGAGCATTAACTCTTACAGTTCCTTGCAAACCCTTATGTTAGCTTAACTTTCTTTTTGGAGTGTTAATTTTTCTTCCGTAGGATACTTGACACTTCCACTCCTCAAAGCTCATCTCCTGTGTTCTGTATGAGGCATCTTTTGATTCCTGGGTTATTAACATACTTGACTCCTTTGGAGTCTTTAAAAATTATGTCCTGCTGTGTTGATGGTTAGTTGCATATTTAAAAATAATATGCAGTGCAGAACTTCTGCAGAAAAAAGCAAATCTTGAAAACCACTCATTTGAATGTCCAGTAGCAACAATTCACATACTTGTGTCTTTCGTATTTAGTCCTTACCTTCCCTGAGAAAAATACACTGTAATAGCAGGAAAGACCCAGAGATATTAAGTCACAAGCAAGCGGCCTGCAAATGTAACGTGTTTCATCAAAGTAATTTAATTGTAAAAGCACACAAAAAATAATTTTAAAGACCTTGTATTTGCAGTTCCAAACCCCAGTTAATTTCCAACAGATGTACCTAGCTTGTAAACCTCTGCTTGGAGTTGTTCTGGACCAGGAGCTTGCTGGATGTGCTCATACCTGGCTGGTCACAGAGTTCAGGGCTCACTGACACTTATTACTGTAGAACGAGCTTCTTGGGTCAGGCAAAAGATGACAAATTTCAGGGGAAAACGGGAAGTATACATAAATGAATATAGCCAGAGCAAAAGGTTGCAAGCTTAATAGTTCGTTGATTGTGGTATGAGCAAACCTTATTCCAGTGGCTATGGCTTTCAAATGCCTTTGGTGCTCTCCGAATGATGTTGTCCTCCAAAGACAGCATGTATTCTTGCTTGAAATTATAATTCTGGCAGAATTGATTACTCCCTTCAGTCTGGACAGTGATGGAAATCAGTCAGCTCCAGCACCTTCAGCCATTTCCTCCAGCTCTTCTTCCTTGCTGAGCACTGACCATGCACTCTAGGGTGCTGTTGCTGGGTGAAAGTGTCTCTGGGGAGCAAGAGATACATCACTTTGTGTTTAGAAGATTCTCCAGAAGAATTTTTCTGGTTTCCAGGTATCCTTAAATGTTGCTCTTTTGAATGGGGTGAGTCTGGGTCCTTGCAAACTTCTGTCACTATGAAGGCAATAATCTTGTTGCTGGTCATGCTTCTGTCAGAGTAATTAATCCAAGCATTGGCTCCATATGGTATAATTAAACTATTGATTTGTACAGTTTGGTCCAAAGAAGGAGAGAAAAGTGGTCCTTTGCACAGATTTTTCTAGGACTGAGAGACTAATTTTTCTTCCTGAGATTACTAAACAACAGGAACAGATTTAACTAAATAATTACTTCTGGTAAATTGAGTGCAGAGCTCATCTGATTTTGCTGTAAGCAAATAGGAAAATTTTCCTGCATTGTTACTTGCATTCTGCATTTTTCATAACAAACATCTGGATGTCTCTGGCCATGGATCCCTTAGACTTGGCAGTTAAAAAAAAAATTGCAGAGAGGATTTGAAGTTAGAGGCCCATGAGGTGAGAAGGGGAACTCAGAGTATCCCTGACCTTTGATGACCCACTTAAGAAAGATTTGCTTATGGAACAGCTACATGCTTGAAGCAGCTCTGGCTGGGAACAGTTCTAGCCATGGAGAAGACAAAGTGTAGCCTCAGACTATGTAATAATGCTTTTCAAGGAAGAAATAGTAATAATTTATAATCATGCAGCTGTATAAGCTCTCAGCAAAATCAATTCTGGAACATTTTATTTTGTGGATCACCTGAGAATAGCCTATCTTCCCAAAGCTTGCAGAGAAGAGATGCAAGAAGTCTGGGAAACGCTTCCAAGCAAGGAGGTTTCCAATAGCAAATAGTAAACCAATGATGTCAGCCAAAGACAGGAAATCAACATTTTGGCTCCTGCACCCTCCGTGGCTCTGCCTCTTTCCTGTATGTGGGAGTGTGCATGTATGCAAAACCATATAAATAATCACATGCCAACATGTTTCATGTGGTGTAGAGGCTGCTGTAGAGTGACTGGCCTCTGGGATGTGTAGGTGCTTAGCATGAACACTTGCATGTTCTTAGAAGAGCCAAAGAACTTACTTGCAGTGGTGTCCCGTGAAATGATCCTGAGATCCAAGCTGTTCCATATGCTGCAGCAGGGTAGAGGAAATAGCACCTTTTTTTTTTTAAGTAACATTTTTGTTGAATTTACTGTCTGTTATATGGGCGAATTAATCTCTGTGTTTTTGTCAGGTGTTTCATACAAGACTTCTGTTGCAGCAGCCCAAGCATTTAGATTTTTGTCTTTATTTTTACTGGCCTGGTTTCCACTTTAACAAATTCACAGCTTGCGAGCTATTGCTTGAAGATTCAAATGTGCAAAACATTAAGGAAGCACTAAGCACAGCCATCCTCTTAATTTGTGCCCTGTCTTTGCTACTAATAGTGTGTAACATCTGACTACAGTAATGCCTAGAGCACCAGCTCCTGTAAAGCCCCTTTGTGGTGGGTGCCACGTGGGCGGGAGGGGGAAATCCTGCCTTCTGGGGTCTTGTGTGGGAACTAAATGAGACGGGGGCTGGGGGAAATTGCCATAGTGGAGAAAGAGAAGTGACTTGGTCACACAGCAGACTGGTGGCAGAACAGGGAATAGAATTAGGTCTCTGCTAGGATATTTAGTCACATCTAAACTCATTTTTCACGGTGCCTCGAGGCAGGCTAGGTGACTTCTTACAGTACTGTTTTGCCCCATTTTATTACAAGCCCATGGATGAATTAGCTGATACCTGCTAATTAGTGAATGCAGACAAGGACAAATCCTGCTCAGGCTCACCTCAACTTGCCTGGGGTAAACTTAATGCTGACCATGACTTTCCTTGTTTCCACTGACCAGTTAAATGCTGTGCCAATCTTGATTAACTTGGTAGTTTTAAAAACTGAATTCAATTAATTTCATCATAGAGACAAGCCCTCTGGCCATGCGAGTTTGCAGGGAGAGGCATAGAAAATAGGCTTGGATCACTACCTGCATTTCTCTGGAGTCGTTGAAATCATACCCATTAATTCATAACCTGAAAGTACAAATATAAAGCTGATGGATATGGCAAAAGAAATCATGCTGCTGTTTCATAGAATGCCATGATGGAGAAGCCATGCTTTAAGTGGAAATGCTGAGTTCTTGGTATGAAAGAGAAAGCCTCTTCTACAGATCCAACGCGTTAGTAATGATAAACAGATTTTCCAATGGATATTGATTTAGGAAAAATAAGATGGATTAATACAAGCATTCATCTTCACTGTCAGTTTAATATCAAGATAATTTTATTTGATAGTTCAATGTAATAAACTCCCCTTTTCCTTAATACATATTTGGGAAAAGTAGGCAATATTGTAATACAGTAATTAGCCATATTTGCCTTTACTATGTGTGAATAAGATTAATATACTAGAGTGTTCAACCTAATTGATCTATTATGTGATAGGGACTCACAACCAGACTGCAAATTACAGTTTAACCCCCCAAAGGGCTAGACTTGTTTAGAAAATGTGCGAGTCTTTAAGAGATAAAATTAATAGAACTGACGTTGACCTAAATATTCAGTATTATTAATTGTATCAGTGGATTGTGCTGCTTTTATGTGCAACTAGGAAGGCAGTCTGTTTAGAAAGGAATGGGTTTATGATAGCAGTGGGAAGGGTGGCTAACAGAAAACATGACAATTATTGCAAACCAGGTTTCCTGGTTAAAAAAAGTGATTGTCACAGGCCCTTAAAATTGCTATTCCATGTGGTTGTGATTAAACAAATCATCCGTGTAGCGCGTTTGGAACATAATGGCTCTGTGGGAAAAAAAATGTAAATCAGGTTTTTGTATTAATGAAAACAGTTTAATATGGTTTTAATGACCCATTTTTCAGTCTTCACCAGAAAGTAATTACCAGTTAGATAGTTAGTGCTCTGGGCTTTGTTCTGGCTCTCAGAACTCCTTCAGCCAGTCACCCAGGGGAGTCCTGCCGTGCTTCGCGGGCAGCTGTGGGCTAGTGACCCAGCAGCAACGGGCATTCTCTGCTGTAGCTCCCCGCCCTCTGCTTCGTGGTGCATGAGGGACGAGTGGGTCTGTGC